>NC_073228.2:19021666-19625833 GCF_029281585.2 Gorilla gorilla gorilla | reverse complement strand
GCTTTCAAAACCTTGGAAGTACTGCAGGGTGAACCATGGTTTGAGATACCTTGCAGCAGTGGTTCTCTGCCATTTCCCCGTGCAGCACGTTTGTCTCTCTAAAATATTTCTTTTCCTTTTTTTTTTTGACGGAGTCTCACTCTGTCACCAGGCTGAAGTGCAGTGGCGCGATCTTGGCTCACTGCAACCTCCGCCTCCCGGGTTCAAGCGATTCTCCTGCCTCAGCCTCCCAAGTAGCTGGGACTACAGGCGCATGCCACCATGCCTGGCTAATTGTATTTTTAGTAGAGATGGGGTTTCACCATGTTGGCCAGGATGGTCTCGATCTCTTGACCTTGTGATCCGACTGCCTCGGCCTCCCAAACTGCTGGGATTACAGGTGTGAGCCACCACACCCAGCCTCCAATATTTCTATTTCTGAGTTTGTAAACTCAGAAATCTGAGTTTAGGGCAACCAGGGCAACCAAATTACTCTCTGAAAACTAAAATCAGCTCAGGTTTGATCTCCTACCATGCACCAGGCTCTGCTGTAGGGAATGGGATCAGGCATAAGCAAGATCTACAGGGTTCCTGCTCTCAGGGAGTGTCCATTCCACCCCGGAAGGGTAGACATGGAGATGCATGGCTCAGATCCTTCAAAAAGGACTTGCTGCCTGACTGAGAGGAGCTTGACTGGCTGACAGCCACTGCACTGGTGTCTTCGAGGTCCTCGTCAGTTTTCAGGCTGAGGTCATGCTGTTCTTGAGGCAGCCCTAGCTAATGACTATGCAAGGTGGTGGCACAAGGGCCAACCCATTTCTACCCACATGGGACTTCTCCAATGGGCAGTCTCTGCTCCAAAGCTCCTGGAGACTGCCCAGGTCGCCTTCACGTTCTGATGGTTCCCCCTGCCCAATCCAGCTCCCTCCCCTTTTCCCTCATAGGTTGCTTATTCCCCCAATAAACCCATAACTCCATCTCTGCATTGGCTTCCTGGAAACCCAACTGGTATGCAGGGGACATACACACCAGCACGAGTGTCGGTAGTGACACATGCTATGGAAAAAGAACAGAGCCCCTGGACAGAGGCTGACTCACTACTAGAAGAGGGCCGGGTTCGCTAGATGTCAGGTGCACCCAGCCTCCGAGAAGGGCATGTGTGAGCTGAGACATGAGGAGGAGGAGCCAGCCATATTCAGAGGAGCCGGGAAAGGGCTCCAGGCAGTGTAGGAAGGAAGACTTGTATTGGAGGTCCACGAAGAAGCAACTGCTGAGAGATGAGAGAGGAAAAGGAGATGAGGCCAACAGGGCCAACAGAGTCTTGGATGTCCAGTTCTCCTCCAAGTGAACTTTGAGAACAGCAACGTGATCTGTGTGCAGCATGATCCCACAGACAAACCCAAATGTGGTGAGGCAATAAAACATGGCAATAACTTGTCATCGCCACACTACTCACAGCTGATTAGCAAAAGCAGCTAACCTCATCCTGGCTGTGACCTCCATGAGACAGGCTAGGAGCAATGGGCAACTCTGGCCACTCGGAAAATCGTCTTGGACTGCGAGGGAGTGAAAGGGATGTTGCTATGTTAGTACCTGCTCTGATTTGTTTTTAAAAAGTGAATCACTCCCAAACCTCAGGGTGTTATTCATAACCCGTCACTTGTTCTCCTGCGTGATGGTGACACATTTGCATGTCATGACAACCTGGATGAGCACAGCTTCCCTGGAGTAGGGGAGTAGGGGGGGTGGGAATGGGGGGAGGTGGTTGAGATGCCAGAGAGCCTTGCCCTAAATCAGTGGTTCTCAACTGGAGGCGATTTGGTTCCCCAGGGGTATTTGGCAATGTCTGAGGACATTTTTAGTTTTTACACTTGTGAGGCTGGGAATGCTACTGGCATCTAGTGGGTAGAGGTCAAGGGCACGACTAAACATCCTACAGTGCACAGAACAACCCCTGCCCACAAAGAGTGATTCAGCTCCAAACGTCAAGAGTGCTGCAATGAGCTTGAGAAACCCTGCCCTAAATCAAGAGCCAAATTGTTCATCTCTGAACCAAGGGATGCTCTCAGACAGGGGTCTTTGGATGAGGGCACGCAGCAGAGTTTGATAAATACAACCAGTGGGGGCTTTCTCAGTGCAGTTCTGCAAATTGCAAACACAACATCTAAGTGTTTGCTCTTCCTTTCTTACCGTAGTTTAAATACCAAGAAACATTTCCCTAAAAGAATTTTAACCTCTAAGACTGCAGAAGCTCCCACACTGGCATCTTCTAAGACCAGCTGATTGGGCCAACGGGGGTACAGACCCAACCAGAGACAGGGGGATGGACAAGATGACCGCCCATACCCCCTGCACTTACCCCAAGGAGGTTCTCTCCAGCCAGGCATTTTAATTAATTTTAGTCCCTTTCAAGACCACAGTTATTATTGTAAAAACACCGATAATACTAAACACATGTGGAAAGCACAGTGCCGGCTGCAGCCCTGGAGACCTGGGGACGTGCTAAGTCATATGTCATCTGGGGTGGTGAGAAATCAGCAGGCCCCCTCCCCCTGCCCTCTGAGACCCCAACACCCTTCTCAGTAGGACTGCACTCCTTCTGTCACCAGCCAAGCCCCCTTCCTAGCTCAGCTTCCCCACCCCCACCAAAACTCAAGTACCCTTCCCTCCCCACAGAAACAGCCAAGGTGGGTGGGGTGGCAGTCCTCTGGAAATCCTGGTTTAATGATTTTATTAGGAAAGAGGCGGGAAGAAAAGAAAAGGCACATTCTCTCATTTTGAAAGAATGCTTCATTATCTGCCTTTGCAGAGTGTGAAACACCTCACTGGGCTGTAACCAGCCCTGAATTATTGAGTGAGATGCTCAGGTGTCAGGCTTTCCTCTCCCCCATCCCCCTGGCCCACCCCACTGGTTGCTGGAGGGTGTCTCAATTCCACTTTCAGGTGAAGGCTGGGAAAATCCAAGAGCTACAGAGCTGCATGGGCATTGTCCTCCCAGAACCATGACCTCTTTCGGGAGCTATTGCCCTGAAAACAGTCCCCTTGGCATGTGTCTAGTTCCATCTTCACTTGTGTAAGACCATTTCTCCTGCATTCTTGGCCTCACATCTGATTCCCAGGTGCCTTTTGCCTCGTGAAACACCTCACTCCTATTTTAGAGGTTAGAAAGTTCCTTCTTAGCCAAAACGGAGCTAAAGACGCTGACATTTGGGTAGTTCTCTGTGACTGATTGAGGAGTATGAAAAATCTTCCACTTCCACAGCCCTGCTTGTTTTCATCCCTTGAAGATGACAGAGTAGATATTGTTATTCCCATTTTACAGATGGAAAAGGCAAAATGCAGAGGGGTTAAGTGGCCCTTCCAATGGCACACAGCAATTACAAAGCAGAGACGGAGGGAACACGGGGCTCCTCAACAACAGTCTCCCTGTAACTGTGGACTGATCTGCCCCATGCCAGATAATCCCCAGCCTCTTTTAAGAGTGCCCTTTACGGACATTCTCTCCAAACCCCGGGGTTCCCATGGCCCCTGGAACAGAGAGGAAGGTCTGGTTGCTGTGTTCCAGATCACAGCCTCCATCTTCAGTTTCCATAACACCGGCTTCAGTGTTGGTCCCTCCCCAGGGTCAGATATCACCTCTCTCGCTGGGTCCTCCCCTGGCTCCACCTCTGCATATGAACATCTAGCCTCTTCCTGCCACCACTCTTCCCTGCAAGAATCCCTGCAGTCACATACACCCCCCACCCTAAACTAGGCATGGAAGGTCAGGCCAAACTAGGAATTCATCATCTATGGAAAAAAGAAAAAAAAATCTTATTTCTGCCCCAGTTGTGGGGAGCTTGGACAGTGCGGCAGCTCACCTTCCAAAGACCTAAGTGACAAGTTTCTTGAGGACAGCCCCTTAAGAAGAGAAAAAAAAAATCAAAAAAAATGAACACATATTGACACTGTTGTATTTTGTATGATAAACTCATTTAATCATCACGAAGACTCCACGAAGCAGGTGCTGGTATTATAACCTTTTCATGTGTAGGGAAACTGAGGCACAGAGCAGCCAAGTAACTTGCTCAAGGTCATACAACTAGCAAGCGAGGGAGGTCTGATTAGACCATTGAAAACAAAACCAAAAACTATCACTGGAGGGGGTGTTTAGGGAGGGGTTATAACTGCCCAGTAGTAGCCATTTTCCAAATAATCTTTCCAGGAGGATAAAATCACCATTCTATTCTCTTTAGTGCCCAGTAGTTGTGAGACCAAGGCAGTATCTCAGTGGATTAGCTGGGCACGGTGGCTCACACGTGTAATCCCAGCACTTTGGGAGGCCAAGATGGGCGGATCACAAGTCAGGAGATCGAGACCATCCTGGCTAACACCGTGAAACCTCGTCTCTACCAAAAATACAAAAAAATTAGCCGGGCGTGGTGGTGAGTGCCTGTAGTCCCAGCTACTCGGGAGGCTGAGAGAGGAGAATGGCGTGAACCCGGGAGGCGGAGCTTGCAGTGAGCCGAGGTCACACCACTGCACTCCAGCCTGGGCAACAGAGCAAGACTCTGTCTCAAAAAAAAAAAAAAAAATCTGCCACATATACAATTAGTTTATGTAATTAGTACTTAACTATCCATCTTCCTTGGGTTTTCTTTTCCACCACTGTATGAGAGTCATTCCTGCCAGCTGCCATGACAAAATCCCACTGGTTTCACACAATAAAGGTTTATTTTTTCATTCTTGTCTCAGTCTAAGTGGATATTTGGGAGGGAGCCTTCCAAGTGGGATTCCAAATGATTCAAGGTGCCCCATTCCATCCATCTTGTCCTGTCAGACTCTCAGGAAAAGGGCAGCATGAAGCATCACTGGAAACAGAGTGGACCGGCTCTGCCCATATTCCATCAGCCAGAAGCTAGTCCAATGGTCCGAGCTAACCCCAGGAGAGGCTGGGGAATGCCGACTTCCAGCATGCCCAGGAAGAGAATATGCAATGCTGAGCATCCAGCTGGTCTCCACCAGACCAGTTAATCCACTTCAATGTCTCCAACTGCTCCTCCATGACATGCCCCCAGGGGTCATGCTTGTTCTCCCCAAACGTGATGCTCAGGAGGACTAAACCTACCCCCTAGACATGGCTTGCTCATGCCAGAAGACCCAGCAACATCACCTCCTTGGATCTGGACACCACATGTCTATGAAGAAAGCCTACATATACTTTAGCATTTTTAGCAACAGTCACACTGTTGGATCATATTATGCTTGTGGTCAACTAAAACTTCCAGATTTCTTTCTTGTGAACTGCTGCCAACGGAGGGCTCTCTAATCTAGTTCTTCTGCTTCTGAATTTGAAACCACATGAAACTGAACAACAGTTGTTGAAAGTCTTCCCTCTTGCTGGGTTTGGCTGGGCATTTGGGTCTGCAGAGATTATCAGGGATCCTGATGTTACATCCATCATATCAGCTTCGCTCCTAGCCCAGTGGCATCTTTGGCCTTTCCAGATCTTTGGGCAAGTCAACGATACAGATTTAGACCAGGATGAAGGCTGATAGCACAACTACGATTTGAAATGAGCCTTTGATTGATACCTTGGGTATGGTTGTTTAACCATCTGGGAATCTGTCGAACAAGACCATTTACCAGCTCACATTTACTCTGTTAACCAGACGATAAAGTCAAGTAAAACCTCATTCATTTAGTGCTTACTCTTTGAAAGCATCTAATTTCCCCCAATATATCATTCTTGTTGAACTCAATACGCTATAAACCCTAACTAATCCATGGTCATAGCAACGTATCTGAAGTCATACAGTTTATTATTAACAGAACCCAAGCTGGAATGTAGATGTCCTGAATCTCAATGCTTTCCCATCATCAAGAATCTAATGTGTGCACAGTGTACCAAGAGACCATGGCCTTGAAGCAGAAACTGGCCCCACTAAAGTGGCGCCATGTGGCTGTTAGCACCTCCTCTGAAATGCCCACATATTTTCCAGCTTGCAATTTGCCATTCACCAGTCCACTTCTTTGCCCCTCCAATTAGAAAGACAAGAAATATGACTGCAAAATATTGTGTTGGGAAAACTACCTGGAGTCATTCAGGCATGACTCACGTCAAATGCGTGTTCATGTTCATCTTGTACTTGGGGAAAGGCCTCCTGGGGACCCGCATGACAACCATCAAACCCCACCTCCACATTGCTCCGGAGGTCAAACTCAGTGAGGAGGGCTAGTGTGAATTGGTAAAACCCTTAGCTACAGAAAGCTATGGAAGAGAGGGATGTCTGTATGATTTCCAAGTACGCAGTACCTCAGCTGAGAGAGCGTGGCCAAGAAGAGGTTCTGTGGGATCTGATAAGAATCCACCCTAATTAACACGCTAATTGTTTCCAAGTAGATGTTTCTAAGGGCTTGAAGAGCTTGTTTGCTTGAGTAGACCAAAAACCTCCCCCTCTCCATTAAATATTGTTTACATCGTTAGTTCCCTGGACAAACTGCTTTATCACAAAAAAAAAAAAAAGGTGAACCTAAGACAGGGTGAAATTATTCTGAATTCTTAATGAATGAAATCCTTGATAATTACAATCTTTTTTTAAAAAAAAAAATCTGAGCTTGCAGGATCTTACTTGGGTATAAGAGAAAATCATCCAAATTCAGGTCATTTCTTTTTTCACACTCTAGAATCATATGTCTTTTGTTAATTTGCTTTTTAATGTGAATGTATTTATCCAGATAACTTTATACATAGGAGTGAGGCACTGGGCTGTGTACCATTCATTCATTATCTCAGATGATCTTCACAACAATTATATGAACAGTGCGAGCAAATTAGCCCCATTTACAGATGGAGGAAGCGAGACTAAAGGGATCACACAGTGAACACTTGGTCTGGAAAAAACCAGCAATCAAACTCACGCCTCCAACTCCAGCAAGACTTACGGTCATATAGGCAGTGACTAAAGCCTAAAGGTTTTTAAGGGCCAATGAAAACATTTGAACCCTTTAAAACAAAAACAGAAACAAAAACAAAACAAAGGACTGACGCCAGGACATAAAGAACTACACAAGCCTGTAATCCTAGCACTTTGGGAGGCCAAGGTGGGCAGATCTCCTGAGCTCAGGAGGTCAAGACCAGTGTGGACAACATGGCAAAACCCTGTCCCTACTAAAAATACAAAAAAATTAGCAGGTTTGGTGGCACACACCTGTAGTCCTAGCTACTCGGGAGGCTGAGGCATGAGAATCGCTTGAACCTGGGAGGCGGAGGTTGCAGTGAGCTGAGATCACACCACTGCACTCCAGACCGGGCAACAGAGTGAGACTGTCTCAAAAAAAAAAAAAAAAAAAAAAAAAAAAAAAAAAAAAAACCTACAAAACCTATTTTCACCAAATATTTAGTTAAATATTTACAAAATAACACTGTTAACTAGCCAATGGTAATTTAACTCAATCCTCAAGTAGTTACCAGTGAATATAAAATTTCAATTAAGAATACAGTTGGCCCTCCCTATCTGCGGTATAAGTTTGGTAGAATCTGAAGATACAGGACTCATGGATAGAGAAGGCCAACTGTAGCTATTTTTTCTTGAATCTCAAAGTTACAAAAATTATGAAGACTCCCTCATTTCTGCATCCCCATAAGCTGAAATTTTTAAAAATGTGGGTGTATTTTAATGCTTTTGATAAAATGAAGGGTGAGCCCTCCAAAAATAAGAAACCTTTGGAGCTACTCCTTTCTTTTCTTTCTTTCTTTCTTTCTTTCTTTTTTTTTTTTAAGACGGAGTCTCACTCTGTCACCCAGGCTGGAGTGCAGTGGCACAATCTCGGCATACTGCAACCTCTGCCTCCTGGGTTCAAGTGATTCTCCTGCCTCAGCCTCCCTAGTAGCTGGGACTACAGGCACATGCCACCATGCCTGGCTAATTTTTGTATTTTCAGTAGAGACGGGGTTTTACAATGTTGGCCAGGCTGGTCTCGAACTCCTGACCTCAGGTGATCCGCCTGCCTCTGCCTCCCAAAGTGGGGGCTACTCATTTCCGAAAATGAGTTTGGACAAAATGATCCTTACAAGCCTTGCCTTACAAGCCCTCTGCTTCACTACATTTTGTGTTCAAGTTCATATTTCTTAATCCCTGCAATGGAACATAGGCCTGTTGTTTTCCGTAACTTTTCCATTAACTTACCCATCAACCTTTTCTGTATCTTTGCTTATAGTGGACACTCAAGTTAAATGTATAAAGCAAGATTTCTTTTATAAATAGTTGACCGTGCTCTAAAATTAAGGATTTAGGATAAGTCAGAGAGCCCTGGAGAGACACGCCATTGGCTTATGTGGTGTTTCCTGATGAGCGGGGTTAGGACGGAACAAGCTAGGAAATGGACTTTGCCACAGGTAAAACTAGAAATTGGCCCAGCTCAAAGGGACCAGATTGCCCCTGGAAGTATGGAGCAGGCTTTTTCCAGGAGGAGCTGGAAGGGTCAGTAGCACAGTTTGCCAAACTTCACATGTCCCCACTTTCTGCAGAGAAACCACATGTGGTGTTGATGATCACCGGAGCCCTGGCGTCCAGAAGGCAGTATCTAGGTCAGAAGTTTTGGGCATCGGCCTGGCTGTCAGGAGACTCTCTACCTCTCATGAGGCCTTCTGTCTTTATCAGAAGATAAAACAAATAAGCAAAAACAACTTCCTTTTTTTTATTTTTTATTTTTTTGAGATGGAGTCTTTCTCTGTCACCCAAGCTGGTGGGATCTCAGCTCACTGCAACCTTCGCCTCCTGGGTTCAAGCGATTCTCCTGCCTCAGCCTCCAGAGTAGCTGGGATTACAGGCGCCCACCACCACGCCGAGCTAATTTTTAGTATTTTTAGTAGAGACAGGGTTTCACCAAGTTGGCCAGGCTGGTATTGAACTCCTGACCTCACATGATCTACCCGCCTTGGCCTTCCAAAGTGCTGGGATTACAGGCGTGAGCCACCGCCCCAACATCTTGATTTAGAGAAGTTGCGGAGAACCCAGCTAAAGGGGGAAAGTGGGTTGTCTCAGGGTTGAGCTCATGTGAGCCCGGCTGAGCACCCCCTGAAACAAACACCAACAGCACCTGACATTTTTAGAGTATTTTTCAGAAGACACTTTCAACTAGATCTCACCTGACTTGATTGTCATTCTGATTCTGGAAGCTACATGAGGCAGAATACTTTAATTGCAGTAAATAAGTAAGGTTCATTGCAGCACTATTTACAATAGCAAAGACTTGGAACCAACCCAAATGCCCATCAAGGATAGACTGGATAAAGAAAATGTGGCAGATATACACCATGGCATACTATGCAGACATAAAAAAGGATGAGTTCATGTCCTTTGCAGGGACATGGATGAAGCTGGAAGCCATCATTCTCAGCAAACTAACACAAGAATAGAAAACCAACCACCGCATGTTCTTACTCATAAGTGGGAGTTGAATGATGAGAACACATGGACACAGGGAGGGGAACATCACACACCAGGGTCTGTCGGGGGTGGGGGGCAAGGGGAGGGAGAGCATTAGGACAAATACCTAATGCATGCAGGGCTTAAAACCTGGATGATGGGTTGATAGGTGCAGCACACAACCATGGCACATGTATAGCTATATAACAAACCTGTACATTCTGCACATGTATCCCAGAACTTAAAGTGAAATTAAAAAATAAAAATAAAAAAAAAACATAAAAAATAAGTGAGGTTCAAAAAAGTTAAGGAACTGCCTCAAAGCCACACAGCAAAGCAGGGGCAAGGCCTTCACTAGCCCCAGGCCTCTGAATCCAGGTCCTCTCTTGACTCCACCGCAGGCTCTGGCTCTCCCACACTGTGGACTGAGCCTCGCAAGAGAGTTACCAGCTCACATCCTCCACTTCAGGATACAAAAAACCAGGGACCCAGGCCTGCTGGCAGGAGGCCCCAAATTGCCCAAGCTCTTGACTCCAAAATAGTGTTTGTATGTCTAAGACCTGGTAACTTAAACTATGCTTCTCATTTTTGCCCTTTAAAGTAGACCGGGAGGCTGAGTCATGGCTAGCTGAGTTGGAAGGTGTGTCCACCCACCCATCCGCTCCTCCCACCCACAACCAGTCCTGCCCTCCTGAGCTCCGGACAGGGTGGGCCAAGGGCTGTGTAGACAGACTAAGCCCCCTTCTCCGCTTCTCTCCAGATATAGAAACTGGGTCTTGGTGCTGCCATGCGGCTTCTGGACCCTCCACCAGTTTGGGGCGTCTCAAGGAGGGGTGTCTCATGGAGGGGCATTCCGAAGTATCTCTTAGAGCCAGACTGTGGCATACTCTACCCACCGGACGCTTCCCAGCACAGGGAAGCCTCCCAGACACCTGAGGCCCATGCAGCAAACACAGGACTCTGCCTGCTAGATGGGGAGCATCTTGAGGACATTCAGAGGACCTGGTTCATCTCTAAAACGCCGTGTCCACCGAGGTGACCGTTCACCATGACCTCTCCACGTATCTATTCAGCAGGCATTTGTCCATCCCCTCCCCTGACCCTCATCATCCTCTCCCCACCAGCCAAGGGCTGTTTCTGGCACCTGGGACAGAGTCTGTGCCTTTAAGGAGCTCATGGTCTGGTGGGCTAGACAGTCAAGGAAACAATTACCATTCAAACTGATTCATATGATTAGGGAAAGCACAGGGTAAAACTGTAAACCCAGGGGGGAAAAAAAGTTAAAAACACATAAAATCCAGCCTGGGTTTATATGTGTTTAACTCGTATAGCCCATCCACTCCTTCCACCCACAGCCATTCCTGCCCTCCTGAGTTCTAGCCAAACTAAGCCCCCTCCGATCCACACATTAGAAAGGAGGTGATGTGGGAACAGAATCTTAAAACCTGGCTCATATCCTGCGTCCAACCGGGACTCTGCTGGGTCAGTTTGGGTCAGCCCAAGGGACAGAAATTCTTGTCCAAGTTCATTAGGTGCAGTAGGAGTACTACAAGGCTCCTAGGAGTACTACAAAGGCCTCCAGAGACCCCATTCCCAAGTAAGTGGCTTTCTCCTGGGGCTGGGGGTGTGGGTAGGGGTGCAGGTTTCCCTAGAACCAGTGAGCAGAGAGAATTCTGATGAGAGTCTTCCTCACTGAAGGCAGGGTGATTGCTGGAAGGGTGAACTCCAGAGGCAGGCTGCTCGGGACATAGTGGCCTTCAGCAGGCAGGGGCATGAGGACAAGCAAGTAAGCCACCAAAGGGCAGCTCTCCAGGCCTGCAAAGAGCGAGATGCCGACTCGGCTTGGCGACCTTCCCAGGGGATGAGACAGTGCAAACCTCAAGGCCTGTGGTGTTATTCCAGACGCCAGGCTGAGCTTCCCTCCACCATCACACTAAGGCTCAGCTGTGCCCAGAGAATGTGTCTGCACACGGCGAAGGGCCACCTCCCAGCCCCAGCCAGCCACCCAGGAGCAACAGGCTTGACTTTCAACCTGATCCTGTGACTAAATGCAGGCCCAGGCCAGACTTCTCCCAGGGGAAGACCAGACATAACTTGGTCACTTGGCTCCAAAGGAGTCCTGTGGAATACTGTCTTATGGAAGAGGGTCTGTGATAACCGCCTGGGGGTGAGTGGATGCAAAGCACAGAATTTCTTGGTGGGAGGGGGAGGATCTGTAGGACATGAGACAATTTACTCCTTGCTTGTTACATGTGGCAGATGCTTTACTAGGTACTTCCCATGGTTTAGTTCAGATCCTCTGAATCACACTGAAAAGTATGATTTGTTCTCAGTTTTCAGATGGAGGAAACGAGACCTGGAGAGGCTCAGTCACCTGCCTAAGGCCACCCAGCCCAAGGGATAGCACTGAGTTCAGAGGCTGGTGTGTCTGACCCCAGCATCCCTGCTCTCCTGAGACATAATCTGGCCTGAATGAAAGCACCTCTTCCAATTTACTCCATTTCAATTAGATAGAAAAGCTTTTCCAGCCAGGAACAGTGGCTCATGCCTGTAATCCCAGCACTTTGGGAGGCCAAGGCAGGCAGATCACGAGGTCAAGAGATCGAGAACATCCTGGCCAACATGGTAAAACCCCATCTCTAGTAAAAATACAAAAATTAGCTGGGTGTGGTGGCACGCACCTGTAGTCCCAGCTACTTGGGAGGCTGAGGCAGGAGAATTGCTTGAACCTGGGAGGTGGAGGTTGCAGTGAGCTGAGATAGTGCCACTGCACTCCAGTCTGGCGACACAGTGAGACTCTGTCTCAAAAAAAAAAAAAAAAAAGAAAAGAAAAGAAAAAGAAAAAAAGAAAAGCTTTTCCAATTATCCTAGGGACAGAGCTTGAGAGAGGACAGGGACAGGAAGCTGAGAGCTGGGACAAGGCTCATCAATGCAGTCAGTTCAGCTCGGCCATGGGACACCATGCTTGGGGTATGGGGAGGATGATGGAGGGCCCACAAGAAGAAGAAAGTGGTACCTGCAGAGTGGGCTCCTGATATGGTTTGGCTCTGTGTCCCCACCCAAATCTCATCTTGAGTTGTAATTTCCAGGTGTTGAGGGAGAGACCTGGTTCCAGGTGATTGAATCACAGGGGTGGTTTCCCCCGTACTGTTCTTGTGATAGTGACTTCTTACAAGAGCTGATGGTTTTAAAAGAGGCTCTTCCCCCCTCACTCTCTTCTCTCTCCTGCTGCCATGTAAAGAAGGTCCTTGCTTCCCCTTCCGCCATGACTGTAAGTTTCCTGAGGCCTCCCCAGCCATGTGGAACAGTGAGTCAATTAAACCTCTTTCCTTTATAAATTACCCAGTCTCAGGTATTTCTTTATAGCAGTGTGAAAATAAACTAATGCAGCTCCCTATCTCAGCCAGCTGTCTTCACCAGAACCTCCTTTCTGAGATGCAGAGAGGACCTCCCAGGGGGCAGGCACCTTTGTGCACCCAACTAAAGCCTCTGGCCCCCAGGTTCCATATCCCACATCCTGCCAGCTCCTGGAGCCAGGCAGCAGCCTCTCCACCCCCCTTGGAGGTGGCTGGGAACACTGGTGCCTGGCTCAGGGAGGCTCCTGGAAGCCCTGGTTATGGCTCACTGCACTCAGCCGTCGGATTAAAGGGGCTCAGAGTGAGGACAGCCTGCACGGCTGGGCCTGCTGGGCTCCCCTGGAGCAAAGCCAGGCAGCCCTTCCTTCCTCTGGGCTGCCCGGTGGGGCACCAGGCAGCTTGAAGGAGCTGTGGACAGAAAACAGAAGCTGAGTTGGCCTCAACCTTTCCATCCAGCTGCCACATAGGGCAGGGCCCCTCGGGAGCTGGAGGTGGCCTTTCCCAGGGGTTGGAGCCCCTGGATGGGGTGTTCTGGCCCAGCCCATTGGGGTGTTGCCCTGCTTGGCGGACAGCGTCCCACCCGGGTCTTGTTTAGAGTGAATCACTTGGAAAGAGACCTGTAACTGTATCCTGCAGGAAATCACAGTCTGGAAGCCAGAAAGAAACCAGGTCAAGCTTCATGGAATCAGGCCACCAGGAAGAAAGGCAAGGAGCCCAACATTTATGGAGTGTCTTCTCCATGCTGGGCACACTCAGCAAATGCAATGTGGCCCTTGTCCAGGGAGGTCGGGCTGAACCTCAACCTCGTTTTGCAAATGGATCAAGACAATAAGTGATTTGGGGGCGGTTTAAATAAGCGGCAGGTGGCATAGCTGGGATGCAAACCCAGGTGTGCCTCACTCAAAGATCGATCAGTACACCATCAGTCACACCCAAGTCCACCCATTAATAATGCGGAGGTGGCCTCTCCTCACTGGCACCCTCCTCCAAACCCCAACTTACGAGCATAGCAGCAGAGAGCACGGAAGCTCTTGGAGGCCCCTCGTTATACAAGGTGGTGTAGTCTGGGGGTCAAAAGCATGCAACCCAGCTTTGAGTCCTGTCTCTGCACCTATGAGCTGTGTGACACTGGGCAAGTGTCTGAAATGAGGGATTCTGCATAATGTTTAGGAACATAGCAAGTGGTTTCGCATATTTAGCTATTATTATTATCATCAGTATGGATACTGAATCTCAAAGACCCAGCTGGTGGCACCAGGCCTTCCCTTACCAAATCCCCTCCCTCTAAACCCCAACCAAGGAGCAGGTTTCCCAGCAGGTTGCAGATCCCTCAGGACAGCTCTGCAGAGGGAGTGAGACCAGCAAGAGAGGAGCGGCTCAGTGATTGAAAATAAACACTCCTCAGCAGACCACCCACTTCATCTCCCACCCCTCCCACTGTGAGCGGGGCAGCAGGGAGAGAACACAGATTCCTCCACCTAAGTTGAGTCAAGGCAAGCATGTTTCTCTTTTTCAGAGGAGAGGAGACCACGTGAAGTCAAACACAAGCACCCCAAACTACCTCCTTGCCCCATCTCTCAGGTGCAGCCCCACCTGATGCACCTGGGGAGGAGTTAGGAGCTGGGAAACAGATCATCACAGGCTGGGAAGCCAGAGGTGGGCACGGAGCACACAGAGGGGCTCTCCATGCAAAGACACACGCACACTCCTGTCCAATGGCTCCTCAGCTCAAATGCCCTGGCCTGTGGGTGAACCACGCCACCATCTGACCTTCCCCCCAGGACAGGGCCCACATGGCCTGGGGGACTCTAAAAAGGAACTTGGCATCAGATCCTCTTCAGGTCCCTAGAGACTGGACCCTTCTTATAGCTCCTGCCTGCGTCACACCCAGACCATCTTGGGATGTTGAAAGTCCACTGTATTTGGAAAGACAACAGCACCTTTTCCTCTTTAATCCCTCACTGGCCTCGGTCAGAATGCAGAGTTTCTGCAGGTCTCTCAGTTTTTGTTTTGTTTTTGTTTTGAGATGGAGTCTTGCTCTGTCGCCCAGGCCAAAGTGCAGAGGTGCGATCTCAGCTCACTGCAACCTCTGCCTCCCAGGTTCAAGCAATTCTCCTGCCTCAGCCTCCCGAGTAGCTGGGATTACAGGCACGCATCACCATGCCTGGCTTATTTTTGTATTTTTAGTAGAGACAGGGTTTCACCATGTTGGCCAGGCTGGTCTCGAACTCCTGACTTCAGGTGATCCGCCCACCTTGGCCTCCCAAAGTGCTGGGATTACAGGCGTGAGCCACCATGCCCAGCTAGGTATCTCAGTTTTAATACTGAACCCACTCTCCCTCCATGGAAGCCTCTGTCTGCGTACTGTGAAGACCCCGTGTTGCAGCCATGATTCCTGCTCCCCCTTAGATGTTCATAACACAGTGGTCTCGGAACACCCCCTCTCCAGCAGCTCCCAACCAACACCCGTGGGTGCCATCCAGGCAGCAAGCTCCACTCAAGCTGGGGCTCACCAGAACGAGTTTGCATCCAGTTCTCAAGCCTCAACTCTTCAGCTTTGTTTCCACCCTTCACCACTCCCCACAGCATGCAAATAATACTGCATTTTATATGGAAAACACTAAAATAAGATCACACCTTTTAAAAGATACTTCCACCTCGCAGCCTGAAATCAGACTTCACCTTTCTCCCATTCCTCACAACCTCCAGGCCAGCCCCCTCCCCTCGCACACGCGCATGCACACACACACGCACACACGCACTCACACACTCACACACACCCGTTTCACTACCAGACTTCCCTAAGCCACTTTAATTGAAAAGGCATGATTTAGACTAATTGACAGCAGATGGGTTCGGCTGCAAGATGCAGAGACGCATTTGTTGAACATGATTTACAGCAACGAGGCAAAACTTTCTCCTTTTTATATCTTTCTCTGAGCTCCATGGCCAGAACAGCTCAGCAGAAATGAGAGGAGAAAAAAAAGTAATTAGTGTTTAATTTTTTAACAATTTTTAACTCCCTTTTTAATTGCTTTACATAAACCTGTCCTAGAATTTTACAGCCTTCAAATCTCTGTCTAAGTCTGGTCCTTGTTTCTGGTTTTAATTACAGGGAGGCTTGTCTGGCACATTAAATTAGAAGAAAAAAAAAGCACACACAATTTCAGAACTATTTTGCTGTTGGACTCTCGACTGAACATCTAATATTTCAGCGTGCGAATGGGAAGGCACTGCCCGGGAGGGCTTTGGTAGGAGCAGACGTGGACCCAAGGGCTTCTGCAGCATTGTTGCATCGACCCAAAACTGTCTTTTAATGTTACGAGGAGGGAAAGAGCAGTCAGGAGACAGTATCTGATGGGCCGTAGTGGCCCCTGGACGCTCAGTGCTGCTTTGAATGCAGCTAGTTTCCTAGAACGGCTATGTGCAGACTTTTGCAGGCTTTGGTCAGGCTGTAAGCTCTTATTTTTAAGCCGGGCCATCGATCTCATGCTCACTTCTCAGCAGTCCCTTTTAAGCAGGACAGTAACCAGAAGGAAGCAGTGTGTGGAGAATACCAAGCGGATGGGTCTCCCCAGTGCAGGGTTCGTACGAGGGGAGAGTCAGGGCAGCAGATTCAGGGCACACGATGGAGGACCAGGTGGCCGTCTGCATCTGAGTCTGCATCTTCCTTGCAGGGAGAGAGGGCTTGCACCTGGACTTGTATGAACCAATGGAATCTTCTGTGCTGTCCAACATGGTAGCCACCAGCATATATGTGGCTATTTAAATGTACATGAATGAATATTCAATACAATTTAAAATTATCTTGCTCGGTTGCATGAGCCACATTTCAACAGCTCAATAGCCTCAGGAGGCTAGTGGCGACGGAACATATCCAATAGCACAGATATGAGACATTTCCATCACCAAGGAAAGTTCTATTGGACAGGGATGCCCTAGACCCTTGCTATTGAAAGTGTGTTCAGTGTCTAGGCCCCCTGCATCCCCCAGGAGCTGGTTAGAAATGCAAGATCACAGGCCTCACTCAGGCTTACTGACTCAGAATCTGCATGGTAACAAGACCCCCAGTGATCCAAGTACACATTATAGCGTATGTCCCGCTAGCTCGTGAGGATGAAAGTCTCAGAAGCTCCCCCACCCCGTAGCCTAGAAGAACCTTTCCAACTTGCAGATTGCATATGACCCTCTGGGTTGGGGATTATGGTCAATTTCTCCTTTTTCAGCTTGTTTGTATCTTCTGGATTTCTGCAGTTACCTTTACTTCCTCAAAAAAGAAAGCCTGGCCAGGCAGAGTGGCTCATGCCTGTAATCCCAGCACTTTGGGAGGCCAAGGCAGGAGGATCCTTGAAGGCCAGAGTTCGAGACCAGCCTGGGAAACATAGCAAGAACCCCCTTCTCTCCAAAAAAAGTTTTGAAAACTAGCCAGGTGTGGTGGTGTGTGCCTGTTGTCCCAGCTACTCGGGAGACTGAGGCAGGAGGATCATCACTTGAGCCCAGGAGGTTGAGGCTGCAGTCAACTATAATCATGCCACTGCACTCCAGCCTGGGCAACGAAGCAAGACCTTGAAAAGAGAGAAAGAGGGAGGGAGGAAGGAAGGAAGGAAGGAAGGAAGGAAGGAAGGAAGGAAGGGGAGGGAGGGAAGCCAGCCTAAGAAAGTTATTTTACTAATACCATGGTTTTGTAAAACTTTGTTCTACCAGTAATACAAACTCCCTGTCTGCAGTCAATGTAAGAGCTGGCATCCATGCCACGGACACAGGAACCTGCTGGAAGCCGGCAGGGGAAGAAAGGTCACATCTCTGAAGCAGCAGCTGCCTGGGGCCTGGAGCAGGGCAATGGGGCGTGGATTCTCTTAAAGGTGAGTGTGCAGGCAGGGGGAGGGCGGAAAGATGGGGGCAAGGGGTGGTGTGTCATAAAATGTCCTGAGGACATAAACTTTGCAGGGCCCAGCCCCCCACTCGCTGCTTGCGTTCATTAGCACTGAGGCCGCAGACCCCCTTGGCAGACCCTGCCCACGCCTGCCCTGGGCTCCTAGAGGACTCCTGCTGGGGGCCAGAGGGCTGCCTGGCGCCGCTGGGCGAGCAACTTCAGGGATGGAGCCAGGCCAGCGCCGGCTCCCCACACATGGTCATTACCTCCCGAAAACCCAGGAGTTATTACAATTAAAACACGTTGCAGGGGGGAGTGAGGGCTGGGGGAGGTCCCTTTAGGAAGGAACACTGGGATTAAAAGAAATTAGAGCGGTTGTCTTGGCAACGCAGCCAGGCTGGGCCTACCCTGTGATTATTTCAATGGGAACAGCAGGATGGGGGCTGACTGGGGCTGGGATAAGGGGTGCTGGAGACCCACGTACCCAGCTGCATGGGTGAGAGCTGTGCTCTGCTCTCAGAATGGGACTCAGCAGCCAGGGAAAACGCTCCCCAGGGTGATTCCTGCCGGCTCTCCTGTTCTCTGTAATTGTTACTTATCCCGTGAAACACTGAGTAGATGGCCCTCTGTCCTCCAGGGAGTTCAAACCCCAGACCTCTGTGATCCCTTTCTTTTTAAAATAGAACACTCCCAAGAGGGCCCCCGCTCTCCCGGCTTCATGGGTGGAAATGGCCCGGCCTGGTTTCCTATCAGTTCAACTCTGGCCGTTCAGAGCCGCAGGTGAAACCCAACCATCCCTTTTTCTAGGTGGCCTCGAAGCAAGGTGGAATAGAAAGCACAAGAGGTGTGCGTGGCGGGAGGGGCAGGAGAGCTGGGGGAGTGAAAACGTTTTGGAAGTAGGCCCATGATAATGAGCAAGATGGAATCTGTGCCTGGGACACCTCCAGGCACCAGCACGGGATTGGGGTCTCTACGGAATGGGAATCCCAGTCTGGCAGAGCTACAGGGCCTGCGAAAGAGAAAACAGTAATTAGTTCTCCATCTTTCTGCTTGTCTCAGCAGCCCCGAGCATGTTTGGCAGACGCGCGAGGAGAACCTGTTTGGAAACCACTGGGGGAGAAGAGGATGGGGTGAGGGGGGAAGGGACAGGAGGAAGAGGAATCCAGTCTCCAAGCTTCCGGGGGTAGTTCTTGGCAAATTCCCACATCCCCAGTCTCATTTCCTCTGGAACTACCTTAGGGAGTCTAATAGCAGAGAGAGGCCTAGAAACACCAGACCCAGTACACCAGAAGAGTTTCAGGTGTACCAGGTGAGCGTTCCATGTGGAAGGTTAACTGGACCGGAGGCAAGGCCCCCTCAGAACCCAAAGATGGAGATCTCTGAGCTGCCTAAGCCCAGCCAGGAGATGACATTTAGGAACATTCTCTTCCTAGCCTCCCCGTCCCTTTTGAAAACTGATGATTTCCAACCTCAGGTAGCCACTGTCGGTTGTTTGGGGCCTTCAGGAGAGCTTTTCCTATTTGTATGTGCAAGGTCTGAGGTGTCCTGATGGAAAACACATGTTCTTAGAATTTGGCCTAAGTACAAGACTTAGCCACTGATTCCATGTGACCTTCAGCAACTCATTCAACATCTGTTTCCTTATCTATAAAAGTATCATCTAATTTACAGTGTCATCATGAAGCCTTGAAATAATGGACTTAAAATGCCTAGCTTTAGGGTAACAAGTCTTCCCAATTTGTCTAGGTCGGACGGGTTCCCAGGACTTTCAGGTTTAATGTCAGGCAGTCCCAGGTGAACGGGACAAGGTGGCCACCCTACCAACTACTGAGTATGCATGAACTGGTGGGGGCAGGGGGCAGCTATTTTATGTTGGGGTCTTACTCCTTTGTAAAATTCTTGACACATTCTGTATATATAAGTGCAAAAAGTATATATACATACACACATCCATATACATGAACTTTCCAGAGATAAACTGGGAGGCAATTATTCACATTTCAAAAAAAAAAAAAAACCCTCCACCTGGCAAAATGATAAAATCTAGCATCCTTCTGTACAAGATTGAGGCAGAGAAAGAGACTGTGTGTGATGGAAAATTCAGAGATAATAAGCTGATGGATTGGAAAGCAATGAGAAATCATTTCTGAGAGCCTTTCATTTCTGGGGGAAACCCCAGCACTTTCAGAAGATTCTCTGTGCCCAGCTTTGCTGGACTCTCTCTAGCTACAGAGCCCAGTGCACCTATAACATGGCTCCTTCGTGCATTGGCAGGAGATCACCAGCAGCCATTGGTCTGGGGAAGTGCTGTCAGGCTGGGGGTCAGAGGAGAGGGTCAAAAGCCTCCATGATGTGCTCCAAGTTCTAACTTGGCATTGCTTTTCATCACAGGAGAACTCTCTTTATTTTATTTTATTTTTTTTTTTTGAGACAGTTTCACTCTTGTTGCCCAGGCTACAGTGCAATGGCGCGATTTCGGCTCACTGCAACCTCTGCCACATGGGTTCAAGCGATTCTCCTGCCTCAGCCTCCCAAGTAGCTGGGATTACAGGCACGTGCCACCACACCCGGCTAATTTTGTATTTTTAGTAGAAACAGGGTTTCTCCATGTTGGTCAGGCTGGTCTCAAACTCTCGACCTCAAGTGATCTGCCCGCCTTGGCCTCCCAAAGTGCTGGGATTACAAGTGTGAGCCACCGCACCTGGCCCTCTGTTTATTTTTCTACCTTCCCCTTGGTTCAGAGGGTTCAGGTTGCCCAGCTTTTATCAACTCTAAAAAAGCTTCAGGTGGGGAGTTCGTGCACCAATCAAAAACACCAACATCACATCATCTTGCTGGAGTTTTTTGTTGTTGTTGTTGTTTTTAACCACCTAGTTCTTGGAACAAGGGAGAGGGAATAGGAGGGAAAGGAAGATGATAAAAAGATCGCCATACCCTCCCCATTCCCCCAGCTTCAAAACTCAGAGGCGACGGCTGAATAATGCAGGCAGCTTGGTCTGGTGGGGGATCTTCAGAAGCAATGGAATCACGTGGAGCAGGCCAAGCTGAGACCCTAACCCGGCTCCACCACAACCCACCTCAGCCTGGGCTCCAGGGTCTGCAGGTGCAAGCCGCCAGCTGAGCAAGGGGTAAGGGGAGGTGCAATGAGGGCCTTCTGGCTGTCCTCCCCTCCCCACCACCACCTGATGCTTTCAGGTGAAACCTGAGCCATGTGGCTACAACCACAATCAGTTTAATGAGCTTCATTCACTCCCAGTCTAAATCGGGAAGAAAAAGAGCCCCGCTGGAAACACATCCTGTCTCCTCCTCGGTGAGGTGACAGTTGGGCCGGGCACAGCAAGGGGGAAGGATATTGGAAGGTGCTGAAAAGGGAGAGCTCTCCCTTCTCCCCATTGGAGGGATCAAAGCCTTTATTTAATGTGGCCAGAGCAGATCACAGAGCCTCCAGGAGTGCTGGCTCCTCCCTGGCATCCCAGCCTCCCTGAGGCTCATAGGCTCACGTGGTCCCAGATTCCAGCAGGCCAGCCCCAGGGAGGCTAAGATTGCATCCTAGGGAGCAAGGGCAAGTAGCCCAACCTTGCCAGACCACATAAGGCTGGAGACACAGGCAGCAGGATGGTGTGTTGAGGGGGTGGGGAGGGGCTTGGCAGTGATGCCTGGGTTTATTTCTTGGATTGTTATTTTGGTGAGAGGTGCCCTCAACATCTTGGATAACTAAGGCTGAGTCCTGCATGGAAGAGAGAGCTGAACCAAAGGTTATGTGACCACACAATGCCCCCCCATCTCTATCCGAGCCTATTTCTGCCATCGCATTTACCAAACTATTTTGACATCCTCTCTTTCCTTGCCCCTCTTCTCTCTCTTTCACCTCTTAGAAGGCAAGACTGAGCTTTTTTTCGTGCCTTTGTATCCCATGCAGACAGTAAGCACTAAATAAATGTTTGCTTACCTAAATAGATTCTTTACAGCTTTATCATGATGCATGTCTTGGGAGAGAATCTCCCTGGCCGACAGGCCAAATCCCAGGAGTCCAGACAGAGCCTCCAGGCCTCTTCCTACCTCTTGCCTCCGCTTTTCTACACATTTCGCCAAAGGAGGCTGGGAACTCGCTCCACTACTGTGCCACACCAATTAACAACAACAACAAAAAACACAAGCCATAGAGGAGGAAAAGTAGCAAAGGAAAAAAAAAACAGACAAGGAGGAATGAAATGTGCATGTGTACACATATAATACGAGTTAGCCTATCCCAAAGCCCCCTGGAGAGAAACCAAACAGGAAATCGAGAATCATTACCAAATGCACTTCCTCGGCTCGCCCAGCCCCTGGCCCCCAGGAGTGGGTCAAGGATGCGCAGACGCAGCTCCCGGGGCCTAGGAGCCCCGGGAGGGCGGGGCTTTGATGGATTGATTGGCATTTCCTTCCCCCGCTACCCTCCTGACCTCTGGGGAGGGCGTCGCCGTGGATGGCTGGTGGGATGGGGCGGAAGCCTCTTGTTGCGGACACCGCCCGGGAGCAGCGGGGCTGGAGCTTTGCCACTCAGGCCTCCCACGGTGCTGAAGCAGAAGGTGACCGGCAGCTGGCCTCCCTCACCCCACTCCACAGAGAGCTGTGTGATGGCCCGGGCTTTGAGGTCAAGACCTTCTGCTCTTAAGAAAACAGATCTGAAATTTTGGCATCAAAATAAAATATGTGCAGAGGAAATAAGTAACCCTTGGAGCGCAAGGCAGGCCATAAGATTGAAATAAAATGTCCAAGCAGAAACCAGAGCTAGGTGGCCATAGGTTCAAGTTCATCCCAGCTGGGTCATTCCTTTTGCTCTGAGCTCTATGGAGGACTGAACCCTTGCTCGGTGCACTCTGCCTCAGCAATCCATCAAGCTGTTTCTGTAAAGGGCCAGAGAGTAAATATTTCAGGCGCTGTGGACCATCTCTGTTGCCACTATGCAGCTCTGCCCGTTGCATGAACGGAGCCACAGACCATACATAAATCAATGGTTATAGCTGTGTTCCCACGAAACTTTATTTATAAAAACAGACAGCTGTTCAGATTTGGCTTATGGGCTATATTTTACCAACCCCTGGCGTAGATCATGAAGACAACAGAATGATATAATGGTTCAAGGATATATGCTTTGAAGTCAGGCAAACCTAGTTCAAATCTCTGTCCAAGACTTATTACTGCTGTCATCTTGGGCAAGTCACTTAACTCAATCAAGCTCAATTTCCTCATCTGTAAAATAGGATAATAATGCCTGCCTCATCAGGTTACTGTGATGATTAAATGATCTAATGAATGTAAAGTGCTTGACACTCAATAAATGCTGGCTGTTAATCATTCTCATTATGAGGAGAATTAAGTAGAATTGAGGGGAGGTAATTTTGAGCCTTTCACTGTTAGTTACTGCTATTGTTACTGGAAAGCTCCTGCACACCTGAGTAATGAGGGCTGGCAGTGTCTTTCTGTGCAAAAATTTATTTCCTACAATTTAATATTCCACAGATTCACTGCATGCTATTAAGTCAGTGGTTGCATATTAGAATCATCTGAGAACCTTTTTTTTTTTTCTTTTTTTGAGACGGAGTCTCGCTCTGTCGCCCAGGCTGGAGTGCAGTGGCGCGATCTCGGCTGTCTGCAAGCTCCGCCTCCCGGGTTCAGGCCATTCTTCTGCCTCAGCCTCCCGAGCAGCTGGGACCACAGGCGCCTGCCACCACGCCCGGCTAGTTTTTTGGATTTTTAGTAGAGACGGGGTTTCACCGTGCTAGCCAGGATGGTCTCGATCTCCTGACCTCGTGATCCGCCCGCCTCTGCCTCCCAAAGTGCTGGGATTACAGGCTTGAGCCACCATGCCTGGCCCATCTGAGAAGTTTTTAAATCTCATTGCCCAGGCTGCAACCTAGACCAATCAAACCAGAAGCTCTGCGAGTAAGACACCGCCAGGCATCACTACAGTTTAAAACTCCCTAGATGATTCCAGTGTGAAGCCTAAGTGGAGAACCACTGGGCTACGTAGCTGAAAAGAACAGGGGAGAGTCCTTTTGTTCCTTACTACTCAAGGGGGCGTCCAGGGACCAGCACCATCAGCATCACCTGGGAGCTTGTGAGACATGCAGAATGTCAGGCCCCCCACCCTAGACCTGCTGAATGTGAATCTGCCTTTTGACAGAATCCCCAGGGACTGGTGTGCCTATCTAGTTTGAGGAATATAGCTGTTCCACAGGCACCCGAACTTGGCTCATAAGCAGAATCACATGCAAAGTTTTAAAAATTACTAGACTTCAGGCCAGGCACAGTGGCTCACATCTGTAATCCTGGCATTCTGGGAGGCCAAGGCAGGCGGATCACTTGAGCCCAGGAGTTCAAGACCATCCTGAGCAATATGGTGAAATCTGGTCTGTAAAAAAAAAAAAAAAAAAAAAAATTAATTAGCCAGGTGTAGTGGCACCTGCCTGTAGTCCCAGCTACTGGGGAGGCTGAGGTGGGAGGATCGCTAGAGGCCAAGAAGTTGAGGCTGCAGTGAGCCATGATCACGCCACTGCACTCCAGCCTGGGCAACAGAGCAAGATGCTATCTCAAAAAATAAGACAAAAGAAAAAGTAAGATAAAATTATTTCTAGACTTCATCACCAACTCACTGAATCAAAATCATTGTTGGGTAGCCCAGGGATTGGTACTTTTCCCCAACGTTTTATTTGAAAAATTTCAGACATACAGAAATGTTGTACCCACATACTTACCACCCAGATCCTGTGATTGTCAAGATTTTGCTACATGTACTTTATCACAAATCTATGCGTTTATCCTCCGTTTATCTATCCATCAATCCAACTCATTTTTTCAACGCATGTCAAAGTAAATTGCACGCATTAGGACACTTCATCTCTAAACACTTCAGTGTGCACATCATTAATTTTTAACAAGGTCTGTAATTGATTCCTGGGCTGTGAACCCAACATCCTACCTTGGGCATTCAGGAGTTATTAATCTAGTGACAATCTCTCTGTCCTGAGGGGACAGTAGCTAAGACATTAGAGAACAGTCACTCACCACTGTCTGTATTCTATCTCTTAGTATTTAGTTAACAATGGCATTAAGTGTCTTTAGCCATGTCTCCTAAACCTTCCCTGGTGTTTTTCCTCCAAAGAAATATCTCCAGGCAAAACACTCTACAGTCTTTCCATGTTCCCTTTGTAGAGACTAAGCTGAGTCTCCCACTGCAGTTATCAATTCTGCAGCCAACAGCCTTAAAGGGGCCTGAGAGACAGGATGCTATATCATCTTTGCTTCTGGATTTTGGCATATCATCGGTCAGGGTGCAGCAATTTCACCTACACATCTGGCTTTCCCTCCGTCTTGGGTTTTCTTTTGACAAGCACCTGTCTAATACAAAAATCCAAGCCCTGTCAGGGCTGATGTGAACTCTAATAAGAGATATTTTTCTGGCTAGGTCAACCCAAAAAGGAGGCTGGCCCTAGGACACAAGGCAGGATCACTCATTGTGATCAACAATTCAAGATCTTTTGAGAAAGAGGCTTACCATTCCACTGCTGCACCCAGATTTTTTTTTTTTTTTTTTTTTTTTTTTGAGACAGGTTCTTGCTCTGTCTCCCAGGCTGGAGTGCAGTGATGCAATCATGACTCACTGAAGCCTCAGCCTCCTGAGTAGCTGGGCCTACAGGTGCAGACCACCATGCCCAGCTAATTATTTTTTTAGAGATGGGGTCTCACTATGTTGCCCAGGCCGGTCTCAAACTCCTGGCGTCAAGCAATCCTCCCTCCTTGACCTCCCAAAGTGCTGGAATTACAGGAGTGAGCCACTGTGCCCAGCCTGCACCCAGCTTTTTAGGACTCTTCCAGAATCCCTGAGGTGGGGCTGCAGTTAGTACCCATTCAGTCTGTATTCTTCTGCTCCTCCCCAAGGTACTTGGATAGCCGCCAACGCTCATGGGATAAATTAATAGGCGTTACTGCCCCTAAAGAATTGCCTAACCACTTCCAAATGCTCTCTTCCAACAGTCTAGGAGAGGGCTGTCTCAGAGTCTGAACACACACAAGCCCCAAGTCGCTCTATGTCATAGATAGAGACAGCTGGGTCACAAAGAGTGTCATACATCAGCATTTCCACCTACAAACATGAAAAGACGCATGGGCCCCTCACTTCCAACCTTGCTCACTGTTTTGCAGCCCACCCACTCTCTGTTTGTGTGGGGCCTCTAACCTTGAAACCCGACACCCTCCTTTCAGGAGCCACCCATGTTTAAACAAATAAATACCCCAAAGTAACCCACTCCCTGGTGGTATTCAAATAAATGGCCCAGGAAGGAGGATGGGGGGAGGGGGGCTCCTGGGCCTCCTATGCCACTGGCCTGCCACAGAGCATCCTTGGGCCACTGCTATGCACAGGGCCACATAGAGGGACAGCATAGGTGAAGGGAGAGTTTGCCATCACTGGAATTCAGGAAAGAGGAGGCAGAGAGATGGATGGTGTCCAATCAAAGATGAAGATCTGGCCCAGCATGGTGGCTCATGCCTGTAATCCCAGCACTTTGGAAGGCCGAGGCAGGTGGATCACTTGAGATCAGGAGTTTGAGACCAGCCTGGCCAACACGGTGAAACCCTGTCTCTACCAAAAATACAAAAATTAGCCAGGCATGGTGGTCGGCATCTGTAATCCCAGCTACTCAGGGGGCTGAGGCAGGAGAATCACTTGAGCCTGGGAGGCAGAGGTTGCAGTGAGCCGAGATCGCACCACTGCACTCCAGCCTGGGTGACAGAGTGAGAGTCTGTCTCAAAAAAAAAAAAAAAAAAAAAAAAAAAAAGAAAGAAAGATGAAAATCTTTGAAACATGTGCAGAGATTCTCTGTAACTCCCAGTTACTCAACCATAAGCCTTTAAATTCCTCTGGCCAGGGAGGGAGAGCTAAGAACCATTTGGTGGGTGGAGAGGAACAGGGATCAGTTATTTGATGAGTCAGAAACGCTTAAATGTAGTTCCGAGACTCTGCAGTTCTCACTGCTGCAGTGAGAAGGGGAGGGGTGGAGAGAAGTGGGAGAGGGAGACCCACAAGTCCAAAAATCTCGTCTCTGGCTCAGTGGCGAGAACCACTGAAATGTCTTTGTTTCATGGAACGTGGACAGCTAGGAATAAAGTCGCTGCTTTGTCACGAGTCAGTTGGTCAACGGAGTTGCTGCTATATTATATAGGACATTTTAAAATCCTAAAAAGGATTTTAAAGCATAAGGAAGAAGATGACAATGGTCTGCTTCAGAGCTGTGGACAGCTTCCTATGAAGGAAAGGAAGAAGAGATATTCTCAAGGGTTGGCCTAGTCAGTTTATAGATGAGCAAGGAAAGTGTGAACTAGATTATACTAGAAAGCTGGCCCCCTAAGTGTGTAAGGAAGTGAGGAGGAAAAAGGAGACCACATTTCAAAAATAAACACAAACCCCAAAATAAACACTGTTAATGGAAGTGACTAATCAAGGGTGTGCTGAACTTGGTGGTTCTTGATAAGATACAGGAAGAAACGTACTTGGAAAAAATAACAGATCCCCCCCTACCTTTTGGTAAATAAAGTGTTGGGGAGAAAGTGGGGGGATTAGGGTTCGGACTTGGTTCAACGCTGCAGCAGAGGTTTAGGACACAATTTCTCAACCTTAGCACTACCAACTTTTAAGGCTGGATCCAGACAGTTGTGGGGGCTTGCCTTGTGCATTCTAAGTTGCTTTTTTTTTTTTTTTTTTTTTTGAGACAGGGTCTCACTCTGTCACCCAGGCTGGAGTGCAGTGGTGTGATCAGAGTTCACTACAGCCTCGACCTCCCAGGCTCAAGCCATCCTCCCACCTCAACCTCCCAAGTAGCAGGGACTACAGGTGCATGCCACCACACCCGGCTAGTTTTTTGTATTTTTCGTGGAGATGGGGTCTCGCCATGTTGCCCAGACTGATTTTGAACTCCTGGGCTCAAGTGATCCACCTGCCACAGCCACCCAAAGTGCTGGGATTACAGGCCTGAGCCGCCACACCTAGCCACTGTAGGATTTTTAATAGCATCCCTGTCCTTTACCTACCAAATGCTGGTAGGACCCTTGCCCCTAGCTGGGACAACCAAAAATGTCTCCAGATATGCAAACAACCGCTGGATGGGAGTAGGGGGACAAAATCACCCCCAGTTGAGAACCACTGGTTTATAATATGGGGCATAGCTCCTCTCAGTGAGAGATGGCTTACCATGACTTAGGGCTTGGCCTAAGCAAAATTTGAGGCTAATTCAGCATCTGCACTGCAGGCCTAGAATTTGTCGTTCTGCGGCACTTCTCACTGTGTAGCCTGTTTTCCCCCTCCAGGGCCTCTGGCCGCTCTGCACTCCTGGCAGTCGGGGAGGAAACAATGAAAGGATGTGCCAGAGCCCCCATGCCCACCTTTGGCATGTATGGCTCTGGGGGTGCAGGATGGGTGAATAGAGGTGCCTTCCTGCAGCGGGAGTGGAGAGACAGCAGGAAACACCATATCTGCCTGGAAGTTGCAGCCTCGTGTGAGGCCACAAGTCTAGTATCGTGACCCCTGGGGATGGATTTCAACCCCCACTCACCCCATCTGGCCTGGCACCTGTGGGCATTATGTAAACCGCAGCCCTGATTGTACGATGACTCAGCTAGAATGTACCCTTTGCAGTTGTCCTCACCCTCTCTCTTCATATCACTGAAGAACAGAAGACCAGAGAGGTGAAAAGAAAGTCTACAGTGGCTAGCTGTTTGGGTCAGGATGAGTTTCCTCTTACTGCTGCAACAAATGGCCATAAACTTAGCAGCTTAAATCAGGACAAACCTATTATCTTCAATTCTGGAGATTAGAATTTCAAAATGGGTCTCAGTGAGTCAAAATCAAGGCATCAGCAGGGCTGTACTCTTACATAGGCTCTAGAGGATGATCCGTGTCCCTGCCTTTTCCAGCTTTTCCTAAAGGCCACCTGCATTCCTGGCCTCATGGCCCCTTCCACCATCTTCAAAGCCAGGACTACAGCATCTACAAATCTCTGACTCTCCTGCCTCTCTCTTAAAGGGACTGTTGAAATTACCCTGGGCTTAACCAAGAATTATCTCCCTGTCTCAAGAACCTTAACTTGATTACATGTTCATGGATTCCAGGGAGCAGGACATGGGTATCTTTGGGGACCATTATTCTGTCTACCACATGGACAAAGCCAATACTCAGCTCAGATTTCCAATTCCAAGTCCAGTGGGTTTCTGCTTGGGACTGCACTGAGAGCAAGACCATACGCACAGGATTGCACAGAAAAGCTGGCATTTTGGCTTTTATGGGAGGGGTCTTCTCAATGGTCCTCCTTAAACGACTCCAATAAGAATCAGAAATAAATACAAGAGCCTTCTCTTTTTTTCTTTTCTTTTTTTTTTTTTTTTTTTTTTTTTGAGACAGACTCTCACTCTCTTGCCCAGGCTGGAGTTCAATGGAACAATCTCAGCTCACTGTAACCCCAGTCTCCTGGACTCAAGCGATCCTCCCACCTCAGCCTCCCAAGTAGCTTGGACTACAGGCATGTGCCACCAAGGCCAGGCTAATTTTTGTAATTTTTTTAGTAGAGATGGGGTTTGTTATGTTGCCCAGGCTGGTCTTGAACTCCTGAGCTCAGACGATCCACCTGCCTCAGCCTCCCAAAGTACTGGGAGTACAGGCGTAAGCCACCATGCCTGGCCCTGAGCCTTCTTACCACGAAAACAGAGGCTGAAACCTGTAGATGTCTACTAAGGCCGTCGGTCATTAAAGCAATTATTGCCAGCCAAGAAAGCCTTCAAGGCCCACCGCAATCCAGATGGGCTAGCCAGGAACCTCCATGGAGTGAGCTATAACATGATGGGGTTTTATTCAATGGAGGATTTGTCTGCTGAAGGAGGGAGGAACACTTGACTGAGTCAACTCAATAGTTCAACAAATGTTCTTTCAGACTCTGACCTAGGCACAGAATGCCAGGGAAAAGTAAGAACAGCCCTGGGCCTCACAACCTGGGGTGGTGGGTGTTGCTCTCATTGTCTTCACTTTATAAGTGAAGAAACAGACTTAGATCACAAGGGCAAGAGCAAAGGAGTCAGAATGAAACTCAGACCTGCCTAACCCTACAATTTGACTCTTAACTGTGTCACTATTTGGAATTCCATGGGACCTGTATTAGTCTGTTCTCATGCTGCTATGAAGAAATACTCGAGACTGGGTAATTTATGAAGAAAAGAGGTTTAATTGACTCACAGTTCCATATGGCTGGGGAGGCCTCAGGAAACTTACAATCATGGCAGAAAGCACCTCTTCACAGGGTGGCAGGAGAGAGAATGAGAGCCAGCAGGGGAAATGCCATAGGCTTATAAAACCATCAGATCTTGTGATAACTCACTCACTAGCATGAGAACAGCATGGGGGAAATTGCCCCCAAGATCCAATCACTTCCCACCGGGTCCCTCCCACAGGAACTACAATTCAAGATGAGATTTGGGTGAGGACACAACCAAACCATATCAGGACCCATTCTATAAAAGATATGTAGGAAGTGCTTCCCCAGGAGTAGGGGTGATTACTTCTACCTGGGGAAGGTTAGGGGAATGTTTATCAGGGAGATAGTAACACTAGCAATAGCTAACACATGAGCTGGATGTATGACTCAGGTCCTGTGCTCTGAGAGCTACATATATTAATGCATACCTCCCTCTCTCACAAAAAAAGAAAAGAAAACCAGCGAGGTCAGTACTACTACAATCTTCAAATTATATAGGAGGATGCTGAGATGCAGAGATATGAAGTAAACAGCCTTAAATCACACAACCAACACAAGGTGGGGCTGGAATTGAGATGCTATCCCATCTCCTTCCTCTGAGCATTAGAAAGGCATCTAGGAAGGGTCTAATCCTGAGCTGGAAAGGCATCCATGGGCTCTCTGTAGGGCCTCAGAAGGGCTAGACAGCCAGCCAGCTGGAAAGCAATGCGGCATCTCATGCATTTGAGCATGTACAGGTCACTAATGGCTGTGCACAAAAAAGACCCCAGCAGGAAGCCATCCACTGGCCCCTGGACCAACACTACCAGGATCTTATTTGTTAGGAGGGCCAGAAAAACAGAGCTCGTCAATGTGCAAGTACACAACTCTCTGGCTGCTTCCATTGGTCTCAAAGTTGCCTTGTCCAGAGGGGCCACTGACTATGGTCCATTTTAAGGAGGAGAAGAGACATCCAGGATGCCAACTGGGGTCCAGGAGACACAGCCACCTGTCCCACGAGCTCCAGAGTGAGCCTGACATAGGGCAAGTGGAAGCCACTCCTCAGACTTCAAATTCCTCTTGCAAGACAAAGGCTAACGTAGGGAAGAGTTGTAAAAGACACTGTTTCCAGAAATCCTCTGACCACCCACAACGGTCTTGGCTTACAGAGTTTGCAGTGACCTAATCTGTATTTAGCAATGCTATCCCTTTGGTGGAGGAGGGTAAAGATTACCCAAATCCTGTAAGCAAAACATCAACCACATCCTATGCTGTCTTCACTGACACACACCACTGTGCTGTCTAGGAATCAGGACAATCGTGTGCCACTGTGCACCCAGGAAGCCTGACCTGCTGTGTCCCGAGTCTCACTCAACAATGCACGCTATGGCAGCAGGTGTTCACTGCGCCGGGGATTTTTATTGGGTGGACTTGTGGAATTTAAAATCTCAGTTGCCTATCTCACCTTGAACAAGTAAAAATGGTTTCAGATGCTTCTACCTTGCCCCATTTCAGTTTTCCCCAGAGATGGGCTGCTGAGCAGAGCTGGTGGGGACGTGGGGGATGGTTATGGGCAGTGGAGAGACAGGGAAAGGTGAGACCAGCCCACCTGGTCTGTCTTGCTCAAAGCCCTTTCCTTTCCCTCTCCATCTCCCCAACCCACGATTCAGAAAGCTGCAGTAGAATCAGCTTCCCTCAGCTGCCCTGATGCGTTCCTCCCCAACGATCTGCTTTCTACAAAAAAAAAAAAAAAAAGTGTTCTAAATAGAGCGGAACTGAGCATGGGGCCGCAGCCCGGATGAAGTCTTCCCCTCCCTGGAGAGCCCAGCGTGTCACATGGAGGCTGGTCCACCCCCAGTGCCTCTTACCCAAAGCATTTTTGACCCGGGAGCACCAAACCTTGACTGAGTGCACAAAGCTACCACAAATGGATTTTGCTTCTGCAGCATTTTGCCCGGGCTGGAGCCTTCCTCCCTCCCAGGCATCCCAGATGCCTTCTCTGGTCTCCTCTCCTTGCATCTGCCCTTACAGGCATCTAGGGGATCCTATTCCAGGTGAGGACTGAAAGTTCTGCAGCAGTCAGAGTTCTCCAATAACTTGCCTGGTGAGACTGGATGGCTCAATTAACCCAACTGGACTGCAGCATTCCCAAGACCGAGGTCTGAGAACTAGGACCACCAGCTGTCTCTCACAGGATTAGAGTGTTGGGTTATAATTTTTAAGTTAGAGTCTCCTGTTGCTCTCAAGGGGGCCTGAGCATCAGTCTGGGGGTGGGTCCCTTGACATTCCTCCTTGATTCTGGAAAAGTCTACCCAAAGCTCATACCCACCAGGTGCAGAGCCAGCAGCAGCTTTTTGGAATCAGCCATGGCACACACATGGTTCTGTGCATTTCACCCATTAACACACACATCAAGAATCATTCCAATGCCAGCCAGGTTTATTAATGAGGTTCTCACACCCTCTGGAATAAGCATCCTATCCTTCAGTCCTCAAAAGACAGGGCTCCCAAAGGGGAGAGTGACTGGTGGTTTCTCTTACCACCATGACACCAACTCAACCCAGGTACCAAGCCTAGGCTGGGTGGCCCTGTGACAGCCCTGGACCATCTTTGGAAGAAGGGTGGAGGGGTGGCAATCTGGAAGGGAGGAGGTAGGCAAGCAGAGGTGGGAGGACTCAAGGGGAAGTCAGGAGCCCCCCCTCTCCATCCCCACTTCCTGGGGCCTCCACCGAGTTAAAGCATAAGGAATCTGAAGCCAAACTGATTGTATGACCACTCAGTGAGTCAGTACCACCCTGCTCTTCATGGCCTCTCTGAGGTCAGCACCTCCAGGATATCCGTTCACCCAACCAGGCAGAGGCAAGGAGTTTAGAAAGTGAAATTAACTATGGGGTATACCTCCTTCCTTCGCCATCCCAACACAGAAAGAAAATAGAGGGAAGAGGGGAAGGAGGGGACTGGAGAGATAGCTTAAAGTGTGTAAATAGGAATCCTGGATTATACAATCCATTCATAAACAAGAATAACACTTGTTCAAAGACGGTTTTTTGGCTTTGTTTTTTGCCTCCTGTCATGCACTTCTGAGCTAGGAAATATCCATTCTTCTCTATTCCCTTCCTCTCCAGTCTGTTTCAGAGCAAGAAGAAAACTTAAATGCTGAAACAAGGTATTTTTCCCCCTCTGGATGAACTGTTTTACAATAAGCTACCTGCTGGGGTCAGGAAACGTTAGATCAGTGGCTTTCTGCTCACACAAAAACTCACACAGGGGGTCAGGCTGAAGACTGCCCCCTCGACCCCCCACAGAGAGATGGTCACCCACATACAACCCCTCTGGATCTGTGCCACCTTTTATTGGAAACAATTTCTCCCTTCTGCTTCACCACTTTGCCCCGTGGTTCTCAGTCAACCAATGCTCCGAACTCTCCCGCGCACTGGAGGGGAGCAACCCCCAGCCAGCGCACCTGGGGCTCTGTGTCCACAGGCTCATGGGAAGTTGGAAGGTGAGGGGTAGTGGGAAGAAGACACGGGAGGGAAGGAAAGAGCTGTGCCCCATGCGCCAATAGGAAACATATTTCCTTTACTATTAGGTGTGTTATACTCAGAAGAGGGAGGAATGATCAAAATAAAAATAAATAGCCAGCGGAAATAGGCAGCCCCGCCCTGGGAATGGTAATTACACAGGATGGAAGTTTATCCAAACACTGGAGAAAAAATGGTTCCTGTTGGAGGACAGGGAAAGGAACGTTCCTTACTGGAAAGGAAATTTGTTTATGACATTTTATTTGCTCCTTATTTTTTAATGCGCTTCTGGCCCCATGTCCTGTAAACAGACCAGCTTTTCCATTCTCTGGCAGTGCCAGGAGAGCCAAAGACCAAACAGGCGGAGCTGGTGCCAGGATCCCGGGCCACTGAGGTCCTACAATTACAAGAGCCCAGGCCCAGGCCGGGGGTTCTGGAAGGGGGCCTTGCTGGCCTCTGCAGCATGCAGGGAAGGGTGTGATTTGAAATCTAGGTGTGGAAACGGGGAGAAGGTTCTCTGCCTCCTGAGCTCCCCCGAGGCTTGGAAATCAGCTCTCTCTCTGCCCCAGTAGAGGGAGAAACAGGAAGGGCTTCATGCACCCAATGTATATGTCTCATGAGTGTTTTGCAGGGTCTCTGCAGTCAGTAGATGAAACTGACAGATTCTGGAGAGAACTTGGCCTTTAGGAAAACGCCTGACTGATGTTAAAGTCACGTGAGACTGATGTGGTGTGCATGGTGACCAGAAGGAGAGACCATTGAGTGCCAGTGTCTGCAGCTCAGCTCTGTCCCCAATCCCAAATAAAACCGCCACGGCCAGCAAGAGTCAGCGACACCTTCCCACAGCCGGACAACAGAGACGCAATGGCAGAAGTTCACATTTGATGTTTCCTCTTCCCATCTGGGCATAGAGATCATCTGAGGCAGAGTTATGGCAGACGGGCCCTGATGGCGCCATGTTCAGAGTACAGAGAGAGCTCCGACGCCACACTGCTTGGGCGCTGTGCTCCTGGCACCGCCCTAGGAGCTGCACCTGTAATACCTCGGCCAAACTTTGCAACCACCCAAGGAAGCAGTTTAAAGGAAGGAAACTGAGGCACAGAGGGGCTTAGTCACTCACTCAAGGTTACACGGCTAGGGGCTGGTGAAGAAGCTCAGGCCCAGGCACTCTGGGCCAGAGCTGTCATCCTCCACCATGACTCCATCCTGCTTCCCTTTGAGAGCCAGTAAGCCTGGGCAGAAGTCCTCAACTCTCTGAGCCTGGTAGTAGAAAAGCACTAAGCCCGCACACCCAGGCCTGTGACAATGGGGCATCCAGAAGGCCAGACCCACGGGCCTCAATGGCCACAACAGAGGCCAATAAGCTGCACCTCAGTAGCCCCCCAGTGGGTTCAGTTTGCATGGCAGAAGCTGCAAGTCCTCCCCAGCACTCCTGTTCTCCACCCCCTCCTTCCACGGAGCTGGACATTTCCCAGCTCTCTTGCAACCAAGTGGAGCCTTGGCATCAATTCCTGCCAATGGAAAGTGAGCAGAAGTGATGGGTGTTTCTTCCAGGCCAAGACGGTCAAACAGGTGCATGTCCTCTCACAGCACTTTCTCTGTTTTCACTCGTAGAAGAGGACGCCTCTGAAGGTAGTGATATCCTAAAACAGAGGGAACCTAGGTCCCTGAATTTCTGCATGAAAAAGAGCCTCCGGTCCCTACTACTGCTAAGTCACATTTGACTAATGTGTAAATGAGAAAAACTCGTCAAGTGAAGGAACTGATATATGGAGGTGTTTTGTTGCAGCAGCCTTTGGTGACTGATACATAGAGAACCACAACACTGCCCTTAGGGACAGGGGCCTATGGGTGGTCTCTACAGCAAGTCAGTACACCTCCCTCAGCCTACAAAACAAGGTCTCTATCCTTCTCCCAGAGCCATTGCGAGATTCCAAGGAGAAGATTTACAAAGAGCTTGAAAACTGGAAAGTCCCATAAAACCACTGAACTTCATTATTTCCTGAATGGCCTGATCTTTCTTGGCTGAATGTTGTATCATTTCTCTCATGTCTGAAGCCGTGCCTAGTGACTGTGGTTCACAGATGACAACCTCTTGGTCCAAACTCTTATTTTATTGGTGTGTATGAATTAAGAATGGGGTGAGCTTTCAGTGTCTCTCTTCTCCCAAACAGGCAAAGCTTCTGCCCCACATGTCGGTTCTCCTCAATCCTCCTTTATCTGCTCCACACACCCCCATACCCCCACCCCCACCCCCGCAAACCCCCAGGAGGAGAAATCAGGAGTCAAGGGAGACAGACTTTTCCTCCCAGGGCCTGCTTGCCCTTGAGTGGTACCTTTTCTCCCTTGGCCTTTGGTCCTCAGGTGGTAAGACCTTGAACCTAGGTCCAGTTCTCATGGCAAGGGATCTGCCTATTAACACCGAAGGTCTCTACCTGTGAGGTTGGATATTAATGGGCAGGTCCCTTTTGTTTTTTCTGTAGTTCTCCCTATTAGACAGAGTGAAATTATTTGGATATTAATGGGAAGATCCATTTTTTTTAGTTCTCCTTATTAGACAGGGTGAACGAAACTCTAGAAATTTTGATCTAAACTTTTGAACTGATATTTTTATTTCCCACCTTAAAAATGAAACTAGCTCATGGGGTAACTGGCAAAAATCAGACATAATTCTATTTTCAGGAAGAGTTTCTACATGGAAACCAACCAATCAGGCAACAAACAAAATTTCTCTGCTGTTTGGAAAACACTTTCTTTCTTTATTGATTTTTTGAGTCAGGGTTTTACTCTGTCACCCAGGCTGGAGTGCAGTGACTCAATCACAGTTCACTGCAGCTTTGACCTCCCAGGTTCAACTGATTCTCTCACCTCAGCCTCCCAAGTAGCTGGGACTACAGGCATGCACCACCACACTTGGCTATGTTTGTTTTTGTTTTTGTTTTTTTTAATTTTGTAGAGATGGGGGTCTCCCTATATTGCCCGGGCTGGTCTGAAACTCCTGGGCTTAAGTGATCCTCCTGTCTTGGCCTCCCAAAGTGGAAAACACTTTATTAATTACTCCTGAGCAAGCAAAAAAAAAAAAAAAAAAAAAGGCAAATTTGGTGGTACACACAATAACAGGTTGGTAATAGGAAAAGTCAACTCAACATCATTTTTGTACATCCTACCATGTAAAAGCCATCATGCTGCAACTTCACAAGCTCTGAATTTCAGATTGTCCATGACCCTGATTTTGAATCTCAAAGTTCACATAAAAGACTTGGTCAAAGCAATTGATTACTGTAAAGTCTTGTTTGCCGATGATTAAATGAGAAGTACATGAAATGCCCATCACAGTGCTTCCCATGTGACCCTGGACGTTTGGGAGCATTTCAACGATAAATTTCAATGAGTAAAGAATGACTCAGTCCCTGTTCTTATAAAAGAGAGAGAAAGAGAGTTGGGAGAGAAGAGGGTGCCAAAACAAGTCCATTGTAAGTGCAGTAAATGAGATACTAAAGTGCTATGGTCAAGGAAGGAAGACTGACATTTTTTTGAGTACCTATGTCAGAATATGTGAGGGAGAGGTCACAACTGGTTGAGAGGGAAGGAGAAATCCAGGATGGCTTCTGAGAGAAGGAAGCATTTGAGATGAGCCTCGAAGCATTCGTAGGATTTCAGTACCCTGGATGCCCAATGTCTATCCTTTAAAAAATAGACTCTTCTGTGAAGAATTGCCAAAGGATTAACGATCGTGCTGAATTCAATAAAAAATCATTACTGGGCCAAGCATGGTGGCTCACACCTGTAATCCCAGCACTTTGGGAGGCTGAGGTGGGAGGATTGCTTGAGTGGAGGAGTTCAAGACCAGCCTGGGCAACATAGTGAGACCCCATCTCAAAAAAAAAATAATTACTGGAATGTGCAAGAAACTTTCTGAAGTAAGCAGTTCTAGAATGTGAGTAGTGATTTGGGAAGCCATAGTGCCCCAGGTAGACGAGTAAGATGCATCCTGGGCTGGCGCAGTGGCTCACGCCTGTAATCCCAGCACTTTGGGAGGCCGAGGTGGGTGGATCACGAGGTCAGGAGATCAAGACCATCCTGGCTAACACGGTGAAACCCCGTCTCTACTAAAAGTACAAAAAATTAGTTGGGCGTGGTGGCAGGTGCCTGTAGTCCCAGCTACTCGGGAGGCTGAGGCAGGAGAATGGTGTGAACCCAGGAGGCAGAGCTTGCAGTGAGCCGAGATTGCGCCACTGCACTCCAGCCTGGGCAACGGTGCAAGACTCTGTCTCAAAAGAAAAAAAAAAAAGATGCATCCTGGACAGTCACTGGGGTGGGCCAGGAAATGGGCACTTAGGGTCTGGCATGGAGCAGTGTGTCCTGCTGTGCTGTACATGACAGTGGGTGGCTGTTAGCAAGCACCACCCATGAGATCTTAGCACCCACAAACTGCAATGTTTTAGAATAGCCTGGATTACACTGTGGATGTTTAAAGCAAAGGATAAACAATGCTCCATCTAGTTTAGTTTCACTGCAGCTCCTACTTGAAAACTGAATAGACTCGGTGGCCATCCAGCCCCTCTTGTCCCGATATTTCACTCCATGGTGAGTCACAAGCCCTGGTCAGACCCTAATGGGCATAGCCCCACCTTGAACAGTCCCTCTTTCAGGCTGAAATCATCTGCTGGGTATGAAGACTCAGATGGGATAGGAAAGTTAAAACTTAGAAATAGGCGTACTCTGTTCTTTTCCAATGCTTGTCATTATGCTCATTTTCGTGAGGGACAAGGCCTTTGCCTTACACCTGGGACCTAACATTAATAGTCCAGGAGAGAGGATGGAAGGGACCCATGAGGACCACCTGCTGGGGTCACTCCCCTGAGCCACCACATCCCGGGCATCAGCAATTCCTGGGCTGGCCAGAGCCCTGGGCAGAGACAGTTCTACAAGCAGAACATGTTTTTCACCCTTGCCCTTCTCACCCCTCCAAAACCCAGACCTAAGTTACCGAAAAAGGCGGGACATAGTGGGAAGGGGCAGGTGAAAGAGGAAGAAAAGACGGAGATGGAAAACAATTAAAAAAAAAAAAAAAAAAAAACTCCAACAGAACTCGATAACCCGAGGGCCCAGTGATTGGCGCCGCACGGCATACAAAAGCCAAAAGGCAGGTCCCAGGACGGGTCAACTTAAGACTTAATATTTGCCTTTCACTAAGCAAACTAATAAATCCCCTACGGTTTTAGCCACGCAGAGCTCCCAGTTTTTATTTATTGGTCAAAATGGCAGGCAGGGTTTCTTTTTTTCCCCTCCCAGCCACCCTGGGGGTAAATAGTGGTCCCCCTTCCACCCCTCCTGTCATCAGCCTGTATGTCTATTTACCTTCTCCCTCAACAAACTCATGTTCAGTGCAACTGACAATGCGTGCAAACAGCTTTGAAGTATTCTTTGGTAATGGACTTCCCGGACAGCCCTGTTTTTGACTTGCACAGCCAAAGGCAAAGGGAGAAAGGGCTACTGCTTGTCAGGAACCAGCTGGGCCAGGCAAGGCTGAGAACTTGATGCATGGCAGGAACCTCAGAGGATCGTCAAGACCAACCCCTGCCCCTTCTCTGTCCCTTTTATAGATGAGAAAACTGAGACCCAGAGAAAAGGCTGGAGTGACTCACATGTGACCTGGACATGTTGAAGCCAAGGGCAGGGCCGGTGATCAGGTTTCCAGACCCCTCAGTTTAGGGCTGTCTTCAGGCCTCCCTCCACCTGTTCTCCACCAGCCTGGCATATAAGGGTCTTATCCAAGGTCAGTGACCACTTCCAAGGTCACCTTGAAATCCTTTAAACTGCAGCCTCCTGAGCAGAGGGACTTGTTTCACCACGAGAATCTCCTATCTCTCTTGTCAACATGACTAATATTTTCCCACATGGGTTTCCAGGGCCGCTTGAAGAGGATCAAAGTTCTCCTGTGGATCAAGTTCCAATGCCATGGAAAATCTCACAGGCGAGGCTGAACAAAATTGGGGGGTGGGGGCGGTGTCGGGGAGCTAATTCGAAATAGTTATGTTCATAATGAAATTAAGGCAAGATGAAATCACTTTACGTTGCACCTTGGACAATGTCTAATGTACTATTCTAACATGAGACCTAAAACCCCAGCAAACCTTTAAGACAAGGACTCCTAGAAGGCTGATAGCTTATCCATCAAATATGCCAGCATCGTGGATGTCAGAACTATTAATAGAAGAGGCTCCAGGGATCGTGTGGCCCAAACCCCTCATTTTATATGGAAGGAATTAAGATGAGGAGGAGCTTTCTGAGACAAAAACTTAGGTCTCTCTGCCTCCCTGCACTGTGCTTTTTTTTTTTTTTTTAAACCAGCACAAACATGGGGAAGAGGGCAAAAAGCATTTAGCACAAAATCTCATTAAGAAATTGACATTCATGGCCACTTGATAGTGTATGAAACACTCTTTAAAATTCAACTACTTCCCCATCAGGCTGGGTATCACTCAGCCTCTCTCATAGTCCTCTCTCCCCTGGGCTGAACGATCCCTTGCCTGATTTGAAAGGGGATTCCTGCATTAGTCAGAGATAAATCTAGAGAAGAGTGATGCTTTAGACCACTTCAGCCTCTCAGGTTCTGTGATTGCATATGGATAAGGAGATAAGAAAAGAGAGGGCCAGGCGCATTGGCTCACATACTTCAGGAGGCCAAGGCAGGAGGATTGCTTGAACCCAGGAGTTCAAGACGAGCCTGGGCAAGATGGTGAGACCCTGTCTCTACAAAAAAATAAAAAAAATTACCTGGGCATGATGGCATACAACTGTGATCACAGCTACTCGGAAGGCAGAGACAGGAGGATTTCTTGAGCCCAGGAAGTCGAGGCTGCAATGAGCTGAGATCATGCCACTGCACTCCAACCTGGGTGACAGAGTGAGCCAGAGAGAGAGAGAGAGAGAGACAGAGAGAGAGAGAGAGAGAGAGAGAGATTGAGAGAAGAGATTGTTGCCTTTGACATAAGATCAGGACTTCTTTTGAAACCAAAGAATGAAAGTGGAACATAAATGAAGGGATCATCTGAAATGCCTTCATCTTTTAAAAAAGAAAAATGGCACCCAAGGAGGTGGGTGAGCATCCCTCCAATGGTAGCGAAGGTAGTGAGAATCACTACAGCGGCAAACACCAAGGTGCATGATATGTCCATAAGTTCATCTCTACCCTAGCATGTAATTCCCTCCCTGTGGTCTTGCCATGCCAGATGAATGAAATTATCTGAAGGCCCCTGTTCCAGCACTGCAAACACTCATGCCTGTCTTTCAGCAGAGAAGATGGAGGTCAGATGCCCTGACAAGCAGCAACAACTTCAGGACACCACGTGATCCTGAAAACCTGGCTTTTTCTAGTCCACAAAAGACCCTGTAATTTGCGTTCAGGTTGTTCTTGTTATGAAGACCAAAAAAGTTGGGCTGGTGCAACTATCCCTTACCCACTCCCCTCCCTACCCCCGCCCTGACCACCACCTCCAAATTCTGCTCCCTCATCCCAGATAAAAGTCAGTGTCTAGAAAGGTAAGTATAAGCTGGGAGGCCCCACTCCACACTGAATTGAACTGAAAGGTTATCTAGGAGCCTTTAGAGAGAATGTACATACTTAGCCCCAGTTTACACACCCTTGATATTTTAAAGGATTCTAGAGTTCAAAGGAATTTCAGGAAGTCCTCTAGCCAACTCCTTTGCTTCCCAGACGACACCATCCCAAAGGTTTTAGTTCTTGATCTCTGTCTAGCAAAGATGCAGATTTGGAATCCTGGCTCATGATTCTACAGACAGCATGTGTATGCATGTGTGTGTGTATGTGCTTGCACACACATTACAGTCTCTCTTCCTCAGTTCCCAGTGGCTGTGTTAGTTTTGTTTCTTAATGAACTGTTTTGTTTTTCATGAGAAAGTTAGTTTCTCCTTTGTAAGTAAGGCTGTATTGGAGAGGAATCCCTGATACCTTGAAGGCCTGCCATGCCCACCATCCACAACACTCAGAAGGACATGGTCTCAGTTGGTTCTTCATACAACCCTACCATCCTGGAAACAATTGATTTGGTCAGCATTGGTGCCTGATCCAACAGCATCCATCTGTGGCTGCCTGAGGGCCAATGAAGTAACCAGACGCAAAAGCTCTGAATGCAGATTGGCTAAACCAGTCAACAGCATCAGTCAGTTAATAGCAAGTAACAAAGTAGAGGCATGGTCGTTGAGTCACCCAGGAGGGTGAACAGTTTTCCCAGTTTGCCCAGGACTGTCCCAGGTTTAGCACTGAATGTCCTTCATCCCAAGAAACCCTTTAGTCCTGGGCAAACTGGGACCGTTGGTTACCTTCAGCTCATCACGATGGCAGAATTCTAAAGTCAGGGGCAGCGAACCTTGCTGCTGAACAGAGGATCAAAATGACCATGATGGTATTGCTCTTGTTATCTTTGAAAACCAACTATTGCTTCTGCATCTGCTGAATGACCTTGGGCTTTTTGAAAAGGCTTAGCTAGGCAGTGGCTGGAACTATTTCCTGTCTACCTTACTATCACTATGACTTTTGAATAAACCAGGATTTATGAAGTTAACATAAGTGGATCTCTGTTCCTTGACACCTGTAGGAATCCAAGGAATACAATGCCTGTAACTGTGTGTCAAGAAAGGAAGAAAAAGGTGAAAACCCATCAACAATCTGTAAATTTCAATAGCTCTAAACATCTTCAAGAGGTTCTCCTCAATCATTTTGTGATGAATCTGAGATGTCCACAAGGACTCCACTGTTCTATTTAGAAGACACCAAATTCACTGAATGGTCATACAAGCACAGCAACTGCAACATACAAAAACTTTAATTATTTTTGCAAAAAGAAAGCCATCTATTCGCCTTGGAAATAATAATGAAGTACAAATAGCTCTGACTCTGCATTTGGACAAGGATGAACCATGATAGATATTTAGAAAGGGTTTTAAATCATGTGTATGGTGGCTACAGAGTAAAAGGAACAGAGAAGACTCAAGCTATTGTCAGGTGTGTATGTGTCATCAGCACACACTGGGGGAGGAGAGTCCTCACTAAGTGCCACAACCCCTGATAGCTGTCAGTCTCTCATGAAGCACCATGATCTGGCATGGACTCCCAACTGCCACTTGAGAGAAGGTCTTCACAGCAGACTGTGCATCTGTGTCACAAAACACGGCTGCAATGAACAACAGTGTTCATTTTTTGCCCTTCCAAATGTATTCTTGTGTATGATCCAAGCAAAGAAAGTTGAGGATGGAGAACACGAGCCTTCACCATCAGTTCTGCTGCTGAAGCCTTCTCCAACAGCCCTAAGGTCCGAGAGCCTGATGAACTTCTGCACTGATCCGTGTATCATTCTGGAACTTGGTGGCCAGATCCCAAACAAATGAGAAGAGTTACTATTCCGAGGCTGCTTGCAACACACAAACACTGGCCTCTTTACACGGAGCAGGAACAAAAATTTAGATCCTATTTGACCTAAGTGTGGTTAACTATTCACTCTGTATCCGGCTGGAAGATAATGGAGCAAACAAGAATTGCTGAGTACAAAGGCACAGCAGACATGGGAGGCGGGGGGCAAGAAAGGGTGTGGTAGAAAGCCCTTTGGTTCCCTGGGACAGGGAGGGGGAAGAGTCTCATGAGCAGTAGCAGCAGAGGAAACACTTTCCACAAGGAAGAAGGACAAGGTCTCTCATAATGAGTCTTCTTCAACTGTAGGTCACCTCCAGCGATGCATCCCTCTGCTCCTTCAGGTCAACACAGACTATTTCTCGGTGTAAAGGTCTTTTCTTTCTACACAAATGGCACCTCAAATCCAGAGGTCTCTTTATTCTCCAAAATAAGATTATTATTATTATTTTATTATTATTATTATTTGAGACAGGGTCTCTCGCTCTTTTGCCCAGGCTGGAGTGCAGTGGGGTAATCACAGTTCATTGCAGCCTCAACATCCCAGGCTCCAGCCATCCTCTTGCCTCAGCCTCCTGGGTAGCTGGGACTACAGGCACATGCCACCATGCCCTGCTAATTTTTTATTTTATTATTATTATTTTTTTAGAGATGGGGTCTCTCTGTGTTGCCCAGGCTAGTCTTGAACTCTTGGGCTCAAGAGATCCTCCCACATTGGCCTCCCAAAGTGTTGGGATTATAGGCATGAGGCATCATGCTCAGCAAAGAATTCTTGATCAAATCCGGAGCTCCTGCCTCTCAAGAGGTGGTCCAGCCTTAGCCAGGTCCTTCCAGGGGGTCCAGGTGGCACGCGGGGGTTCCGCTAAACTTCCTGGTGGGAATGTGGATCAGTCCTTCCCATCCTGTAGACCAAAAAACAGCATGAGAATTAGATTCTAGCTTCTGCCCTTTCAGGGGCTAGCATCACATTACTGTCTTTGGTTTATAATGCTTTAGCTGTTGAACAGAACATATACTTCAAAAAGCAGTATTTTAGTTAAGTGTTGGGGGTGGGGGTGGGGGAATGCCTATTTATACCTCTCAAGGAACTATCCATCCACTGAATCATCACCAGGAACCCTCCTACACAAATCCCACTATGAAATCCAGAGCTGATTTTTTAAAATGCCACTGAGCGCAGCCAGTCCAGAGGAAGTGGAAAATTCTGTTTTTCAGCCGGACACTATTATTTCTGCGATTTATGGGGCAGGGAGCATGAGGGTGGCAGATCACCCACTTTATAGTGGAAAGCCGAGGCACAGAGGGTGCCGGTGTTCTTGCTACAGAACAGCAGGGCTCTGGTCCCTAATCCTAGTGTTTAGAATTTACTAGGAACTTCTCTCTGCTTCTGAAACACCCTTAACAATAAATTAGGAACTTACTCAGAGTGGATAGCTCAGAGGAAATGGTAAGACACCATTAAATATATTTATTTTTCCCTAATTCTGATAGCAAATAAATTAAGATGGAGTTGGACTCACGATACTTTCCTTGATGTTCACCCCCCAACATTACCTTCCATTACTGAGTAACAAATATATTGAATAGCACCAAATGCCTTCAGGAGAGTGCCCTATTTTAAAACTGATGAGTCTTAGCAGTGCAAGTCAGGGGCCTTGTATTAGTCTGTTTTCACACCACTATAAAGAAATACCTGAGACTGGGTAATTTGCAAAGGAGAGAGGTTTAATTGACTCTCAGTTCCACATGGCTGGGGAGGCCTCAGGAAACTTACAATCGTGACGGAAGGCAAAGAGGAGGCAAGGACCTTTCTCACATGGCGGTAGGAGAGAGAAGAGCAAGCAGGGGAAATGCCAGACACTTGTAAAATCATCAGATCTTGTAAGAACTCACTCACTATCATGAGAACAGCATGGGGGAATCCGCCCCCATGATCCAATCACCTACCACCAGATTCCTCCCTCCACGCCTGGGGATTATGGGGATTACAATTCAAGATGAGATTTGGGTGGGGATACAAAGCCAAACCATATCAGGCCTATTCACAGATACAGATAACATAGGCCTTATGAAAAAGGCTGCCCTCTGGGTCTCTGATTCTAGCAATCACTATCAATCCACAAGGAATACCTGGGCAACCACAAATCCATGCATTCACAAGTACCATATTGGATTAGATGCTGTGGATACAGGAATCAGCCAGACAGACAAACCCCACCCTCACAGGCCATAATGGAGACATAACATGGATCAAAGGTTTCCTTAGGCAAGTATGGGGCCAGAGGATAGCAAGGCCTTGAGGGAAATGCACGATGGATTCTGGGGGCATTTGGAAACCAACAGGCCCCCTTCTGTCCCTCAAAAGACCTGGGGGCCCCGCTCAACCTGGTGCAAAGGAACTCTCCTTCATGAGGGCTCTAGCTGAGGCCTTAGTGGGGATGTGTGCAGTGGCCAGGAAACCCAGAGAGAAGGGCACCAGTGGCCAGAGATGAGATAATGACACTGTGGTGTTATTTTATAAACACACACACACACACACACACACACACACACACACACATGGGTTTTCGTCCTAAGTTCCTAGCTCATAACTCCCATAGCCCTTGTTACAGTCTTTTGCTATAATGTTGGGCCTCAGGAAACAGAATCCCTCTCCTGCCCTCCTTACACCTGCTCCAAGACAGGACTCTAATCTTCCCCACCTTTCTGACTCATGAGACCCTCCCCAGAGAGGAATCTGCCCTATACCTTGGGGAAGGAATGCTGACATCATGAAGCTTCCATGAAACCCCAAGAAGTCAGGGTTCTTCAGGGAGCTTCCAGATAGCTGGGCACATGGAAGTTCCTTGAGAGTGGAGCATCCAGGGAGGACAGGGAAGCCCAGTGCCCCTTCCCCCACACCTCACCCTATGCATCTCTTCACCTGTATCCTTTGTAACAGCCTTTAGAATAAACCACTAAATGTGTTTCCCTGAGTTCTGTGAGCTGCTCCAGCAAATTAATTGAACCCAAAGAGGGGAGTCATGGGAACCCCAACTTAAAGCTGGTCGGTGAGAAGTTCCAGAGGCCCGGACTGGCCACTGGTGTCTGGGGAGGAGGGGGCAGTCTTGGGTACTGAGTCCTCAACCCATGGGATCTGATGCTGTCTCCAGGTAGATGGTATCAGAGTTGAATTGGTGTCAGGGAGAAACCTGCACACATTCGGTCACCAATGTCTTCCGTGTTGATTGTTGTAGTGTGAGGGCAGAGGAAAAGCATGGTTGGAGAGAGTTTTCCCTACACAGTCACAATGAGAGCCCAGAGGGACTGACAAGAAGAAAAATGGTTCAAGACATTTCTCTGCAGATGAACTGGGACAGCAGAGTCTGCATTTTAGAGTCAATTAAAAAATAAAAGGATGAAAAATCAAAAAGGCAACCAATGTGCAGACACAGAAGTGCTTGTGTGCTCCGGGCAGCTCTCTGATTGGTGGCCAAGAAGGAAGCCAGGAGTCTTTGCTACAGGTGTTGCCAGGGCCCTCTGGACACACCCTTTCATTTGGACCTGAAAACACCCCATACAAACCCAAAGTTCTGCTGACCTTCCTCTGGTTTCGTTTCTCCACCTGGTTAGCGGCCCTCTGAGCTGTCTCCGAGAGAGCCCTTTTCCCCTGGGAGATGCATGCAGCTCACAAATTAATTGGCAACAGCCGGGTGAATCACCCAGGGACTTCCTACTTGTTGCCGGGCAACTGCATGCACTTGGCAGTGGGACATTAAACACAGAGGGGAATGCTGTGAGGCATTTGCAAAATAAAATAAAAAGCAAAACATACAACACCCCAGACTCTCATCCCAGCAGGGCTGGCCCAGCCAAGGGGTGTGTGGGGGGATGAGGGAATCCACACAAGGGAGGAAAATGAGGTTAGGCCATAAGCAGATCCTAACTCTCCCTCCTCCCCACAAATCAAACTCTTCTAGATATGGCATTTGTATTCCACTAAAGACACACCTCTATTAGCCTAGAGAAAGACCATAGGAGGAGCAGGAATTAGAAGGCATCTAGAGATCTGATCCCCTAGAATTACAGGGAAGCTTTGCAAAGCTCGCTACGGAACTACCATAGCTACTGATTATGCTTCTCCATCGTACATCACTCCATAGGTTAAGTCACCTGACCGAGGTGACACAAGCCTCTCTAGGGCAGGATCCTTCCATACCCTCCCCTCCACCCCCAGTCCCTTTCCACTTGAATATTTTCATGTCTGTTGCTATGGCCACTGGGAGTTGATTAGACAAACCCTCCCAACACATCGCCTTGCCCTGTAGACCATGTTTCTGGCCTTTAAAAAAAAAACCCCAGACAGAAGTGAAATCTATGTACATTCTGTGTTTGGAAAAAAAAAGATGGGGACAAGAAATGGAAGAACAGTAGCAAGAGGGCTCCTGTTGGGGGCTGAATAGTAGCCCCCAAAGATATCCACATCCTGATCCCTGCAAGCTGTGAATCCTACCTCATATGGCAAAAAGGCCTGTGCAGATGTGATTAAGGATCTTGACAAGTTGGCCTGGACTATCCAGGTAGGCCCTAACTGTGATCACAAGTGTCTTTATAAGAGAGAGGCAGAGGGAGATCTGATCCCAGAGAGGTAGTAGGCAGTGTGATAATGGAAGCAAGAGGTTGGAAGGATTCAAGGAAGGGGTCAAAGAAAACAGATTCTCCCCTAGAACTTCCAGAAGGAAGCCCCCCAGATGCCTGGACTTTTGCTCAGTGAAGCTGGTCTCCAGAACTGTGAAAGAATGAATTTGTGTTGTTTTAAGCCACTACCCTTCCCCAAGGCAGGACTAATCTTCCCCACCTTTCTGACTATAGGTCTTGAGACCCTCCCCAGAGTGGGACCCACCCTATACCCTTGGGGAAGGAATGCTGATGTCATGAAGCTTCCATAAAACCCCAAGAGGACAGGGTTCTCTGGGGAGCTTCCAGATAGCTGAGCACATGGAGGTTCCTAGAGGGTGGAGCATCCAGGAAGGGCATGGAAGCTCCACACCCCTTCCCCCACACCTCACCCTATGCATCTCTTCACCTGTAGCCTTCGTAACAGCCTTTAGAATAAACCACTAAACGTGTTTCTCTGAGTTCTTCAAGCTGGAGAACCATCTTCTTCCTTGTCAGTCCCTCTGAGCCCTCATCGTGACTGTGCAGGGAAAACTCTCTCCAACCATGCTCTTCCTCTGCTCTCACCCCACAACAATCAACACAGAAGATGTTGGTGACCAAATCTGTGGGGATTATCCCCCCGACACGGAGCTGCGGACACCTGCTGGGTGTTCTCCAATTCAATTCTGACCACTGAGTTTGTGGTCATTTATCACACCAGCAATAAGAAACTAATCTTGTCAATACAGTGTATTTTCCGAGAGCCTTTTGAAGAGAGTATCACAGGAGAGATATTGGTAACAGTGAAGGGGAGCTGGGCAAAAGGGGTGGGAGCTGGAATTTGGCTTGGAAAGCTCGAACCAACACCCTGCAGCCTCAGCAAGAAACGAGCAGGTCTGTGAGAGCATCTAAGGCAAGAAGTGGCCCTGGCTTCGAAGTGGAATGTTAAATTAAACCATTTGCTGACTATAACTTGGGCAGGTGGCTTCATCTCTGAAAGCCTCAGTTTCATCATTGCAAAATAGAGATATTATTATCCACCTTGCAAAGCTCTTAGGATTAAATGAGATAATACATGAAAAGCAGCTGGCACATAGTAGATACCAAATACACCACAACCCTTAGGAAAGAGTAGGTGTGCACAGATGAGCATAATCTGTTAGTTGGCCACTCCCGTATCTATTCTACCTTTTCCTCTTAGTAACAGAACTCTAATTTGGAGGTCACACCTTGCAGCCCAGAGTAAAAAGACTACATTTCCCAGCCTTCCTGTAAGTGAGATATGACCATGTGACCAAGATCTGGCCAAGGAGATTAAAGCAGAAGTGTTGCAGGACTTCTGGGGAGGCTGCTTCAAAAGGTTCTGGAAGGAGCCCAGTTTTTACTTGCCTGCCTTTACTATCTTCTGCTTTCAATGAGGACATGATGGCTGGTGCTCCAGCAATCATCTTGGACTCAGGGACATGGAAAATGGAAGGCATGCAGTCAGATGGTCTAACAAGAAGATGGGAGCCTAGATGGCTGACAACTCCACAGCTATCACGTTAGCCTTAAATGGCCTCCCTCTGTGTTTCTGTGTGAGAGAGAAATGCTCTTCTGTCTTAGTTAAGTCATTGTTGTGTTGTCTTGGATTTTTTTATTTTTTTTAGACAGAGCCTCACCCAGGCTGGAGTGCAGTGGCATGATCTCAGCTCACTGCAACCTCTGGCTTCCGGGTTCAAGTGATTCTCCTGCCTCAGCCTCCTGAGTATCTGGAATTACAGGTGTGTAAAACATGCCCAGCTAATTTTTGTATTCTTAGTAGAGATGGGGTTTCACCATATTGGCCAGGCTGGTCTCGAACTCCTGGCCTCAAGTGATCCACCTGCCTCAGCCTCCCAAAGTGCTGGGATTACAGGCGTGAGCCACCGTGCCCAGCCCGTTGTCTTGGATTTTTAGTAATCATCATGGGTACAATATATCACAGATATAGGCAAGTAGGATTCAGAGTCACTCAAAGACAATGGTTCTCAAACTGTAGCCCTGATCAACAGGCTTGACATCACCTGGGAACTTGTTAGGAATGCAAGTTCCTGAGCTCCACTCCAGATTTACTGAATAAAAAACTCTGAGAGTGCAGCCCAGCAATTTGCTTTAATAAGCTCTCCAGGTGATTCTGATGCAAACTCAAGTGTGAGAACCACTAGTCTAGAGCAAGATTTCTCAACCAGGCATGCTTGGGGCGGGACAATTCTTGGTTGTGGGAAACTGTCCTGGGCATTGTGCGATGTTCAGTGCCATCCCCAGCCTCTACTCACTAGATGCCAGAGGCCCCCCAACCTGATCCTAGGCGTGATCATCAAAAATGTCTCAGACATCGGGGTATGCCTGGGATGGGGGGAGCGGGCAGCAAGTGTCCCCAGTGTAGAAACACTGTCCCAGAGGAGTGATTCTTAACCTTGGCTACGCTATAGAATCACCTTAGGAAGCTTTTCAAAATTCCACTGTCTCAGCCTCATCCCAACCCAGTTAAGGCAGAATCTATGAGGGTAGGACGGAGACAGCAGTGAAAACTCCCTGGCTGAGTCCAATGATGAGCCAACGTTAAGAATCGCTCATTGCAGAGGGGCAGCCAGCCAGAAGAGGAACTGTGTGCTCCGAGCTGGTGAAGGTACTGAATCCTGATCGTGAGCAGGACATAAGAGGTTCCAAAGCAAAAACTGTAATAAGAGTGGCTGGGGTAGACTTGGGAACCAACGTTGTACCTGCCAGATGGGTGACTAGACGGGGTGGAATTCCTGGCAGCTGTGTCACCTCATTTCCCATAAGAACAGGGTGGACACCTTTCAGTCTCTCACATAAATAACCACACAAAGCCTCAGTTTCCTCCCCTAATAAGCAGCAAACAATAAGCCAGCTCCCACGAGGTGCTAAGCATTAGCTCATCCCACGAAAAGAACTGTCTTAATAAAGGCAGCCATGTGACCGTGAGCCTCTTTCAAGATAAACTCCATGGGCACAAGGATACTCTCCGAGCAAGCATAGATTTCACATATATTTAATGGAGCCCTGACAATAAGCTTGGCAATGGGGCCATAAAGGAGGTGGAGTGGAGAAGGAAGAATTAAACGAGAAACCAGTGACCAAGAATGAGGGAGGGATGAACAAGCAGATGCCCTCTCCTTAAAAAGAAAGATTAAGTCCCGTATAAATTCTTTCTCCTGCCGGGAATGACTTTTTTCTTCATTATTTCATTCCCAGCCTGCTCTGCTAAAATGCTGAGCCGAGCTTTTCCTTGTTTCCCTTGGCCTAAATCATTAAGTCCAGGATGTCAGTATGGGGAGGCAAGGGGGTGTAGAGAAGAGGAGGAGAAAAGGAGGAAGCCAACCGGCTCTCACTCTCTCAGGTGTACCAAGTCACTGCAGGACCAGGATCAATGGCTTCCCTGCACTCTACGTTTTCAGCCCCACCTGGCTAGCCCAGATGGAAAGATAAAGGAACAGGTACCAGTCTATAAAGCATGTCTCCCAGAGGCCTTAGGGCCAGCATGTCCATTCTTTCCCAAGGGATTTGCCTTCTATTCTTTCAGTCCTTTTACTGCAGCTGATTGGGACAAGGAAGAAGAAGTCCAATTGCTCCATACCAGCAAGACCAGAAAGACAAGGAACCCAGGATTCTGTTCCAGGTTCCTTTTCTGTGCCTAAGGATTTCCAACAGGTCACTGAAACAAGTGAGTCTGAAGAATATCGGACCTTGTTGCTTCCAGTGTTCCCACCTTCTTCTTTCTTTTTTTGAGACGTCGTTTTGCTCTTGTCACCCACGCTGGAGTGCAGTGGCGCGATCTCAGCTCACTGCAACCTCCGTCTCCTGGGTTAAAGCGATTCTCCTGCCTCAGCCTCCCGAGTAGCTGGGATTACAGGCACGTGCCACCATGCCCAGCTAATTTATATATATTACATGTAATATATATAATATACATTACATGTAATATATATAATATATATTACATGTAATATATATAATATGTAATATATAATATGTAATATATAATATATAATATATAATATATAATATATAATATATATAATATATATATATACACACACATAATTTTTTTTTTAGACGGAGTCTTGCTCTGTCGCCCAGGCTGGAGTGTAGGAGTGCAGTGGCGCCATCTCGGCTCACTGCAAGCTCCACCTCCCGGGTTCACGCCATTCTCCTGCCTCAGCCTCCTGAGTAGCTGGGACAACAGGCGCCAGCCACCACGCCCGGCTAATTTTTTTTTTTTCTGTATTTTTAGTAGAGACGGGGTTTCACCATGTTGGCCAGGCTGGTCTCGAACTCTTGACCTCAGGTGATCTGCCTGCCTCGGCCTCCCAAAGTGCTGGGATTACAGGCGTGAGCCACTGCACCCGGCCCACATTCCTTTCCTTACCCTCACCACCCCCTCCTCACAAAGTCAGAGATCTCCCACTTGACTCAAGTCCCTGGGTTCCCTCCAGCCAGTAAACCCCGTGTGCAAATGTCCTGACTCTTGCAAACGTGTTAAAAAACAAACCTTAAAAAGCTTCCAGATGTTCTGTTTGTATTGTGGTGCTTCTCTGCGCTGGTCTCCAGAGGCCAATACGCAGTGCACAGCATCCTGACTGCCCAGATAAAATATGAGGCAGCCAAGAGGCACAGCCTGGGGGTGAGTGGGGATGACCCTTCCCCCAGGACCACAGCTCCCCCAGTTCACCCATTAACTCTTCCATTGCCAAAGGGCAACTTTCCACGCAAAAACCTTCAAAAGACTGCAAAGGAACAAGTCTGATAAGCTTTTAAGTTTTGTCTCCTCTGAGTGTCCACCTCACCTCACCATTAAACTTCTCACACCAACTGCCTTTGGGATGTCGAGTCAGGGACTCAACGACACAAGAGTGACCCTCCTACTTAAGATGCTAAGTTACCATTTTCAAGGACATCTTAGGAGCTGGACCATCCAGAATGAGGGAACAGAGTTCATGAGTTGTCGAGGCCCCTCTGGGGCTGGTGGCCTCTGATCTACAGAAAGGTAATTGCCAACGGGCCAGCTTGTGCACACACAGCCACACACGCAACCTAAGGTGCACACACCTGAGGGCCCACGATTCTTTGCACAAGGTGACGCCTGCTCCCTTTGATGCTTGCCGGATGTGTTCCCAATGGGCAAAAACCAGACCTCAATAAAACCCGGCATTATCAAGAGGCCGGTGGTTTGTGATTGCACCAGCCTGTTATCTCCGAGGCCCTGGGTGGGGCTGCTTCGCGGTTCCCCATTGAAAAGCATTAATTTATAGGTAGATCAAAGACCCTCCCGAACCAGCCGACCTGGATCCCTTGTTTGTCCCGGTGGACTGTGCCAAAAGATGGACTTTAAAGATAATAGGTACCCCAGTCCCAGACTCCCTTCTGCCCTCCCTCTCCTTCTCATGCACTACGTCCCTCAGGGGCCATCCAACAGCCAATCATAAGGCCTTTCCTTCTCTTTCTGCAGATGACCCATTTAGCAGCAAGTGGGGGACCTGGCCGGACAGAGTCCTGGCCCTGCCGCAACAATGGGGATCGAGGGGGAGAGAGAAACACTGACTTTGAGACCAGGCAGGAGCTCTTCTCCCCTTTGGGAATCAGGCCAGGAGTGAGGTTCCAGAGAGACGGTCGCTGATTCCACTCTCTCCTCATGAGGGATAAACTTCTAAGTCCTCTTCCCTTGGTCCCTAAAGTTCCCTGTTGGTCTCTACTGCTCACCCAGATGTTTGAGAGCCAGCGGTCAGTCTGCAGTGAGGACACAGTGGGACCTCTGAGTTGTTTGGATCTGGGTCACCAAGCAGGACTGCCCATTGATATGGGAGAGAAAGAGCATGTGTCCCCAGACTGTGGGTGCTGGCAGCCTTCTTGCCTCCTGATGTTCCCCAGCCCGGTAGTGTAGGTCGACCCGGTCAGCTGCAGGCTGCAGGCTGCAGTAGCAGCCATGTTTTACTTCTTGTGTTGAGGGTACCAAGCTCACTGTCTGGCAAAGAAGAGGCAAACGAATGAATGAATGAACAAATGAATGGCTCGCTAGCAGCACAAGCTAGTCATCTTAAAGCATGGGAGGCCCTTAGAACATGAACCCACTCATTCCTACCAACAGGAAAACACTTCAGGTGGCAATTCTCAGAGATCCCATAGCTTAATGATACGAAGTCAGATCAGGGTTCCAGTCCTGGGTTAGTTAACCTCTTAGGAGTCGTAGGCTCCTGGGCAAGTTACCTCAAATCTCTTGAACCCATCTGTAAAACAGGGATACTTTCTAGGCTTGTTGTGAGGACTGAGTTAAGTACTAAAGACTCAGTTAATTTTTTTTTTTTTTTTTTTTTGAGATGGAATCTCTGTCTGTTGCCAGGGTGGAGTGCAATGTGCAATGGCACAATCTCGGCTCACTGCAACCTCTACCTCCCGAGTTCAAGCAATTCTCCTGCCTCAGCCTCCCGAGTAGCTGGGACTACAGGCGTGCACCACCATGCCCAGCTAATTTGTGTAGTTTTAGTAGAGACAGGGTTTCATCACATTGGCCAGGATAGTCTCGATCTCTTGACCTCGTGATCTGCCCACCTCGACCTCCCAAAGTGCTGGGATTGCAGGCGTGAGCCACCATGCCCCGCCTATTTGTTCTTATTACTCTATTTCCCTATGGCATTATCTCCATTTCAAAAATACAGTCAGCACATTTCTGAAGAGGAAGGACATTAAGCCACTTCCGTGGTTATTCTCCTGCTATAAACCATTCCTAAAATGTGTACAATAAAGCCCAGATCCATCTTCCATTACTCCTTTTTTTTCCTTTTTAAATCAATAAAATTGTTTGTAACATTTAGATTAACCCTTACCTCGCCTCCTTCTGTATTCCCTCAACCACCCCTAAAAGTTCTGAGAACTTGTGTCCACATGCAGGGAGGAGGTAATGAAGGTAGGAGTCATGAGCAGGGCACTTAAGACACCCTCACCATGAATGATTTAGCTCAGCTACTGATAAAGGCGTTATTCCAAAACAGCTAAGACTAATCCAAACTCTAGCTTGGCTATTATTTCATGCTACATTACATAGAAATCCAACTCCTGTATCTTTCCCTTGTATCTTTTATCTTTCTAATTTGTGTTCTCTCTTCCTTGAACCCCTGGTTTGTCTGTCTCTGTCTCACTCTCATTAGAGACACCACGGCCTTATGAGCCAAGATAGGCCAACTCAACTGGAAACGATGCTTATGGGGGCTCTGTCTGTTCTGCCTGGTCCTGGCCCCGCATGGCCTGGCCAGCTTGTGGCATCTGTGCCAAGGTGAGCGGGGGAGTTGGGCCTCGGCACCCTCCCATCACGATAGGGCCAGGCTGTTACCCAAGGCTGCAGCTGGACTCTCAGAGGCACGGGGAGGTCAGGCAGCAAGTTCACAGAACAGGCCACCCACACGGCACATCAGGGCTGCTGGACTGTCCCCAGGGCCAGAGCCGCTCTGGCCCTTGGCCCTGACTCGGAAGACTCCACCATATGGCCTCCCTCTGGGAGGGTGAGAGGAAGAAAAGAAGTAAACCAGGGGCTAGGAAGAGCCATGCTGCCCTCTGAATGCCAGAGACCCTTCTTGGGCACGGGGTTGGTGGGTATTAGATTTGCTCCCAGCAGGTCTGAGACAAGAAAGGCAGTGTCCAATAAATGAAACGGGTAAGAGCTGATAGCAATACGATAGACGAGCAGATGAGATTGGGCTCTCCCTTTCTGCTCTTCTCGGGTTCGTTCTCTCTTTCTCTCTCCAGCCCCTAAATGTGTTTCCAGGGTTTGATCTGAACTTCAAAAACCCTAAAGTTTTTGGGAGTCTTCACACTTTTCTAATTAAAGACCCAAACTGGATTTTCATGTTTGCAGAGAACTTTGACCAAAAGTGTAGGCAGCACAGCAAAACAGGAAGAGAATGATCTCTCTCTTGTTCTCTTGTGTGTGTTTTTTTTTTGTTCTCTCTCCCTCTCTCTCTCTTTCTCCTCCCCCTAAAAAGTACTGGGGGGTAGGGGAAGGAAGCAAACAAAACCTCTCTGCAGCTTTGGCCCCTAAGTCCCCTGAGCCTGCCAGTGTTCTGTTGACAGCCTTTCTCTTTTCTGCGGTCCTATAGGCACCAGTTCCATCCCTGTTGGGGCAGGGGTAGGGGTGGGGAGAGCTGGGCAAGCTCTGGGAAAAGAGAGGAAGGAGGCAAAGAGTAGATTCTCTGGCACAGCTGCCAAGAAAAGAGCCCAAATGCCTCATCTCAGCGGAAGGCAACCCTCCTGGGCTCCCAGACATGCTGGGGCTTGCTGAAAACCAGAGCTCTGGCTGGCAGAGGCGGTGGACAGGGAACCAGAATTCAAAGGGGCGGCCGAAGGAGGGGGGTGCGGGGGAAGAGGGGGAGGTTTCAGTGAATCATATAAATTAGAGACAGAAAGGATGTCAGGCCACCTTCATTTCCTTCCTCTCCTAATGGGAATTATCTCATTAGCCCCAAGCTTCCTAGAGGCTAACTTTAAATGATTCCTGTAATGGGGGTTTCAATGTACACCCCACCTCCCCATCCAATCTGACTCTTAGGAGAGCTAAGAAAGGCTCTTAAAGGAACAGCAACAAAAAGATGCCAGTTCTATCTACTGACCACTGAACATGCAACCTAAGGATGGCCCTTTCTCCTTCTAGGTCCACTTTTAGGAATTTATTGTGAGAAAATAGTCATGAATATGGTGATGAGCTGAATAATGGCACAAACTCTTGCTCCCCTCCACTCCCTAACAAAAGACAGTCATGTTCTAATCCCTGCTATGTATGAATGTTACCTTATGGTATATGGTAAAAGGGAAAATAGTCATGAATATGGTGATGAGCTGAATAATGGCACAAACTCTTGCTCCCCTCCACTCCCTAACAAAAGACAGTCATGTTCTAATCCCTGCTATGTATGAATGTTACCTTATGGTATATGGTAAAAGGGACTTGGCAGATGGAATTAAGTTAAAGGTCTTGAGATGGGGAGATTATCCTGGATTATCCAGATGGACCCTAAATGTAGCTGTAAGTGTTCATATAAGAAGGAGGCAGAGGGAGACTTGATTACAGAGAGGAGAACTCCACAAAGGCAGAGACTGGAGCGATGTGGCTCCAAGCCAAGGAATGCCAGCAGTCATCAGAAGCAAAAAACAATTCTCCCCTGAAGCCTCCAAAAGAAACCTGCCCTGATGACAATGACTTGGTTTTAGCTCCAGAAGTCTCAGTCAGACTTCTGACCTCCAGAGCTACAAGAGAAAAATCTGTGTTGCTTTAAACCACCAAGTTTGTGGTAACTTACTACATCAGCTTCAGGAAGCTAGTACAGATATAAATAAAGTTTGCTGCAAGGATTGTCATCAGAGCCTTATTTCACAGCAAAAGGGAAAAAATGTTGGAAACATAAAAAAACTATTAAAAAATAACCGTGTCACATGTTCCTACAATGAAATACTAAACAATCAAGAAAATATTGAACTATTACTTAATGATAAAAGATTAACATCCTATAACTAAATATGGTTCCTAAGTATTTCCTTTGCTTTTATACATTTTTCTAATAGTAAGCATCTTATAATTCCTTCTGTCATTGTATAAGTTACATGTTTATTTGCAGAGTGGTATGAGTGTTAAGGATGGTTTGATCCCTTTCTATGAATAAAGATGCAGGAACTGGTGGAAATTTAGTAGAGGAAGTCAAATGGAGCAGGAGGTCCAGAGTTGGCATCCTTCTGGGCTCTGAAAACCTCCAAGGTTCCTGGCAAAAAGACTCTCCTCTACACACACCTCATCCTGGCACCATGAGGCATCTGGCCTGCAGACCCTGCCTGCTAACAAATGAAAGAGTCCAGTCTCCTTACCATGCAGCCCAATTCCCCAACCCCCCACCTCAAGTCTGGGAGAAATATAGACTTGAGGTGGGGGGTTGGGGAATTGGGCTGCAAAAATAACCCTCAAAGCATGGTTATTTTTGCCTCCTTACTCTTATCTGTCTTTCAAGGTTGGATGGTATATTAGTTTACTAGGGCTGCCATTTCAAGTTAGTACAAACTGATGGCTTAAAACAACAGGAATTTCTTCTCTCACAGTTCCAGAGGCCAGAAAGCCAAAATCAAGGTATGGAGAGGGTTGATTCCTTCTGGTGGTTTTAGGGGAGAATCTGCCCCCTGCCTCTCTCCTGGTTTCTGCAGGCAATCCTCAGCATTCCTTGGCTTGCGGATGCACCACTCCAATCTCTGCTCCATCTTCATAGTGTCTTTCTCTCTGTCTTCTTCTCTTCTAAGGATGTGTCATTGGATTTAGGACCTGAATCCAGGATGATTTCATCTCAAGATCCTAGCTAATTACATGTGCAAAGCCCCTATTTCCAAATAAGGTTAGATTCTGAGGTTCTAGATGGACATGAATTTTGGAAGATCACTACTCAAACTATTATAGAAAGCCTTCATCTTCTCTTTCTCTTCGGAGACAGGGTCTCACTCTGTAGCCTGGCTGGAGTAAAATGGTGCCATCTTGGCTAACTGCAACCTCCGCCTCCCAGGCTCAAGTGATCCTCCCACCAGGATCCTCTACAAAAAATACAAAAATTAGCTACCTGTGTGGCTAATTTTTGTAGAGACAGAGTCTCCCTATGTTGCCCAGGCTGGTCTTGAACTCCTGGGCTCAAGCAACCCACCCACCTCTGTTTCCCAAAGTGCTGGGATTACAGGTATGAGCCACCATAGCCAGCCTCCCTGCTCTCTCTCTACTTCAGTCCATTTTTTTCTCTAAGTTTCAGTAACTCCACGAGGTCTTCTCTGATTCTTCCAGGTCCCATCCCTTCACAGAACTTTTCTGTAGTCTGCATCCCACAATTCAGCCATAATGCCATACTCTCATCCCCTGTTCATTGCCCAGGACCTACAGATGGAAGTATCCAAAGGCAGATGGACACTCCCTAAACGGATGAACTTCCCAACAACTGCAGTTGCCAATGTTAGAATGGGTGGCCTCAGGAGAGATAAAATTCTCCATCATTAAAGTGTCCAAGCAGAAAGCACCTATCTGGACAGGCTGGGAGGATGTTGTGGGTCTGAATGGGAGATGGAATGAGGTGGTCAAAAAGAGTCTGATTTTATTAAATATGAGAGCAAAGACTGTACTCAAATAACTTAGCACAGTGCTGAGCACTGAAAAGGCACTAAGCAGATGGGTATTATCCCACTAGGGATGTTCCTTTAAATCTCAATCTTCCTCCTTTCAACAAATGCACGGAACTATACAAAGCAACATAAACCATGAGAAAGAAAATGCTAAGTCTGAGACTATTTGTATATTCAATGGCCATTTGCAGACCACCTCCTTGGTATACTGCACTATGGGATAGAATCTGACACTCTTCTGCAAGTCTCTCTTCTTTGATGGCAAGGTAACAAGCAGGGCATGGTGGCATGAGCCTGTAATCCCAGCTACTGAGGAGGCTGAGGTGGGAGAATCACTTGAGCTTGGGAGTTCAAGACCAGCCTGGGCAACATGGTGAGACCCCATCTTCAATTTTTTTAAAAAGCAGCAGCAGCAGCAGCAGGTGATAAACCAGGGCAAATACCATGCCAGGAGACACCTAAATCAGCACCCCCAATGGTTATGTGACCTGAGAAAGGAACTCAATGCCACCAGAATGTCTAGATGAGCAGTTGGAGGGTCCCTTGGCAAAACCCAAGAGATGGGGTTCTGGGATCTATTTTTGCGCCTGCCCAACCCACTAAGAAAGGGAGAGAAGGCAGAGGAGCTGCTCTCTGCAGCTGCCAAGGGCAGGCTGTCTGCTCATGCTGGAGCCCAGACAAAGCACACCCACTCGGTGGTGATTTATCAGCCGTGGGAGGCCCAAGAAGCTCTTAAGCCGCAGGTGGGTGCCTGTAAAGCCACCCTCCCTGGGGAGCACAGACCTCAGGCCTTGCTCTGCTGCTAATCACCATAAGCACCCCGGTGCCTCAACCCCGATCTGGGTGGCCCTTAACCACTCCCAAAGCCCTGTCACATGCTCGGTGATCTCAGCCGGCCTCACATAAACCCTGTCAAGTAAGCAGGACAGGTGTTGTTATTATTCCCACTTTACAGATGGGGAAACTCTGGGGGAGCAGTTCGATGGCTTGCTCAGGGCCACCCAGGGAGCGCATGTCCCAATTCCTCCCATAGACTAGGCAGGCAAGTGGCATCGCCACTCCCTCTGTGCTGCCTGCCAGCACTTGAGGGTTTTACAAAGGTGGCAACAAATACCAGGGATGTCTCTTCCCCCTGGGCCCTGGGTCCCTTTTTGGACACTGGGGAGCCTGACTCACTAAAACTCCTGTGTCTTTCTGTTCAATCATCCTCCCTCCTCCTGCTTGACAGTTTGGAAGTGGAGGGACAGGGCCCTGGCAGGAGTAGACATAGCTTGTGCCCAGGCTGAGCCTCCCCCAGGAGCAGTAAAACATGCCTTTTGGGATCTGAGAGGAGAAGCTGCCCATTCTGTACTTTTCCAGACATGGAGAAAGAAAGGAGAAGGCAGAGCTGATTTGAACTCCTGGCTCAACTCACCAGCCCTGTAGAGGTCCTCAGAGATGAGCCTTGTATCTCACTAAGCAGTCCCAGGAAGCGGTTTGGGGGACTTCAGAGCAGAATGGAGCAAGAGGAACACTGCCCTTGCTGGGGGCCAGAGGTTGGTGGGGTGTGAGTTAGTGATCCTCAGGTCAAGGGCCTCCACGGGAGGGTGGGCCCCCTGGACCCACATAACCCACGCTTCCCAAAGGCCTTCACTGCAGATTTGACGGAGCCGCAGGAACCAGGACTCAGGAGGTGGCACCTGCAGGGCCGGGAGGAGAGGGACATGCAAATGAGGCCAGGCCATCCACAGCCCACTCCTCCTGGAAGCCCAGAGTCTGGCTGGCAACTTGAACCTGATCTTCTAAACAGGACAAAAAAAAAAAAAAGTTGTGATTTCCCCTGACCAACCCATTTCTTTTTCCCCCTTCCCCAACCCCTGTGGAATCTGCACCCTCAAGAGGCACCTGGGGAGCCACCAGCAACTAAGAGTTCAAGGGGCTCCTCTGCATTTGGGGTCAGGCAGAGAGGAGCCACAGCAAGGGAAGGTGAGTGGACAGTTGCAAGCTGTGAAAAGCCAAGTTGCCTCCAGGCATCTAGGCCTGCGTTTGGTTCCCATGACACTCTTACTGGCAGCGTTAATAACTAACCACGTCCCAGACAGGTGCTGGCGGCCTAGCCTTAGGAGTTCTTGTTCAGGGCTGGAAATGAGTCACTTCCCTTTTATAGTTTGCTAGGAGACTGAGTCACCCAGGGGCCGACCCTTTCACACAAGTTCTCACACCCTGGCCAACTAATATCCATGTTCATACCCTAGACCTACCCATCTACCAGGTCAGCCAGGCCCAGTGGGGCTGACCCTCATGGTCTATGTCAAACAGCATCCCCAGGAGTGACCCAGTCCCTGCCTTTTCCCTTTGTCCCCCTACTCTCTCAATGGAGATGGCCCACTCACTGTCCCAAGAAGCAGCTCCTGCCTGGGCAGCTATCTGAGAAGGACAGAGTCTGACAGGTAGGCGCCCATGCCCAAGGCCCAGTTAGATCCGCCTCATCTTTGACCTTACTCTAAACATTGCTCTCATATGTCCTCAATCCTCTGTTTGGAAACCAAAAACACCAGAAGAGGAAAGTTCCAGAGCTGATGAACTAAAGGACAAAACTGCGATGCAGTAAGTCAGCTTCAACCCTCTGGGGAAGGGCAGAGGCTGAAAGCAGGTAAACTGAGGCCTGTGACTGTTAATACACTCCCCTACTTCAGGAGTCAGGTGGGAGGCAGGATAGGTAGGTCATCCAGTCCAAGGCTCCGAGCACCCACATTCATCAGGTGGCTCTGGTGTCAGTCTCTCAGGACTAATCTCCTGATAGACAACAAATAAACGTCATTAGAGAAAACAAGCTCATATGCATTTTTCAGTAACCCTTCTTTCCCCACTCTCGTATGGCCTCTCTTATGTTTGCCAGCAGGTGGGTACCCATGCCCAAGACCCAGTGATATCCACCTCACCTTTGACCTTTACCCTAAACATTGCTCTCATAACTCCTCAACCCAAGGGGTGCATTTGGTCTCTCTTTTTTAATTTAAAAAATTAATTTTTCTTAATTAAAAAAGAGAGTGCATTTAAGAGAAAAAGAAATCATGAAACTAAAAAACAGGAGGTTAAAAAAAAAAAAAAAAACCTCCCCAAAATAGTTTGGGGATTTACTTTTTTTTTTTTAATCCTCAGAAAGTCCCTCTTGCTACCTGGTTTCTAAAACAGACAATCAACAGAGATGACATCAGATTAAACAGCACTGGGTGTCTCACTGCCAGGGGCTCCAGGCAGGTGTGAGACTGACAGGTTGAGAAAAGATGACACTATTTCTTCCCTTAGAAGATGAAAACCAAGGAGGAGAAATGACAGCAGAGGCTGAGCCCCGGGTGTGGTGGGAAACGTGACACCCTGCCAGCCGTTGGCCTTTTGGGTGAACTCTGCTCGCTCCTCTGCATGGGACGACACTGCAACACGGTGCTTGTTAGTTCCCCCATCTCTCAGGTATCACAGCCAAACTCACCCCAAGGGCTCAGAAAACTCAGCCTGTGGCTGTCTCACCTCCACAGAGCCCCCTGGACTTTCCAAGCCTGCATTTTGAACTCTGTTGGCTGCGGCCGTGGCTTTCACTTGACCTCTGCAGAGAGAGAGGGGCTTTCCCTGGGACACACGTCTTGCACATAGCAGCTAAGAGCGCCAGACAAGCTTCGTCGATAGCACCAAGGGTCCAGATGCCAGGAGAGAGACTCCACCCCCAGAGGTGGCTCAAGAGTCCAAGTGAGTCATGAGGTCTGACCAGCGACCATAATGTCCCAGGGTGAAGTGGGAGGCCTGGAGATGGAGCCCGCTGCAGGGACAGGAACCACAGTGACTCACAGTTGGACCCCGAGGGGAAGTTCCATCTGCAAATCCTCTAAATGGCTCTGGTCCCCGGGTGAGCTCATCCGCACTGCCGCTGACACTCAGAACCAGGACTGGCTTCTTTCTCCCAGGGCCCGGGTTTTTCACTCTCAATTATGGTTATGGCAGAAACCAACATTCGAGCCGCAGCACCTCTCCCCTACCCGCCACACACACACACACACACGATGGATGGACCTGGGGAGACAGCGTGTCCTCCTGGAGTGTCAGAGTTTTCACCTTTAAAAACAGTCCTTCCTCCTAATGATCTCACCACAGAAGCTTTTGGAGCTATACGGTAGGGAATGTGACAGTTCTTTAAAAGGAAGTGTGTGAAATCCACACAAGGCAGTAACATTGTAATATCACTGTTTAAAACTTTGGCTCCAGGGACTCGGCCATGAGGCTACCATCTTGCTCCATCTCCCTGGGCCATTGGTCTGGGAGCAGAAGAATGCAAGGCATGGGGGAGGAAAGTGTCCATGTTGCCCAGGAGCCTGGCGGGATCACTCAGAAACACACTCAACCTTGGGAGAAACACACAGGTAAAGACCCCACCACTCCCATTGCCCTTTCCTGCTCTAAGCGCTTCCAGCAGACTGCAATATGTCCACAATTCTAAGGCTTCATCAGGTAGAAGGGGGTTCTGGCGTGGCCCCCAGCTAGCTCTCCACCGTGTGCATGAACAGCAAGGTCCCCCAACGAAGGGCACCAGGGATTCATTTCCATTATAGGTTCTGTTTTCAGGTTACGTGCAATCACATGATGGTTGCTAATCACCACCAAGACGGGGCCGTCCCGGAAGCATTCTTAGAAAGACACGCTGGTTCTGCGAGCTCTGAAGCACCCTCAGCCTGTCCTGCCTGGAGGATCATTGTGGCTGCAGGACGAGAAAGACAAGAGGAAAGACGGCCGACCCATTCATTCCTGCTGTTGTCAAGTTGTCCTTTCTTGGAGGGAGGAGGAAGACGGGAGGGTGCTAAGGGGCTGCAAGACAACAAGGGGACCCCTCAAAGAGCATCAGGGAGACCACGAAGAATGATCTCAAGCAGTATTAGCTGCTCCATGGCATGATAATGTCCCCGTTGGGTGTTCCCTGCACTCTACCCCTCATGCCCTAACTTCATCAGAACAGGAGGAAGGGGGCATTTGCTGTCTCTCTCTTCCTACCCATCTTCCCCACTCCCTTTCTTTTTTTTTTTTTTTTTTTTTTGCTGCTGGGGCTGCAATCTGCCAGTGTGACCCCTGGTGGCTCTGCAGGCAGCAGGGTGAGGAGAGTGACCCTCATATGAAGCCACGACCCCAATGCAAGAGGCTATCCTGAATCTGGGAGTCACGGTTGTTGAGAATCAGTCCCTGAGACGTGGCACCGTGGTGTTTGACCTTATCACCACCATCAGCGTCATTCTATGGTAACGTATGTGTGCCACTGTGTGCCTGGGACACAAACAGGCACTTTCGATACCCCTCCTGCTTGGACCCTTCCCCTGCCATCCCCTCCTCCCACTGGCCACCCTGTTGCTCTCAGCTTCCCTGTAAAGAGGCCTTTTTCACAATGAGTCGGATCACAGCATGCTTTACTCAAAACCCTGCCTGGCTCCCAGGTCCCTCAGAGGGAAGGCCCAAGGCCTCTGGGCCTGACCTGGTCTGACGGTCACCGCCCCTCTCGGCGCTCAGCACTTACTGAGCTTGATTCTCAAGCACACCATATACTCCCGCCTGCTTTGGGCCCCAATGTACCTGCTCCCTCTGTCCCAAAGGCTCTTCCCCAAAACATCCTCCTACAAGTCTGTGCTCAAATGTCACCTTCTCCATTCAGCCCTACAACCTGCCCTCCACCTCTCTCCCTGCACTGCACACTGGAGCTGCCTTTCCTGCCTCTGTGTTTTTTTTTTCCATAACACTATCAAATCCTTACATACTAGATAATTTACATACTAACTATTTTTTACTGTTTAGCCTGCCCCACCTTGACAGCCAGTGTGGATGCAGGACAGGAAAGACAAAAGAGGAATGATGGCTGACCCAATGCTTCTCATCTTTCCTGGCCCCATGATGTGGTTTGGCTCTGTCCCTACCCAAATCTCATCTTGAATTGTAGCTCCTATAATTCCCAGTGTTGTGGGAGAGACCTGGTGGGAGTTAATTGAATCACGGGGACAGTTTCCCCCATCCTGTTCTCATGGTAGTGAATAAGCCTCACGAGATCTGAAGGTTTTATAAGGGGAAATCCCTTTTGCTTGGTTCTCATTCTCTATTGCCTGCCCCCACATAAGACATGCCTTTCACCTTCCGCCATGATTGTGAGGCCTCCCCAGCCACGCGGAGGAGGTATGTCTGTATCAGCAGACATAGGTCTCAGGTATGTCTGTATCAGCAGCATGAAAATGGACTAATAATATACCCCATTAGAAGCCAAGCTCCATGCCAGCAGGACAGAGCCTGTTTTGTTCAGTGTCTGTTCTCTGCCTAGAGCAGTGCCAGCAGTCCCGTAAATATCTATTAGGTGAGTGAATGAATGAATGAACTGATGGATGAACAAGTGAAGGGTGGAATTACTGCCACTCATGGGGAGGGGGCTATGCATCTCATGGAATGAGCTGGTCTTCAGGGTGGGGTTCCCTGGGGAGTGGGGGAGAGGGCTGGCAAAGGCAGAAGGTGCTGCTTCCAGAAAGGCAGTGCCCAAAGTTTGCCTGGAAATCCCCTTGGCATCACTCATTAACTAACCCCCACCCCAATACACATCCAAACCCAAACAGTAGCTGAAGAGTAACTTCAACCATAGACTCTCTTTCCAGGCCCATGCTCCCACCGGTGAGTGCATGTAGTCATCTGGGCACCTACTGTGTGCTCCTTGGATCCCAGGATGAGCAGTGAAGAAAGGATGGCGGGGGATGAAAGAGATCCCCTCCCACCCTCATCCCACTCTCAAGGCACTAGCTGGAAGGCAGAGGCAGCACTGCAGATGAAGTTCTGAAAGTGAGATGGTGGGCAGGTAAAGGAGCTGCCAGCCCCATGGTGCCACGGCTGTGGGGTTTTAAGCAGGTGAGGTACACAGATGGTGACACAGGGAGGGGGTGTGCTGAGCACAGTGGCAGGGTACAGTCAAGTCCAGTCTTGGGGTCAGATACAGACCAGGTGAGCTGGGCTGAAAGGACCCAAATGTGAGTGGGAAGTGATGGGAAGTGAGGTGGAGTGTCCAATGAGATTTGGTTGCTGGGACAATAAACAGAGAGCCATGATGGGTTTTTTCAAATAAGAAAATGCCATGTCCAATGCTGGATTTCAGAAAGAGGCTTAGGGAAGATACCGATAGGATTACTGTGGGGAGGAAAGACTTGGAGTCCAAAGGCTGGGGCCCCTTGTGGTTATCCCAGCTTGTTCTACAAAAGCCAACATGAGAGGGGTGACTCGGAGAAGGGAGGGAAAGGATCAAATGGAAAATTGCTGTGGAGTCATTGTCAGGACTTAGTATTCTAGTGAGTGGGGGAGTTAAAATCAATGTCCACCTTCCTTCTACTTGAGCCATGTGGAATATGATACAGATAAATAAGGAAGGGAACTAATAGGCATCTACTGTGACCTAGACTTTGGATTTGGTTATTTCATTCAATTCGCAGTCTCCCCTGAGGACAGGGTATTAGCATCAGCATCTTATAGATGAGGAAATTGAGGCTTTGTAATTTACCCAAGATCATATCCAGAGCTAGGGATATTGTAAAACACAGAAGAAAACCACTGACATTCATTGTAAATGCATAATACATCCCAGGCACTTAACTGTATATTCTTTCATTTCACTTCAAAACATGGAAGAGATTATTTTTATGATCTCCATTTTATAAATGTGGAAAGCATAGTCCAGAAAAGTGGAGGTCACCAGCCCCAGGTCACAAAGCAAAGACACAGTGGAAATGGAATTTGATCCCAGGGCATCTGGGTCCACACTCTACCACTACGCTAGCCTGATAGTGACAAATTTGCAACATAATCTGTCTAGTTCCAAAAATGTGTTTGCATTGTACAGCAACTCAAGCAGTATTAGCTGCTCCATGGCATGATAATGTCCCCGTTGGGTGTTCCCTGCACTCTGTACCCCTCATGCCCTAACACCATCAGAACAGGAAGAAGGGGCATTTGCTCTCTCTCCCTCTCTCCTCCTACCCATTTTCCCCTCTCCCTTTCATTTCTTTTCTTTTCTTTTTTTTTTTTTTTTTTTTGCTGCTGGGTCTGCAATCTGCCAGTATGACCCCTGGTGGCTCTGCAGGCAGCGGGGACAACCCTCTCCCAGGCTTCATACTAGTAGAGATGATCTGCTGCTTAGTACTTACTACTGAGACTTACACCCAGTGCTGTAACTGCTGTGGATGGTGGAATCTAGACAGCCCTGGGCAAACCCAGCCCTTGCAGTAGGAGAGCGGCCCCTTGTTCCACATCCTGTTTTATTGGGAGCAGACTTCAGTCGGCAGCATGCCAGAAAGCCCTGATATCCCATTTAACCTCATGGACAGTCTCTGTGCTCCTGAAGGCCAGCAGGTGCAATCCACCTGTTTATCTCCTGGACCCGCAGGCTTTGAGTCACCTGCTTCATGTTCTCCCTGCAAACTGCGAGACCTCTGTGCCCTGCAGCGGACTCGGCGTGTTCAGGGCAGGTAGCAGGAGCTGTTGCATGGTGCCCCGGGGAGCTGGGAAAATTCATGGTCACTCAAACAGCAATAGATCCCAGCAACAGTCTAGGCCTGGCTCCCTCACTAGTTAACTGTGTGACCTTGGGCGAGTTACTGAACTTCAGTCTCCCCACCTGTAGGTTGGGCATAATGGGACCTGACTGCTAGAGTTGTGAGAGGTGAAAATGAGTTGATTCAACTAAAAGCCAGGAGCACACAGCCTGGCCTGAATTAATTGTGATGACTATTTGTACTTTATTAACCCCTGTCTCTGGGGCTCTCCGATGGCTAAATGCAAAGCTCCTGCCTGCCAACTGCTGCTCTGAGCTGGGGGCATTAGGGATGTCTGGGCAAAGGGTTGCACTGAAGAAGGAGCAAACCTCAAAGCAAGAAGAGCCACAGGGAGGCAGCTGTACTATAACTGCCAAGTGCAACTCACCTCTTTCTTGTCCTTTCCTGGTTCAAAGCACCCACCGAGTCAGCCAGAAACCTCTGATTCCACCTAGAAAAATAAGGGAAGAGTTACACCAGGAAGCAAGATAATGAAACTCATCCTGAAGCTTAAATGTGGACGGAGTGGTTCCTCAGTGCCAGACAGCTCCCCACAAGCACATAGGAGTTTAATAGCTGTTTATTCTTCCATATAGACTAAAACTACATTCCTCAGAAAAAGGGGAGTAATTCATGTCCTTTCCCAATTATGGATACAGCAGACTGAAGAATATTTTCAAAGAAATACAGTTTATTATGATCACAAACTTGACCTAGAGTAAACTAAGATGTAAATGGATATTTACACTGGATAGTAATTTTTTTCAAGTTATAAAAATACTTAAGTTTACAATGGACATTTACTACAAAACAACCTAATGCCACAGTGCCAAGTTGTTCTGTTTTTATTGGGTCTTTTACTCCTATGATCCTATTTCTGAATGTTTATATGTTCTAATTTATGATATGTCTGAATTCACTGAATGGGATGACATATGAGGAGCATCTAGTGCCATGTCTGGTCCCTATTAAGCACTCAGTAAATATCAGCTATACTATTATTAATTACACATTTCTGTTGTGGGTTTCTCTTTCATTCCACCCATATAATTCCTGAACAAACGTACACAGATATCAGCATACTTGCTGTTGCTAAAATAGATATTTAATCTTTAAACCCAACCTCTGTTCAATCTAATTCAGACACCAGGAAGAGTAGTATTTCAAAAGGTGTTTAAAGATAATAGCCCCATTCTAACTTTCCCCATCATTAGGCTCAAAGAAATCACTCTAGACCCTTAGGTTGGCAAATGAAAACAGAGAGAAGAAAGAAAAAGGGGAAAAAGAATACCATCAGATTTGAAACAGAAAACTTGTAACCTTCACACACAAGAGAAAGGATTGTCTCTGGCTGGTGTTTGTTCTTTTGCTGGGTGTACATTATACATGATCACTCCGGTGGTTTCTGAGTTACTGAGGACAGGATTGGGCTGGTACCCTGTGGCCAACTCCATCAACCAGCACCTACCACCAGATCAGATGGGAGGTCCCCTTGGGCTCCAGCACCCCCACAGCCCACAGCAGCAATACATGTTTGCTGGGCCTGCCTCCCACTACCACACCCATGAACTTAACCCAGGACCAACCTCCAATGCACAGGCTCTTGACTTCAGGGCAAAGGAGGTTGACAGTTTTAGTCCCAATGAATCATGCAACACTTGGGACCTAACTGGCCGATGCTGGACCTAACCTGCAAATGCTAGAAAACTCGCCACAACAGAGCAAGCAAAACTCCACAAGACCCACCAACTCCAACCCCCGCATCTGGAACGGGTTCCTGTTTCTACTTTATACAGAGCCACCCCCATGCGCAACCCATTTTCAGTTTGTTACTAGGTGGGAAGCATCCAATAAACTCCTTCAAGCTAAAGCCCAGCTGAATGGACGTAGCTTCAGTGTTACCCCTCCATGGGGGATGTGCATTTTATCCTGACTCAGTCTTAACTCTTCACCCTGTCCCCGTGAAGCCTCAATTCTGCCAATTTAATAATGGCAGAGATTGGGGAGAGAGAGCAGTGGGACACTGGAGAGGGATCTTTTTGAAATCCTACAGTGGGGAGTAGGTCAAAGAGGGGAGGCAGAGGCTTACAGTGGAGGCTCTCAGACCTGGCTACTCATGGAAATCCCTGCCCCCTCCCCTGGGCAGCTGGAAAATCATTCTGAAGCCTGAGCCCCACCCCCAGAGGTTCTGATTGCTACAGGTGAGGCCTGGGCACTAGGAATTTTTTTTTTTTTTTTTACGTTCCCCAGGTAAGTTTAATAAGTAGCAGACTCTGAGGATCATCTGGCCGTCTTGCTGAAATTTGCATTCGGGGGGTCTGGGGTGGCAGCCTGAGATTCTGCCTTTCTAAAATGTTCTTGGATGAACCCAGCACTGGGGGTCCTCAGAACACTCTGAGTTGCAGGGACTTAGAGGTATCCCCTCTTGCCCTCCTATGCCCCCGAGGAACCTCAGGCAAGCTGACCACATCCCTACCTCCAGCCACAGCTTTCTCCTCTGGGGTGGAAAACACTTTTCCAGGAGGCCCCAGAGACATGCCCAGTTGACTTCTCGAGTGCCAACTGGGTAAGAGACATTACTCATGTCCCAAGAGACAGCTGCCCCCTTTCCCCTTTCCTGTAATCCTGTTCTAAGCAGTCCAGCTTGTACCCTGAAGTGCACCTGGATCACTGCATCCAACACAATGGTTTGTTTCTGCTCTGGTCCTTAAAGGGAGTAGGGGTCTCTTGCCTGCTGGCTTTTTGCATTGGCAGGATGATCAGGGCCACCAAGACACAGGGCCGCCCAGGGAGCCTGACTCCGTCCGGGGACCACTGGCCTTGGCATCTGCCCTGTGAAGCCCTTCCGTGGCTTCACACACACCTCCCCACCACGTAGCACTGCCCTTACTGTCCTCACCACGGACAGCGGTGGGACAGGGAGTGGATGGCACTCCCTCGGAAAGAGGCCAACAGCAGCACGCCACACCCGACTCCAAACCTCTGAGGGAGGCCACAGACTGCAACTGGCTACCCACAACCTGCCCCCAAGGGTCCCTCCCTGCCTTCTGCACCCCCAGCCCCACCCCTCCCGGTTCCTTCCAGACATTCCCGGCGATGCCTGGAGCCATACACCACCTAGTGGTTCCCAGCTCAACACCAGCAACAAGACACCTCCAACCAAGACGGAAGAGCCCTCTCCTCCAGGACACCTTAGACTGAGGAAACAAGAAATAAAAGGCCCAGCAGGTGAGGCCACAAGGAGACATTAGGCTGGAATACGTCCAGTCCCACAAACTCGCCACGTTCTCCAAAAAGTGCACCAGGAAGGCAGGAGGCCGTGCTGGAAAAGGCGGCCACATGCTACAGGAGAAGACCAGGGTGGAGAGGGAAAAATACCTGGAACGGGAAATGGGATGTCAACACTTTATGAGGCTAGAGCCCCCTCTTTGGCCAGAATAAGAGTTGCAGGTTGGGGGAATTCTTGGACATTCTTGGTGGGTCCAAAATCAAAGCGGAGTGATTTCAACAAAACATGCCAAGTAGTCAAGAAGCCAAACCACTGGGTCCAACTTCTAGAAACCTACCCAAGGCCAACACATCCACTGGGCCCCCAGTACTTTTAGGGGGCCCAAGAAAATGTTCTAATTCCTCTGAAAACAAGAATGAATAAAATGACGGTAATATGAATGCCTAGATAAACAATGAATCCAGCCTGGATTCTATTCATCCTTGTATCACTGTAATTGTAAAATACAATTTTTTTTTTTTTTGAGATGGAGTCTCACTCTGTCCCCCAGGCTGGAGTGCAATGGCGCGATCTCAGCTCACTGCAACCTCCACCTTCCAGGTTCAAGCGATTCTCCTGCCTCAGCCACCCAAGCAGCTGGCACAAGCCACCACACCTGGTTAAGTTTTGTATTTTTAGTAAAGATGGGGTTTCACCATGTTGACCAGGCTGGTCTCAAACTCCTGATCTCATGTGATCCACCTGACTTGGCCTCTCAAAGTGCTGGGATTACAGGCATGAGCCACTGCGCCCGGCCGTAAAATACAATTTTTAATGTTTTATTTTTATGGAGGAAGGGGCCTAGGAAGACAAAAGTGCCAAAGATCATGAACATCACCATTTGGTTCTGAGTTTACCTACTTTTTTTCCAGTCTCCAAATTTGTCAGCCTTTACTGAAACCCCTTGTTGAAAGCTCTTTCTGGGAGACCCCCACTTGAGCCAGGGGACCCATCCCCACCTGCCTCCCATAGGTACATCCTTTTTACTCTGGGCTCTATTGAAAGTTTTCTGACCCACTCCGGGCAAGTTCATCCGAGGCCCCGGCACCCTGGGCCTGTTTCTGGCCAGGCAGAAGCTCCAAAAGCTGCCACCCCCGCCTGTGTGTGAGAAGTGCAGTCTGGCAGGACGGAGCAGCAACTCTGAAGTCCAAACACACACACTCAGCCCCCTGCAGCATAAACACGGAGGATACATCACACCCAGGCCTATAAAAGATAATTACACAATCTGATCTGGCAAATTAGTGCCGCAGAATGTCTAATTCTCACAATGAATTCCAGGGTTGGATCAGCAGGAAAAATTAACCTGGATCTTTATTGGGATTTGCCCCCAGGTCAGGATTAGGGTTTATTTATCTCCTTTATTTTCCTGCTGCAGGAGGGTAGAAGGCCTTCTCTCCTGCCCGCCCCTCCCCACCGTATCCAGGCTTGGCTTTTCGATAAGCAAGCTGCCCGGTGATCTTTCCCACGCACTACCTAACCCAGCTCAGCTAAAATCAAAGAAAGCACCAACTAGGAGATACGTGTGATTTTTTTCATAAGGAAGAGAAGGTCAGGCATCCCATATCAAGGGATTCACTAGTTGGAACAAACTCAATACAAGGTAAACAAAAGAATGAACATTTCCAGATGGCAACGTACCTCCTAATTATTCTGGCCCGGCTCTGAAATGTTTATTTGGAGAACACTCACATATACACATTTCTCCAAACACCTTTTTCTTTCTTTCTCTCTTTCATTTGCTCTCCCTTTCCAAGGAGTCTTTCCAGAGGAGATAGTGATTAACAGGAGTCGGTACTCATCTCCTATGCTCATTAAAGAGCTAGATCACCAAAGAATTGTTACCGCAACACAAAGACAAGTTGACACCAAGCAAGGATTATCTTTCATCTAACAAAAACAAACCTGATGGCAGGCCGGCAAGTTTTCTCCTCTCCTTTTCTATCTTCCTGGGGGTTTCCCCTGCAGAAGATCATTCCCTACCCAAACTCCCAAGTCAGCCCTGCAATGACCACACACCCAGAGCTTGAAAGACAAGACTCCAGTCAATATAGGGGGTTAGCATTCACACTTTTAGCCTACAGAAAATGTGAGTCTGTCAGATAAATGAGGCAAGCTTCCCTGCATCTAATACCCATGTGATCTGCTCACAAAATTCTTAAAAAGTGCCTCTCTCTGAGACTGACCTGGGTGAAAGAGAAACTGTGCTTTTCTAGGCTTACCAGTGGAGGGTTACAGTATTTTGCTCTGGCGTGGGCACCAAACTCCTCCACTTTGGGTTAAGGTTTATCATATGTGGGAACCTCACCTAAAAAAACATATATACATGGGCAGAGGTGTGTATGTTTGTGTGCTCACGTTGTGTGCATATATATATATATTATATTTATATTTATATATATAAAATTTTATATATATATATATATATAATTTTTTTTCCAAGGACAATGACTTTATGGAAAAACAAACCAGTTCTAAACAACTGCCTCTGACTTAAAGCAATGAAAATGTTGTTTTCTTGTGCCTCGCCCAGAGGGATTCTAGGTGACCCAGTGAGAGGTGGTGGAGAGAGAGACTAGAACGTGCAAACTTATCATCAGCTGGAGTGCAATCTTTGTAGAGTTCTAGCCAAATCGCAAACTCCAGTTCCAAATTGGGTGAGACAAGCATGCACTTTTTGGAAGGAGATAAACACCCACTCCGTGCAGGCTACATTGAGGAGTCTCATAAGGAGCTGAGGGATAGCAAAGAAAAATATCCCTCTTCCTGAATGGTGAACACAGTGATGCCAGCTTCATTCTGAACAGCCATCCATTCTAGGTGTGAATAGAGGCCATGGATGAGGAGCAAAAGAATGCCAAGGAGTCAGTAAAAATGCTGTAGACACAAGGAAAACACAATCTCAGCATATTATTAAATGATCAAAATCATGTCATACATGCATGGGTTCCAGAGGCAGAGAGTTGCAAACTAAAATCTTAGTCTAGACATTTTTTTTTTTTTTTTGAGACAGAGTTTTGTTCTTGTTGCCCACACTGGAGTTCAATGGCGCAACCTCAGCTCACTGCAACCTCCGCCTCCCAGGTTCAAGTGATTCTCCTGCCTCAGCCTTTGGAGTAGCCGGGATTACAGGTGTCCACCACCACGCCCAGCTAATTTTTTGTATTTTTAGTAGAGACGGGGTTTCGCCATGTTGGCCAAGCTGGTCTCGAACTCCTGACCTCAGGTGATCCATCCGCCTCGGCCTCCCAAAGTGCTGGGATTACAGGCGTGAGCCACCACGCCCAGCTTAGTCTAGACACCTTCTGGGTGTCCATTTTCTCAACTGAAAACTGGGGATAGGTGTAGTGACTGCTTCTTGCCCCTTGTAAACCCTCTACAACCATAATTGTTATTTTTATTTGAGGATGTAAAACAGGACTATGCTTTTTTCTATATTGCTTATTTCTATATATATAATTAATTCTAAATTAAACTGTGTATTCACCTGCTTTGCATATTTCCTGCACCATAGCAAGTAATCCATAAATGTTAGCTATTGCTAATACTGTAAAAAAAAATTATAGAATTGCATGGGTTATAAAAACAAACTTGGAAGAAGGAAGCAAAAGGTTAACATTAGTTATCTCTGGGTAGTCAGTTTAAGACTTATTTGTTTTCCTATTTTTACATGTCTAAAATAAACAGGCATTGTTTGGTGAAGACAAAAGTGTCATGGTATTTAAAAGATAATAAAATAAGATGGACATTCATTGTTTTGAACTAGAAATAAAACTATTAAGTGTACTTAAAAAAAACCAGTAAAAATAGAAGCTACAGACTTGTTTGCTAAATCAGAAATGGCTTAGAAATCAAGGATAAAAAGTACCCCCAATAGGGTACTCTTGGGATCACTGACATGACCCAAAGTGAGACAAGAGCCAGACACACCCAGATGGCAAGTTCTGGTGTCAATTACAGGGATGGGAGGACAGCTCTTTCCACTGAATGATACAGTCAATACTGGCTTGAATGTGAACCTGACTGAGAATCCTAACCCAGCTGACAGGCTGCAGGCCACAGGGTTGAACAGACCTGCTCTGTGGCATTTCCCAAATACCTGTGTCATTATAGACAGACGGTTCTCACAACACCCGCCTTTCGGTTCAGGACCTACAGCTCCTTGCACTTCCCCACGCCTGTTACACAAGCCCAGGCTGGGAGCAGAGGGCGAGCTCCACGACAGCCTGCAGAGGCCATGCCAGAAATACGGGGTCTGCGGCCCCACATGAGCCCAGGAAAGCAAGAGTAGACTTGATCCTCAGAGTCCTTCTGCCAACTCTTCAGGCCTCCCAAGAAGGTGGGAATGCAGGTGACAAGGGGGCCTCGCTCAAGTGCCCAGAGCTCTGAAGCTCCCCCCTACTTTCTTGGCTCCCCTTCTTCCTCCCAGGTCCAGCACAAAGGGGAACCCAAGGCACAGTCCTCAGCCCATCCTAATTCCTGTTGCTTGCCCTCTTCCTTGAAGATGTCCCAAACCCCTGTTTCGGACCTTTTTCCTAAAGCCCCATTTTGCCAAATGCCTACAGGGCAGGCTGATGACTGATTCCAGCCAGGATCTCAAATTCACTACACCCAAACAAATCCCCATATATCCTGAACCAGGCTCCTCTCAATACCTCCCCATTTCAGGTAACTGAACCTCACTCTCTTGGTCACCCAGATGGGATGCCCTCCCCTCCCATAAAGCTCATCACTGGATCCAAGCACCTCTGCTAATGCTGTTCATGATCCAACTTCTCTTATATTCCTATGACCATGAGAATGGCTAATCTCAGGTCTAGGATATTCCCATAATAATAATGTCATGTATTTGTCTATTATGTCTCTTCTTTCATTCTTTCCTTCCTTCCTTCCTTTCTTGCTTGCTTCCTTCTCCGCCGCCCCCACCCCCCAACTCCTTCTGTCTCTTTCTTTCATTTTTATTTTTGAGACAGAGTCTTGCTCTGCCACCCAGGCTGGAGTACAGTGGCCTGACATGGCTCACTGCAGCCTCAACCTTGTAGGCTCAAGCAACCCTTATGCCTCAGCCTCCCAAGTAGCTGGGACTACAGACCTGCACCACCAGGCTCAGCTAATTTTTAAACATTTTGTAGAGATGGCGTCTCCCTATTTTTCCCAGGCTGGTCTTAAACTCTTGGCTTGAGCCATCCTCCCACCTAAGCCTCCCACAGGGCTAGGAATACAGGTGTAAGCCACCGCACCTGGCCTCATCTCTTTACATATGTTCCTTTACTTAATTTCCTTGACAATCCTCCCTCATCTTGCATCATTTCTTGCCCTGTACACTGCTCTTCCATTCACTATCTCTATTTCCATGCTGGAAATCTCCAAGATCTTTGATACCTCAGGGTCTTTGCACTTGCTGTTTCCTTAACCTGAAACATTTTGCTTAACTTTCAAAGTCTCCACTCAGACCGCACTTCAGAGCCTAATCTGAAATCATATTTGTTTATTTCATTTTGGTTTGTGTCTCTGCCCACAAGATTGTTAAGATCCTTGAGTGCAGACAGCTTGTCTGTTTTATTCTCCATTTTATAATCAGCACCTGAAACGGGCCCTTTTAGGGTTGAACGAATGAATGAACATGAGCATCCCTAGGTGAAAGATACGGCAAGGAGGTACAGGAAGATTTAAAACTGGCTCAAGGTCCTATGGCTGGTAAGTGGCTGTGTCAACCTTTGCACCAAGGTTCTCTTTGCACAGGGGTAAAGCTGTGAGTGACCTTCTACTGTTAAAGCAACTCCCCATGTGGCTCCTTGATTTCAGACTTGCCTCTTCTGGTCCCTTCTACGGAGTTTTCCCAGCTGCTCATTCTAAAACACCAATTAGTTCTGCCAATGTCTGCTCAGTAGTTGTCAAGGGCTCCCTACTGCCTTCCACGTACAGACCCAACCTCTCTGCCTGAAATGAGAGGCCATCTGTACTCTGACCTCTTCTCTTCCCTCTCCAGCCTTGTTTGTAAGATGTCCCTATAGTCATCTTATCTCATATCTACACCCCCACACACACTAAAGCTCACTGCTCCCCACCACCTGTAACACCTTCCCCGCTTTGCCTCTCTGCAATACGTTCCCTTGAAGCCCACCCCAAGTCCCACCACCCACAGAAAGCCTCCTGATTTTCTGGCCCTTGGTGAAGGCTCATTCTTGAGCCTTAGGGTTCACTGCCTATGTCCCACGCTTAGCAGTAAGCATAAGATAATGGGGGACCAGGCGTGGTGGCTCATGCCTGTAATCCCAGCACTTTGGGAGGACGAGGTGGGTAGATTGCCTGAGCTCAAGAGTTCGAGACCAGCCTGGGCAACATGGTGAAACCCCGTCTCTACTAAACTACTAAAAAATTAGCCAGGTGTGGTGGCGTGTGCACCTGTAGTCCCAGCTACTCCCAAGGCTGAAGCACAAGAATCACTTGAACCCTGGGGGCGGAGGTTGCAGTGAGTTGAGATCGCACCACTGCACTCCAGCCTGGACGACAGAGCAAGACTCTGTCTCCAAAATAATAATAATAATAAGATAATGGGAAAAAGGCTATCCATCCTCTTGCTCCAAAAAGACCTTAAATTCCTTTAGGGTGGGTAATAGGCCTCATGTGTTTGAATTCCTAGAGCCTAGCACAGTGCACAACTCATTCGTATGAGTAGCCCTGGTTAACTGAGAGCATGCTATGCCCCTCGCTCTGTGGTCTGTGGTCCTCCACCACCCTGTACAGACAACCTCTGCAACGGCAGAGCTCTCTGGAGACTGCTAAACTAGAAGGGCTGGACTTTCTGCTCTTGGTGGCTTGTCCATCCCTCCAGTCTTTCCCAATCCACCTCCATCTGGAGCTGCTAATGACTGTCCAAGTTTCAGCTCCCTCCCGGGTCTTCCTAGAGCAGAGTAGTCACTAACTTGAAATTAAAGATGGAGCCCAATCCACTGTGCTTAAAAAAAAAAAAAAAAAACAACAAAAGTTTATGAGCCCATCGGGGGTTTCCTCCTTTAAAAATCACTTCTTTGCCCCTAGGGATACCCATTGAATACGGTGTCCGTACCCATCAGCAAAGCAGAGGCCACAGAGGCCGAGCATCCCCTGGCAGAGATCATGATGTCACTGTGGTTGAATGCTGCTCCCAGCCTGTGAAGGCAGAACCACAGAAGGTGTCCTAGGCCCAGGTCCACCAACCTCATGCCAAGCCTTAGCCCCTATGTCTCGGTTTCACCATGTTTAAATGGAAAATAAAATGCTCCACTCAAAAACACTTTTCCAATGATATTTTAAGGAAAAATGAGATCACAGAAAATTAGGGAGGTAAGTTTAAATGGTGTGACCCCAAGCAACTTTTTTTTTTTTTTCAAAGAATCCCAAGAAGCTTGTTCACCAGAATGGTGGGAGGGGTGGGGAAGAACACTGGGGAAGATTGTAAGCCCCAGAGACCACCTGCACAGCAGCAACACTTACGCTAACGTGAAATGCTCACAATGCTATGAAAGCCCACACCTATCGCAAACAGCTCTGTCCTCCCCGGTCCTCATGCGCAACCGGACCCTGAAGTCCTTAGGTTTGTAAAAGCTGCCGACCGGCCAGGTCAACATCTGTCCCTGCCAGTGATACCAAATGTTTCCTAAACCCACCTCAAGCCCAGCTCACTGAGCTATGAATAGTTATTAATGTTAACTCACGGCATTAATTAAAAAACGTTCAGCCAGGCAAATTCTCATACTTTTAAAAAGTCATTTGGGTAATCGCCTTTCCATGCCGCAAACTTTCCAAACGACTGACAGGTTGACATTTCACAATGTTGTTTGTTTTAATCAAGAAGGGGGGGAAAGTCAGTGTGGTTCCCCAGTTCATTTTTCAGGTGCCTTGATTTATTGATTGGCAAATCCCCACTTAATAGCTGTACAGTGAGGCTGGGGATGAATGTGGCTCCCGCCACCCTGGGTTGGTGTCTGGGCTGGTGAGGAGGGAAATGGCTGCAGGGCAATGCCCCAGCCCTTCCTCCCCCTTCTCTTGAGTTTTAACACCCAGCCCCCAGGGACCAAGGCCACACTGCATGACTCCCAACCCTTATTTCAGAGGCTCACCCTCCCTACCAGACAAGGGTGACTTCCTGAACCAACACCGAAGGCAGTGGTGCTGGTTCAGCAAACTCAGGAGTCGGGGGCAGAGTGGACTAAACCCTTGGTGGTTTTCCAGCCTAGTTCCTCAAAGCAGCAGAGCTCAGAGTCAAGCCAGTTCTATGAGTATGAATCCCGCCTCCACTGTTTATCATCCTTGGACAAATGCCTTAATTTCTCTGTGCCTCAGTTTCCTCATCTGTCAAAACGGATATAATAATAGTATCTACCTATAAGTCCGTTCTGAGGGTGAAATCAATTAATATTTGTAATGCACTTGATATGGTTTGGCTGTGTCCCCATGCAAATCTCAATTTGAATTGTATCTCCCAGAATTCCCACGTGTTGTGGGAGGGACCCAGGGGGAGGTAATTGAATCATGGGGGCCAGTCTTTCCCGTGCAGTCTCATGATAGTGAATAAGTCTCACGTGATCTAATGGGTTTATCGGGGGTTTCCACTTTTGTCTCTTCCTCATTTTCTCTTGCCACCACCATGTAAGAAGTGCCTTTTGCCTCCCGCCATGATTCTGAGGCCTCCCCAGCTGTGTGGAACTGTAAGTCCAATTGAACCTCTTTTTCTTCCCAGGCTCTGGTATGTCTTTATCAGCAACGTGAAAACGAACTAATACAGCACTTCAAACAGTATCTGCAGTAAAATAAATGCTGTGTTTGTGTGGGTTTAAAAACCTCCCTCGTCCCTCACAAACTCTAATCCAGGAACCCAACAGTCAACTGACAACAGACTTGGATGTGCCCTGGCTGACGTGAGCAGGACAGGCTGGACCTCACCCATTGCTCTGGTGCCCTGTTTCCCCAGGGCGCCACTGACACCTCTCCAAGGCCCAGCCAGTCCTAGAGCACACGGTTTGAAAGCCACTGCTTATTCTAAGGACTGACCATCTTCAGCTTTCTACTGGACACACACACGCCTGCCCATGGCAAGAAGTCTTTTATGGAAAGCCAAACGCATTCTCCTGGAAAGGCCACACGGAGCACTCCATGGTCCCTCTCCAGGTGTCCCCCCACCCCCTGTGTCTGGCGGCAAATGGCTAATGACAGATGGGCAGCCGGAGGAGGCCTGAGGTTTGCATGGAGGCTCACACTCACCCCCCAGCGCATCACCACCGGGAGAACACTGCAGCCAAGCAGCCTAATGGAAACAGACAGCAGCAACCACACAGCCCTTAGGGAAGAAGGAGTTTTCTTAAAGAAAAAAAAATCACTAAGCCCTCAGGCAACCTTATAACAACAAAAGACAAGAAACTAGTGAGCAAAGACCTCTCTCTACAATCACCAGCACACCATAAGATATTTCAGTATTGATGGAATGCCTACTATGTGCCAGGGATTAGACCAGGCACCGAAAATGCAAAGAAGAGAAGGGAGCTTCCAGGCTTTCCAGAGTGGAAATCTACTAAGAAAGATGATACCAACTAACACTTATATTTTGTGATATGGATTATATATGTTTGTGTATATTATATATAATATATACATTAATATATAGAATACGCTCCATGTGCACACTGAGGCTGGGGGAGAAGGTGGCTCCCACCTCCCTGGGTTATCCGGGCGGGGGCGTCTGAGCTGGTGAGGAAGGAAATGGCCACAGGGTCATTTGCCAAAGGGTTAACTTGGAAAGAAAGCTGTTGGGTATATCTGAGTATGAATGGCAACTCTGGTATTCTCTAGCTGTGCCATCTTGGACACCGAGGTTTTTATAGCTTTTTAAGGCATGCACACCACCAGGCAGGCAGATAATAAGTGATCAATTAATCACCAAGGACAGCAAATGAGAAAGCCTGGCAGAGGTGGTATGTGAATGAGGCCACAGGGAGGTACTTGGCTGTGCTCAAAGTCAGACGAGTAAGTGACAGGAGCTCCCAGGAGTGCAGGGGTCGCGTGGCCTCAGGCCTGCATTTACACTGCTTTATCATCTCCATTGGCAAGATCTGAACCATCCTTCCTCCTCCTTCCTGTCTCTCTGGGGTGTCTGGAGGTATAGAAGAACCAAGTTGGGGGGCGGTGGTCAAGGGATGGGGAGAGGTTGAAGATCTTCGACTGCAGAAGGAAAGCCAGCTAGGAGGTAAAAGGATGATTCTTTTCCTTGTGGAAGCCATGTATGGGCAATGGTTGAAGGCGTCTTTGGGTTTATCAGAAAATCCTAACAGAAAAGAAATGATTTACCAGGTAAGAATATGCAGATGTTCTGAAATACTAAACGGAAATCCTAAAGCCCCATAATATGACACCTTCTTTGCCAGGCTCGGCTCATGTTAAAGCCTCATGCTGTGACCAGGAGCCTGATGGGAAGGTTGTTTAGCTGGGCTCTCCTAATCCCAAGGCCACCCCAGAGCACAGGACGACGGGCCCCTCTTGGAACCAGCCAACCGGGGGAACCCAGGCCTGCTCCTCATGTCACCCCACTGGCTTCTGTGCTGTGGTGGGACTGTGGTTTTCAGAAAGTTACTTAAACCCAAGGTCTGAGATAAAGACAGCGATGGGAGCCTCAGTCATCCCATTCCAGGCTTCCGACATGGGACCTGTCAGTACCCCTGCACACCTTCTAGCCCAACAGACATGATTAACCAGGGAGGAAGGCAGGGAGGAAGAAGGTGGGGAGCAAAGCAAAAGAGGTCTGACCCTCCTCCCGAAAGTCTCAGAAACTCCAAACATGTGGTTAAACAGCCTCTTGAGGAGGAGTATCACTTTGCACACTATGGCATGTGTATAAAGGAGCAAAGAATAAACACATGCCTTGCCTCCAAGGGCTTACAGTCAAATGCAGAAACTCAGCATAGCCCAACTCCACAGTGCACATATACAGGCTGTAGAATCATGCATGAAACCAAGACACGTGCAAGCAAAGTTTTACCAACGTACACAAGTCAAGGTTCAAGTTTATAACTGAGGAGGTGGACATTGGGTATGCTAACTGCCTTAAATGTTTCAGAAAAAAAAAATAGGTAGAATTTCAAATTAATATAGGCATCAGTTCAAGCTTAGGACTATTGGTTTCCAGTATCATTTAGTATACATTCAACTCTTTCTACCGGGCTGTTCAGAGACCCACATCGTCTGCCTCCAACTCTCATGGCTTGTAAGTTTCTAGCTGGGTTTGTATTACAAGAACTTGTAGGCCTATGTTTCTGTTTCTGTTAAGATGGGTGCCTCTAGAAGGCATGGTCCAGAACTAAGTATCTTTTTCTGTTGTGAGATGAATGTAAAACATTTCAGAGTTTCACCTTAAGAAATCCCATTCCGGCCGGGCTCCGTGGTTCACACCTGTAATCCCAGCACTTTGGGAGGCCGAGGTGGGTGGATCACCTGAGGTCAGGAGTTCAAGACCAGCCTGGCCAACATGGTGAAACCCCATCTCTATGAAAAATACAAAAAAATTAGCTGGGCGTGGTGGTGGGCACCTATAATCCCAGCTACTCAAGAGGCTGAGGCAGGAGAATCGCTTGAACCTGGGAGGCAGAAGTTGCAATGAACCGATATCGCACCATTGCACTCCAGCTTGGGCAAAAAGAGCGAAACTCCATCTCAAAAAAAATTAAAAAAAAGAAAAGAAAAGAAATAAACCTCACTTCCCAAAATATCCTCCATTTAGTATAGGGATGGAGATTATTCCAGCATCTTGTATGTAGAAAGATGTAGAGGAATCCAATTCTGCCAGGCCGTTTCCAATAAATAATGGGCAAAACTTCACATCACGTGGTCAAGAGATTGTTGAGAGAACTGAAGGCTGTAACTTTGACCACTAAATGGTTTAGGAGCCTCAGATAGACACTTGCCTTATTTACATCTTTACAAATTGTATACGTTGGATATTTGTACCTTGGGTTTTGTGTGTGTGTGTGTGTGTGTGTGTGTGTGTGTGTGTGTCTATGGTTACGTAGGATCAGTGAAATATGGGTGCCCAACTTTGGGGTAAAGGAAAGCCTTGGGGTGGAAGCAAAGCCAAGCCTAAAACTCCCAGCCCAGCCATTATTCTCTAGACCTCAGGGCCTGCAAGATTCATACTGTCCTCCCAAAAAATGTCCTGGGCCTCTTGTGTAGACATTCATACCAACTAGGCCCTTCAACCAGAAGATACTTAGAGAAGACTCCAAAGTTCCCAACCTCTAGGCATTTGAGAATTCATAACCAAAACCAGGCTCTCAGTTTAAAGCGATACTGTGATGAGCGACAAAACACGTGAGCCTTTTGAGCCCACCTGCAGAAAGTGTTCACTTGACACGGTCACACAATGAGTAGCCTCTGAGATGCCCGGGGCCACCTCTCACCCAGGCAACAGCAGAAGGAACTGGGGACTTATACTAACACCAAATCAGAACCTACTACTTTTAGACACTGCCAAGAAGCAGAAGACCGCAATTTATTGGTTAAGAAAAATACTGCCATAATTAATTATTCATCTCTGCCAATAACAATAACAACCAATAGTGAGAACGCATGATCCTGTTTGCATTTCTTTTCTCCATCTAAAATAAATACACCAATAAAAATTTAAAAATAAATAAGGCCAGGCACGCTTGCTCACACCTGTAATCTCAGCAATTTGGGAGGCAGAGGTGGGAGGATTGCTTGAGGCCAGGAGTTCAATACCAGCCTGGTCAACATAGGAAGACCCTGTCTCTACCTTATTTCTTTTTTATTTTTTGAGACAGAGTCTCGCTCTGTTGTCCAGGCTGGAGTGCAGTGGTGTGATCTTGGCTCACTGCAAACTCTGCCTCCTAGGTTCAAGCTATTCTCCTGCCTCAGCCTCCCAAGTAGCTGGGATTAGAGGTGCATACCACCTACACCCGGCTAATTTTTGTATTTTTAGTAGAGATGGGGTTTCACCATATTGGCCAGGCTGGTCTCAAACTGGCTGGTCTCGAACTCCTGACCTCGTGATTTGCCCGCCTCAGCCTCTCAAAGTGCTGGGATTACAGGCGTGAGCCACCACGCCCAGCCTCTACCTTTTTTACAAATGAAAAATAAAAATAAATAAATACTCCATAATCCCACAGCTCTGAGCATGCTGTAAGTCTGAGAGGTAAATAATCAGGTTTCAATGTTAAATGTCAATCCCCTTTCATCCTCCTTTCCCTAGAAGCAGCCAAGTATAAACCAGAGTCGCAGGGATGTAGGAATCCAAAATGCAGAACTTCCCAACAGCAGTCGGGGTTTAATTTGCCACACATCTCCCACTCTGGAGGTATTAACTCAAATCCTGATGGGGCATCGATGGCGTGACCGATGCTATGTTGGGAGCTAGGGCTTCGCTTCTGCCTGTGTGGTGTGTATTCCAGAGGGACACAGGTCAAAACAAGTAAACACAAACATTCAGTTATAAATCATGAAGTTTCTGCAAAGTAGAATGATATGGGGGTGGGAACAGCATCACAGCAACTGCAAAGGCCCCTCCAAGAAAATGACATGAAGCAGATGCCTGACACAGATACAGTCAGCTGCATGAATGAACCTAGGGAGCTGCGTGCTGGCTGCACCCCAGGCAGAACTGGGGTGGACCCCAGCTCCAAAGCCACACTGTAGAAAGTGGAAATTCTGAAAATGTTTTAAAAAAATAATTAGACTTGGGAGAACACAAGACCCATGAGGATACAGGCTGGGGAACACTCCTTTTTACAAACTGCAGGCATGACCTCGAGGTAAGGTGAGAAACACAGAGAGCCCTGGAGAGCAGTCCTTGTTCTAGCACCTTCCACCGAGCTCAGTAACACGACAGTACATTTTGAAGCAAAGGGAAAAATCACGAGATGTTGCCTTTACCAGATAACTCATCTTGCTAAGGCACCTTTATCCCTCGTGGTCTTGAGGGTTTTGGGAAGGCATTGATGAGGACCTCCAGTACGTCCACCCAGCATTTTATTATCATAAGTGCGAAGCTTGGTTACAATTTTACAAAATAAAATGAAGGCTTCCTGATTCCTAGTCCCTAGTTGGGATAACCTCCCCAAAGCAAGCCTGGAAAATCCCTGGGCGGCCAGGTCACTGGGGCTCAAAGTCCTCCTCCTCCCCGCCCCACCCACCCATGGAAAAGTACTGGCATCTCAGTGGCTGGGTTTCTTCCAGGAGGCCCTGCTGGGGATGTGTCAGTGCCCCCAACCCGAAGCCCACAGGGAAATCTCACCCCACTGGGTTGAGCCCCAACCTCCCACTCTGGCCCCATTGGTTTCACACCCTTGAACAATCCTGCCCAAATAACCTAGCAGCTAAGTGTGGCCAGGGGCCAGGAAAAAAGCCCTGAAAAGCAGTGAGCTCTTCAGATCCGAGAGCTCACAGCTTGGCTGGGACGCTGCCCACTGTGGAAAATGGAACGTGAAGATCTGGTACAGTGAGGGTGGTGGGGGAGGGAAGCCCTGACCCCACCCAGCCTGCGTAAGAGCAGAGGGTCAACTTCCCAGGGTATCTGGAAAGCTCTGGCAAGGGTGGGCAGAGGTGGGTGGCGATGGGGCCGGTGGACACACGGCCTCGTGCTTTTCATGCGATGACACACCTGACTGGCCAGGCACACCTGGACGTCGGGGCAGGCCAAGCTTTCCAACAGTCACTCACTGTTCCTTGAGTGGAGAGGCCTGGCAGCCACGCTTCTCACAGACAGGGGGGTTTTTCTCCTTCTTGGTGGGCCACGCCTCCGCCGGGCACATACTGCCTCTGTCCGAGGGTTTCGTCCAAGCCCTGGGCTCTGACCACAAAAAGCGCCCTTTTCTTTGGCGGGCTCACCTCAGACGTGAGGTACCAGAGAGCCAAACCGTCTGCTAAAAGGACATCCCCAGCACATTTCTCCCTAGGCAGAAGGTCTGTGGCTGGCGGCCACAAACAGCACATCCTCCCTCCATTCCGGGGCCTTACAGAATTGCCCCTTGGTTCCTGCTATATTCATGGCAGAAGGACAGTAAACTAAAGGAGCTCTTGGCTTGCTCGGGGTGCTCCCGTCTGACCCAAAGCAAACTGGGTAAATCCCTGGTAAAAACCAAGTTGTTGAACACAGGGCTTCAGGTCTCTCGGCCCATTCGGTGTGGCCATTCCCACTCCAATGTCTCTGTAAAAATGCAAAAATAAATAAATAAATAAATAAACACGAATGGCGACACCTTCCTCCAGCAGAGAGAGATTACAGCCTCCACCAAAACACTCAATGGGTTCCTGGCAGGGTTTCCACCCCAACTGTGGACACTAGATAGAGGGATGCTCTTCATGAGAGTCTTGAGGGTTCCTTGTTAAAAAAAAAAAAAAAGAAAGAAAAAAAGTGGGTTTTTTTGGTTTTCTTTTTTTTTTTTTTGGTCATACAAAACCTAGTTGTGAAAGGAAAAGAAAATGCCAGCCCTGTTTGACAGACATCAGATTTATGATCGTTTTTTAAGCCTCAAGTACGTCACAAGAATCGGCCCACCCACTGCACTGCCCTGACTGTAAACACGGCCAAGTGCCCATCCCTGCTCTTCCCCTATCGGACCTGGGCTCCTCCGCTTCTGAACAGCCCTTGTTTCCCTCTCCTGGTCTCTGGTGGGTTAAAAAGATGCCTGGCTGTATATATATGGAGAGCGTACACCATGGAGCTCTCTGAGCTAAAACCTCCAAGACAAACACAGCCCGCTCACGCCTTCCCCGTCTGCCGGCAGGCCGCAGATGTTAATAAACATGGTTGGGGTTTAGGGTTCGCCCATTGATTCCTCCATCCATTTTACACTCGACAAGTCAGGAGAGCATTTTTTCCCCCTTCCCTTAACGTACAAACTCAGTAAACTGTTGTAAGGCTTGGCAACAAACTTATGAATTTTGGCCTCCACATGTGGCTGGAAATAAAAGTAAACACAGGGTGTGAGCAACTGCGTTTCAGGTTTGTGTCCTGTGAGGCTGAGTCTGCAAAAACCAGGGCTCAGAGAGACTCATTTGCCCTTTGCCACGAGACACTGGGAGATAGTTTTCCTAAAGGTAGGGATGCTGTTTGGTGCAGGCAACAGATGTAGAGGTCCACTAGAAAATGTAGGTGAAGGTTTAGAGTGCAGAAATTTGGCCCCCTCTCCAGAGCACCATTCATAATCCATCCCTCTTGGCCAGGGTGGGTCACAGTGTGTCCTACAGCAACTCTGGCTAGAACACAAGTCTATAGGAGGAAAGTGCTCAGATCAGAAAAAAACTGAAAAAGCCTTATCATGAGATCCATTTCCGGTACCATTCCTACAGAAGCAGGACACAGAGAGATGTTCGAAAAGAAAGCAAAGGGTCAAATGTAAACTGATAGGTCTACTTCAAACATGAATCAATAGGTTTTGTTTGATTTTACAGGTCGAAAGACTTGTGGGGCTTGAGGGCCTTTCAAATCAGAAGTCCAGCTTATCTATCCATAGCAAGAGGAAGGACAGAAAATACCACGCACATCTGAGAAATGTACTGCGTATATAACTTGCAATTATAAGATCCGTTTTTCATCTTGCAGATGAAGATTGGATCAGGTAAACTACTGATCCAATGTCTGGAGATAAATTATTATTATCTTCTTTTCTGGGACTGAACAAAGATGGATTGTAAGGACCACTGTCCCCTTGTTAACATACATGCCCAGACTGTCATTTTCCCCCTTGCTAAGAAGTCATTTCCATGGGGGGATCATCTTCAGTATGTGCAGTTGGTCAAGACTTCACAAATACTTCCTCTGGATTGTTACCAAGAAAACCTTCGCTTTATAAATTTTTGTTTTATTACTTTGCTAAAGCAAATACACACCAAAAAAAAAAAAAACGTGGTATTCCACTTCAGTCAAACACTATGCCTAGAGCTCTATCTCTTTTTTTTCTTCTAAAGAAAAATCACAAATGCCACCTTATAAAACAGTACATTTCAGATGCCCATGGTATTTTCTGTCCTCTTTCTTGCTATAAATAGATAAGCTGGACTTCCGATTTCAAAGGCCCTCAAGCCCCACAAGTCTTTTGACCTATACAATCAAATAAACTTCTTGGTTCATGTTTGAAGTAGACCTATCATTTTACACTTGACCCTTTGCTTTCTTTTCTGAACATCTCTCTGTGTCTTGTTTCTGTAGGAATGATACGAGAAATGGATCTCATGATAGGACTTTTTTCAGTTTTTTTCTAATCTGAGCACTTTCCTCCTACAGTCTTATGTTCTAGCCAGAGTTGCCAGAGGACACACTGTGACCCCCCCGGCCAAGAGGGATGGATTATGAATGGTGCTCTGGAGAGGGGTCCAAATCAATTTTCACGCAGGTGAAAACTTGGAAAACTACTGGGAATTGTGGCTTTGAGGGGGTCTTTAGCTATATGCTTGCAACTTACCATGAAAAGAAAACGGTTTGGCTGTTACATGTATGGATTTTTCATCTTGTTTTGTGTTTTGAATGAAACTTTAAAGGGCATGTTAAAGGCTTTCACTTCTAGATAAGAAATCATAGAATCATCAAATTCTATCCTCAGAAAGACTCATGGAAGGTCAACTTTTAATTCTCTGACTCTGTACTTTGACGTAATTAGGGGCTACAAGCCCTTCAGTGAGCTGGCTCAGCTTGTAGAACTGAAATGTACTTTAGTATTTTTGGAATTAGGTGATGAGATGTAAAGACTAGATGTAAAATGTAAAACATTTTAAGATGTTACATAAAAATCTGGATTCCTGGATGGTCTTGAAAAAATGAGAAGATCTGGTAATCCTGCACCTGTGTTCCTACATAGAAACAAATCACTAAAGCTGAGAAGCTGCTACCTCTTTAAGGAAGAGTATGTGCTCTCCAGTGTACAACAATCCACATCATGCTAAAGCATTGGCCTTATTCATTCATTTGGCTCTTCTTCCTGAACCTTGTAGACATCTGAGTTTAGAATTCCTGGTTAAAAAAAAAAAATCATCTCCACTTGAAGGTTCTTGTTTGATCTTTCTCATGTGAATATCAAAGATGGATATGAATATGCAACACAGCTTGGTAAAAAGAGCCTCACAGATAAAAGCGAACCTAATATCAATGATCAATACTCTTAGAATTTCCCAGTGCAAATCAGTAAAACTTTTTGGTGCTTTGACATGTTGAAGTCCTAACCATAAAACAATTTGGTTGGATGTGGCTTAGATCTTTGCATTATAGATGTTACTTAACAATAGCAAAAAGGAAGCCAAGAAAGTATCCAAGAAACACATCTTACCTCCCAATACACGCACATTTGAGTTACCACCATATGTGGGTCACAATACTAATGTGTTCTCAACAGGCGTATAATCTTTCAAGGGGCTTACAATAGAGCAAAGGTGTGTTTGTTTAACAGCATGGGAACCAGTTTGAAGGGGCTCCCAATGGCCAAATCTGGGACAATATGAGCACCAAAATAATTAAGCAAAGTAGTGATAGGTGAACCATTGACTAATTAGGAATTCATGAGCCCATACCAATAATCAACAGACATACAGACAAATAAATAGGGATACAAATAAAAAGGTCTCTTGCTAACAGTGGAATGCCAAGAGCCAAACAGTAAATATTGAGGGAGAACTGGAGTTGGAAAATCATTTACAACCATCATGGTGAAGACCTGATCAAGCAAGAATCATCACCAGATGCTAAATCTGAAAGGCAGTCTTTGAGAATGAGAATCTTTGCATATCCTTAAAGTGTCTCTCCACTGATTGCTTATTAGCTACAAGGGAGGAAAAACACATTAATTGTACAGTGAGGAAATCAGACAACATCTTACATGGGTAATCAAAACTGACATCACCCATCAGAAGGAGATGGACATTGGGTACCTCCAGATGTGACATACTGCGAAAGATATCGCATCGCCTATGCAGCATTGTAGCCAAGAATCCATAACTTCAATCTAATCAAAAGCAAACTTCAAACACAAATGGGGAATTTTCCATTTAAAAAAATGGAGGAGAAACTATAGTCTTCAAAAATATCCATTTTATCAAAATCAAAGAAAGGCTATAGAAATCTTCCAGATTAAGGAGGCTAATGACATATGACAATTTAAAGCAATATCTGACTCTACATTGGATTTTTTTTTCAAACTTTAAGTTCTGGGATACATGTGCAGAATGTGCAGGTTTGTTACATAGGTATACATGTGCCATGGTGGTTTGCTGCACCTATCAACCCATCGTCTAGGTTTTAAGCCCCACATGCATTCAATATTTGTCCTAATGCTCTCCCTCCCCTTGCCCCCCACCCCGGCAACAGGCCCCAGTGTGTGATGTTCCCCTCTCTGTGTTCATGTGTTCTCATCATTCAACTCCCACTTATGAGTGAGAACATGCAGTATTTGGTTTTCTGTTCCTGTGTTAGTTTGCTGAGAACCATGGTTTTCAGCTTCATCCATGTCCCTGCAAAGGACATGAACTCATTCTTTTTTATGGCTGCATAGTATTCTATGGTGTATATGTGCCACATTTTCTTTATCCAGTCTAGACTGGACTCTGTACTGGAGAGAAATTGTGTCATAAAGGATAGCATTAGATCAACTGAGAAAACTGGAACACGGAAGGAGATTAGGTAAAATAATTGTATCAGTGTAAATTTATAAAGGCGATAACAGAGTTATGGTTCTATAAGAGAATCTCTCTTCTTAGGAAATATATACTGATGTATTTAGAAGTAAAGGCCCATGTTGTATGAGCTTACCCTCAAACTGTTTAGGAAAAAAACTGCAGAAAGAGATAAAGAAAGATAAATTGAAAAAGTGAATGGCGTACAATGTTAATAACAGGTGAATCTGGGTAAAGGGGTTATGAATGTTCTTTGTGATGTTTTGATAACATTTAAAATTATTTCCAAAGTAAAAGTTTAAAAAAAAAAGTGTGTGCACGCGCACATATGTGTATAAAAGCAAGACAGCACATGAGCACACATTAAGTACAAATCTGTGGCACAAGCCACTCGGAGGTGAAGGAGGGAGTACCACTGATTAGAGAGGTCAGAAAGGTTGAACATGGGTCTGAGAGACAGGGCGCTCTTAAGAGTTGAAAGTGTTGGGCTTTTAACTCTAACAATAGGAACCAGCATCAAGCAACTGGAGCCTCCATGGCTGCCGGGGGAAAAAATACTGCACAGAATGGACTCTATATGTCAAAAGGGAATTGATTTTAAGGCTAGAGAGACTGGGAGCCAGGGGTGGACCTAGGTACCAGGTCAAGGAGCTCACTTTCAGGATACAGTCCAGTGTGGAAGCAGAAAACCTCTTAGCAGGAGGCAACACATGCATAACCTACTAGTTATGCATAACCTACAGGTATGTAGGCTAGACTGCAGTGACAGGCAATCGGGAACCGCTGCAAAAGTCTGGGTGGGTGGTCACCAAATGTCAGCCATAAATTCCTGAGAGGCCACAGCACTGACATTAGGGTCCCACAAGACCCAAGGCACATTAAGCATTGTTGGAAGATTGAATACGTAATTTCTTACACAAACATGTTGTATTTTCCAACTCCTACAGACCACTATTTTCCAAATATTTACTAGATAAAATATTAAATCATTAGTCAACAGGAGCCTGTGAAACAATGTAGTACTAAACAGGTCTTCAATGTTCAAAAGAGTGAGCAGCTCTGGAGATGAGGTCTCAGCCTCCTGGCCAGGGCATTGCCATGGAGATCTGTCCAGGTAGGAGAACAATGCCTTTGGTTCACTTAGAACACACCTAAAGATGGCAGCATGTAATGTACTCTGAGAAAGTACAGAGAGGAACAAGGTAAAGCTCTTATTTTTAAAAAGCTAGTGTTATGGCTCATGCCTGTAATCGTAGCACTTTAGGAGGCCAAAGTTGGGCAGATCAGTTGAGGCCAAGAGCTCAAGACCAGCCTGGCCAACATGGTGAAACTCTGTCTCCACTAAAAATACAAAAATTAGCCTGGTATGGTGGTACACGCCTATAATCCCAGCTACCTGGAGGCTGAGGCAGGAAAATCGCTTGAACCCGGGAGGTGGAGGTTGCAGTGAGCCAAGACCACGCCACTGCACTCCAGCCTGGGCAACACAGTGAAACTCTGTCTCAAAATAATAATAATAATAAATTAAAAGCTAGTGTTACAGGTAAGGCATTTAAATCATGGTGACAAGCTGAGTAAGAGCAAAAAGGTAAAGGAATAAAAATAGAGTTTAATGTTGACATCCAGACACATTATTTTACCCTAATGAGAAAGGCAGGAGCCTAGAGCAGAGCCCAGCCTGGAAACAAGGACAGGGGTATGCTGGACTTCAAGGATCATGGACTTGAAGTGAACGTACAGAGGGCCACACAGAGCTGACACTTGGAGAAATCTCAAGGGCTCAGATGCAAGGTTGGGAGGGATTTTTATGAGGGGTGTGGTCAAAACCACGGCAGGAGATTGGACTTCAGAGCAGAGGCCAAGAGCCCAAGCTCATCCCTGTTTAGAGAGCAGGAGGTGGGATCTGCAGGAGCCTGTGGGTAGTCAGTACTGAACCATCAGGAGCTGAGCAACCACAGGGAAGAAGGACCAAGGAAGGGCAACTAGATCTGATGAGGTTTGCAGGGTACCAAACCACAGGGTCATAAAAGCTGGACTTGGATTTCCAAGAAGAAGGAATAGGTGAGTGGTTAATATAAGATAGAGGATTCCCAGAAATCCCGACCTCTCTGTAGAAGGAAGGAAAATATTGAAGGGCAGTGCCCAAGATAAGTTTAAAGCTAATAAAGGCCCTTATAGAGGATCACAGACAGAGGGTCAGAGAGAAGAGAGGGAGTAATGATTCATATCAATTCTCAGTTGCACCCACAATTCTCTGGGCTCAGCTGGGGAGAGAATCACAACCCAAGACTTGGGCAAGAACTAAGCAGCAACTGCTTGGGAGGCACGGGGTCGGGGAGTGTGAGCAAATTCAATGTCAGAAATTGTCTGAAAAGAGTCAAGGTGAGGATGAGGCACAAACAAACTGGAGAGGCTGTGCTCCTCAGTGACCTCATCTCTATTTGTGATTTGGGGAGTAAGGGGTTAAGAGGGATAAGGGAAAGTCAGCACAGAAGTCGCTAGAGGAGGAAGGCAGGAAGAGCCTGCACTTCATGGAGAAGGGCAGGGAGGAGGCTACCAGCCAGGTAATGTGCCCTGAGAGAGGTATTTTTATTCCAGTCTGAGCCCCGTCCCTTGTCCTCACCCCATTCTATCTGCATATCATTTACCTGTGTTTAGTTAGAAACCATGGTAACGAGGAAGCCTGAAGAAATGATTGAAATATTAGGAGGATACCAGGCCACCACGAGGCCACACTTCTGTTTTCTGGGGAACCAGATCCCTTAGGAACAAAGGGTGAGATGACAGGTAGCCCGCAGCGGTCTGTTCCAACAACCGGATTTGCCCTTTATGGGACAAATGAGCTGCCTGTGGTAAAACAGGGGACTATAGATAACTGAAGCCTAGATTCCCAACGCTGCACCGGCTCTGGGGCTCTTGGAGCCCCTCCTGCCAGCTCTCACAGTCCTGCGCATCCTACAAGCGGGAAGCAAAGAAGTTCATCCACAAATGCAGGAGGAACCTGACCTAGACTCTGCTGCTGCTCTTGGATCTGACTGAGTGATTCTGCATTCTTCTCCCCATCCATCCCCAGTGCTTTATTTTTATTCTTATTTCTTTTTAATTTTACTTTAAGTTCTGGGATACATGTGCAGAACGTGTAGGTTTGTTACACAGGTATACATGTGACATGGTAGTTTGCTGCACCTATCAACCCGTCATCTAGGTTTTAAGCCCCACATGCATTCGGTATTTGTCCTAATACTCTCCCTCCCCTTGCCCCCCAACCCCCACAGGCCCCAGTGTGTGATGTTCCCCTCCCTGTGTCCATGTGTTCTCATTGTTAAACTCCTACTTATGAGTGAGAACACGCAGCATTTGGTTTTCTGTTCCTGTGTTAGTTTGCTGAGAATGATGGCTTCCAGCTTCATCCATGTCCCGCAAAGGACATTAACTCATTCTTTTGTATGGCTACCATCCCCATCATTGTACTTATGATTGAGCAAGATCCCATAGAAAGGTGCTACAGGCTGAATGTTTGTGTCTCTCCCAAAATTCATACATTGAAACCTTAATCCCCAATGCGATGGTGTTTGGAGATAGGGCCTTTGGGAGATAATCAGGTCATGAAGTCCCCATGACGGGATTAGTACCCCTATAAGAAGAAATATGAGAGAGCTTCCTCTCGCTCCCCCACTCCCTCACCCCCAACCCTGACCTTGTGAGTCAAGAAGAAAGTCATCTATAAACCAAGAAGGGGGCCTTCATCAAGAATCTGACCACGCTGGCACTCTGATTCTTGGACTTCCCACCCTCCAGAACCATGAGACATAAGGTTGCTTAACCTGCCTGGTCTATGGTCATTTTGTTATAGCAGCCCAAGCTAGGACAAGAAAGCAAAGTCTTTAGGAAAATGCATGGCTGTGAGCTGAGTGTCCACTTCTCCACGGACAAGATTTAGAGCAACTCAGAATGTCCCATGGCTGATGGCAGGCACACAGTGGTGCCACAGAAAATTGGCTCAACCCACACTGGTGGCATAACCCAGGGGTCCCTACCTCTTGGGCCACAGACTGGTACTGCCCGTGGCCTGCTAGGAGCTGGGCTGTACAATAGGAGGTCGGCAGTTGGGGAGTGAGTGAAGCTTCATCTGTATTTACAGCCACTCCCCATCACTGGCATGACCGCTTCCTGTCAGATCAGTGACAGCATCAGGTTCTCATAGGCACGAGAACCCTATTGTAAACTATGCATGTAAGGGATCTAGGTTGTGTGCTCCTTATGAGAACCTAATGCCTGATGATCTGTCACTGTCTCCCATCATCCCCACATAGGACCATCTAGTTGCAGTAAACAAGCTCAGGGCTCCCACTGATTTACATTACGATGAATTGTATAATTATTTCACTATTATATGTAATATATAGTGAAATAATTGTAATATGTAATAATACTAATGTATGTAATAAATTATATACTACTAAAATGTAATACACAATAATACTAGAAATAAAGTGCACAATAAATATAATGTGCTTGAATCATCCCAAAACCATCTCCCCAACCCCACCCCACCCCATCCCTGGTCCATGAAAAAAACTGTCTTCCGTGAAATTGGTCCCTGGTGCCAAAAAGGATGGGGACCGCTGGTGTAACCAACATAAACAAAAACATACACTCAGGCCCATCTCTCAAGCTCCGGCTTTAAGGACATTTTCTGCCTTGATTTATTAAATCCTGCAGTAGACAGCATGTGAAAGCCCAGTGCCGAAGGACCCCACAGACTTCCAATGGGGTCAGCTCCCCTGAAACCACAAGACTCAGAGACCCGTGGTGTTCCAGGAACCGATTTAAATGTCGCTTGAATCCTGAGGATTTTACTTTATTATTTTTTTTAACTCTTGGGAAATGGTATGAAATGGCTGCTGTCATCCTTGCAGCATCTGCCTCCCAAGCCCACTGCATGGGTTCTCCCGACACCTCCCCTTGGCTCCCCTCCTGGCCAAGTTCAGAAGTGTGATGGGCTCAAAGGAAATGCCCCAGCGCCCACAGGCACCCAGAGGCTGCGTGCACCCTGGTGGTCCCTGTCGAGGTGGTCACGGCTCACCGCCAGACACCCTTGGTCCTTACAGCTCTGGCTCTGCCAGCCACAGACATCTTCAAACAGAGCCCATGAAAAGAAACACCGCTTCAGCTTTGCTCCCACCGCCATCCTGGGAGCCAGGGTCCACAGGGAAAATATTTTCTTAAAGTAACTCCCTGATTTGCGGGGGTTTACCTGCCGTAGGGGAAATTTTTTAAAAAAAGAAAAGGAAAGCATTAGGAGCTTCTGTAAGAGCAGCCCAAGGAGGGGAGGGGAAAAGAAATGTCACCCTTGCTCTCTCCAGACCCGCCTGAATTTGAGGTTTGGCACAAATACCAAGACAGGGCTGGCCAAGAGAAAGGTGTGGCCCGGTGAAGGACATGTCCAGGAGTCCAGCAACTGTAAACTTGAATCCCAACCCTAACCTTGCCTAACTCCCAGCCAGGACTGCCAGTGACTCACTCATCTCTCTTGCCTTGGTGGCACCATCCAGTAAAAGACAGGACTTCTGACCTCACTGGGGAGCAGGAAGATTAGCTCATGTTTATAAAGCGCTTTGAAGATTAAAAAGCCTGTGCCTAAAGGGGGCTATTATTATTATAACTACCTGTGAAAAAAGAGAAAAAAGATTCCCATCTAGGTCTAATATTAGCTCTCATACAGAGCCAGAGGGGCAGGGAGGCACTGACTTCGTAGCAGCTCATACTTGTGCCCCTGGCACTAAGACGGTGCTTCGCAAAGTTTGGGATGGGGAACATCATGGGGGGGGTGCATGGATTGGTTTTAGAGGGTGGGCAGACAGCACAGAACAGTGTGTAATCACTGAAGGAGAAGGCAACTCCCTCTTCCATTCTTTTTTTTTTTTTTTTTTTTTTTTTTGAGATGGAGTCTCGCTCTGTTTGCCCAGGCTGGAGTGCAGTGGCACGATCTCGGCTCACTGCAACCTCTGCTTCCCCGGTTCAAGCGATTCTCCTGCCTCAGCCTCCTGAGTAGCTGGGATTATAGGCATGTGCCACTACACCCAGCTAAGTTTAGTATTTTTAATAAAGACGGGGTTTCACCATGTTGACCAGGCTGTTCTTGAACTCCTGACCTCAGGTGATCCACCTGCCTCTCAATTCTTTTAATCCTACTGATTCCATTTCAGGAGAAAGTCTCCATTTGGTGCTGCTAGGTCTGTAACATCTCTCCCTGGCCAATTTCCCTTCATTATAGACAGAGCAATAACCTCCCTCAAACTCAAAGGTTCGGCAGATAACTGTAGCTGCCTAGAATTTTTAAACATTGTTTTGATTTCATTGTGCTCATTATTTGTATAATTACTTTGAATCTATAAGAAGTGATACTGATTCACTACATTTCACTTTAAAGTCACATTTCTTTTTTTTTTTTTCTTTTTCCACGTTCAAGCGATTCTCTCGCCTCAGCCTCCTGAGTAGCTGGGATTACAGGCTCCTGCCACCACACCCAGCTAATTTTTGTATTTTTAGCAGAGATGGGGTTTCACCATGTTGGCCAGGATAGTCTCCAACTCCCGACCTCAGGTGATCCACCCACCTTGGCCTCCCAGAGTGCTGGGATTACAGGTGGGAGCCACCGTGATTGGCCAAAATCATGATTCTTTAAATTGGAGTTTCTCAACCTCAGCCCTATTAGCATTTGGGGCCAGATCATTCTTTGTGGTGGAGGCTGTCTTGTGCCTTATAGGATGCTCATCACCCTGTCCTGTGCCTTGCAGGATGCTAAGCATCTTTGGCCTCCTCTTCTCACCAGATGCCAGAGCATCCCTCCACCACCCAACTGGGACAACCAAAAATGTCCCTAGACATTGCCCAATGCTGCCTGGGGGATAAACCCCCACTCCCAGCACCTCCTCTGTTAGGAACTACTGCTTTTAGATCAATTCACTAAAAAACAAAAACAAAAACAAAAAAACAAAACTTAAATGTGTTTAAATAGTAAGGTTGTATTAAAATGGCTCCAGTTTAGGAAAACCTATAACAGAGAAGCAGTCCTTCTCGCCCATGTCTGCTCCAGCTCCTGAGTCACGATCTAATGCCTCCAGGGCAGGCCTGTGCTCTGGAGCCCTCGTAGCCAAATACCATCATCCCAGTGGTTCCATTCACGGCAGGGGTCCTATCTGTGCTGACTGATTAGAAGAGCTTTAACCATTTCTGGAAGTCATAAACAAGGGTGTTTGGAAACAATTTTCATTCCAGGCCCCTTCCCTGGTGTCAAACCCTGCTTATCAGATCTTGAGGTCTCAGTGGACACCTGCTTGTCATGGCTGGAGCAACTGCCTAGAGGCCAGAGAAAGGAGGCTCACAGGGCATCAATGGGAAACAAGGGTGGGCCCATTCAGGAATGTTGTTAAGTCCCAGAAGGGCCTTACAAGAAAGATCTAGTCCTTTCTTCCACCTTATCAAAGGAGAAACTGAGGCCCGGGAAGAAAGGCTCTATGATGTGTCCCAGGACAGATGCAGCCTGTAACAGAACATGGCGTAGAACTCGAGGCTTCCTCCAGTATTAATGTTCTCCAACACCACACTGTGCATGGCAATCCCCAGGCTAAAGAAAATGTCACTGCCCTAATACTCAAAATAGGAGGCAAAGGCTTATACATATGCTGCTTTTGACGTTTAAAACTCAGCAAGAGCAAAACTACACAAATGAAATAATTAAAATCTGCATTGGCAGCCACCCAGCAGGCAGGGGGAGAGCCTGCTCCATCACCTGCTAAGCCTCCAGCATCCAATGCGCGGATGCCTACGAGCAGCTGCTATCAGAGGCTCCTTGGCATGCCTATCGCCGGGCTTTCCACGGGATGTTTTCCTTCCTTCTGCCTCTCCTATCTGGCATTTTCTTTGAGACGGAGTCTTGCTGTGTTGCCCAGACTGGAGTGCAGTGGTGCGATCTCAGCTCACTGCAACCTCCCCTTCCCCGGTTCAAGTGATTCTCTTGCCTCAGCCTTCTGAGTAGATGGGATTACAGGCACACGTCATCATCATGCCTGGCTAATTTTTGTATTATTAGTAGAGACGGGGTTTCACCCTGTTGGTCAGGCTGGTCTCGAACTCCTGACCTCATGAGCCGCCCGCCTCAGCCTCCCAAAGTGCTGGGATTACAGGCGTGAGCCACCGCGTCCGGTCCCCTCTGGCATTTTCATTCCACACCTCCTTCTCCCGAGATCACAAGGAAGTTAAACTGCCAAACTTCCTGGTTCATGCAAAGTTAAGACTGTCCATTAAATAGACGCCAGAGAAAATAAAGTCTAGTTTTGAAGATTTGGTATCAGCATGGCTCAAAGTACTTCTCTGTCTCAGGGACCAGCACCAGCCTTCTAAATGAAATCACAACCACAAAAGAGGCTTCTGAGGCCTTCAGCAAAACATGCTCACTGTCCTCCAGCCCTGTCTCTGAGGGTCCCCTCTCTGGAGTGGGAGTAGAGGCTCTCTGTGCACTTCCAAAGACACTCTAGGAATCAACTTTTATTATTCCCAGTGTTCAGATGAGAAACCTGGAGGTCACACATACCGTAAATGACAAGACCGTGGACTGAGGCTTTAACCAGATTTGCTCGTTCCAAAGCCCATAGGGCTACCCCCTCTACATGCTGCTTCCCTATAAGCAAAGCTAATGTTGCCTGGAGATCCTTACTTTGTAGTTTGGAAAGCCAAGCCCAGGTAAGCTAGGGACAGATATTAACAAGGCAACTTATCATTGCGATCCTATCAATGGTCTGGGCCACCAATCAATCAATCAATCAATCAATATTCACTGAACCTGCCACATAAAATCCCAGAGTTAGCCATGCAGGGACCAGCCAGGCATGGGAGCCACGGTCTAACCAAGAACCCTGTGTTCTCACACAAGCTTAGAGAGATGGCACAGGGCGATGCGTGATTGATTGCTGATGAATAGCACAGTTACTAAATGCTATAAAGTCCAGAGAAAAATCTGAGAGTTGAAGCTGCTTTGTGGAAGAGCCAAGACGTGGAGCTGGGCCTGGAATGGTGAGAAAGACACAGATCTGCACAGAGGATCCAAGACCACCAGGCAAGAACACAGAATTCCGGGCCCTTGTTCATGTCCTCTGCAGCCCAGACAGAAACGCTGGTCAGGTCTATGCCATAAGCACGTCTGGGAGGCTCTCAACTGTCTATTCAGTGTGACACACCCCCCTCCAAAAACAGATACACACACATACACACAAACAACAACACCTGGACTCATTTCTGCTCAGCTTTAGAACGTAAACGATTGTTTTTAAATGAACAAATTTCTACTTCGCTTAGAAGAGCTTGACAGGAGGTGGTATTTCTTTATTCAAAAAGAACCTGCGACGTCCCTATTACGGGTCAGTGCTTTGCTGGGCCCTGGGAATAGAGGGAGGAATAAAAGATGGATCTTGCTCTTAGGAAGCTTCGGGGCTAGACTGGAGGACCTTGAAGGAAGATGAAAAATAAACAAAAATTCTAAAAATCTATACTACGGAGAGGTTACAACACCGCAGTTCAGAACAGCACCACTTCCCCTCCCCATCCCTGACATTTCCCAGGCCTTTCTGGTTTTCTCAGTGCCTGTGTAAATGTGGTCCCTGGTCCCAGACGCCTGATTCATTCATTCTTCATGTTTGATGACACAGGAAACCCCTGAGAATGAAGGAATCAGGGGTATAACAGGCCCTAAACAAAGCCAAGATGAGCCATGTTTGTCCCCGAGAGAATCAACAGCCCCTGTATGAAAAGAGTGTTGTACAGTGGGATGGGACGAGGCAGGTTTTATAATCTGATTAAAATCGCCTGTCGGCAGTTTTCCGCTCTCCTGCTCACCCTAAATCTACAAAGAAGCTCCACTCCTGGAATCCCACACAGGTAAACCCCGTGACCTGGGGAGGATGTTTGTTGAAGAGTTGTCTCTCGTGGCGCCAAAGAGTTTAGGACAATGTAGGTGTCCATCACTGGGGGAATGGACAGGTCTGTCTGGATCAGAAGCTGGCAAACTTTCTCTGTCCAGGGCCAGATACTATTCAGGCTTTATGGGTCAGGAGGCCCCAGTCACAATTCCTCAGCTCTGCCACAATAGTGAGAAGATAGCCATGGACGACAGGGAAATGAATGGGTGTGGCTGGGCTCCAATCACACTCTATTTACAAAAGCAAGTGGCCAACTGGATTTGGCTCAAGGGCCACAGTCTGCTGACCACTGGTCTAGAACATTCTTCTCCCAAGTATCTGCCCAGTCTCTGTTCAAATGTTATCTCCTGAGAAAACCTTTCTTGGCCACACTCTTTTTTTTTTTTTTTTTTTTTTGAGGCAGGGTCTCACTCTGTTACCCAGGCTGGAGTGCAGTGGTGCAATCATAGCTCACTGCAGCTTCAACCTCCCCGGGCTCAGATGATCCTCCCACCTCAGCCTCCCAAGTAGCCAAGACTACAGGCATGCACCACCGTGCCTGGCTAATTTTTGTATTTTTTGCAAAGAAAGGGTTTTACCATGTTTCCCAAGCTAGTCTCAAATTCCTGAGCTCAAGCGATCTACCCTCCTTGCCTCCCAAAGTGCTAAGATTACAGGCGTGATTCACCGTGCCCAGCCTGGCCACACTCTTTTTTTTTTTTTTTTTTTTTTTTCTTGAGACAGAGTTTGGCTCTTATTGCCCAGGCTGGACTGCAGTTGTGCGATCTTGGCTCACCACAACCTCCGCCTCCCAGGTTCAAGAGATTCTCCTGCCTCAGCCTCCTGAGTAGCTGGGATTACAGGCATGTGCCACCACGCCTGGCTAATTTTGTATTTTTAGTAGAGACGGGGTTTCTTCATGTCAGTCAGGCTGGTCTTGAACTCCTGACCTCAGGTGATCCACCTGCTTCGGCCTCCCAAAGTGCTGGGATTACAGGCGTGAGCCACTGCGCCCATCCCCGGCCACACTCTTAACTGTGCCCTCCATCACTCTTTATCCCTCACCCCTCTCTTTCATTCCACAGCATTTATCACTTCCAGATCAATTTGTCTATCAGCTTAGAGTCTGTCTTCACTCTAGTGAGGGAGAGCAAAGGTTTTTTTCTGTTTTGTTGGTCACTAGCACCTAGCACTTAGTAGGCGCTCAGTGAATATCTGTTGGGTGAATGGACGAGCAGCTGCCACGTTCATCTGTACACGTCACCCAACAATGTGTGTGCCTCGTCTTTCAGGGCTAGAGAAGTCCTGGAAAGGTCAGCCAGGTTGCCAAACCACCTCCCTGCCCCAAGGGAGGCTGCATGCAAAACTACCCCACACAGATCTCAATCTATCTTTCCTTCCTTCCTTCCTCTCCCTTCCCTTCTTCCCTTCCCTCCCCTCCCCTCTTCACCCCTTCCCTTCCTCTCTCTTTCCCTTTCTGTCCTTTTCTCTCTCTCCAGTGAAACAGGGCAGTGAGATGCCTGTTGGTACCAAGTCCCAGGGGGGTCACCACTCTGTGCTGCCACTGAGACAATTCCAGGAGCCAACAGCATTTTCTTTTAGAATCTGCCAATCTTTTCCAAACATTCCACAGAGGACTTTAAAAGAGAAAAAAAAAAGAGAGAGAGAGAGAGAAGTGAAGAAAAGTGACTCCTGACAGCCCACCCTGTAACCACCAAAAGCCAGTCCCACTTCTCTCCAGGAGACTGATAAAATAATTTTTTCTTTTTAGCAGAGAATAATATTCACCTCTCTTCTTCTAGCTATTGTGGGTTTTTCCTCCCTAAAGTCCAAAACCAATCTTTCAGTGCTGACATAGTAAAATCTGCCTTCCTAAAAAACCTCAGGGCTTTTCAAGCAGCCAAAAACCTCAACCATTGCACAGCCCACAAGATTTTGCAGAACAGATTATAATCCCCAGCCTCCCTCTCCTCCTCGTGAATCACAAACCAGCTAAACTCCAGTGACAGATTATGGAGCTACTGCTCTGAACCCTCCATGGGTGGAGACAGACCAGACAGGATTGCTGGCTGCAGAAAGAAAATCATTCCACCTCATCTGTGAAGGAACCAAACTGCAGCTTTTCTCTAAAGCACAAGTTGATGGAACTTTGATGTATACTGTTCCCCTAACCCCAAGGCCACTCATTTTTTTTTACCTCCTTGCTCTTGTGGACATGATCTATAGCAGGGGTTCCTAACCCCCAGGCCATGGACGCATTACTGCTCCATGGCCTGTTAAGAACCAGGCTGCACAGCAGGAGGTGAGTGGTGGGTGAGTGAGCAAAGTGTCATTTGTATTGACAGCCGCTCCCCATTGCTCACATTACCACCTGAGCTCCACCTCCTGTCAGATCAGTGATGGCATCAAATTCTTATCGGAGTGAGAACTCTATTGTGAACTGCACATGTGAGGAATCTAGGTTGTGCATTCCTTATGAGAATCTAATGCCTGATGATCTGTCACTGTCTCCCATCACCCCCAGATGGGACTGTCTAGTTGTAGGAAAACAAGCTCAGGGCTCCCATGGATTCTACGTTACAGTGAATTGTATAATTATTTCATATTACAATGTAATAATAATAGAAATAAAGTACACAATAAGTGTAATGTGCTTGAATCATCCAGAAACTACCCCCACCCCACCCCACCACATCCATGGAAAAATTATCTTCCAGAAAACCAGTCCCTGGCGCCAAAAAGGTTGGGGATTGCTGCTCTATAGAGCCCCATGCGGCCTCAAAGTCCCTCACCTCTCAGTGTCCCTGGAAGACTTTTCGGCTACACTTTCTGTCCAACCGGTTCTGCCCTTTATTTTTGTTTCAGGGAGGATTATTGCCATGGCAATGTCCAGGTGACAGAGTCAGGAGGGGGAAGAAACCCACCTGTATTCAACCCTTAATCCCTTAAAACCTGTCAGAAAGCAGCAGCCTTGGAAAATAAGAAGCCTGGCCAGTGTTTCCTATCGATCACAAGACAGAATAAACCAGAAAACAGCTCTCCACGAAGAAGCCTTGGTCAGTCAAGTGTCCCTAGGGGCTCTGCCAATCTCCCTGCATAGGAGATCTGCCCAATACACATTTGCATTTTCAGAAAGAGCAGAGCAGAAAGGAAGCAGAAAGCCAAGTCTGTGGTGGGGAAAAAGGAAAGTGGGTTTCCCATGAGATTCAGGTAGCTCCCCAGGACCGAAGGACCAGCTGGGCACGTGTGCCTCCTATCTGGGCAGTGCTGGTCATTTCTGTTTGCTGTGGCCACAGTGTGGCCATCCTATCGGCACCTCTACCCAAGAGTGGGTGGAGCAAACAAAACAAAATTCAGTTCCTGGGTATTAGCTTAGCACCTAGTCCACAAACCTCCTCTGCCTCTGAGGAAGTGAGAGGCCCTTAAAGCTACGGGCGTTCACAAAGAAACAGGAGGAAATGAGGAATTCACTGGAAATTTTTGCCATCTATGCTAGGAGGAACATCCCAGGTACCCACAGGGAAAATCAACAAGTATCCACCCCAAAAAATAGATTCAATAAAACAATTAACTTACAAATATGAACTTGTAACTGTGGTTTACTATTCTTGGGGAAGTCTGTTTTATTTCTTTTCTTTTATTATTCCTTCGAGACAGGGTTTTCCTCTGTTTCCCAGGCTGGAGTGCAGTGGCACAGTCATGGCTCACTGCAGCCTTGACCTTCAGGGCTCAAGCGATCCTCCTGCCTCAGCCTACCAAGTGGCTGGGACCACAGGTGTGTGCCACCACATCCAGCTAATTTTCAAATTTGTTGTAGAGATGAGGTCTCACTACATTGCCCAGGCTGGTCTTGAACTTCTGGGCTCAAGTGATCCTCCCGCCTCGGCCTCCCGAAGCGCTGGGGTTATAGGTGTAAGCCACAGCACTTGGCCTGTTTTAAATAAGTGTTGTATACTTGTGTGTGCTGGAAAACAGCTATCCAGAAAACACCACAGATAGACAAGCTTCCCCAACCAAATCGTGTTCCCAGTTCATGCGTTATCCACTGACCCTCATTTAAACCTGGTTTCGGCTCCCTGTGTTTTTCATTTCATTGTTAAGGAGGCATACACTAGATCCTTCCTCTTCTTGGACTCAGTTATCCACAGAGATACAATATTTTAAAGGTTGTCATGTCCTTGCCTGGCTTACCAAGGAAGTAAGGGACAGCCCAAGGGCTTCCCAGGTAAGGAAAAACAATGGTTTTATAAAGCCACGGCTGGTGACAGTGCAAAAGGAAAGGCTGCTTCCATTGTATCTGGTCATTGGGTTTGCTGTGTGCCTATCAGGTTTATAAAACAAACTGCAGCAGTGAGAGGCTGTGAGTGAGCTCTCTTCCTTCCCCTATTAACTATCTATGCAGTAAGAAGGCCTGATGCACCCATTTAGCTGGGAATAGTTGCCAGAACTTTAAGGCTGATGCCTGGGAGAGAGTCAGTGGGCGGCACTGGGCTGGCTTTCTGAATTCAATCAGAGGTGGCCAGCCCCCTCTAACCATGATCCAAATGTACATGCCAGATGAGGAGCCGTCGTGGTTGAACAGGGAATGTTTCATGCAAATCATGGGTTTGGAGCAGGATTTTGTGGAGGGAGCATCCTTGAGAAAAATGTTGGGATGGCTACGGACTGGCGGGCTATTAGTCACAGAGCCACCGCCTCCCCCATGAACGATGAAAGTTCTTACCACCCTGGATGCACAGATCAGCAGTTAATAATGAGGTCTCAGCATGGAGGAGACACATTCTTTCACACACATGCACACACACACATATGCACACCTGCACACACACACACATACATACAAGCATGCACAAGAAGTCTTAGAGCCCCATCTCCTTTTGGCTGGGATTTTGCATCCTGAGAATCTTGGGTGTTACCCATGGGAACAAGCTCCTCCGAAGCCACACATGGTTGAAACTCCTCTCCCAGTGACAACGACGTCACGTCTCCCAGGCACTGGCTCCCTTGGGAATGTGTGAGTTGCTCCCCTGGGGCAAAGAGCAGCTGCTCGGGGTGACTCATAAATTGTGCTCTCAGCCCTGTCACCCACTGTGCCTCCCGTCCATTACTCAGCCTTCTCCCTGCGCTTGTTCCTATGGCTGCCCCTCAACCCAGCTCACCGCTGCTCCCAGCTCGCTGGGCACTTTGCAAGGATTGGCATTTGTTTCGGGTGGACTCTTCTCTGTCCCTGCCTTCTCTCCTCCATGAGACCCAAGGCAACACAATTTGCCCTTTGAGGAGTTGGGAGTGGGAGCAGAGATCAGGGTGACAGGGGACAGAGAGATAAAGGCAAGAAAAGAATGTTCCCTCCGTTGAAAAACAGTTCAGCTCCAGGGTCACCTCTTTGAAATCATCAGTGACACCTCACTCTGCGTACTCCCCTCAAACACAGCCCCTAGGCATTGCTTCTTCTAGGATCTGGGATTTTGGACACTGAAGGGTCCTGGCTGCCTTAAATCCTTTCTAGAAGAAAGTGGAATGAGGCAGAGTATAAACAGACAAATACACCCAACAGGTGAAATAAAACTTGAGCTTCCTAAGCAATGCTCTGTTTCTACAAGCAGCTCCCACTTGTGGAAAGGCAGAGGGATGAGGAGGGTGGACATGAGTCAAGCCTCCCACTTCCACTCCCCACTGTCAACCCCCACCCTGACCCATTCAACAGCCTAGGGAGTTCCCTGCTTAAGGGAATCTTAGAACACACACCCTCTGCAAATACCTACAGCCTGTGTACTGAAACTTAGAGATTACTTCTGAAAAAGTGACATCATCAACAGTACAGGATTCTCAAAAACTCAGTCCCTGTTTCCTTTTTACTTCTGTTATTTTAAAATACCAAAGATACTTGCATTTTCTTCTTTTCCAACTGTTAGTGAACTCTATTCCAATCAGCATTAAGCCCAGCAATTTTTGTACTAGGTACCTACTCCTACACTCCCTGTTTAATAATCAGTCATCTAGAATACGGACTGGCAAGCTTTTTCTGTAAAGGACCAGAGAGTAAACATTTTCAACTTTGTGGGCCATGACATCTCCATCGGAGCTACTCAACTCTGCCATTGTAGCATGAAGCACCCATAGACAATATGCAAATGAACAGGTATAGCTGAGTCTCAATAAAACTTTATTCGTAGACCTGGAAACTTACATTTCATATAATTTTCACGTCACGAAATATTCTTTTTTGATTTTAACTTTTAACGTGGAAAGGATTCTTAGCTCACGAGCTGTACAAAAACAGGTGGCAGGCTGGTCTTGGCCCACAGACTGTAGTTAGCCAACTCCTGGTCTAGAATCAAATATTTAAATGGAAACCCTGAGAGAGCTCTTTCTTTTGAAAAGAATATGATAATCGTGATAATCGCTCCCATGTATTCAGCACTTGTTCCATGAAAGAACTTGACATAGAAAAACGGCTTTTTTGTTGGAAAAACAGCTTTTCATCCTCATATTAACATATGAGACAGGTAAATATTTTCTCTGTGTTTTGTGGAGGTAGTCACTGAAACTGATGAGAAGACAATTAACTCACCACGTTCACTGCAGCAAGGATTGGAACCTGAAGCGCAATTCCAGACAGAGATACAGGATGCACGGGTTCAGCATCCTTAAAAACACAGATTCCCATATGTTAAGGAGGTGATGAGAAGGAGGTGTCTGGGGAGCCACCCCGTGGGATTTATATCACTTGTTCAGAAAAACCTTCCATCAAGGCTACCATGAAGGAGTAGTCTTCCTGCCCAACTCCTAAACATTTCGCTCAAGTGAAACACAGCTCAGATGGACTCCAAGAACCCTTTAGAACTGGGGAGAGGGAGGAGAGTGGATGCATTTGACAAATGGTTAAGGGCCATCTTGTACAGGGGGTCATAGAAGGTACTGGGGGTGATAGAAGGAACGGTGATTGAGAAGCCAACTGCAGGGATGTGAGCCTTGGCTCATTATTTTTGGCTCTGGCAGATGCCTGGGCCCCCTGCCCCTGTGAGTACTACCCCAGGATGCCCAGAAGCAGGGTTCTGTCTCCACGTACTACCCCCAACAGGAGTTCTCTGCGTCCAGCAGCCTCCGCTTCCAAATATTCCCCATTTCTGCTCTTCCTCTAGGCCCAGCCCTCCCCACTGTCAGCCTCCAAGGTCCAGGCTGGAGGCAAAATGTCCCAGAGCTGAGTCTGCTGCCACCCAGAGAGAATTCTATTCAAAATGAGGGCCCTGGGAAAGAGTTGGGTGGCTGCTTTCAGTTCCTCTTAGGCCCGATGCCTGATTTCTTTTCCATTTTGGGCACCAAGTCACATCTGGACAGAAGAGCACACTCCTTGGCTGCCTCTGGGCCCACCACACCCGGTGGAAAGGCACGGATCCTGGATATAAACCGACCAAAGCAAGACAAGGCCGTCTGCTGGAGCCGCCCTCCGCCCTCCAGACATGCACACTGGTTTCCTAATCCTTGGGATTTCAGGAAAAGGAGGCCCGACTCGCCACAGCACTGAGAGGGAGGGAGAGAGCGAGAGAGGGAGAGGGAGAGGGAGAGAGAGAGAGAGAGAGGGAGACCAGGCGGGAGGCAAGCTTCTCATTATGTAAAACACTTGGCTCATTCCTCTTTCTCTGCATCCTGCTAGCGATTTTGTATCCGGTTTGGGAATTCCAGGAACATCTGCGATTGTCTTTTGCCCAACCACACATGTGCAAGCTGTAGGGCTCAGTCATGTTCCTACCTGCGGTGCCCTGTCATTAGCCCTGAACTGTGTGTGCTTTCTCTCCTCAGCAGCAAAACATATAAAACCCTGGCCGGCGACCACACCTGCAGGACTCCACCTCCCCGCCTCCTCCCACTGAGACCAAAGGCAGAGAGACCAAGTCACCTTTCCGACAGTGAGAAATGCCAGGGCGAACAGGGCTTGTCTGAACAGTCCAAGTCCTCTAACCAAACAGACAGTACATTTTTAACACAGCGTTCTCCCCTACCTCTCCCTGTTTGTGTGGGAAGGCCTGGGGACGCCAGGTGGAAAAGGGTAGGTGCAATTCAATTCAAGACTCTCAGAAGGGGTGCTTGCTTGCTTTGGTTCTACTTCAGCCAGCACTGATGACCTCCACCCAGATCAGAAAGGAACTCTTTGGACTATGAGTCTCCAAAGTGCAAGAAACATTGACCTCAGAAGCCAGCGACCACCTCTTCTTGCCGCTCTGGGTATGGCAAGATGGTACAAAAAATAATGCCTACTATTGCTGTCTTCCGAACTAAAATAAGCAATGCATAGAATGCATTTGAAGACTGAATGGTACACAGTCTGCAGTCAACCAGTTTGTTATGAATATTCATGATTATGATCAGTCCTCATCCTCTTTGTAAAACTCTTTCCCTCCTCCCCTTTTGCGCCATGCTGCACACTCCTGGCTTCCTTCCCCAGTCCCACTGTGCTTCCCATGTCCCCTGATCCCCAATGGCCTCCACGCACCTAAACACTGCAGTGTTCTCCAGGAATCCATCTCTCCTTAGTCTCCCAGCTCTCCCACTATGGACCCAGCCCATGACTCCATCTTTTGCTGGGTGTGGATACACACCCCCAGTCCCTTGGCACAAAGATTTTGGCCAACCCTGGGTCCAGCTCCACCCTTTGCTCCTACCTGTCTTGCAGCACTGCTGACACTGTCCTGTAATTTCTTCATACGCTTATCTCACACATGTCTGATCAGCAAGACTCCATGCCTGCATTTATCCCCACAACCTGGTATTATGTGATGTGCAGTAGGAACCCGGTCAACACTGTTTAAATAAACAAAGCACCACCCCTGGCCTCTCCGCCTCACCTCAAATCCCCATCTCTAGAGGTCAAGTAGACGTTTTCCCAAGCAAAAGACTCAGGCGATTCCAGGAACTCACCAGAACCCCTCCTGTGTCCTCCATCTCAGCTTATTCACTGCACCCAGATCTTAGCACACGGGAGACAGTCAAGAAGTGTGTGCTAAATAATTAGGGAAAGAATAACCATTTGTCTAGCTCAGGTTTACACTTCCGACATCATCTCGGGTGCACCGTCTCTTTCCCCACAAGCATTCTGACCCCATGCTGTCAATTCTACCTTCCCAGTGGCACCTGCTTTCATCCCCACTTTGTCTCTGCCACTGCTGAGGCCTGGACCCTTATTGCTGCTCCTCCAGTGCACCAGCCAGCCCTCACCACCATCTGTCCCTCCCTAACCTGCTCCGAGAGGACCAGGCCAGGCCAATTCCTAACTCACAAGCTTCCCAAGCCTCCCACACTCACAGGCCAGCTGTAGAAACCCTGTCCCTTCTTGGCCCCACCCACCATTTCAACCCCATCTCCTCCGTCACCCCCATGGCTCCAGTCCCACCCAGCTACTTACTGGTCCTGGGAAGCCCTGTCCAGATTCACCTCCGGTCTTCAGCTCAAAGCAGGCTTCCTCTACCTGAACTGGTCATCTCTTCTTGCCCACTGCAGCTCAGCCTTAACAGCCGGCGAGACTTCAGGGCCTCCTCAAAACTCCTCTCTGACAACTCTCCCTGTCTTCGCCAGACGCTCTGGCCACATTCTCACACTGAAGTCAGGGGGATCATGAACCCAGAAGACACAAGCCAGACACTCTCCTTTATGTTATGTTTGTTTGCCACCCGCCTGAAGATAGGGACCGGATCTTACACTTCTGGGCCTGGAAAAAAACATCTTCCACAGAGCAGATGCTTGTATATTACAAGTATCTATTTATACATGAGTCTATATAAGTGCGCTTCCCTTCTCCCCACCAAGTCACCACCGGAGTAAGCCTTATGCAATTTACCAGTGACCACCTGGCAAGCCACAGGGCCCCCATTTTGCTCACATCAGGTAAGACTCATACTATCTTAGGGAGCATCTAGTTTGGTGGTTAACAGTGTGTCATCTGGAGGCTTCCCCCAGGGGCTTTCAGGAAGGATAGCAAACCGAGGCATGCCTCTCAGGACTCTCCGGCCCCCTTCAGCTGCACCATTCAGACGTCCCACAGATTCCATTTTCACTTAAGATTTTGTTTACACAAAGGGATGGCTACAATTTGCCATCCCTTCGTGTAAACAAAATCTTACATGAAAATGGTTGCACAAATAGGTGGCTACAATTTTTTTAACTAAACTATCAATGTACTCCAACCAGTTCACCTTATACAAGAGAAGAGAGAGGACCAGAGAGGGAAGGCAGTTTGCCCAAGGTCACACAGCTAGTAGGGGGCAGATCTCCCTCCAAACTGGCCAATGCACTTACACCTGCGAAATAAGGCCACATCCCAGGGAGAGGCCCTGCAGCACACAGAAGAGAAGAAGCTGCACAAACCAGGGGTTCCCCCCAGTTTCCAACCATGGGTTCCATCACCTGCCTCATGTTCCTCAGTGGATCATTCAAGACCTCCTCAAAGGTAGAGGGGTCTCAAACTCAGCAGTCTTCAGGACCAGGTAGCAAACAGGAATGTAGCTTCAGGTAGCTTCAGGAACCAGGTAGCAAACAGAAATGAATGAAGCTGGCTGGACATAAGAATTAACTAGAAGGTGAGAGAAACCATGATGAACCCAAGGCACTTTGCAACTCACAAAGTCCATAGCCAAGGGAGAACCCTGACTCAGAGTCCTCAATGGGCCCACTTTTTCAATCAAAGCCGGAGATCCAAAACTTCATAGGAAATATCCACCATCTCAAAAGTGGCAGCTAACTCAAACCATTTTAGCGCCAGGTATCAGTAAAAAACACACCCATACCCAGGCCTCTGGACTGTTGGTTTGTGAACTCTGCCCCTAAGGAATGTCTTTCTGGTTTAGAGAGCAGTTAACAAGACAGAGATGCAAGGTCTGAGATCCTGAGGTTATGGTGACCCTTGGGTCTGAAAGAAGCTTTATAAAATAAGATGTAACTTTCTCTCTTTTTTTTTTTTTTTTTTTTTTTTTTTTTTGAGAGGGAGTCTCACTCTGTCATCCTGGCATGATCTCGGCTCACTGCAACCTCCACCTCCCAGGTTCAAGTGATTCTCCTGCCTCAGCCTCCTGAGTAGCTGGGATTATAGGCACGTGCCACCACACCTGGCTAATTTTTTGTATTTTTAGTAGAGACTGTGTTTCACCCTGTTAGCCAGGATGGTCTCAATCTCCTGACCTTGTGATCCTCCTACCTCAGCCTCCCAAAGTGCTGTGATTACAGGCATGAGCCACCGTGCCCGGCCGATGTCACTTTTCTAAAACTGAGGTGATTTCAAACAACTTACACAAATCCAGTTCTTGTATCCATGGTGCCCAGACAGCAGCTTGGGATATAGAGTGTTCTGGGGAAAACAGGCAGCAGAAACAAACCAGTCATGTTTTTCTAATGAAACCCTTAAAGTGCCCTCCTTAAGTCAGTCCGGTTCTGATTTTAGAGTAATAATGACGACAATAAATTAAAGAGAGGAGTCCTACCAGTTTCCAGCCTGAAGTTGTTCTCTGTTGGAACATCCTAAAATTCAGACAGACATAAGTAGGAGAAATGACCCTAGTTATCAGGGCCAGCCCATCTCCACTTCACTTTGCATCCCGTCCATAAAACAAGATGATTTACAGATACAGAGGGAGGGACCTCTCGCTTCCCCTCTGCAAAATTTATTCCTCTTTAATGAGCTGCCATGCCTCTCCCTTCCTTCTAATCTCTTCCTCCCCTTGTTTGCTCACCCTCTTCTGCCTCTGCCTTTGCCTCCTCCAAGGGAGAGTCAGCGTGTCCAGGTGGCAGGATGCTACTGGTAGAATAAAATGGTTTAGGAACAAAAGAAACAAGTGAAGTTGGCAGAAGGAGGGAAGCTATCTTCAGACTGAAGAGGTTGGACTGGCAGATGTGGGATTTCCTAGGATCCACCTGGCTTTTATTGGGGAAAGAAACTTATTAAAGTGAACTATCCCACCTCTGGTGAAGAATCAGAATGCAGTGCACAGTGGACAATGGGGGATGGGAGAATGGCTTCCCATAAGGGAGACACAAATGATTTCTGCTCCTTGCACACAGCTTTGGGACTAATGGGGACCAGGATCTATAATCAGACACCACTGCAATAACCCCACATGCTTACCCTTTCTTGCTCCCACCTCCCACTTGTCTTCTCCAATAAGTGATCACCCTGAGCCCTAGAGGCAAGAGGTTAGAAAGTGAGAGAAGGGCTTGAAAGTTACATGCCTGTTGATGAAGATTCCTGCCTTGGACTATGAGAAGGTCTCCTCTGGAAGAGAGTAAAAAATCCCTCAACGCAAATAATAAAAAACACTTTTTTGATATATGAAAAAATGCTCAACATCATTAATGATCAGGGAAATGCAAATCAAAACCACAGTGCGATACCACCCTACTCCTGCAGGAATGGCCATAATAAAAAAACCAAAACATAACAGATGCTAGTGTGGATGTAGTGAACAGGGAACACTTCTACACTACTGGTGGGAATGTAAACTAGTACAACCACGATGGAAAACAGTGTGGAGATTCCTTAAAGAACTAAAAGTAGATCTACCACTGGACCCAGCAATTCCACTCCTGGGTATCTACCCAGAGGAAAAGAAGTCACTATCCGAAAAAGATACTTGCACATGCGTGTTTATAGCAGCACAATTCACAACTGCAAAAACGTGGAAACAACCCAAATGTCCATCAATCAATGAGTGGATGAAGAAACTTTATATATATATATATTCATATATATTCATATATATGAATATATATGAATACATATGAATATATATGAATATATATGAATACATATGAATATATATGAATATATATGAATATATGTATGAATATATATATGAATATATATGAATATACATGAATATATATGAATATATGTATGAATATATATATGAATATATATGAATATATGTATGTATATATGTATATATGTATATGTGTATATATGTATATATTCATACATATATGTATGAATATATGTATGAATATATATGTGTATATATATATGAATGATGGAATACTACTCAGCCATAAAAAGGAATGAATTAATGGCATTTGCAGCAACTGGATGGGATTGGAGACTATTATTCAAAGTGAAGTAACTCAGGAATGGAAAATCAAACATCGTATGTTCTCACTCATAAGTGGGAGCTAAACTATGAGGATACAAAGGCATAAGAATGACACAATGGACTTTGGGGACACGGGGAAAAGGGTAGGAAGGGAGTGAGGGATAAAAGACTACAAATTGGGTGCAGTGTATACTGCTCAGGTGATGATGCAAAAAAACTCACAAATCACCACTGAAGAACTCACTCATGTAACCAAACACCACTTGTTCCCCAATAACCTATGGAAATAAAAATTACAAAAATAAAACACTTCTTTGTCATACTTCACAAAGCTCCTTCATAGCCATGAGCCCATTTGGTCCTTTTAACAACTTCTTCTAGGTTAGTATGACTTCATCTTATGAACAAAGGACTAGGGCCCAGAGAGGTTCAATGACTTGGGCCAGGTCACACAGCTCACTAGTGACAGATCTTCTTACTCCAAGTCTAGAATTATTCCTACTTAACGATACCTACCCAGGTTGCTTGGGATCAGGAGACCAGGAAAGGAAAGGAGGAAAAAAAATATAAAAGAGAAAAATGCAATATCCATGGTTAAAATAAAAGATGCAAAGGTCAAATGGAATTTTTGAAAGTCCTTCTCAGACAACACTGAGAAACAGCCAAGCATGTATCCTGCTAGGTCATATTTTTCTTTTCAACAACAAGATATTTTTTCCCCCTCTGCATCCCAAAATTATGTTGTCTCTCTTCCCTTCAGGCCCCAAATGCCTTTTAATCTTTGCAACAACTCTACAAGGAGGAGAGGGTTGGGGCGGAAGACTGTCAGGCATGATGGACTCCAGATTGCCCATAACTTCATCAGAGACCCTCTGCACAAACTCCCCAGCGGCCAAGTAACCCAGATGGCTCCTCTGGGACTGTTCTCTGAGTGAGACAAGCAAAAGTCAAGATTGTGCTGTGGTCTTCAGGCTCCAGACCCCCAGGTGCTCAGAAAGAAGGGTCTCTGTGGACTGGGTCTGTGTGTTGCTTCACGTGGATCCAGGACACACACCCCCACTGCCAGACAGACACCTGTGGCCATTTGACTGAGTTTGCTGGAAGTGAAATGAGGATTTCTGAAGAGTATAGCCTGGTGTGAGCTGGGAGAATCTCACAGTACCCGGGAGAGCCTGTATGAAGATAGAATTGAGACCAGGTGGCCTGGCAAAAGGCCTCCACCCACCCTAAGTAAACTTCAAGGCCAACCCACATCTCAGACCTGGTAGACCAGTAGGCTGGTCTCTCTCTCTCTCTCTCTCTTTTTTTTTTTTTTTTTTTTCCTATTTCTCCATGGGAACTTCCATGCAAATGTGCTGACTGCCTCTGACCCTACTAAAAACAATGGGAAATTCCAAGTTTTCACGTTTGCCTCTTGAAGTTGCAAGGCAACTTACCTTGCAACATCGGGAAAGGCTGGTTCATTATACTAGCCTTAGAGATATAAGTACTAGGTCCTAAACTGGACCCTAACCCGAGCTTTGCTCACATAGAGGGGAAGGCCTTGGAGAGAATGAAATGAGACCCTTACGGGGGAAGCGCACCCCCTCCCTTAAAAGACTCGAGTTGAGACATTTAGTTTGGGAGCTCTCAGCTCCCGTTCTCTCCCTCCTGGGTTGCTCAACCCTCCCTCAGATACACAGCCTGGATCCAGGTCTGCCCACAAGGCCCTGGAAGGTGTTAGCTGACAATCAAGGCAGTCATTTAACCATCTATCTGCCTAAGTGTATCCAACTCCTCCCAGGGACCTCTGCAGGCTAAGAGAAGGTTCTTTTTGAGAAAAAAAAAAAAAAAATGTTGCAAATTCAAAGGAAAAATGCTCTGATGCAAGGTTTCCCCATCTTGGTACAACTGACACTCTAGAGTGGACCATTCTTTGTTGAGGGGGCTGGCCCTGTAGGATGGTTGGCAGCGTCCTTGGCCTCTACCCACTAGATGCCCAGAGCACCCCTCTCCCCACAAAGCTGTCACAACTAAAAATGTTTCCAGACATTGCCAAACGTCCTCTGCAGGGCAAAATTGCCCCTGGTTGAGACCACTGATCTAATGGCAGAAGTTGGTACAGAGCTGAGAGCGGGAGGACCCATTTCTGAAGCCCCATCAGATAACCACCTGGGCAGCTGCCCGGCCAGGTTTGCCCGCAAGACTCTGATCACAGAGCATTCTGGAGACCTCGAGGTGAGGCAGCAGAGGGAACAAAATGGCCCTTCTACCTCGGAAGCAAAGGCCAAGGCAAAGTCAGGTTTCCAGAGCTCTCAATCCTTGGCAGGGGCAGGGGAAGGAGACGTCGAAGGGAAAGCCGGACTCAAACGTTTCAGAGAAACCAAGGGCCACTTCCAAAGTCCTTGCCTTTAAAAGGAGATGGCTTGTCTCACTGCTGTTTTCTTTTCTAGTCCTTCTTTATTCACCGTGGTTAACTCCTCCTCTCCCAAGGTGTCCGTTTGTCCCTCCTAAGGAAAAGCCTCCTAGTGTTTGTCAGTCTAAGAGGAAAGAGAAACCTGAAAAGGCCTGGGCTGCTTTTAATTTACCTGGGCAGGTGTCTGTGCAGCCTCTGAAACTATCCTGAAGTTGGAGTCCAGCTGGGACCCTGATTAAGATGCAGAGAAAACCAGAGAGGAGAGGAGAGGAGTGAGGTGGGGGGCGGGGGCGGGGGCGGGCTGATTAATTGAGAAAAACGCAACCATGCCGTGTTTGAATAAGATTGCCCGGTGGAATGCAGAGCCCTTTTTTGTGTGCTCATTCGTTTGAAACAAAAGCGAATAGAGGGAACTACAAAGGGGTCAGGGGGAGGGGAGAGCGGCAGCCAATGGATTCCTGCGAACAGACCCTGTGTGGGGGGACGGAGGCGCTACCTTGGCAGGCACTTGTCAGGGCAGTCATGGGCATTTGCAGATGAAATCTTTTCCACACAAGTCCTTAACTTCATTTTTCATTCCTATTCTACCATGAGGAGTTCATCTCCAAAATTTAATCATTTAAACTTCCTCCCTAGACCAGCACGGTCCAGGACAGAAGCCTCTGGGCAATGAGCCTTAGAAACACGGCAAGTCTAAAACTGAGATGTGCTGTTGAGTGTGAAATACACGCCTGATTTTCTAGATAACGTATATTTTCTCGATAATGCATATCATCTCCCTAATACTTTGTTTTATATCGATTGCATGTTGCAGTAAGATTGGGGATATACTGGGGTAGAGATCAAATATATAACTGAAATTGACTTCATCTGTTTCCTTTGTCCTCCTTTCGGTGTGGCTACCAGAATGTCTGAAATCACCTGCGTGGCTTGCGTTTTATTTCTCTTGGACAGCACTGCTGTAGGTGGATGATTCTGGGTAGCTGGACTCTCTCTTCCACCCTCCCTCCTGCCCTGGATTGCAGACCTTCCTCAGATTGTCTGGATCCTTTCCATGAGTATATCAATCTTCATTCATTTGCCAAAGACAATTTGTGTGCAGAATTTTTTCTGCACACAAAGCACTACGTTGACATCTATAGGAGACCCCCAAATGAAAATAAGACTTTTGGATAGGAGGCCAAGGCTCCGAAGAACCTGACAAGGCCCCTTAAGAAGCAAGGCTGAGAGAGCCAGCCCCAGGGCTCCCACCGACAGAGAAACAGCGAAGCCTTCTCCCAGGCCTCGGCTGCCATATTGGACTGATTCCAACTGAGCAGCCGGGGAAGGTTAGTTTTCATTTCACCTTCCACAGAGAAGTGGCTTTTCTGGTTCTGCTTATCTTCCGGGTGACGCTAACCCTGCCACCTGTTGTCCTTCTATAGATCACAGCTTTTTTTTTTTTTTTTTCCCCCTTCTGACACAAGGATTGTACGGTTTGAGAGAAGACCCTGATGGGGTGTCAGGTCCTGGCCACCGACCCAGCACCTTCACTGGCCTTCAGCTTTGGTTTATGGCAGGCCCAAAAGAAGGCAATGGGAAGTGGTTAAGAAGGGCATTCTCCCAGGACTTTGGGAGGCTGAGGCAGGTGGATCACCTGAGGTCAGTAGTTTGAGACCAGCCTGACCGACATAGTGAAACCCTGTCTCTACTAAAAATACAAAATTATCTGGGCGTGGTGGCGGGTGCCTGTAATCCCAGCTACTCGGGAGGCTGAGGCAGGAGAATTGCTTGAACCCGGGAGGCGGAGGTTGCAGTGAGCCAAGATCGTGCCACTGCACTCCAGACTGGGCGACAGAGTGAGACTCTGTCAAAAAAAAATAAAAAGAAAGAAGAAAAAAAGCAGCAGCAGCAGCGCTTTCACGGGCAGGCACAGTGGCTCACGCCTGTAATCCCAGCACTTCAGGAGGCCGAGGCAGGCAGATTGCTTGAGCTCAGGAGTTCGAGAACAGCCTGGGACACATAGTGAAACCCTCCTCTCTACCAGAAATAAAAAAATTAGCCAGATGTGGTGGCATGTCCCCATAGTCCCAGCTACTCAGGAGGCTGAGATGGGAGGATGGCTTGAGCCCAGGAGGCGGACTTTGCAGTGAGTTGAGATCATGTCACTGCATTCCAGCCTGGGTGACAGAACGACACTGTCTCAAAAAAAAAAAAAAAAAGAAAGAAAGAAAAAGAAAAAGGAGGACATTCATCATCCCAGCCCACTGCATGGACTTTGAAGAGTATTTTCATCCAAAATGTCCAAGTTAAATATCAGTGGTCAGTATGATCTTGAAGAGGGGTTCTCAATGGAGAAATATTGACCCCCTCTCCAACGGGCGTTTGGCAGCATCTGGAGACATTTTTAGTTGTCACAATGGGGAAGGTGTATGCTACTGGCATCCACTGCATAGAGACCAGGGGTGCTGCTACACATCCCCCCGCCCCCCCCCCCCCCCCACCAAAGAGAACTGTCTAGCTCAAAATGCCCATAGTGCCGAGGCTGAGAAACTCCAATCTACAATATGGAGGAGACCAGTATCCTCACAACCCCCACCACCACCAAGCCAGAGCTTGCTCTAATCTCTGGCATCAGGAGTATCCATCCTCCTTCAACACTACCTTCCAACGCACCTGGGAGTGAATCCAGGAAAACCTGAAGGATCAGGACAAGAAGAACAACTGGGAGAAGAAAAACAGCACAAACATGATTAAATCAATTAGTCCCGCTAATTACCAAGTGTCTAACTTAGCACCTGGAGCAACAGCTGGGGTTGCACAGAATTGAGCAAACATCATCCCCAACTTGGGCAGGCTCTGGGCATACTGACTTGCTTCTCCCTGCCTTCTTCTGGCAAAAGACTTTGAGTGAGAAAAGACTAAGCAATAAAGTCCTAGAGCAGAGTGACCGCCCTCTGGAGGCAGGTTCAATGCCACAGCCACATCAGGCGCACCTGCCCACCCCACCGAGGACATTCCCCGAAGAGACAATTGCACAAGGCAGTAACACCTCCTCTTGAGCTGAGGTCCTGGCTTCCCAAGCTGCTGACATCTGCAAACAACCTCCATGAAAAAGTCCAGGGAGATCTCCCACCTCCATCAGTATTGCTCACCCTACGCTTATGAAATATGCAAAGAGAATGAGATTGCCTCTTCTCCCCACTCTGCTTGAACTCATTCTACTCTGTTCCTCTGGGTCTGTGTTTTCTCAATTTCTCAATTATAAAAGACCTGTCATTTGTTCTACGAGGTGCTCCCACAAAGACCCACAGCCCTGCATCTTGATGCTATGATTTCCCTCCTTGGAAGTGGCTGCCACTGCAAAGTCTTACCAGAAGCCCGCTGAGCTGGTAGCCTCCCCCAGCCACTCAGTGGCTCCACACTACCACAATGCAGTAACCAGACCCTGTTGCACCATGCATCTCACAGCTGCTTCCTCCTTGTCACCACTGAAATGCAGCTGTCCACAACCACGTGGCTGCAGGTAAGGTCCTCCAGGATTCCACTCAGGGACCACATTTAATTTTGATTTAATACCTGCTGTTGAAGTTATTCTCCCAGGTTCCATATTTTACCTGGTTAACTGGTGGCTCCCAAAAGATATGTCCATATCCTAATCCCAAGAAGCTTTGACTATCTCCTTATGGGAAAAAGGGTCTTTGCAAATGAAATTAAGGATCTCAAGATGAGATCATCCTGTATTACCCAGGAGGCCCTAAATCCAGTAACAGGTGTCCTTTATAAAAGAGAGAGCAGAAGACAGACACACAGAGGAAAAGGCCATGGGAAGACGGATGTGATGCCACCACAAGCTAAGGAATGCCTGGGGCCTCCAGATGCTGGAAGAGGTAATGGAGGATTCTTCCTTGGAGCCTTTGGAGGGAGCACAGCCCTGCTGACAACCTGATTTTGGACTTCTAGCCTCCAAATTCTATATTTGTGTACTTGGATATTATCTATCTCTCCCATTTGAATATATGCTCCTTAAGGGCAGGGGCGTGTTTGCTTATTTACTGCTAAAACTCCAGCAAGGAGAATGCCTAGCATATAGTTAGCTATTAAAAATATCTGGTTGGGGCTGGGCGCAGGGGCTTACGCCTGTAATCCCAGCACTTTGGGAGGCGGAAGTGGGCAGATCACTCGAGGTCAGGAGTTCAAGACCAGCCTAGCCAACATGGTGAAACCGTGTCTCTACTAAAAACACAAAAACTACCCGGGCATGGTGGTGGGTGCCTGTAATCCCAGCTACTTGGGAGGCTGAGGCAGGAGAATCACTTGAACCTGGGAGGCAGACAATGCAGTGAGCTGATATCGCACCACTACACTCCAGCCTGGGCGATAGAGCGAGACTCAGTCTCGAAAAATAAATACATAAATATCTGGTTGGATGAATGAAGTCATAGTCCATATTTTCAAAAGCAGAGATAGTCTAGAACATGCTATTATATCCTAATTCTGGAGCATTTCTGCAAATAAAAAAACTCCCTGCATCTTCCCTTTGGGTTACCAAGCATTTTTACACATACCACACTGACCCCCCTGAGAAATCTACCCTGATTTGTCTTTTGGGGGAAAAAAAAAATGGGAATTTTCTCTGAAGGGAAATTCCTGTGCTCCTAGTGGATAAATAAAGCACATTGCCTGAAATGCCCCTAAATTTTTAATAAGTGTTTTAACATCGTTTATTACATCTCCCATTGCTAGCACTTTCTTAAAGAAACACAAATTAAGAGGCACAGTAGGTGAACATTTGGGGAAGGGGATGGTTCCTCAACAGGCAGAGGTCATGCTGAGGAGCAAACTGATGCTCCCCAGTGTTGGCCAAGTGGATGGTCAACACTGAGATTTGCAACATCCCTGTACCTGGGGATATTCATAACGTTGACATCACAAACAAGACCTCTTCTTTAGGGACTCCAGACCAAAGAAACCTCCGTGTAAAGGAATGACATTCCTTGGTCGATGGGTAGCTCAGCCCAGATAAGCTCAACAGGACCCCCAATAACTGGCCATAGAGCATGCTCTGGTCTTTCCAGAAGATACAAATGGGGCCCTCCCTCTTCACCCTTTCCTAAGATTTAGATCTGCTAGTAACATCATGGTAATTTTTGAGGTTGGGATAATAAGTAAACAGAAGTCTTTTAAGATTTTGATGCAAGGGACATTAATAGGAGACAGAATTCGGAGTAGCAGGAGAATTTAAAAATGTTAAAGAAACTTTGTCCTTCCAAAGAAAGCCAAAAATATTATTTGCACTTCAGTCTGCATTTGTCTGGAATGCTTACAAAACTAATTAATATGGTGGCTTCTTTTTTTTGAGCTTCCAGTTAAAAATTGCCGACTCACCATTTTGTTTTCCTGGCCCGGGGACAACGTCTGAAAAAAAGCTCTTCCCTCCAGAGATAGAGAAAAGAACAAAATGAGCCCCTCTCTGCTAAGGAAGGGGAAGGGATACCTCTAAGTAGAGCACATTTTAACATCTGCTTTAGGCTGAAATGGTACCACACACACCAAAATCCACCATCTCTCATCACATTTCCCATGGAGAACTCAGCCAATAAAGGAAGTGACATCTCAGGTGTTGGTCCGACAGCCATCCCAATTATAAAAGCCATCTCCATTATAAAAGACCTGTTATTTGTTCTGCGAGGTGCCTTTTGCCCCAGCTGTACACAAAGGGCAGCAATGGCATAAAATGATGACGCTGGAGTAGTGACAGCCGGAATGTCACCGTGACAGTCAGAAAAGGTTGAAATGACCAACTAGCATCCCTCCCTGGGCAGGCAGATGAAAAAGAAAAAACTCAGTAAAAACAAAGGTTGGATCATGTGTTTCTTAACTCTTTACCAGTTCCAAAAAGAGCTAGGGTGCCTCCCTTGCTAATAACAAGAGGAAGAGCAGTAAAAACAGTCATGAAACACTTCCATGAGAGGGGCATCCGCCCTGGACACTCCACAGGCATCCTTTTACCTTCCCACTCACCAGCGCCAGCCTCAGGAGGGGGCATCATGGTCCCGGTGCTAGAGATGAGGACTTTGAGGCTCAGATGAATGGAACAGCCATTTGCAATGAAATTATTGTTTGGTACTGCTGGGTGCTGTATTCGTTTGTTCTCACATTGCCAGAAAGAAATATCTGAGACTAGGTAATTTATAAAGAAAAGGGGTTTAGGCCGGGTGCAGTGGTTTACACCTGTAATCTTAACACTTTGGGAGGTGGAGATGGGTGGACCACTTGAGGTCAGGAGTTTGAGACCAGCCTGGCCAACACGGTGAAACCCCATCTCTACTAAAAACACAAAAATTAGCTGGGCATGTTGGCACACGCCTGTAGTCCAGCTACTCAGGAGGCTGAGGCAGGAGAATCACTTGAACCCAGGAGGCAGAGGTTGCAGTGAGCCGAGATCGCATCACTGCCCTCCAGCTTGGGCAACAGAATGGGACTCTATCTGGAAAAAGAAAAGAAAAGAGAAAAAAAGAAAAGAAGGAAGGAAAGAAAGAAAGAAAAAGAAAGAAGAAGAAAAGAGGTTTAATTGGCTCACAGTTTCACAGGCTGTACAGGAAGCAGGAGGCTGGCATCTGCTCAGCTTCTGGAGAGGCTTCAGGAAACTTATGATCATGGCAGAAGGCAAAGGGGAAGGAGGCCTGTCTTACTTACATGGCCTGAGCAGATGCAAGAAAGAGAGAGGAAGGGGCGGGTGCTACACACTTTTAAACAACCAGATCTTGTGGGAACTCGATCACAAGAACACCACTAGGAGAATGGTGTTAAGCCATAAGAAACCACCCCATGATCCAATCATCTCCCACCAGGCCCCCTCTCCAGAATTGGGGATTACATTTCAACATGAGATTTGGGTGGGGACATGGATCCAAACCCTATCAGGTGTCAACTTGGACAACCCAAGATTCTTCAAATATTTATCCTCCCCAGTTATCCTGAAGCCGAAGGCATTCATTCGCAAACACTTTTACCTCACAACCTCTTCTGAGGATCCCACTCATTACCCAGCTTTTCCCTATACCTCTCAGCATTGCCAGATCCCATCCCCAGCAACGCCTATCCCCTGGGAAAGAATTAATGCAGCCAAAGTTTTGGAACCCAAGGTTCTCCAAATCCCACACTTTGGCATGAAAAATGGTCAATGTTTCTAAGCACCCTAGGGGTATTTCTCTTGCTATCATGATGATACAACCAGAACGTAGGCAGGACCACCAGTCACACCCATCCAGGAGCCTACCTTGGTGACCCACAATTTAGCACCCCTATTTTCATTCCTGGTCAGTTTGTCCAAATACGAAGCCAGGATCAGCAAAGTTTTTCTGTGAAAACCCAGAGAGTAAATGTGTTTGGTCTGGTCAGCCACACAATCTCAGTCGAAACTACTCAACTTTGCTGCCGTAACTCAAAAGTAGCCACAGAGAGTATGCAAATGAATGTAAGTGGCTGTGTTCTAATAAAAGTTTATTTACAAAAGGTGGCAGGCTGGATTTGGCTCATGAGTTGTAGTTTGCCAACCCCTGTATTAGACTGTAAGCACTCTGAGGTGAGGGACTCCGTCCTTCAGTTCTCTGAATCTTTTTCAGACTTTGTCCAGAGTCCTGCTTAGACAAGGGACTTTGCGAATGTCTGCTGCCTGCAAGGAAGTTCCCTGGGGATCCACATGGGAAGAGAGAGTAGTGGGAAGGACAGAGGCTTTAGAATCACATACACCTGGATCCAAATCCCAGCTCTGCCACACAGCAGCCATACACTGTGGTTTCATTGTCCTGAACTTGAGTTGTAAAATGAGAAGAGCACTACCTACCCCATAGAATTGTGAGATTCAAATTAGATTACATGTTGTTAACTTAAAAATAAAACATACAAGGAGTGCTAAGAAAGTAGGCACAAGGTTAACATATGGCTGGGGAAATTCTGGATAACCTTTTTGAAGTCTGTCCATCTATCTATTTGGGGTGTCATCTATCTGTATCAAGGACTATTGAAATATACACGGCCAGGCGCGGTGGCTCACGCCTGTAATCCCAGCACTTTGGGAGGCAGAGGCGGGCAGATCATGAGGTCAGGAGATCGAGACAATCCTGGCTAACACAGTGAAACCCCGTCTCTACTAAAAATACAAAAAATTAGCCGGGTGTGGTGGCGGGTGCCTGTAGTCCCAGCTACTCAGGAGGGTGAGGCAGGAGAACGGTGTGAACCTGGGAGACGGAGCTTGCAGTGAGCAGAGAGCGCACCACTGCACTTCAGCCTGGGCAACAGAGCAAGACTCCATCTCAAAAAAAAAGAAAGAAAGAAACATACATATTTCTCCTTATAAAAATTTATTTCAACAAAATAATCACGGACATATGCACAGGTTTTGTTACAAGGATGGCCATTGCAGCAACGTTTTTAATTTTTGCTACTTTCAACAATCTAAATGTCCAACCACAGGGGATTAGTTAAATTAATTAAAGTACACCATGCAATAGAATACCAGGCAATTGAAAATGCTGTAGGACAGCAGTTCTCTATGCACGGTCCCTGGACCCTGAGAGTTTCCTGTAACCTCTTCTGGCAGGGAGGGCAGTCTACAAGATAAACACTACTTTCATACTAATATCAAGATGCTGAGGTCAGGAGTTCGAGACCAGCCTGACCAACATGGCAAAACCCCGTCTCTACTAAAAATAACAAATTAGCCGGGCATGGTGGCACATGCCTGTAATCCCAGCTACTCAGGAGGCCGAGGCAAGAGAATCGCTTGAACCCAGGAGGCAGAGGTTGCAGTGAGCCAAGATCGCGCATTGCACTCTAGCCTGGGCAACAACAGCAAAACTCCATCCCCCCCCGACCAAAAAAAGAAAAAAAAGATGCTATTGCCTTTTTCACAGAGTACATCTGCACCAATGGTCCAAAAGAAATGGCAGGTATAATTATCAACACTTTAGCATGAATGAAGGCAGTGGTGCCAAACTGCTACCACACACTCGCAATAAATATATATTTATGCAAATTTCACCTAAGAATATCCTTGGTGATGCAATAAAAATGGTCAATTTAATAAATCTTGACCCTTGAGTATGTCTCTTATTTCAATACTCTGTATGACAAAATGGGAAGTGTGCATAAAACGTTCCTGGCACATAGTGGAATATGATGTTTGTCTCAAGAGAAAGCACTTAGGGGAGTATTAAGCTGCCAGCAAAACCAGCTGCATTTTTCACTGAACACCATTTTTACTTGAAAGAACTGACAGACAAATTCCGGGTATTCACACTTGGGTATCTGGCAGACATTTGCTCGAGAATGAATTAAGAAAGCCTGCCATTTCAAGGGAAATAATAACGGTGAAGGATGATACAATTTGAGCTTCAATAAAGATTATAATTTTTAAAAATTTGTCTTCATCACCATGAACTTACAGATTCCCAGTTCTGACAGACCTCTCTAATATCGAGGGTGAGGTTAAAGAATGTGATTCTTTGACATTGTAAAATGAAATGTATTTATATTTGGAAGATCTGTATAACTTAATTGAATCAACATTTTCCAAATGACTAATAAATGATGTTTCAAAATCTGGCATGGGTAAAAGATCCATTCAAAGTGCAAGGCTGAATAAATATTAATGTAACAGAATGAGAAAGTTCATTAAAATGGTTTTTTGAGTTTACATTGCAACCACCTTTAAAAAGACTACCATTTGTCAAATTTTTGTGAAATACCAAAAAAAATGCATAATTATCTGAAAAGGCTATGAATATATTTCTCTTTCTTCCAAATACATGTCTGATTGAGGCTGGATTTTCTTCATATACTTTACAACAACATGTCTTTATAGATGGAATGCAGACGCAGATTTCAGAATCCAGCTATTTTTTCTTAAGCCAGACAATATAGAATTTAGCAAGAATATAAAAAATCTTACTCTTCTCACCAATTTTTGTTTTGGAAAATATAGCTATTTATCATAAAAATATGATGTTAACATGCAATTGATTTATCATTATTTTAAAATAAATATTTTTTATTAATTTTTCAATTTGAATTTCTAATATAGTAAAAATCAGTAGTTCTGACCAACATAAAAAAAAGCTCTTTGAGGCTCTCACTAATTAAAAAATGCAAATGAGTCCTGAGACCAAATGTTTCAGAATCTCCATTGTAGAAGAATATTTAACAACTAGAGGAAATACCTACAGGACACTGTTAAGCAGGGGAAAGTCAGACTGTAAAAGACTCTGGCAAATACAGGTGATTTTATTTCATGTTTTGGCGTGGGGGGTTCTAATTTTCTAGAATACACAATGCATAGGTGAATAGTAAAGAAATGCTTTCAAAATTATTTCAGGTCTTGCCCCACTTAGATTCTCTCACGAAGTCTGTAGACAGTGCCTAACACATAGTAGGTGCTTATTAGCTCTTTCGGGTGGCCTAAAATAGTTTTTCACACATAGACAATGACTAATTGGCTTAGCATTAGTGTCCTCTCCCTGTCATGCTGGAGGGATGTTTGTTTGCTTAACAAAAAGCCTCATACTTTAAAATATACATACATATATATTTCTGAGCATAAAATATATATATCTTAAAAGTATGTAATATATATATATCACCTACACAAATATAGCATTTAATCAATGCTTATATTTAATATTATTTTCCACCACGCAAAGAACAACATTTACAGTACACCTTAGGCTTCAATGTAGAATAACCTGATTCCTAAAATAGAATCTATTTTCTTCTGGGAAGTGGAGGAGCTACTAAATTCTCAAACGACAACAACGTACGATGATTTCAATTAAAACATTTCTTTTTTAAGCCACGGGAGATGCTGGGAAAGCCATAAAACTCAACCCAGGTTGGAGGTGAGGAGTCCTAACATCTAAGAGAAGGTTGAGAACGGAAGCTTGCATTTGTTTACTTTCTGTGAACAGGAAAAATAATCATAAATAGCAATGCTCCCATATCATTAGAAGATGCTAAGAAAAGACTAATTTAAAAAAAAAAAAACTGCCTGGTCTTTGGTCACCTTGTTCATGCTGGGTGGCCTTGAGTAACCAACTCTGAGATTTCTGTTTCTGCAGCCGTAAAAATAAGCTAATGAGCATTTCCAGGGGGCCAACGAGCGCCAGAATGCTAAAGACCAAGGTGGTTGGTTCAGAAGAATTTCTGGAATGGGCATCCTGGCTTTCAGAAGCTCCAGAGACCTCCAGCCTGGCACCCAGGAGGAATGATTCTCAATCTCTGCTCCCTCCTGCATGGAGAACCTCTGGGAGGCCAGTTTTGAAACCCATTCTTGTTGACATGCAGAGCAGCCAGTTCTGTTTCCCCCGGCCCTGGGGCCCAGCATCACGGCCCCTGAGGCTATTTCCTGGTCAGACCCAAGGCATACACAAGACCCCTTCTGAGGTTTTCCATGCCACCTCTCCAGGCGGCTCTGGCAGGTCGACATTGCTCCCTTAGGCTGCATAATTAGCAGGCTTCCAGTCGCCATGTGGTTGTGGTTGCCCGCTCCAAACACAGCCCTGCAGCCCCCTCCTCACCGGCGCCACCTCCACCGCCAGTCCACACACGTCCCCACCCTTTCTTCCCCCAGCCGCACCTCACCAACTGTGGGTCCCCACACGGCAGCTCCAGGGCTGCTGCCACCCCTCACATTGACACGTTTCCTAATCCTCTGGCAAACGCAGAGCAAGTCCACAGAACCCTGCTGTCACCACCTCGGAGCCAAACTTAGTCTCAACTCATTTAGAGACTTTGCAGGCTTTGGTGGGAAAAAGGAAAATGCAGAGAGCTCAGACTAATCTGTGTCTATCATCTAGATCCTGTCCTCTTCATCCCACGCCATTCTCCCTGCCCCTCCAATAATCACAAATCCCACTATTAGAAGGTAAAGTTTTAAGAGGTCATTTCGTCTATCCCTCTGTCTTTGGGTAGGACTGTCTTCAAAATACACATGAAAAATGCTCTGTCTATGCCTACAGGGCTGATGTCACAGTCTCCTCCTTTGTATAGGTGTATGGGCAGTTAACCTACAGGTGAATGCACAGTCAAGTTCACACCTACGCCTTCGACAAGCAACATTAAACATACAACCAAACACCATCTGTACCTGTCTTCGTGCTAACTGGGGACACTCCCCTAGACCACACTGACAGCCTCCTCCTCCCCACCCACACCATCACAATGTCTTCTTCAAGTCAGCATGGAAAGGGCAGGAGAGCGCACATGAGTTGATGAGTTTTCCATTTTAAAGAATAGGGACGAGCAAAGCACTCCCTCTCCTGTGTTCGAAAGTTTACTTGCAGCTTCAGCAGGCAAAGGGCTTTTTTTAATATAATAAAAAAAAGTTATATGACTTTAATTAAATGCACTTATTAAAAGGGTGAAATATTTGGAGAGGCTGTTTTTGTGCTGGAGGCACATTTTCCAGCGCGCTGTAGAGCGTCTGCATCCGCCCGCTCTAGGCAATTTTTAATGCACAAATAAATCCGCACCTGACGTGCTGACAGATTATTATGCAGTGTGGCAGCCAACAAAAGTAAACACAGGGGCAAGTTTTAACCTCTTGCAGTCACAGAGCTTTCCCTGCTGGGCCCAGCTCAGGTGTACAGGACTGCTGGCAAAGCCTTTTCTTCCAGTTAGGCATCTTCCTGTCCAGGAGCCAGCCTTGGAAACAGGAGGCTGTCATCCTGTCTGGAGTGTGGCATAAGCCACAGGACAGGAGACGAAGGGAGGGGACAGAGAGGAACAGCAGCACCACATCACATTCCCCAAGCACCCTGCCTTCCATCCTGTTTATACTGTGGCCATAAGATCCACAGGCTTCTGCCCTCTGTCGATCCTTCCAGCCGGCAGAGCTGGCTGTGCAGATGTAATGCCCAGCCAGGTGCTTCTCCCAGCTCTGCCCAATGTGAAAGAGTCAGAACAGTTACTAGAGAGCTAGAGGGTAATCGGGCAACTTCCAAACTTTGGACTTTAAGTTATGGACATGTAAATTAGCATACGGTCAAGGCATTTCCTGAAACCAAACTACAGAACTGCTCATCTTCTGTTGCTCTGGTTAGATAGGGCTTGCAAAGCGACACTCCTGGAAAGGCACATGTTGCAATGGTCAGAGGCTTTGGTTTTACTTGCCTGGCCTCTGTGACATAGCTCAGTGGGTTCATTTATTTTGCATATCATGTTTTCAGCTCCATGGCTACTAGATTTTTTAAAACCTAGGTTTCCTCATCTGTATAATATGCCTTCGGCTGGGGGAAGGAGAGTCTTGGGATGAAGGCGTGTTCTCACAGTCTGTCGGGGTTGACATTCACTGATCCATTAGTCTATTACTCTGTCACTAAGATCAGACAGTTGTATTCTACATCTGTGAATAATAACAGCTATTGTTATTCTAATTTATTTGGTGTTTACTACAATCCATACCTGATGCTTTAATACATGCTCTCATTTTATCTTCAAACTCTCCAAGGTCCAGATCATTAATCTATTTATTATCACCACTAATTTGAATATGCACCGTGTTGCCCAGTGTTCACAGTTATCCAAGCTTCATCATGTTCATTCTCTCAACAATCTTATCATACTCAGTTTACAGATGAGGAAAAGGATGCTTAGAATGTGTTATTTTGCCCAAGGAATCCATTACATGAGCCAAAATAAAAGCACAAGTACAAAAAAACAACCACATCAAACTTTAACTCACTAGAACATAGATATTGCAAATATAGAGCAGATTAATTAGGACCACTGAAGAAATATCCTGGTTTTTTTCTCTATAAATAAGATTGGGGACCCATATACTTATTTTTAAAACAACAGGAAAAGTTTTGGCACAATGAAATGTGATCAAATAAACAGAAAATTCCTGCAGTGGGTAGAAGGCTGAGGGAGGTGACCTTCAAGAACCCTGCCAACACATCTCTTTGGTGAACTGACTGCTTTTACACTGGAATCTACCCCCTGCCCCTAGAATTTGGGGGAGAAGCTTTGGCACTAGCTTTACATTAGCAGCATCACCATTCACATTCTACCTCTTCATGACACTCGGATTGAATGTCCTCTTTCATACTGGCTGAGAATTTTGGGGCTGTGGCAAGGAAAGAAGAAGAGAATTTAGCCTATAGATTCTCTTTGTTTGCATACTTTCCCTCTGGTCTAGGAAAGACCAGCAAAATTCTGATCATCACACTGAATGCTTCTCCCACCAGCACCCAGGAGAACCAGTTAGCCATTACCAGGTAGATCATGTCTCTTGCACACATTTGTCAACCTCCTGAGTTTGGGGAATGCCCCACCTCATGAAACAGATGCTGACACCTGCTACTAAGGCTGACAATGCCAGGCCCTTCTATTGCCAGCCTCCCTTGCATCTAAGGCAAGAACACCAAGCTTAGGTTTCCCTAGTCAGTCACAACTATGCCCAACTTTGAGCTGGAATCAGCAGAAGCCCTGAAAGATCCACTCTGGTGAGGGTTGGGGTAACAGCAGAAAGTATTTGAGTACTTTCTAATTTGAGGCTATTATAAAAAGTGCTACTATGAACGTTCTAGCTCATAGAACACTAGTGGCAGGAGCTATGGTGTACAGGAATTCTGGCAAAGCACTGGTGTCTCTCTAAGCAATGGCCTGCTTAGAGAGAGAGTGATTCCAGTGAAGCCTCCTACACCCAGTGTCAGTGGTGTAGGCTAAGATGGGTGTGCCCAGCGGTAGGAATGATATCATCATCAGACCAGCTTTTCTGTGCTTGAGACATGTTCTTGGCAGCAGAACCTCCAAACCTGGCTTCCTTACCCTCATGGAGATGCTAAGCTATACAATCTGCATTTTTTTAAGAGATGGGGTTTCACTATGTTGACCAGGCTAGTCTTGAACTCCTGGCCTCAAGCAATCTTCCCATCTCAGTCTCCCAAAGTGCTGGGATTACAGGTGTGAGCCACCACACCCAGCCACAATCTGCTTCTAATAAACCCCTCTTTGTCTTAAATTAGCCAAAGGTGATTTCTGTTGCTTGCAAACAAGAACCCTGATGGATATAGGATCCTGTACAAAAACCCTGGCACTGGTGTTTGGAAGTTATACAGCAGTATGTCTGTTCAGTTGGTTTTTGTGTTGTTTTGCTTTCATTAATTTTAACTTTTTATGGCAATAACATATACAATAGAAAAATGCACATTTCATGAGAGTACAGGTCATCAAATTTTCATGAAATAGACACAACCAGCTGGGTGCAGTGGCTCATGCCTGTAATCCCAGCACTTTGGGAGGCTGAGGTGGGCAGATCACGAGGTCAGGAGATCGAGACCATCCTGGCTAACACGGTGAAACCCCGTCTTTACTAAACATGCAAAAAAATTAGCCAGGCATGGTGGCAGGTGCCTGTAGTCCCAGCTACTCAAGAGGCTGAGGCAGCAGAATGGCATAAACCCGGGAGGCAGAGCTTGCAGTGAGTCGAGATTGCACTACTACACTCCAGCCTGGGCGACAGGGTGAGAGACTCTATCTCAAAAAAAAAAAAAAATAGACACAACCATGTAACAGGTACTTACATCAAGAAACATATCATTACCAATCCACTCAGAAGTCCACCTCCTGCTCACTTTGTCTTTACCACCAAACAAGGACAGTCACTCTCCCAACTTCTGACACCACAGATTAACTTTACCTATTTTTTGAACTTTATGTAAATATAGTAATACAGTGCACAGTCTTTATCCGGTCTAGGTGTGATCTTTGTTATCTGTTTATCTGTCACTCAACATTATGCTTGAGGGATTCCTCTATACTCTTGTGTGTAGCTATAGCTGTTTATTTTCATTGCTGTATAATATTCTGTTAAAGGAATATACCACAGTTCATTTATCCATTCTACTGTTGGTAGTCATTTGGGTACTCTCTAATTTGGAGCTACCATAAAAAAATGCTGCTATAAACATTCTAGTACATATCTTTTGGTGAAATATGAACACATTTTTGTGGGTATATATCAATGCTCATAAAGTATGAATATGTTCAATTTTAGTGGAGACTGCCAAATATATTAGCATGATTTTTTTCTTTAAGACAGGGTCTCACTCTGCCACCCAGGCTGGAATGCAGTGGCACCATTATGACTCACTGTAGCCTTCACCTCGCGAGCTCAGGCTGTCATCCCACCTCAGCCTGCTGAGTAGCCAGGACTACAGGTGCACATCACCACATCTGGCTTTTTTTTTTTTTTTTTGGTAGAGACAGGATCTCACTATGTTGCCCTGGCTAGTCTCTAACTCCTGCACTCAAGTGATCCTCCCACCTTGGCCTCCCAAAGTGCTGGGATTACAGGCATGAGCCACAGCAACTGACAACAATAATTTTTAATTGAACTCTCAAAATAATTTTTACCCCAAAGGCATGACACTGGGAAAGAATAAGAAGTGTAAGGAGACAGATGTAGGTAAAACTTCATATGGAGGCATTTCCCCGCTTCACTGCGGAGGTATTAAGATCTATAAAGACCCTGGTGTTTGGCATTTTGCCACTCGGCTTGACCTGGGTTAAATAATTGCTGACAGGTCATTGTGAAAGTCAAGGGCACAGCTGGGACAAGGCATCTGAACTCTTGGCCTTCTGACCCAGCAGCAGAGAATCACACATTTTTGCCAGCACCACTGGCCCCAGGGAACCAGCAGCCAACACTAGCGTCTCACCCAGTATCACCGCTTTCTCCAGCATCTGAGAGGGGATGGCTTGCATTTGGAGCCCTATCATAAGGCCTGAATGCCTCCAGAATCAGCAGTCACTTAAATTAGGCCAAGAGGGCCAGGTGTGGAGGGGATGAGGTGGGGATTGGTGGAGATTTGAATAAATTGAGAGCGAATGTCCAGTCTTAAGGAGACATTTATTACTCAGGTTGTTGATTTTTGCCATATGGGAAAAAGGAGGCCATTATTGCCAGATTTTCTGGCTTTTCAAGGGAGGCTAGAAAACGTTTTTTTTTTTTAAATAAGATATTGCAATTTGTGTTGTTGGCAACTAATTTTAAGAAGTTAAACACGGACTACTGTTAGCCAGGTGAAACACATCTATGGATCAGATCTGGCCCAGGAACCACTGGCTGACCATCTCCAATTTGGAAGGACTCAGCATTTCAGGCTCAAAGGAGAGAGAGGTCTTCTATGACTGCACAGAGCACACATGAAAGAAGGCAACTGAACACCAACTCTGGAGAGCACAGATGCTTGGAGTGTATTCCAAATCCCCTCTCTCTCTTACATGGAGAAACTCCCTCTATAACTATGACCTGTTTTGTTACCTCGATGTCGTCATCATTAAATAAAGAGCCCTTCGGATCATGAACACCTCAGACAAGGTGCCTCACACTTGAAGAAAACTGAGTCTTTTTTTTTTGTTTTTCCTTTGCATCTGGCCATTATGTGTCCTATAATGACTGCAGGTCACTGCCTCTGCCCCCAGCCCTCATTTCTCAAGGCAGAATCCATTTGAGTTGACGACACCTGGAGCGGTTAAGCAGCACTTGAAAAACGATTTACCCACCAAGAAGTCATCAATAAGAAGACACTCTCTTTAGCAAATCAGACCTTGTTTCCAATCGGCCCAATCTCCATGCTTGAGTTTTCAACATTTTACTCAGCGAAGCTGGCTGCAATCACATGAATGTCAATGGGCTATTTAACTCTTCCTTTCTACTTCTTCCCCAACCCGTAATCACAAATACCATTTCTCTGCCTCTGCCCTCCTTCCCTCTACCTGACTCCCCTCAGAATACCACACACACATACACACTCCACTTACACATGCACACACACACGTCCATTCATCAATTCCAAGAGCGAATTGGTGGGAACAATCTAGCGACAAACATATATGGGAATAGGTTTGCATTTACTTCCACTTGTCTTCACCACCCACTTTCTAGTTCCTAGTTAAGTGTCAGGCATGTAGTGGGTATTTGATAAATATCTCTCCAATGTCCTGTAGTTCCTCAGACAAATTTGCAAGACCTCATGTGTGCTATTAGAATCAAACAGCTGTTTTGGAGTGACATGAGTGCTTACCAAGGACACAGAATCTCACCACGCCTTGCAGACAGGTTGAGACAGGTGTTCACCAAACAAGGAAACAGGGACGCAGAAAGATGCTGAAGCCATCTGGGCAAAGGGCAGTTTGGAGAGGCAAGAGGAAAATCCTGTTGCAGGATCCGAAGCCTCTAAAACCCTGGTGTGCCTACCTCCACAGTGGCTGTATCTCATCCAGTGATCATGACGATTATTCAATAAATTACTATGTGTTCAATAAGCATTAGCTACATACCAGACACTTGACATCATGAACAAATGTAATTCTCGCAGCAACTCTATAAGGCTCACTGAGGAATCTTAGGATAAAGAGCTTGCCCAAGGAGCTTATCAAGTTAATCTCAGAGGTTCCCAAGGGGGAACTTGGAGGAATAAGGTGAGGGAACATTTGGGGTTGTCACAACACACAGGTGACTGCTGAAATTTAGTAGGCAGGGGGCAGGGAAGCCGGAGATCTACATCATTCAGGTCTTTTCCCACCCAAATGCCATCATCAGCCCAGTTGAAAAACACTGCTTTTTAAGCAAGGGCAGAGCCAGGATCTGCACCTGCCTACAAGCAAGTCTGCCTCAACAGCCCCTGTCCTTCCTTACCATTCCATTCTGAGGCTTCAAAGCCATTAATGTCACATAAGCTGCTTCCTGGTAGAACAACTAACTGCCCTTTCAGTAACATCTAGGAAACTTCAGAATGTAGAGAACAGATCCAGATTTAGAACAAAAATCTGTTCTCTCCCCAACAGAGCAAAATATAGATAGATTTTTTGTTTGTTTGCTTGTTTTAGACAGAGTCTCGCTGTGTCATCAGGCTGGAGTGCAGTGGCATGATCTCAGCTCACTGCAACCTCTGCCTCCCTGGTTCAAGCGACTACTCCTGCCTCAGCCTCCCGAGTAGCTGGGACTACAGGCACGCACCACCACGCCCAGCTAATTTTTGTATTTTTAGTAGAGACAGGGTTTCACCATATTAGCCAGCATGGTCTCCATCACTTGACCTCATGATCCGCCCACCTCGGCCTCCCAAAGTGCTGGGATTACAGGTATGAGCCACCATGCCTGGCCTTGCAAAATATATTTAAGATGTATCTTCCATGTATAAAGCAAAGTGCTAAACTCAGTGTTGTGAGAAACAGCTTCTTTCTTTTTCAAGACAGAGGCATTGCTTCAAAGGCTGCAATTTCATACAAGAAAAAGGAAAGGAAAAGAATAATGCAGACTGTGAGTAGCACCAAATGCCTAGTAAAGATCATACAAGTGGCCGGGCACAGTGGCTTAGGCCTATAATCCCAGCACTTTGGGAAGCTGAGGCAGGCAGATCAGCTGAGGTCAGGAGTTCGAGACCAGCCTGGCCAACATGGTGAAACCCCATCTCTACTAAAAATACAAAAATTAGCTGGGCATGGTGGACCATACCTGTAGTCCCAGCTACTAGGGAGGCTGAGGTAGGAGAATCACTTGAACCCAGGAGGTGGAGGTTGCAGCAAGCCAAGATTGCATCACTGTACTCCAGCCTGGGCGACAGAGTGAGACTGTCTCAAAAAAAAAAAGATCGTACATGTTGAAAGATTTTAACACCATGATGCAAGTGTTCAGAGCTGGCTTCATGCAGAAGGGAGGACTTCAGCTAGGTTTCAAAAGCTGGAACTGATTCCCACCAGCAGGAAAGGAGGGAAAGAGAGACAATAAAATCAGGTGTGCAGAGGTAAGAAATCAGCTTGTCAAGCTTGAGGGGCACCGAGGGGACCACCATGGATAAAACAGAGTCCGTTTCATAGCAGACAGGGGTAAACCTCAAAAGGTATTTGCATGGGATCGAGGAAGGAGTTCATCTCTATCCAAGGATTCCAATCTATCTTGTAGGAAGTAGCAATCCCTCATGGGTTGTGTGCAGGAGGGATGAAAGTGGTGTTTTCAGGAATGAACAGACTGCATAAGAGTGGGTGGGGGTGAGTGGTCAGTTAGAAGTTCTCTCAATAAATCCAGCATGAGTAAGAGTCTCCATGAGGTAGGAGCAACGGAAACAGCCACTGAACCCTGCCAATTCCTTCTCAATACCCGTTTTTGTGTTCGATTGGATAGGAACTGTTTTGGGGGCCTGAGAAAAGCAGAAGGGTTGAACCTTACTTCATAATGTAGAGGTTGATAACCAGAAGAATGACGGCCCTACTGCTGATAAAATATTGAGGACAGGGAGTTTAACCACAAAACCTTCAGGAAGAAATGGCCAGGAAATAACAACTGCTAATGGGAAATCAGTGCTGTGGTCTGCAGACAACCTGGACATTCTCAGACACAAAATGAGACCTCTCCCATCAGCCAGGTTTCAGGAGATGCAGCAGTGGCAACTTCACGTGGTAATCTGCTATGTTGGTGGCTCCTAGTGAAACTCACCTGCTGAGATCCATGCCTTCATTTAATCCCCTACCCTTGAATTTAGGCTGGCCCTGTGACGTGCTTCAGTCACCAGAATGCGGCAGAAAGTGATGCTGTACCAGTTCTAGGCCTAAGCCTTCTGCTGTGTATTAGTCTGTTCTCACGCTGCTAATAAAGACACACCTGTGATTGGGTAATTTGTAAAGGAAAGAGGTTTAATGGATTCACAGTTCCACATCGCGGGGGAGGCCTCACAATGATAGCAGAAGACAAAGGAAGAGCAGAGGGATGTCTTATATGGCACCAGGCAAGAGAGAGAATGAAAACCAAGGAAAAGGGGTTTTCCCTTATAAAACCATCAGATCTTGTGAGACTTATTCGTTACCACGAGAACAGTATGGAGGAAACCACCCCTATGATTCAATGACCTACCACTGGGTCCCTCCCACAACATGTGGGAACTATGGGAGCCATAATTCCAAATGAGATTTGGGTGGGGACACAGCCAAGCTATATCAAGTCTGTCTAGCAGCTATCTAAGAAGTCAAGCTAGGCCGGGCACGGTGGCTCTCGCCTGTAATCCCAGCACTTTGGGAGGCCAAGGCGGGCAGATCACGAGATCAGGAGATCGAGACTATCCTGGCTAACACGGTGAAACCCCGTCTCTACTAAAAACGCAAAAAATTAGCCGGGTGTGGTGGCAGGCGCCTGTAGTCCCAGCTACTCGGGAGCCTGAGGCAGGAGAATGGCATGAACCCAGGAGGCAGAGCTTGCAGTGAGCCGAGATCGCGCCACTGCACTCCAGCTTGGGCGACAGAGCAAGACTCTGTCTCAAAAAAAAAAAAAAGAAGTCAAGCTATCCTCTAGGATAGCCTGAGAGACCACGTGGAGACAGAGAAGCCCTTAAATGATATGAAAAAAGAGAGAAAGGCCTAGTGTCCTAGTGGCCCAGCGGAGCCCAGTTCCCCAACCAATTCTCTAGCAGAATGAAGCCTTATGAGTAACCACTGACCAGATTAGCAGAACCACCACCCAGCCAGGCCTAGCCCAAACCCCAGAATCATGGACAAATACAACAGTTGCTGTTTTAAGCCACCATGTTTTGGGATGGTTTGTTACTCAGTAACAGATAACTGATACACTTCCACGAGGCCATGGGTTGTGCTGGAGTGCCCTGGTGGTCCATGCCAACAATGGGATCATGCAAAGCTCTGTGCACAGGCAAATATATGTCTATCCTTGGTGATGGGTAGTGTGAACATAAAGAGAAGCCATACAGAGCCACTGCCATCTGCAAGTGCTCCCTCAAGCTACTGGTGCCCAAGCTTGGCACATAGTTGGCACGTAAATAAACATTTGTAAAATGGATGCAGAGCAATCAGTCTGATTTTAATGGACTCTAGAGAAGCATATCCAAAGCTTACTTATTCCTGCAAACCTTCCCAGAAACTTGTAACCTTCAATGTCAGGAAATGTTCTCATAAATCTGACCATACTCCCTGAGGCTCCTGAAGCTCACTTCCTCTTGTCCAGTATGAATGGATAACAGCTGGTCACTATTCCAATATCCACTGACACTGCACCTTCCTCAGCCTTGCTGAGTTCTCCTCTCATCAAGAAAGAAGACTACTGCCTTTGCCTCCTTGCAAACTTGATTCTTTTCAACCTTTTCTAGAGAGGTGCTATTTCTGTTTAACAAGAGCCTCCTGGGGATCTTGTTACAATGTGGATTCTGACTCCATAGGTCTGGCATGGAGCCACAGATTGTGCCTTCTAACAAGTTCCCAAATGATGCTGATGTCGCTGGTCCAAGGACTACATTTTGCATGGCTGCCTCATTTTGCAGATAAGGAAACTGAAGTGCAGAGCGAGGAAGGCTCTACCACCAACATCAGAGCCTTAGGCTTGATTGCACAGACCCTTCTGAGTTATGTGACTGAACCCAGTGTGGGAAATCAGAGCAGGTGTTTCTCAGCTATAGTGGCTCTAGAGCAGCTGCTCCCTTGCCATCTAAAGTCAGGTTGGCTACCTTGGAACCATCCAAGAAGCTTCTCAAAATGCAGATTCACAGGCTTTCCTGCTGGAGACTGACTCAATAGACCTGGCCTGTGGCCTTGGGAAATTGTGTTTCCAAAAGAGCTCCACGGGTGATTCTGATGCACAGTGGGTTTGAGATTATTCATCTAGAATACAAGGGAGGCAGTGACCCCACAAGAGTAAGACTCAAAAATATTAGCTCACCAGTATTTATTAAGAGGGTTCTATGCTCTGGGCACTATTCTAATTTAAATCCATATCACTTTTTTTTTTTTTTTTTTTTTTTTTGAGACGGAGTCTTGCTCCTGTTGCCCAGGCTGGAGTGCAATGGCACAATCTCAGCTCACCACAACCACTGCCTCCCAGGTTCAAGCGATTCTCCTGCCTCAGCCTCCTGAGTAGCTGGGATTACAGGCATGCATCACCACACCCGGATACTTTTTGTATTTTTGTAGAGACGGAGTTTCACCATGTTGGCCAGGCTGGTCTTGAACTCCTGACTTCAGGTGATCCGCCTGCCTCAGCCTCCCAAAGTCCTGGAATTACAGGCATGAGCCACCACGCCCAGCCTCATATCATATGATTTAAACTTCGCTACAACTCCATCTAGTAAGTGCTATCATAAGTCCAAATTTATAGAGGGGAAACCAAGGCACAAAGCAGCTAAACAACTTGGCAAAAGTCACATCCCTACTAAGGGGCTGAGAAAGGGTCAGAAGCCAGTTCGTTTAGCTCCAAAATCCACCTGTTAACCACTATGTTCTCGACCTGTTATCTAAAGTGAAGATAAGCTCCCTGGAAAATCCCAAGAGTAAACTGATTGACAGGAACAGTGTTTCTCAAAGCAGAAGCCGGCAGGCGCAGTGGCTCATGCCTGCAATCCCAGCACTTTGGGAGGCCGAAGCGGGCGGATCACGAGGTCAGGAGATTGAGACCATCCTGGCTAACACGGTGAAACCCCATCTCTACTAAAAATACAAAAAAATTAGCTGGGTGTGGTGGCGGGTGCCTGTAGTCCCAGCTACTTGGGAGGCTGAGGCAGGAGAATGGCGTGAACCCGGGAGGCAGAGCTTGCGGTGAGCTGAGATCGCGCCACTGCACTCCAGCCTGGGTGACAGAGCGAGACTCCGTCTCAAAAAAATAAATAAATAAATAATCAGAAGCCACACACCACCAGCCCTACAGAACATTAACGCACACTCCTCGGTGGGGGGAAATGGTGGGAAATGATCTCAGTCAAATTTGGGAACAGAGAGCTAAACACCTCATGTTCTTACTCATGTGGAAGCTAAAAAAGTAGATCTCATAGGAAGTAAAGAGTAGAACAGAGGTTATTCAAGGCTGGAAAGGATGGGGGAAAAGAAGGATAGGGAGAGATTTGTTAAAGGCTATAAAATTATAGACGGACAGGAGAAATACGTTCTAGTGTTCTATACCACTGTAGGATGACTACAGTTAACAATGATATATATTTTGAAATAGCTACAAGAGAGAATATTGAATGTTCCCAACACAGAGAAAGGATAAACGTTTGAGATCATGGATATGCTAATTACACTGATCTGATCAATATACATTGTATATATCAAAACATCACTAGGTACCCCATACATTTATCTACAATTATTATGTGTCCATTTAAAAATAAATAAATAAGGGCCAGGCGCATTGGCTCACGCCTGTAATCCCAGCACTTTGGGAGGCCAAGATAGGTGGATCACTTGAGGTCAGGAGTTTGAGACCAGTCTGGCCAACATGGCAAAACCACATCTCTACTAAAAATACAAAAAAAAAAAAAAAATTGCCAGGCATGGTGGTGCACACCTGTAATCCCAGCTACTTGGGAGGCTGAGGCAGGAGAATCACTTGAACCCAGGAGGCAGAGGTTGCAGTGAGCCAAGATCATGCCACTGCACTCCAGCCTGAGTGACAGTGTGAGACTCCATCTCAAACAAAAAAGAAAAAAAGAAATAAATAAATAAAAAAATAAATAAATAAATAAATAAATGTTAAATGTGGGAAACACTGAGTTAAACCAAACTAGATGGATTCTTCCTATGGAACTTCTCACAGACTTCACCAGCAAGCATAAGCAAATCAATTTCCAAGGGGTGGGGGGTACATTTTGTAACATTCTCCAAATGTACTGGTCTGCAGAATCCCTTTGTCCAAAAGCATCTCAAGACATCATGAGGATGCCAGGAAACTAACTGCCTGTGGGATACGTGGGCCCAAGGCAGTGCTTCTCAAACTTTAATGTACACACAGAATACCTGGGACCCTTGTTAAAATGCAGATTCCAATGCCGTAGGTCTGGCTGGGGCTAGAGAGTCTGCATTTCTAGCAAGAGATGCTGGTGTTGCATCACCCTCAGCATGGCAGGGACCTGCAGGACAGCTCTGGCTAGCTCTGGCCCCGCCACCTCCCCAGGCAAGCCTTCTCCCAGCTCAGCACCCCCAGGAGAACAGCCCTTACGCAAACTTCCAGGGTGGTCTGGCCTCTGCTTACCTCCTCAACCCTGGAACTATTCCACAGAGTGCAAGTTTCATCGCAGGCCCCCAGGGAATCCAGACCCTTCTAGAGATCTATCCCTGAGTCCCTACCCCAACCCTTCTCTCTGTCTTCCACGAGCCACACCCCTCCCTGCCCTTGCCTCAGAAAGCCCTCATTCTGAAGGTCAGGTCCACTTAGCGGTCAGCCTTGCTCCCCAGCCGCCCAAGGTGGCTGGGATCCGTGGTGAGGATGGGAGAGGAGGTGAAAGGAGGATAAGCAGAGAGCAAGGAGGCCCCGTGAGGTCTTGTGACCGACTGGGCCTCCTGGTGCCGCCGAGGTGGCAGTGCCAAAGCGCAGTGCTGGAATACTTGGCCTGTCTCCGGAGCAAACACCCAATCCAAACAGGCCCTAGTGTGTCTCCGAACAGACTGTGTAAATAAAGGGGGGAGGGAAAAAAAAACCCCCAACTGGCCACAGATCCCGCTTTCAAACACGTTGAAACAAAATAATCCCTCTCTCCCTCACTCGCTCACTCCCCACTGCTTGCTCTTTTTTTTTTTAAATTTCCACCGGTGCCGAGGCCTCAGTGGAGCCTGGCTGGCGGCTTGTTAGAGCCTGCAGCCTACCTGTCCTGCATAGGAATGAAGCCGGGAGGAGTTACATGATATGCCCTCGTTGCAGGCCGGGGACACAGCTACTGCATTCAGAGTCCAGGAAACAGAGCAAAAGCTGTTCTCAGAGTGCGGCTGAGCGAGGAGCTACAGGGGAATGGAGGGGGCCAAGCTGCATGGAAGATTGTCCCATTAACCTGGCTTTTACCAGGGTGGCCCTCTCCCTAACCCCTAAGAATCACACCCTGCGTCCAAACGGCAGCAACCCCAGAAAACGGGCTAAGAACTCCCCCGAACAGAGCTAGATCTAGAAAGCCCAGCACAGGGAGCTGAGCCTGAGCAGCCTCTCTCCAAGGGTGGCTCTGAACTCCACATGTGTGTACAGACAAGGGGGTGACTTGCATGTGGTTTGTTTCTGGTCTTGTAGTCGGTTTGGAATTTTCTAAGTCAGGGTGGGGTGGGGGGATTGTGCACGAGTCATGTGCAGACTGGAACCCATCTCTCCCTTGGCCTGCAAGTTAAAACAATTGGGTTGTCCTTCTCAGCATCTGCCAATGTCTTTTACTCAATCTTGGATCAAAAGGGCGTTGGAGGAGGAGGCTGGGAGGGAAATCCAGACAGTTCTCCGCCTCTGACATCAGGTCCAGCTGTTAGCATCATGCTGTGGGTCCCTGAACAAGAAGCAAAGTCAGGACTGGTTTGGCCAGGTAGGTGAGGATCCAGTGTTGGGTGATTCTGATCCATGCAGCCCTTAGAGGTGACACAGACGTGAACTGGACATTCTAGGAAGAAAGAGCCGACTGCCGGGTGACCTGTCTAGTTCACATCCACTCACCATTTCCCTCCTCGTTCCTATTCTTAGAAATAAGACTCTGACGCTCTCTTTTATACAGGCTAGTCCCCTATAGGCATTTCATGGTGATTATTTGCAATCCTCCTGACTTTCCTAAGAAGAGATCAGACTTAGCGGGGTTAGTCCTCATAGCCCGAGGCTGGACAGGAAGAGAACTCCATATCCTATGTCCAAGAATATCATCAAATCCTTATGAAGCACCAGTTGTTGTAACACAATTTTAAAAGACTGGTTCAAAGTGCCTGAGACTAAGCAGATCTGTGGGTCGAGCCAATGCCACACCCATTGTGGTCTTTAAGCTTCCTTTTCAAATTAAAAAACAAAACAAAACGAAACAAAAAAAAACACCTCTTACACATTAATCTCCATTTAACATAGAGTGTCCATGGGGTATACAGTTATGGACTTGGCACTGTATCCAGCAGAGAGCCCAGAGAAATCAAACAATATGATCTTGGCTTTTAAGGATTTATACCTTTGCTGGAAAAGACCCAATTTACCCACCAAAGTTCAATGCCTTTCATTTCTTCAGATCGTACATGTCTGTAACTAAAAGCTCCCCCTTTCTTGAGCAGTCATTACGTACCAGGCACTATACTAAGGGCTTTCTAGGCAGAGGCTCTCACTTCTACAACCACCTTGTACAGTGCAAACCACTACTATCCCATTGCACAGATGGGCACATGGAGGCCTAGGGGACAAGCAACATGACCAGGTCCTACAGCTGCCAAGTGACAGCGTGCGGACCTTGATTCAGGGTGCATGTCATTCTCTTGTGTCTCTTGCAGCACTTACCACCTTCTTTCTACCCGGCAATCAAGCTCATATTCACCTTCCATCTCTATCAGAGCTCCTAAAGTGCTCTGAGTGCCTTCCTTAGCACCGTATAACCTTGAGACAATGTTTATTGAATAAATGACTTGTAAGAGAGAAAAAGGGAAACTCTACTTATCCCTTTGTTCAAATATTTATTGAGCACCTACTATACGTCTCTCACTCCGCTGGACATGGGACCCAGGTGGTCAATCAGAGGTCCTGGCCTCATGGGCCAAGTCTGGTGAGGCTGATCCCAGAATCACAGAAACAAGTTGCACCCATACCAAGCCCTGCAAAGCACTCACGTGCTCCCTTCAGAACCAGGCAGTGGGGACATGACCATGAAAGTAGGCTCTGCCGTGGAGTTGGGTATCCTCTGAGGGGCGAACAGATCCACAAGAGAGGGAAAAACATGGAATTAAAAATCTCTAATAGTCTAAGGGAAAGGGGGGTTTCTAAAGTCCTCAAGAGGTCAAACTAGCTGGGCGCAGTGGCTCACACCTGTAATCTCAGCACCTGGGGAGGCCAAACCTGGACAACATAGGAAAAAGAAACCTCTACAAAAAATAAAATAAAATAAAATAAAATAAAATAATGAGCCAGGCATGGTGGCGCATGTCTGTGGTCCCAGCTACTCACAAGGATGAGACGGGAGGATCATTTGAGCCTAGGAGGTCAGGGCTGCAGTGAGCTATGATCATACCACTGCCCTCCAGCCTGGGGAGCAAGACCCTGACCCCCCTCCTCCCCGCCAAAAAAAAACAAGAAGTCAAACTGAGCTAACTTGGCACAGTACATCCTACTTTATGTGAGAATTCCTCTCCTGCCATTTTATGTGACTCTTGGTCTCAGCAGCGACAGAGGTAACACACATAAAATAAGGTAAGGACACAGTGAGATACCGCTACACACCCACCAGAATGACTGCAATTTTACAAAGTGTCAGCACCTCCACCATGAGGACTGGAGCAACTGGAACTCTCAGACATTGCTGGTGGGAGTGTAAGTAGGTACAGCCACTTTGGAAAAGGTCTGGTAGTTTCTTCTAAAATTAAACATACACCTACTCTATGACCCAGCAATTCCACTCTGAGTTATTTACCCAAGAGACATGAAAACATGCGTCCACCAGAAGTTTTGTTCAAGAATGCTCATAGCAACTTTATTCGAAGCAGCCAAAACCTGGAAGCAGGGCAGGCACCCAGCGAGAGAAGAAATGGACACACAGCTGCGGGATGGTCACACAGTGGGACACTGCTATGCAGTCAGGAGGAGCCTGATACAGGCAATAACACGGAGGAATCTCAAAAAGTTTGCTGAGTGAAAGAAGAGTTACACAAAAGAGCGCATCATGTGTGACTCCATTTATATGAAGTTCTCCTAGAACGGCAAAATTAGACTAGGCAGAAAGACATCAGAAGTGTTGCTATGGAGATGTATTAGTCTGTTCTCACACGGCTAACAAACACATACCTGAGACTGGGTAATTTATAAAGAAAAAGAGGTTTAATGGATGCACAATTCCATGTGGTTGGGGAGGCCTCACAGTCATGTCAGAAGGCAAAGGAGGAGAAAGGCACGTCTTACATGGCAGCAGGCAAGAAGAGAGCTTGTGCAGGGGAACTCCCATTTATAAAACCATCAGATCTCATGAGGCTTATTCACTACCATGAGAACAGTATGGGGGAAACTGTCCCCATGATTCAATTACCTCCCACGGGGTCAGGAGCTACACTTGAAGATGAGATTTGGGTGGGGACACGACCAAACCATATCATTCCGCCATCACGGGAGGGTCTAAGGGTGAGGGTGGACTGGCAAAGACCATGAAGACACTTTGCAGGGCATTGGTATTATTCTGTACCTATGGTACACTTCAGATTCGTTGCAGTACAGTGCATGCAAATTTTACTTTAAAAGAAAAAATATCTGCCATCAAATATTAAACTCGAGTGAATGATCTGAACACCACAGTATTTGGAGAGAAGAATACCAATGTCTGCAACTTACTTGGAATGGATCAAAGAACATGGGACAGAAAGAGGCCGGAAGAGCAGGTAAGTGATAAAGCAAGTCAACTGTGGAATACAAAAGTCAACTGTGGGCCAGACGCGGTGATTCACACCTGTAATCCCAGCTCTTAGGGAGGCCGAGACAGGTGGATCACCTGAGGAGTTCGAGACCAGCCTGACCAACATGGGGAAACACCATCTCTACTAAATATGCAAAAATTAGCCAGGCATGGTGGCACGTGCCTGTAATCCCAGCTACTCGGGAAGCTGAGGCAGGAGAATCGCTTGAACCCGGGAGGTGGAGATTACAGTGAGCCAAGATTGCACCATCGCACTCCAGCCTGTGGGACTAGAGCGAGACTCTGTCAAAAAAAAAAAGGCTGGGTGCAGTGGCTCACACCTGTAATCCCAGCACTTTGGGAGGCCGAGGCGGGCAGATCACGAGGTCAGGAGATCAAGACCATCCTGGCTAACAAGGTGAAACCCTGTCTCTACCAAAAATACGAAAAATTAGCCAGGTGTGGTGGCAGGTGCCTGTAGTCCCAGCTACTTGGGAGGCTGAGGCAGGAGAATGGCGTGAACCCGGGAGGTGGAGCTTGAGCCAAGATGGTACCACTGCACTCCAGCCTGGGCGACAGAGCGAGACTCCATCTCCAAAAAAAAAAAAAAAAAAAAGTCAATCGTAGAATCTACATGATGGGTATATGGGTGCTGGTGTCAAATTCTTTCCATTTTCTGTATATTTGTAAATTTCCATAATAAAATATTGGCGGGTGGAAGGAGCAAAGAACATCCCAAACAGCTTCATGTGAAAAGAACACTGACATGCTGAGTTTTCAGACGGGTTTACACAAATCCCTGGTGTACAAATCAAGGGGAGTCGGGAGAGAGGAAGGGAAGAGAAGGCCTTTGGGACACTCGGGGCTGGATTTAAAGCCACCTGATGTAGAGATGCACTTCGGGTCTGAGCTAAGGCCAAAGTCAGAGCGGCCTGCGTCTGCATTCCGTTACCCACAGCAAGATGCAATTTCCTGTTCCACGAGATGAAGCACTTCTTGAATTTGAAATACCTCTCACTAAATAGCATTTTGATGAGTTAAGCGTAAATGAATCAGAAACAAATGGATTAAGTTTCTCAGCATACACACGGAATTGACACACACACATAAAAATAAAAGAAACAGGGAAGGAGGCACCATGGGGCGGGAGGGAAAGGGTCTCCGCTTCAAACCGTGCATAAAACCAACGTTTTAAAAAATACTTGATTGACTTGTGGATCTCCATCCTGGACATGGAGGGCTTCTGGGCCCAGCTCTTTAATATTCAAATGACTTTGAAAAATATTTCTCCTCCTGGAAAGCAGAGGGAAGAGGAAATGCTTTGAAGCCTTGCTAGTTATTTAATTAGTTTTTTCAAAGGTAAGGCAGTATATTTTTATCCAATATTAAATAAACTTTTTTTTTAACGGTATGTTCAAAGCCTTTAGGCCTCTGATGTTGGGATTTTTTGTTCTGTCTTGTTTTGTGTTGGAAAGGGTGAGTGAGGATGATGCTTTTTCTTGCCAAATGTTCTGAAATTGCAACATGAGACCCAGGAAGCCTAAGCAGCCACTCACCTATCAAGGAGGAGGGAGGCTCAGATGGGCTTTAGCGACCTCTCTCAGAGGTAATCAGTGGCCCAGCTGGGATCAGAATGCAGGCGGCCTGGATTCTGGGTCCACGTGCAGAATGTTCTACTCTGGGCCGGAAAGCGATGGGCTTTAGCTCTGAGTTAATGACCCCAGGGCTACCCTTCCTACACAAGAGAGCTTACAGAAACATATTTTATCAGTCACTGTCCATCAGGGATGATGGCAGTGGCCATCTCCCCAAGGACACTCGCGAGACTTCTCAAGTACTCAGCGATCCAAGAGAGCAAGGACATGTGAGCTCAGTGGACCTCTATGTGAGGATATGGGCTGAGAAAACAAAACAAAACAAAACAAAACAAAAACTCCTATGAACGATTTTCTCTTAACCGGCCTAATGCAGACATAAGCTATACAAACACATTGCACCAAGATTATTTGGGGCACAGGGCATGAAATAGTGAGATGCGAATAGGAAGGGCATAAAAATGATTCTTAAATACTCCATGTTTCAGTAACAGCTCCTAACAGCCCATAATTCAGTGCATTAACAAATAAATAGAATTCACACTCTCCTGTATCACAAAAGTGGTAACGACTGGCATAAAAGTTTTCAGAAAAGACGTGTTCGGGGTGAGATACATTCAACACCAGAATCTGCTGGAGACAGAGTTCTCCAGGCTCTTCCCCTAAGTGACGGAAGCATTCATTGTTAGTTGCACTAAATTGCTTCATTTAATTCTTGCAATGGCCTTATGAGATCAGCGTCATTAAACACATTGTACAGATTTTTTTTTAATGGGCCACAGACAAAGTAACTAACCAAAATCACAGCTGGCAGGTGATGGATTCAAACCCAGGTCTCTCCAATTCCAAAGTCCCTGCTCTAATTATAGCCTCTCTTCCATGCCTGGCTGTACCCAGAAGGGCAGACTTCAACCCAGAAACACCTGTGAATTGTGATGGAGAGATGGGCTCTAGTATCTGAACAACGAAATTATACTTATAGGCTACTTTCTTTTCACAGAACAAATGAGCTTTCTTGGCTTTTAACAAAATTATCATTGAAAACTACAAAATTAAGATCACCCATAATTCCAGCATTCAGAGGGTTAATCTTTTGTTTAAAATCCTTCCAAAAGTCTTAAATGTGTTTATATGCCTTTTGGAAAAAAAATTTATTTTATAATCATTTTGGATTTACAGAAAATTGACAAAGATAGTACAAAGAGTTCCTTCACTCAGCTTTGCCTAATGTGAACATTTTACATAACCACAGGACATCTGTCAAAACTAAGCAATTAACATTGGTACATTACTTTTAACTAAACTACAGATTTTATTCAGAGTACTCCTGTTTTTCCACCAATGTCTTTTTCTGTTCCAGGATATCACATTGTAAGGCACTCATATGGTTTTAAAACAAATTGATTGTACGCAACAATATATCATGGACAGATTTCTTAATCAACAAATATAAGTCTATAGCATCACGCACCACTTTCTCATCTTTTTTTTTCTTTTTTTCCTTTTTTTTTTTTTTTTTTGTGTGTGTGTGTGTGTGAGATGGAGTTTCGCTCTTGTTGCCCAGGCTGGAGTGCAACAGCGTGATCTCGGCTCACTGCAACCTTCATCTCCTGGGTTCAAGCGATTCTCCTGCCTCAGCCTCCCAAGTAGCTGGGACTACAGGCGTGCACCACCATGCCTGGCTAATTTTGTATTTTTAGTAGACATGGGGTTTCTCCATGTTGATCAGGCTGGTCTTGAACTCCCGACCTCAGGTGATCCGCCCACCTCAGCCTCCCAAAGTGCTGGGATTACAGGCATGAGCCACCGTGCCCAGCCTATAGCACCACTTTCAATAGCTCCCTAATATTCCACTCTATGGATGGGGATACTCTGCTCCTGAAGGGCGTTTCCACAGTTTGCATTTTTCACTGTCTCATAAACACAGGATGGGCAAACTTATCAATGGTGTCCTCAGAAGAAATTTCTAGAAATGCACTGATAGCATTTCAAGAATATGCCATTCAAGGCTTTTCATTCATTTGGCTATTCTCCTCCAGAAAGCCTGAACCCATTTGCCTTACCACCAATAAATGAGTAGCTTTAACTTAAATTCATTTTGGACAATAAATGACTTCCCTGGTAAACTAACTTGTCCACTACCCTCGAAAGAAAAAGCTATGGGACTGGAAAGAGTTAAAGGACTTTAAAGACAGTCATGTTCCCCAAAACCAGACTGATGATTTCGAAGAACCACCCAGAAATTAAAGTTCTATTCTCGTCAATTCAAGTTTGTCTCACTCTCCTCTCTGGGTCTGACAGCGAAAGAGATGTTCGGGCTTTCGGCATTTCAATCATGGAATTACTTTCGGGGTACAGGGGCAACCCCCACCGAGTTTAATTTCCTTCTCATCTCTCTGTAGTGTCTATTGAAACTCCCTAAAGGAAAAGCTTTGAGCAGGCTCCTGTAGTAACGCATGTAACAGGAAGGACAAAGGATTTGATAGTCAGCAAAGTTATACGCCTTGTTTTTTTTTAATGGTGAAAGGAATAGGGGGAAGGAGAGAGATTATAAAACTGCTTGCATATCTAGAAATAGTTCAAATTGAGCTTGAACCAGGAACCTGCCCAGCATGCTAACTGCGGCCATGGTGCCTTGTCCAAAGGAAGCCCATATTTTATTTTGAGACTCCTGTTCTTTGGTGCAAAACACTTTGTCCCCATGCTTAGAAACACTATAAAACGCTATATATTTAGGATAACTGGGAAAAAAAGGCGGCTTGGAAGGTTCCGAGAAATTGAGCCCTACCCCATGCTGGGGAATTCTTCAGCGCCATTCTGGCTTGCAAAAAGAAAAAGAAAAAAAAAAAGAAAAAAGAAAGAAAGAAAAAAAAACAAGCTACTGGTCAGAGGGAATGCTCTTCCATGCCAAGCTCAGCTTGAATTAATACACAACACAACCTCTTAAAGAGGGGCACTGCTTTAAACTAAGAGTCTCTTCTGAAAATGTAACTGATTTGAAAAAGCAACAGGAAGTTAAGAATATTCTGGAAGGAAAAAGGCTGCAACCTGATACATTTTCTTCACCCCAGTGTTTGCAATCTTGTCACTCTGGTCAAGGCCACACCTTTAAGTCAGGAGGGATGAAGCCTTTGAAGCAAAGGATGCCAGTTTCACCTCCCCAAGCAAAACAATGCCCAGGACCCATCCCGAGCTTGCTGCCTCCCTAGGGCCTCTGTGGTCTGGTTGAGTGGCTGGTAGAACCCATTTCACTTTGAATTCTGCCCAGAAACCACAGGAGGATCAGTCCACGGAAGAGAAAAATCTAATTGGTTACAGGGACTTAGCATCTGCCCAGAAGACATTCATGCCCTTTGTCCTACATGGTTTCCCAGCCACCAGGGAGGAGAGGACTTCAGTCCAGGGACCACATATAGAACCTGATTGCTTTCAGTTGCAAGATGAATTTGTTCTGGGGATCTAAAGCACAGCATGGTGACGATAGTTAATAATACAACATGGCTCGCTTGAAATTTGCTAAAAGAGTAGATCTTAAGTGTCCTTACCCCCAACCCCACACACACGGTAATTATGTGGGGTGGTGAATGCACTAATTAATTTGATTGTGATTAATTTGATTGTAAAACTTATTTCACAATGTATATCAAATCATCATGTTGCATACCATGAATACATAAATACAATTTTTATTAGTCAGCTGCACCTCAATAAAGCTGCAGAGACAAAAAAACAAAAGAGGCGCTTTCTCTTGTTAGCTGATGGAGTATTGCGTTAAGTACAGGAGGAGCAAGTTACTGCAAAGAGAAACGAAAGCCTTGAAAACCAAAGCACTGTTATTTCCGCGTGTATCTTCCAGGGTGAAGCAAGCACATTTCTGTGAATGGGAGCTTTTTTAGACCTATTTGGAAATCTGTAAAATTTAGGTGATTCAACCTACCAACCTTAAATTGAAACCCAAGCCATTACAAGATCAGACTGTAAGGTTCTGAAGGAGTGTGTAAGTGTACGTATGTGGGCTTTGTCATGAAGCAGAATTTGAGAAAAGGGACCACACCGATGTGAGGCTTTACCAAAGCCCCGCGCTATAAGCAGTACTCCAACAGTGTTGTGTGTGTTTGTTTTCTTTTAATTGGGAATAGCTATGCATACTCTGTAAGCACAAACTGTAAAAGAGGGAGGTTATACGAATAGACTTCCCTACTGTAAATAAAACACACTGTTGGGATCAAGTAAAACTTGCAACAAATTAAGCCTGACATTTAGGAATAACCATGGTGTAACTGAGCTACATAGAAATCCAACATAAAAGACAAACTTCCTAAGGAGGTGACTCAAGCCACACCTCTGGGGGCAGATAGTGGGAGGCGAGAGGGGACAGGGAAAGTAGCGAAGTCCCTGAAAGTCCTTCAGGAGGCTGAATCAGAGAGGCTTCAGCCAGGGCTCAAAGGCAGGCAGTGTGGATCCAGAATGCCACTCCTTGCTGTGTCGGAGGATTAAACAGTCATGTGATGCCTATTCTCAGGCCCAGAGGTGGCTTGGGAGCACCTGCTGGAAGCACAAGGTCGAGATCCTCAAATGTCCCCTTCTCTTGGTCTCCAGGTCATTGAACTTAGAGGAGTCACTGAGGGACAGCCACACTCCTCCTCCTTTAAAAACCACAAGCTGCCTTGCCGCCTTCACATCACCTGTAATGCCCTCCAATTATATATTTATTTCATTTTAAAGAAAATATCAGCCAGGCACAGTGGCTCACACCTGTAATCCCAGCACTTTGGGAGGCCAGGGCAGGCAGATCACTTGAGTTCAGGAGTTCAAGACCAGCCTGGCCAACATGGCGAAACCCTGTCTCTACTAAAACTACAAAAATTAACCGTGCATGGTGGCATGCGCCTGTAATCCCAGCTACCTGGGAGGCTGAGGCCAGAGAATTGCTTGAACCTGGGAGGTGGAAGTTGCAGTGAACCCAGATCAAGCCACTGCACTCCAGCCTGGGCGATAGAGCGAGACTCCGTCCCCCCGACCAAAAAAAAAAAGAAAAAGAAAAAGAAAAAGAAAATATCTGTAAGAAAGCTGGAGTGCTTTCAATTTCTCACAACTTGATTGGGTTGGTTCTCTGTCTACTTTCCTAGCTGGGGCTAATCACTGAAGCACCCAGGGTTATTTACATGAACACCAGCTTCCAGAAAACTCTGCCCCTCCTCCCTTAGGAGGCTCTCAGGTTCCCCTGCTGCATAGACCTGGGGCAGCCACCACATTTCCCATACCCTAGAGAAGAAAGAACAAAGGGCCATTTGCAACACGGGACACTTCAGGAGGGAAATCCAGGGGTGGCCTCAACCACTAAAGTAACATGAGAGCTCGATGCTCCCTAAAGAGCCCAGCAGAGGGGGGCAAGGAGAGTCACGGAAGTGGGTGGGTACCCCGTCCAAAGGCTGGTTCACAGTGTGCCCCGGCCCCTCCATCCTCCCACCAGAAGACCAGAGGATTGCTTTCACTCCTGGGTCATTCCTGCCAGCCCTCCCTACTGTGCCTACCTGGAGATGGGCAGTGAGAGGGACAGGGTGGGAAAGCCTTGGCCCCAGGAGACTCTGGGCAGGGCCCTGGATGGACCACCCAAGCCATCCTGCTGCAGCAAACAGATGGTGTGTGCCGCCTGGGGACCGTGAAGTGCACTGCTCAGCTCTTATTCCCGAGAGGGATGCCTGTGTTCACAGGGCCTTATTCTACACACACCCAGCCTAGCAGCAGCTGGAGTCTACTAGGTGGCAAAAAGGTTAGCCATAAGAGTTTGGGGTCATTCATTCATTCACATCTTCAACATTTTTTTTTTTGAGACAGGATCTCACTCTGTCTCCCAGGCTGGAGGGCAGTGGCACAATCTCGGCTCACCGCAGCTGTGACCTCCTGGGCTCAAGCAATCCTCCCACCTCAGCCTCTTTTTTTTTTCTGTTTTTTTGAGATGGAGTCTCACTCTTGTTGCCCAGGCTGGAGTGCAGTGGTGCAATCTCGGCTCACTGCAAGCTCTGCCTCCCGGGTTCACGCCATTCTCCTGCCTCAGCCTCCCTAGTAGCTGGGACTACAGGTGCCCGCCACCACGTCTGGCTAATTTTTTGTATTTTTAGTAGAGACAGGGTTTCACCGTGTTAGCCAGGATGGTCTCGATCTCCTGACCTCATGATCTGCCCGCCTCGGCCTCCCAAAGTTCTGGGATTACAGGCGTGAGCCACTGCACTCAGCCCCACCTCAGCCTCTTGAGTAGCTGGGATTACAGGTATGCACCACCATGCTTGGCCAATTATTATTATTATTATTATTATTTATTTTTTTTTTTTTAGCAATGGGGTCTCCCTATATCTCCCAGGCTGGTCTCGAACTCCTGGGCTCAAGTGATCCTCCCGCCTCAGGCTCCCAAAGTGCAGAGATTACAGGCATGAGCCACTATGCCTGGCCACATTCAACAATTAAAGAGTCTAATTTGCCAAGTATTGGAGATAAAATATGCAACAAAACCATCCAGCTCCCCAGTCCAGTGGAAGGGGACCTGATATGGTTTGGCTGTGTCCCCACCCAAATCTCATCTTGAATTGTAGCTCCCATAGTCCCTACATGTCATGGGAGGGACCTGGTGGGAGGTAATTGAACCATGGGGGCAGGTTTTTCCTATGCTATTCCCATGATAGTGAATAAGTCTTCACGAGATCTGATGGTTTTATAAAGGGCAGTTCCCCTGCACACACTCTCTTGCCTGCCACCATGTAAGAGGCGCCTTTGCTTCTCCTTTTCCTTCCGCCATGATTGTGAGGCCTCCCCAGCCATGTGGAATTGTGAGTCCATGAAACCTCTTTATCTTGATAAATTACCCAGTCTTGGGTATTTCTTCATAGCACTATGATAATAGACTAACACAGGACCAACATTAATCAAGCACACACAGCAATGAGCTGTGACTGCAGATAGAGGTAGCTTCCTCCAGGCTTAGGAATCCCATTGTGCGAGCAAGCTAACAAAGGACTGGCCTAAAAAGGTAGCGACACAACCTGAGGGAGAAATAATTCATCTGCTCTTGACTTTGGGTAGTTACTTAATCCTTCTACGCCTCTCTTTCTCATCTGTAAAATGGGCCAATATATATGTGACTGTGGGTAGGCTTAAACGTGGCAAGGTCTTTAAGGACTTTAGCAAAGTGAAAACTCTCAATCATGTTAAACTGTGTTAGTAGAAGGGCCCCTTGGAATGAAGGCATCGAGCTTAAGCCCACAGAGCTGGCCCCTGGGCTTCCTGTAGCAATGCTCCAATGCCCACACCCATCTCTTCCCCTGCAGACAGGCCCGGCCTATCCCTGAATCTCAGTGGATTCTGATAGATTCCCTCATCTTTGCCATTCTCTCATTTAGCCTGATACCAGCGAGAGCCTCTAACCTCCCCTGTTATTTCAGCCCTGGGTCTCTTTAAGCAGCCACTGCCAAGCTGTGGGGGATTCATGGTGATTCAGCCCTGGCCCCAAGCAAGCTGGATGTGCTATCGCTCAGCCAGGATATGGCTGGGAGCCCACAGGCTGCTGCGAAGAGACAAAGCTGTTCTCTCCAGCCTTCGAAATCTCCCTTCCTTCTACTGACAGGCACATTGCGGGTCCAGCCATCATGCCCAAGGTGGTCAGAGGTTGGCTTCAGTCTCTTAAAGATTGAAGGCAAGACAATCATCCACCTCCACCCCAGGAGGAAAATGAGGCAGCTGAGCAGTTTCCTCCTGCTCTCTTACTCTCATGTAAGGCATCGTATCTGAGTGTAGACAGAGTATTTGCTTGTTTTCTCTTTCTTAGGAGGCAGGACCAGGGAGAGACCCAGCAGAGAGAAGGTCCCAAGCCTAGCTCAAATCTCCTGGTCCTGGAACATTCAGGAGCCGCCCCACTTCAATGGTAATTGGCCTATTTCCATCTGGTTTCCAAGCAACATGACACAAAATCCCCAGGAACCTTATCACAGAGCCAGTGAACTGGAAGGGCCTGGAGATCGCTCTGGCCCAAACTCCCTGCGCCAAAGCATGCGGGGCGACTCAGACACAAAAGGGAGGAAGGCACAGTCTCTGCCCAGAGCCCACGGTGGCACCAAGAAACTCCTTTTACCACTGAAGAAGAAAGGGAGGTCCAGTCTTTTGGAGGCAAGACAAGGTCACCTACAGACGGCCTGAGCCGAGCAACTCACTAGAGGTTGTTTTCTGCATGACCACCTTCCCTGCACCGTGGATCCCTGGGGTGGGTGGTTTAGGGGCTTTCCAGGTAAGAGCCAGGGTCAGCGCCAGGAAATGATGACAAGTCTGTCTGAACCCTTTCCGCAGACATACAATTGACCTCCTCCAGCCAAGCGTCGCTCCAGTTAGAATCTTTCTAAAACTACATAGGCAAATGTCTAGCAATTGTCATTCAACTCGCACAAAGGAAGGGTAAAAACTCATTTTAATGTGTCTCCCTTGTACCACTTTCTTAGTACGCCTGAATCCATTTCATCTCAAGGGCCATACATCAAGCGCTGCCTTCTCAGGTACTCAACTCTGCATGCCTAGATGAAGCCACAGCACTCCAAATCTGATTATGGGGATATTTTAGGAAGACAGCCTTGCATTAAAAACTGAAATCCTAGCCAGGCACAGTGGCTCATGCCTGTAATCCCAGCACTTTGGGAGGCCGAGATAGGAGGATCACTTGAGGCCAAGAGGTTAAGACCACCGTGGGCAATACAGTGAGACCTCCGTCTCTACAAAAAATAAAAAATGCAAAAACTAGCTAGGCATGGTAGTACACGCCTGTGGTCTCAGCTACTCGGGAGGTTGAGGCAGGAGGATAGCTTAAGCCTGGGTGATCAAGGCTGCAGTGAGCTCTGATGGCACCACCGTACTCCAGTCTAGATGACAGAGCAAGGCCCTGTCTCAAAAGAAAAAAAAAGAAAAAAAAAATGGAGTCCACTGAACACTGAAAAAAGGTGAATTTTACTGTATGTAAATTATTCCTCAATAAAACTGACTTTAGGAAGAAAATCCACAGGCTCACCCTTCCTAAAGAAAAAAATACACATATAATATCAGGGAGGAAAAAAAAGAAGGAAATTCACATCTTTTTGCTTGACAGAAGTACGGTGCTTGCTTTTTCAATTAAAACTAAAAGGCTACTCCTTTAGGAAACAAAAGTGGGTTCAGCTCCAACAGCCAAGCAAAGCAATGGACTCACCCCACTGGGGATCCCACAGCTGGAAGGTCCCTGACCTACTTCCGCCCAGCTCGCCTGAAAGGCCCACGGGGCACCAGCCAAGAGTGGGAAGCAGAGCCGGGCAGCGGGTGCAGGGCGGTGAGCAGAGCACTCACCCTCTCGCCCCACAAGACACACACAGGCTGAGGGCAAATGATTCCCAGACAGGGACCTGGTGAACAAAGAGGTTACGCAACTCACTAATCACTCAAGACAGCCAAAAACAGAACCTGACATCACGTGCCTGTGACCATCCCCACGGACTGCCTGTGAACTCCCGTAGAAGGTATTCAACAGTTTGTGGAATTACACTGAGCTTGAGTCAGGCTGCAAATAAAAATAAAGTCACTTTTCCCCTAATCCTGTAAGAAACTGGGCACTCAGGGACACGTTAACTCTTTCATGCTCTCTAGAGCCCATTTGAGTCTCACTGGATTCAAGGTTTGGTGGGACAGAAACATGAGTATAGTAAGAATCATCTTAGACTATAAGAAATTCCAAAAATGGCGGGGCAAAAGAAAAAAAAAAAGGAAAAAAAGAAAAGAAATGGGGAAATTTTGTCACGGTCTCGCATATAACCAAGGTTTTCTCCTTGTCACGGACCAAACCATGATCTGAGTTTGGAGCCTTCTAGAATCCTGAAAACTAGCAAATCCATCTAGTGACAAGATGCACTAAAGCGCTGTGTGGTTTCTAAAAGTTGCTAAAAACTCTAGAATGGCAAACGTTGATAGGGTGGTAGGAGGATAGGGTACTGCACTGATTATCTTTTTAACCTAGATTTCATTATCACCAATTACCGTATACATCCTAAACACCAGGCACTACACAAAGTAACTTAAAGTTATCAGTGCATTCAATCACCATAGTCCTAAAAGATGGGCACGGCCACTTCTATTTGATAGGTGGGAGCACTGAGGACACCTAGCTAGGTGATGGCAGAGCTGAGACTCAAACCCCCAGCTAACCCCAAAACACACACCCCTAATTTTGTCATCCGGCTCTCTGATTAAAAGTGAGAGGCTTTTCTACCCAGTGTGCTGAGCCCAAGTGCCCAAAGATGAACTGTTTCCATGAGTTGTCAGATTTCTGACCCAGAGATGGCAGGACAGAAGCATCTGACTGGATCAGGGAGGTGGCAGAGGCCCAGGGAAGAGGGAGGGCCTGGCGGTTTCAGTGAAAGTCAAAATGACCTCCCCAAATATGCAGCAGAAATTCTCCAGGTACCAGGCCACTGCTGGAGAGATCAGAGGCTCAAGGCTGCCAAGAACAAGGAACTACTGCCAGAAATAAGTTAAGACCACCCCACAGGTCTCCAGCGGTCACTCACCGTTCCTTAGATCAGTCTCCACCCTCTAAGTACAAGACAAAAGTGGATCTCCAGAACCTTGAAGCTATTATGCTCTGTAAAAGAAGCCAGACACGAAAGGCCACATATTGTGAGGTTCTGTTTATGTAGAATATTCAGAATAGGCAAATCCATAGAGCCAGAAAGTAGACTAATGTTTGGCAGGGGCTGGAGGGAAGGGAGAATGGAGAAATGGCCGCCTAATGAGCGCAGGCTTTCCTTTTGGGGTGGTGTATGCATACATCCAGACTCTTCAAAATGTGTGTATTAAACAATGTACAATTTATGCATACCAATTTTCATTCAATAAAGATTTTTAAAGGACTTGGAAAAAAGTTCTGAATACAAATAGTGGTGATGGTTGCACAGCACTGTAAATGCTTTCATGTCACTGAACCGTATACTTTAAGTTGGTTAAAACGGTAAATGATGTTATATTGTTATATGTATTTTACCACAGTTTTTTTTAAGGTGGAATCTCCAAAGAATCCTAGAACTCATTCAGTCAAGCCTGAAACCGAAACACGGAGTCGGGGCTCAGCCTCTAAGGACTGTGAGGGTTAGAACTGGATGTTCCCTTAAGACCCTCAAATTCAGAAACTCATTGTTTAGAGAGAGGGTGGTGCCGGCAAGGAGGGAAGGAAGAAGGCCTGCGAGGCGGCGAGGCCGGACAGAGCACTGGCTCCTTCTGAGGCGACCAGGGGGAGCGAGGTGCAGCCAGGGAGGCAGGGCCCCCGCCCATGCATCCTCCCCCAGCCCCCCTCGCCTCTTCCCACCTGGCAGACTTCATGCTTCCTTCCTTGGGGCTGGGAGCCCAGTGCCCTTGGTCTGCATCACAGAGTCAACAACAATTTATCTGAACTGAGCAAACAAGGCAGCCTTAAGAGGCGGAACTCTGACAATATTTAATGACTCCGGGGGTGGGGAAGCTTTGCAGGAGAAGGAGGGCAGGCAAGGAAAGGAACCAGAGAGGAGGCAGAAAACTCCAGGGGAAATTCCGTCAGGGGGAAGATAAAAGGGGGCTGTAAAGCAATTTTGACAGGTTAACAGACAGGTAATATTCCAACGGTGTTTACTTAACCAGGCTAGCACTCCATGCAGCGCCGATTAAGCTGCAGCACGAGAGCCTCAGCAGCTAAGGGTTTCACAGAAACAAAGATCTAGTCAGAGAAAACCAAATAACAGCCAGTCAGATGCTGGCAGCCCGGCCTGCAGCTCCCCCAGCTTGGAAGCCACACGGAGATGCTTCCTGGAGACCGATCTGGAAAGATAACTTGCAGCGGGTACCTTGCTGGGCCTCCACCTGGGATCACAGGGCCTAGCATCTGACAGCTCCTCGGAAAGGGTGGGGCATGGGCACCAAGCGCAAAGTGTCCCCTCTTCCCTCCCACGTTGAGGCAGACCAGTTCTCCAATCCTCAGTCCTAGGAAGACAGCCTTGCTGGTCCCACCCGCTGGCCCGGGGACTGCTGGCTCAGGATCTTTAGCCAGCAATGAAATTCATGCCAGCTCCCAAACCCCTATCCACCCACCCAGATGCAAACCCAACGTGTTCTGCCATCTCTTAGCTGTCATACACTGGGCAAGTTCCTTAGTCTCTCGGGGCCTCAACTTCCTCATCTGTAAAATGGGGCAGTAAATTTCACAAGCTTCTTTAATTCATATATCACTATTAATTATCTGTTAATGTCATTGATGTAAGTATAAATAATGCAGACAGTCCCCAACATACAATTTTCCTACTTTATGATGGCGTGAGAGCAAAACAAATTCAGCTGAAACCACACTTCAAGTACCCATACAACAATTCTGTTTTTCACTTTGAAGATACTAAAAAAAATTCAATAAATCATATAACATATTCAAGATTGTATTATAGGCCGGGAGGTGGTTCATACCTGTAATCCCAGCACTTTGGGAGGCCGAGGCAGGCAGATCACCTGAGGTCAGGAGTTCGAGACAAGCCTGACCAAAATGGTGAAACCCTGTCTCTGCTAAAAATAAAAAATAAATTAAAAAAAAAAATTAGCTGGGCATAGTGGCGCATGCCTGTAGTCCCAGCTACTCAGGAAGCTGAGGCAGGAGACTCACTTGAACCCAGAAGACGGAGGTTGCAGTGAGCTGAGATCGTGCCATTGCACTCCAACCTGGATGACAAGAGAGAAACCCCGCCTCAAAAAAAAAAAAAAAAGATTTTATTATAAAACAGGCTTTGTGTTACATGATTTGCCCAACTGTAGGCTAAAGTAAGTGTTCTACTAATGTTTAAGGTACATTAGGCTAAGCTATAGTGTTTGGTAAGAGCAGTGTCTTAACTGCATTTTTGACTTACAATATTTTCATCTTATGATGGGTATCAAGACGTGATCCCATTGTTAGTAGAGAAGCATCTGTATTTAATAAATAATTATAAGGAATAAATGAGGGTTTAGCACAGTGTCTGGATGTTAGTATCTACTCAATAAACTTTAGTTTCCTTATGCAACTATCTTTACCACCCACGTGGCCAGATTCAGAATGTGATCTTCTGAATATAGCAGAACAACCTATTGACAGGAAGATGCTTGATTTTTAAAATACGTGAAGGCTATTATATCTCCACCCACGCTCTCATAGAATGAGGAGGAAACGCTGTTGGGACCAGAAGTGTCACGCTGGCTTAGGTCCCAGGAGAAGCACCCAAGACACCCCCAGCTCTCTGACACCTTGGCGGCCTCACTAAGCAACTTGATATGGTTCCATGTTCCTGTATTTCTCAGAGGACATAAAAGTGTTCAAAGCCCCGGAACCAGCAAGCAAGAGGTGCCAAGATATTGACTTCATTTCCTATAGGGTTCCCTGGCCTCTGTTACAGGACACTATTTTGAGGTTGGATTATATATTTTTAGGTTATTTGGAAAATCATTGTGGCTTTAAATAATAAAATTCTGAGTGACATCTGTCAGCCCTGATTACTGTGAGTCGGCTAAGCTGCATTTTCTTTCGTTTTCATTTTTAAAAGTGCAATGAAGTAAGTGTTACCCAGAAAGGTCTGTGAGAGTCTGCAGGGTTGTGTATTAAACACTCTCTTGAAACTGGTCCCAAAGGCTTGTATCAGGGACCTAGCAACAGGCCTGGGGTGGTACACCCAAGAGCTGAGCTGGCAAACACTGCCAAAAGCAGGAAGTGGGACTGAGGCTCCTGCAAGGAATCACAGGGGCATCTGGTCAACCTCCTTCATTTCACCAGTGGGGTAGCAGAGGCCCAAGGGGGTTGGAGACTTGCCTTGGATGTACAGACAGCCACGGTGAAAGACAACAAGAGGCAGGTCTCCCCACAGCTTCCTTCAGGACTCTCTGAGTTACACTATGAGGCCCATCAGGTCTTCTTATTCTATGAGTAGCACATCAATAAGGTTCGTATCCTACTGACCCAGTCCAGAAATCACCTCACGAAAGGGTTCCTCTACATAAATCTCTGCCCTTCTTCTTTGCTTTCAGGATTCAATCATTGTTCCTACTCAGAAAAGTGCATCTTTTTTTTTCTTTTTAAGAGATGGGGTCTAGGCGGGCATGGTAGCTCGCACCTGTAATCCCAGAACTTTGGGAGGCCAAGGCAGGTGGATCACCTGAGGTCAGGAGTTTGAGACCAGCCTGGCCAACATGGTGAAATGCCGTCTCTACTAAAAATACAAAATTAGCCAGGCATGGTGGCATGCACCTGTAATCCCAGCTACTTGGGAGGCTGAGGCAGCAGAATCGCTTGAACCCAGGAGGTGGAAGTTGCAGTGAGCCAAGATTGTGCCACTGCACTCCAGCCTGGGCAGCAAGAGCAAGGCTCTGTCTCAAAAAAAAAGAAAAAAAAAAAAAAGAGAGATGGCGTGTCACTATGTTGCCCAGGCTGGTCTTGAACTCTTGGCTTCAAGCGATCCTCCCACCTTGGCCTCCCAAAGTGCTGGGATTATAGGCATGAGCCACCACACTCAGCCTTGAAAAGTGCATCTTTTATGACTACCTGTTGGTGATCCACCACGTGAGTCTCACTTAATACGGGACTGGTGGTTTAGGAATCACCTGTGGCTGTCGCAGTTTTGGTCCTGCAGGGAAAGTGCCATCTACAAAATGAACTTGGAATGTCTAGGTTCAGGCAGTCTCTTCCTCAGAAAGCAGGAACCTCCAGACCAGATCTACCAAAAGCCATTCTCCCTCCCACAATCACCGCCACCATGTCCTGAGTATCAATAGCTTATTGACCCTCTTCTTCGACAGAGGAAAATATGGATACAAAGGAAGGTTATTTGTGTCCAACACCTTGAGGTAGATGCCTGTGAGTGCCAAAAACATGCCAGAAATTCATCCAGGAGCAATGAAGTTGTTAAGAATCAAACTCAATGGTTTTTTTTTTCTTTTCCTCTTTTTTTTTTTTTGTGGGTATGATTTTACAGAATCCTCCTTTTTCCCCCAAATAAGTTTGATCAGCATGCATTTCATGTCTGAATTAGGACCTTAATTCAAGGCCCAGCACAGGGAAAGGAGTCAATAAGCACCTGATGAATAGAGGGATGAATTTGGGAGGCAAGCCTTTTCAAAGAAGCTATTGATGAGTAAATGCCTATAAAATAAGCACATACTTTGTTATGTGGGACAAGAGATAGGGATGGGTTGGGAGTCCCATTCTCACGGATGGGAACCTCATTTTAAAAGTTTTCAGGTTTGGCCGAGCGCAGTGGCTCATGCCTGTAACCCCAGCACTTTGGGAGGCTGAGGTGGGCAGATCACTTTAGTTCAGCCTGGAAAACATGGCAAAACCCTATCTCTCCAGAAAAATACAAAAATTAGCCAGGCCAGTAGTCCCAGCTACTCAGGAGGCTGAGGTAGGAGGATGGCTTGAGCCCAGGAGGTGGAGGTTGCAGTGAGCTGAGATCGCGCCACTGCACTCCAGCCTGGGAAACAGAGTAAGACCTTGCCTCAAAAAAATAAAAACAATAAGCCGGGCACAGTGACTCAGGCCTATAATCCCAGCACTTTTGGAGGCCGAGACAGGCGGATCACCTGAGGTCAGGAGTTCAAGACCAGCCTGCCCAACATGGGAAAACCCTGTCTCTACTAAAAACACAAAAAATTAGCCCAGCGTGGTGCTGGGCACCTGTAATCCCAGCTACTCGGGAGGCTGAGGCAGGAGAATTGCTTGAACCCGGGAGGTGGAGGTTGCAGTGAGCCGAGATCACACCATTGCACTCCAGCCTGGGCGACAAGAGCAAAACTCCATCTCAAATAGTAGTAATAATAATAATAATAATAATAATAATAATAATAATGTTAAAGCATTTCCAGGCTTTGAACCATCTTTCCTGACAGAGACCTCTGTGATGTGGTTGTGGAGGTGGGGGCGGGTTCTCCACATTACCAAGAAGAAAACCGAGGAAATGAGACAATGAGAAGCTACTCCAAGGTCTGCAATGAATGAATAGAAAAGCTGAGACGAGCACTCAATCTGTTTCTCTTATTTGATATTTTCTATTCTCTTAAGATGGTGTTTTAAAGCCTTAAATCTCCCGAAAAATATATCTTACGCATCGCACCGAAAGCCTTCAGATGCTAACTTCGGAGACAATGAAATCACCCCATGTCCCCTCAGCCTTGCCAAAAGCTGATGTCTAAACCACGTCACCATTCGTGGCCTTAAACCCTGGCTAAACAATCATAATCACATTTCTGGAAATATAGGAATGCTGGCTGCCAAAAGCACTGAAGTATTAGACCACACCTCAAAGCTTTCTGTGCAGTGAACACTAGAAATAAGGAACTTCACAAGATTACCTGCCTAAAGAATCCACCCTCACAATTCCCCATCTAAAATACAAACTACACCTGGAAGTCCCCAAACAAGACAACAAGTCCCTGGTCAGGAATATAGGAGGTGCCCAATACATGGGAAATACAGAAGACTTAGGGTCTATGATATACACGCATTAAAAACTCTATGCTCTGCATGTGGTCCATCCATACAGTGGAATATTATTCAGCCTTAAAAAGATGGAAATTCCTGGCCAGGCGCGGTGGTTCACGCCTGTAATCCCAGCACTTTGGGAGGCTGAGGCAGGTGGATCATGAGGTCAGGAGATCAACACCATCCTGGCTAACACAGTGAAACCCTGTCTCTACTTAAAAAAAAAAAAAAAAAAAAAAAATTAGCCAGGTGTGGTGGCAGGTGCCTGTAGTCCCAGCTCCTCGGGAGGCTGAGGCAGGAGAATGGCATGAACCCAGGAGGCAGAGCTTGCAGTGAGCCAAGATTGCACCGCTGCACTCCAGCCTGGGCAACACAGCGAGACTCCATCTCAAAAAAAAAAAAAGGATGGATATTCTGATATATGCTACAATGTGGATGAACCTTGAGGATGTTAAACTAAGTGAAATAAGCCAGTCACAAAAGACAAATACTATATAATATCTTTCATATGAGGCACATAGAACAGTCAGAGTTGTAGAGATGAAAAGCAGAATGATGGTTGCCAGGGGCTGGGGAGAAAAGAGAATGGGAAATGCTTGTTTCATGGGGATAGAGTTTCAGTTTTGCAAGATAAAAAAGTTTTGTGGATGGATGGTGATGATGGTTGTGCAACAGTATAAATGTGCTTTATGCCACTGAACTGTACACTTGAACATGGTTAACATGGGGGCCAGGCATGGTGATTCACACCTGTCATCCCAGCACTTGAGGAGGCCTAGGCAGGAGAATTGTCTGAGCCCAGGAATTCAAGACTAGCCTGGGCAACATGGTGAGACCCCCTCTATTTAAAAAAAAAAAAAAAAGCCAGGCGCGGTGGCTCATGCCTATAATCCCAGCACTTCGGGAGGCTGAGGCAGGTGGATCACGAGGTCAGGAGATGGAGACCATCCTGGCCAACATGGTGAAACCCTGTCTCTACTAAAAATACAAAAATTACCCAGGCGTGGTGGTGCACGCCTGTAGTCCCAGCTACTTGGGAGGCTGAGGCAGGAGAATTACTTGAACCCGGGAGGCAGAGGTTGCAGTGAGCCAAAATCACGCCACTGCACTCCAGCCTGGGCGATAGAGCGAGACTCCATCTCAGAAAAAAAAAAAAAAAAAAAAAAAGGTTAAAATGGTAAATTTTATGTTATGTATATTTTACCACAATTAAGAGTAAATAAATGTTTTAATCCACCTTCTTCCCAATATGGTGAGAAGCAGAAAGAGACTCCTTCAACAGATACCATTTCAAAGTTATGCTGCCTCTCAGTCCATAGCCCTAGGAACCCAAACAAAAAGACAAGGGGTCAACATAAAGGGCATTCAGGGGTCCCCAGCGGGCGTCCCCAGCATCCTGGGACTCTACTTCCTCTAGGGGAAGGTAAATAAAATCAGCTGATCAACCAATCAGCTCACTGGAAAGCAGGAAACAGAGGGACTCTCTAAAATCAGCCCAGATTGCTACACAGGAATTGTCCAAAGTCCAAAAAGTTGCCACTCTTTAAAGGAGGCAGAAGAGAATACATAAAAACCAAGAAGGAAGAAACAACAAAGGTGAGGTAGAGAAGGACTCCAATGCAACCAAAAAGAAGGCTTCTAGCCTGAGACCTGGCTACCAGGGGCAGAACCCAGGTCAGAGGCTTCTCTGGCATTTTCTTTCCTGCTGGGCAGGCAGGAGTTCTCTCCAGAGGAACACATAGCTTTAGCCCCTCTTTGAAAAATTTGCTCCAAGAAAAAGAAAACACGTTTAACCAGAGATACAGGATAGAAAGGGCGGCCAGCTCTTAAAACTTGGGCCATAAATGTGCTTGGAGGTTGGTTTTGCCCTTAAAGGAAATAAAATTTATGGTTTGTCAGATAACTAGAAAGAAAAGCCCTCAGAGTGGAAATCTGGCCAGATAAAAGTCTACGAATGAATAGGAAGTTTTCTTAAAATGCAGTGCTTAAATATTTCAGTGAGAAAAAGATCTTAGGATCTACCAAGTTGGTTTTTGTTTTTCTTTTTCTTTTTTTTTTCTTTTTCTTTTTTTTTTTTGAGACAGTCTCACTCTGTTGCCCAGGCTGGAGTCCAGCAGCGCAATCTCAGCTCACTGCAACCTCTGCCTCCTGGGTTCAAGCAATTCTCCTGCCTCAGCCTCCCAAGCAGCTTGGATTACAGGCATGTGCCACCACGCTCAGCTAATTTTTGTACTTTTAGTAGGGACAGCGTTTCGCCATGTTGGCCAGGTTGATCTCGAACTCCTGGCCTCAAGTAATCCACCTGCCTCAGCCTCCCAAAGTGCTGGGATTACAGGTGTGAACCACCACGCCTGCCCGGCACTTTTAACTCAAACCAAACCTAGAAAAACCTCCACAAGCAAATATCCTTTCTTTTCTTGTCACGCGGGCTTGTCTTTGACCCAGAGCTGTGGGAGAGTAAACCTTCCCTTTACAATATTAACAATCTCCATACTGTGGTTACCTAGGGGAGAAGGCGGGAGGGAACTGCTGACTGACAGGTGACAAGATGGCACCTTCCAGACTGACGGCAATGTTCAATGGTATCCTGGTTTGGATGGTGGTTCCGTGGATGTGTACATATGTAAAAATTCATTGAGCTGTCCCTAAGATTTGTGTACTTTATAAACATTATTCTTCAGCAAAAAGCGCACACATACATACATAATTTTTAAATTGCCACAGGTTTATGTTGTGCCCAACTGGAGCCAAGTTGGTTGTAAAAAGGGGCCCCAATCACAGTGAGTTCATTCACCTGCACTCCCACCTCTTCTCTGAATCCGCCACACGGTTATCGAAGCTGGCTCCAACGACGAGCCCTCTGGATAAAGAAGAATAATGGAAACTCAGTCCGAGGAGCTTATTTCCCATTTGGAGGGGTTTTGCAAGGCAGCAGATTGAAACTAATGACAAAAGTAACTGAGATTCTTGCCAATCAAGCTCTCCCTGAATCGTGCTGAAATCTGTCACTCAAGAGCTTCTATGAGGGTGTCTCATTCCTGCATTACAGAATAACATGGAACAAAGATTCTCTTGCCATGGCAGCCTTTCAGACACCAAAATTAGTTGTTATTCTCAGTCACCTCTCATCCAGGCTATTCATTCATTCAACACACAAGATTTATCAAATCTGACAACTATTTCTACATAGTATGGTTTTCAGATCCTCTCACTGTCCTGGCTCCAAATATGCCCTTTTTTATAAGGGCACTGTCGCATTGGTGAGGACACCACCCTCATGATGTAATTGCCTCCCAGAGGCCCCATCTCCTAATACCATCACATTGGGGATTAGGTTTTAAGGCATGAGTTTTGGGGGAGACGTAAACATTCAGACCATAGCATTGAGCAACTGTAAAGAACTATTAAAAGTGTGCGCAGCCGGGCGTGGTGGCTCATGCCTTTAATCCCAGCACTTTGGGAGGCCGAGGTGGGCAGATCACCTGAGGTCAGGAGTTCGAGACCAGCCTGACCAACATGGAGAAACCCCCTCTCCACTAAAAATACAAAAAATTAGCCAGGCCTGATGGTGCATGCCTGTAATCCCAGCTACTCGGGAGGCTGAGGCAGGAGAATCACTTGAACCCGGGAGGTGGAGGTTGCAGTGAGCCGAGATCATGCCACTGCACTCCAGCCTGGGCAACAAGAGTGAAACTCATCTCAAAAAAAAGAAAAGAAAAAAGAAAAAAAAGTGTGAGCAAGGTAAGCAGATACCCCTTCTCCATCCCATCAATGTCACCACCATCCTCCTGCCACTCAATTAGGAAGTGTCTTCTCAGTCTTGTCCACTCTCCTCCTCCTCCCCTCTCCCTGTAGTCCCCACTGGTCTTGTTCCTTCTTCCTGTAAGGAATTTAACACTTTCATTTATGGAGTCATCATCCTTGGGATGGGTCGCCGCCAGCCCTTGGGGCATTGCAAGCTTGTGTCTGATACAGATTCACAGGTCTGGCTCGTGACTGACAGGGTCAGAGTCTGGGATGAGGTTCAGAGTTGGTGCTGTGAGTAGGCACCGAGAGGAAACGTGGGCTAGGGCTGGCACTGCTGTTAGAGGCTGCCAGGTCTCACTGGGCAGCTTGACTCGCCATTCTAACCTGTGAGGTGCTCCCATCTCCTCGTTTCTCCCACCCCATGTCCACCTCCATGGAAGGCACCAGCCTTGTTGCATAAAGGGAGCACGATGCTGCAAGCTCAGTGCTCCAGGACGTGGGTTCCTACCAAGCTGTCCTCATGCCGCTCTCCATTTTCTCATCATCTCTGACTGCCCCTCACCACCTATCATGCTATTCATTCATTCATTCTGTGCCTCTTCAGCTCAGAGACATTCATCTGGTCTTCTCTGCCGCCTCTTCCCTGCATGCCACCCTGAACCCCAGCGAGGTTTTCAAATGGTTTCCTGGCTGTTACCACCCCAGACAACTCATGGAGAAGCAGCCATCTCAATTCCCCCCTGTCCCCGGGGTGGCCACTCTCCTGGAGGCTACAACCTGGACCTTTCTGTCAAGGCCAGTCTCCTTCTTGTCACCTCATGTTGTCCCTGGCCCCATGGTTCACCCGCATCATCCCTCCTCCTTGGAGACCTGATACAGCCCACACCAGCCACCCATCAGCTGGTGATGCCCTCCTTGTATGCCCATAGCATCCCCCCGGGGCCATTCTCGACTCACACTGCACGCTGTCTCTCCCAGCACTACCTAGAGGCTTCTACTCTGCCCCCATGACAACCATCATCCCAATAATAGCTGATACACACTGAGTGCACAGAAGTACCAGACACTGTCCCAAACATCAATTAATTCTTAACTCATTTAATTCTCTGCAGTGTATGTGCTCATTATTTTTAGTCTGCCCATTTTACAGATGAGGAAACTGAGGCACAGAGAGGTTCAGTAACTTGCCTAAAGGTACATGGCTAAATGTCTAGATGGTCAACTCCTTGAGGAGTATGGTGTATGTGTGTATGGGTGTGGGTGTATGTGTCTTCTGACTTTTCCAGGTATCTTCTATAATATTTCATTCATTCAATCGGCATTCATTCAACTTCTTTTTTAGTATTTATTCTTGTTTGAAGGATGGAAAATAACAATGGATAGATGTAGGCTTGCAGTGTACCATCCTGGGTTATTACCCCTGGCTCTGTTTCGGTCTAGGTGATGCTGATGACTTTTTCACTCTCCTGGAAGCCTATTATAAATGGTGATGACGTGGCCTACCTCTCAGTTTGCCCTGGTATCCTCATACCTGCTCACCAAGCTCACTCCCAACTCCAACCCCCCCACCCCCCTACACACATACAGGCCTTCCGCTAGCCTTATAAACCGACAAGTATCATCCATAAGGAAACTACATAAAAAGATCAATAGTCTGTCTTTGAGGCCTATACCACATTACCTTGCAACATCAAAATCAGGGTTTATCCTTAAAGTTAGCACAAGGAAAAGACACCCACTGGGGAAAGGGAGGCCCAGGGGTAGCCCTGGAGCTGGGACCAGGATATCCCCAGGCCTAACGCCCTGTCTCCCCTGCTAACCACAAGACGGCATGGTGCAGAAACCCAGAGAGCAAAGGTGCCAGGCTCTTCCCGGAGCTGCTATTTCTCCTAAAGACTTGGTCTCCAAAGGAGATCTGCACGCCTCATTTGTTGCACAAAATAGAAAGAGCAGCCCTCATGTTTCAGTCTAAGGCATTCATTTGTGGTTTTTATTTATAGTCCTGCATATATTTGTGCACACATAGATACACCAGCCAGGAAGTGCAGGTCCAGGTACACACTTACACACACACACACACACACACACACACTCTCTCTCTCTCTCGGAAAATCAAGATTTATTTGTACGTACATACAGCCCAGTTAAAGATAAGTCCATTCACAGTCCCTAAAAGAAAAAAAACTATTAAGCTTCACATTTTCAATTCCAAAACGACTCTAAAAATAAACTGCTCATCAACTCAATCGACTTTCAAAGTCACAGAAATTAGCGTGGATAGCAAAAATTCTAATAGCTTACTCCTTTTGCTCTTAATTAACCTAAGAATTTGGAAAATGGAGGGAAAACAAGAGAACATCCAGCCTCAAAAATTTGTTCCCGAAGCAGCCTTTCTCTAAAAGTATGACAGTATCTCTCTTGGTCTCTGCTCTGTTATTTAGGAATCGCCTGCAATCCATGCAACCCACTAAGTGAAAATTCAGCCACTTGGTAGGCCGTGCATCTTGTTCAGATAACCTCGCAGGAGAGGGGATGAGGGACAGACAAAATATTCCTAATGATATGATGGATTTATTGCTGTAGACCCAGAGGCATCAGAATATGCCAAGAGATGCACCAGGTTAGATGGTCCTTTGTACTTCAAAATATCACCTCCCCGCCAGCCCAAAGAAAATCCACAGAAAACAAACACCATTGATATTCAAGTAACTGTCTCTCCACATATTTGTTTCTTTCTTCATTTTGATGATCTTCCAGTACATCACCTCCTGGCCTCTCCCTTCTTCCTATCTCTGCCCTTACAAAAGAAACGCCAAGTCCTCTCCTTCCGCCCACATACCAACTTTATGAAAAAATCCCTGGCTGGAGCTATCTGGGGCACATAATCTAAGAACAAAGCCTGCAATAATGTTGCAGGTTGCAGCCCATGCTTTATCCAAAGGGTGGGAACATTTCTGTTGAGCACACAGAGGCCAACCGGGAGAGAAAGAAAATGCCATCTGGCTGGCAAGGGTTTATGTCTGTACCCATAGCTTAACAGAGGGGAAGCCAGCAAAGGGAGTACCCTTTGTAATTTCTTGAGGGATATTTGAGTTTAGAACAAGAGGGCAGTGAAACAAGAGTCTGCAATGCTGTCATTTCATGGTGGAAGCGGTTGCGGCATTCCCAGGAATTTTGAGCATGAATAAAGGACACTTCCAAGAAATTTCCAAGCTGGGAAGAAATGTCCAGGCCAAAGCTCTAGAGCTCTCGGGAGTATCAGCTCACTTCTGTGTCAGAATTGTCCCCAGCCCGGGCGTGGTGGCTCAAGCCTGTAATTCTGGCACTTTGGGAGGCCGAAGCAGGCAGATCACGAGGTCAGGAGTTCAAGACCAGCCTGGCCAACATAGTGAAACCACATCTCTACTGAAAATACAAAAATGAGCCAGGTGTGGTGGTGCATGCCTGTAGTCCCAGCTACTCGGGAGGCTGAGGCAGGAGAATGGCTTGAATTCGGCAGGCGGAGGTTGCAGTGAGCCGAGATTGCGCCACCACACTCCAGCCTGGGCAACAGAGCAAGACTCCGTCTCAAAAACAAAAACAAACACAAACCATCCTCAGAGGGTGTTTCATGTTAAAATTTGAAGAACATTTCAAGGAAGACAATGATGTAGGCATCTTGGTTAGAAATCTCACCCTCAGCCTCCCCTTTAAAAATCACCCACCCTGGCCTCCTCCACCCCTCAACACCATTCCCAATAAAGCAACCGCTATAGACTCCCAGATATGTAGCCAAATTCCTTCTGAGGGGTCATTAGCCTAAACGCAGCATACATAAAAACACAGCAGGCATGAAAAGTAATTTAAAAAAAACAAATGCCCTTCTAACACCAAACACACTGGTTATCCTAATAATTCCATGTCTCCGAAACTCAAATTCCAGCCATCAATTCAATCTACACTAAATGACAATCACTCTCAAAACATATCATATCAGTTCAAAGTAACAATTATATATGTCCACAATAATATCCAAAGTGCCACCAAAACCATGTTAATGTCAAGTTTTCCTTTAACTATTGTCATCATAGAGTTTCTCCTTTTATCATGAAGAAATACGGAATTAAAGATATGAAATGAAAAAAAGGAACATTCTGGCCGGGGAGAAGAGGGAAGTGACGTTATTGGTAATCAGAAAGATAGTAAGCGCTAACATTTTTTTGAGCGCTACTTCCTGACACTGAGCAATGCATTTTACATGCACTATCTCATATCCCCTTCCCCCACACCCTCTGAGGGATGTACAATGAGGCCCATCTTACAGATGAGGAAACTGAGGTTCTTAACAGTGAAATAATCCCAGTGTCAGCATGGAAGGTGAAATAAATAAGACAGAAGAGATTAAGAGAGACCGATTGCAACAGCCTAAGAAATAAATCATCTGATTGAAGCTAAGGCAGTTGCAGATGACAGGACTAAACAGAATTTAAATGCAGGGGATGAGAGAAAGCGGAGAGTTAAGATGATTGTGTGTTGTTGTGTTTTTTTTTTTTTTAATTTTGAGGGGTTTATTTTTTGAGATGGAGTCTCACTTTGTCACCCAGGCTGGAGTGCAGTGGTGCGATCTTGGCTCACTGCAACCTCTGCCTCCCGGGTTCAAGCAATTCTCCTGCCTCAGCCTCCCGAGAAGCTGGGACAACAGGTATGTACCAACATGCCCAGCTAATTTTTGTATTTTTAATACAGGCGAGGTTTCCCCATGTTGACCAGCTGGTCTCGAACTCCTGACCTTAAGTAATCCATCCACCTCGGCCTCCCAAAGTGCTGGGATTACAGGTGTGAGCCACCGTGCCCAGCTGAGACAATTATGTTTGGACTGCTGTATAGAAATTGGTAACAGAAACATAGGTTTGAATAAGATGGGCAGTAATTTAGTTTCAGAACTGCTGAACTCGAGGAACCATGGGCCCATAGGCAGGGACAGCTACTAGGCATTAAATGGTACCCACAAGCCTTTCCCAAACTCGTGTACCAATGCAGAGTTCATCACGTATCAAAACAAATCCATCTGTAACAGTCAAGTTTTAACCCTTTTGGGATGTTTTCCTACCAACCAGCCTGAAAGCAAATCAAAAATATACTTTTGCCTCTTCGAGACCAGCCTGGCCAACATGGTGAAATCCCGTCTCTACTAAAAATACAAAAATTAGCTGGGCATGGTGGCGTGTACCTGTAATCCCAGCTACTCAGGAGGCTGAAAAATTATCTGCACAGGAAGAAAACGGGGGTTTGAATGCCAATTCTTGAACAATTCCGCTTAAAGAATCAAAGTCCTCCACAAATACCCACTGTACAATACGCTACTGGATTCTGCAGGAAAGCTTTCTGTGGGACCATCCTGGGGCTACTCAATGCCCACCAAATCCATAGCCGATAGCCCGGCAGAAAAGGGGTCTATTAAAATCTCCCATTTTGGGCCAGGCACAGTGGCCCACGCCTGTAATGCCAGCACTTTGGGAGGCCAAGGTGGGCAGATCACCAGGTCAAGAGATCGAGATTGTTCTGGCCAACATGGTGAAACCCCATCTCCACTAAAAATACAAAAATTAGCTGGCTGTGGTGGCGAGCACCTGTAATCCCAGCTACTCCAGAGGCTGAGGCAGGAGAACCACTTGAACCCAGGAGGCGGAGGTTGCAGTGAGCCAAGATTGCGCCACTGCACTCCAGCCTGGTGACAGAGCAAGACTCTGTCTCAAACAAATAAATAAATAAATAAATGCCCCATTTTGAAGGGCAATAAAACTCCACGTGGAATGCCCCAACAAGACACACATTCAGTTATATCCCAGGTCAACATACGCCCTCACCATGAGCAAATGGTGGACAGTATATGCCTAAGACCAGCGGCTCCCCTGGCCACTCCTGACAAGCACCACACAGGGCTCCCCAGCTACAACTGCAGCTTCCCTACTAGAAAGGAGAAAATAAACTGTTTAGACCCAGATACCTAACTCTTTGGCCCCTTCCACATCCATCTCCTGCAAAAGTTTATCATATCACAAACAGGCAGAGACAGCCATGCAAACCAAATAGTCCACATGAGCACCTATGCTTCCTGGCCCTCTTAGATGACAGGGCTGTACACCCAGCACATTGTGGACAATGGGCTGTGAGCAGTTCTCCTGTCTCTCCCTGCTGCAATAACCCTGAATCATAGGTTCAGATGGAGGTGGTATAAAATAGAGCCACTGTCATCCTAATTTCCTGAAGCACAGCCTCCCTCCTCCACAACCCATATTATGCATATAACACGAATGAGGAAGCAACCTTTGTTTTAAGCCACTGACATTTGGGGATGTTTGTTACTGCAGCATAGCTTAAACTATCCTGACTAATATACTCACTATCTAAGACCCTTGAGAGAAATTTCTTTTTTCATTCCTTCTCTCATTAAAATAAGGCTGACATCTTTTAGCACTCTATTCAAGATTCTTCTTAATTTGTCCTTGACATAAAAAAGCCACTGTTCCAGCAGACACCCAACTTCCAAGATTCCTATACAGATCTTTTCATGCCTCTGTGCCTCTGCACATGCTGTTCCCTCTCCCTCGGATACCCTTCCCCACTCTCCCACCCTGCAATGCTCTTTGAACCCCTCATCCTTCAATGGCCATTGAATGTCTCTCACAAAGCCTCCCTACCAGCCTCAGACGGACTGAGCCACACATCCCTCAATATCCCTAACAGTCAACTTCTCTTCAGCCATGGGTCACGTACTATTATAATTACTTGTTGACAAGTCTGTCTGCTCACTGTATGGGAACTGTCGGTGAGGGCATTTGTCTACCTGTATCTTTTTATCCCCAGCACAGAGCACAGTGCCAGGTTAATAGTACATGCTCCACAAATATTTGTTGAATAAATGAACAAATGAATAAATTTCTCCCATGAAGATCTACAGATAAGAGGTCTTAAATAAAAACATCATATACATATATCAAAACTTATTTCAGGTACAGATGTTTACAAGTAGAAGACATACATCTCAACCACAGGGCAGCTGCAGGGGACAAATGTTCAGCCCACAATTTACTTAAGCAAATGTATCCACTTTCCTTTTTGCCCATGCAAGCAAACAACTATGTTGCTTCTCACTCTATTTTCAGAAAGTGAGTTTCTAAAAATCTCAGGAAAAGGTGGGGGTGCAGGCCTAACTATGTTCACCTAAGGCTTAGGCCTAAACCCAAGCAGGTTCATCTTGGTCTTTTGTCCATCAATCCAAGGAAAGATTCCTCAGCTGCTTCCCAATCAGGAGAAAAAGCTGCTGTCTGCGCGATATAATAACAACCCCAGGCCAAGCCGACAGGGTGGGAGAAGAAGGGCTAAAGTGTGTTCAGACCAAGGACAGTGAGCTCCCCTTGTTTGCTCCATCCAGAGATGAATGAACAGGAACGTGCACGTGGCAGTCATCCTGTAGTCAGGGGGTGGTCACCTGGATGCCCTTCTGCTTGGAAATCCTACTGGGGACACAGAAACCTCAGAGGGGTCTGTCCACAGCACAACCTTGTCCAGCTGATTCTTCAACAACTGCCAGACAATAGAGGTCAAATCTCAGAAGAAAGCTACGATCTCCTCCAGCCTCTCTGTCTAGAGAGCTCTTCAAACCCCCCAGGGCATCCCCAGGCAGCCTCAGGGAGCAGGGCAGGTGAGCTGTCTCTGCCACTCCAATGGGGCATCTTCAGCTGGGTCAGGCGCACAAAAGGGCAGACAGCAAGTCAGTCATTTGGTTTCATTGAGACATGCCTGCGTGCCATCCTACCCTTCCCCTGAGTGGTGGCTTTTTATGCCTCCAGAGCTTGGTGTCACGTGGAGCCAGGCAGGAAGTGCACTCACTAGCTGGGGAGGCAGGCAGACCTGGTCAGGTCGCCAGCTTTGCTACCAATAACCTGCGTGACTTCAGCCATGTAGCTTAACCTCTCTGAACATGTTTCTTCATTCATAAGATATAAATGATACCTCCCTTCCAGAATTGTGGAAGGTGCTGAACACATGTGCAGAATACTCTCTGGGCATAGTAGGCGGTCAATACATGGAAACTAGTGTTTACATTGTATGTTCTCACAATACACTCCGAAGGCAGGGTCTTCCATGGTTCCCTATGAAGGGCTGTTCTCAGCGCAGGCTTGTCACAAACAGGATGATCAGGAATACTTTGCCCTATCTGCAGGCAGGATGTACATATGATGACACACTTCCAAGCATGCAGGGAGGTCTCAGCACAGACTCCTGCCTGTGACGGTGGGGCTCACGCAGCCTGTCGCTCAGTCTCACCTGAGACAGTAATTGCCCCGATACATCAATACATGCCAAGGTCCTCCCAGGACCGTCTTCATCAAGCTTCCCCGCTTGATGAAATACGTCATATCAATATCCCTACGGAGTTATTTTTAGAGCTCAATGAAGGGCTGGTATCTCCTGTCCTGGCAATAAATACACAAGTCAGCCACCACCATAATAAGACTTAGGGTAACACCACCACTTACTGAGGACAGATCTTCTGTGGGGACATTGGAGGAGGACAGGGTCTGTGAGATTTCCGGGTAACCTCACCTTGGATGGAACATGGGTCATCTCCATCTGCCTGGGGTCACTTCCGGCTTTCACAGGCTATGACTGGCACCCATCTCGACGGGCGGTCTACTCCTTAACAACTTCTCTGTGTGTGTGTGTGTGTGTGTGTGTGTGTGTGTGTGTGTGTGTGTGTGTGAAGTCTTCCAAAATCGTGCTGTCACGCTTTGTGCAGCCTGGAAAATATCTCAGTGAGCAAATCCTAAGGACAGCAGCCCTGCAATGAAGTCAGCCAGACTTAAAGAGGAAATAGATGGCTGACAGCTGACAGCTGTCCATCACAAAGTCCATCCCTACAGACATCAGGCCCAGTAGAAAGTAAATGCTGTCACCATAGCAAAATCAGGTCCCAGGTTTGCTGCGTGACAGCCTTCCCGTTGCCGCCACCCGGCAGCAATCCTTCATCACCATCTTCACCCTCTTCAAAATGGAAAGGGCCGGAGGAGCCCTGCTGCTCCCCGGCTGATGGATGAGACTTTCATTGAAACTCATTCTCACCCAAGTGTCACCTCAGCCATTGCCCTGCTAAGCCTCGCCCCCCGAGTGTCCAGTGAAAGGCTTTTTTCTTCTTTAAAGGAATCTGGGGAACTGAAGCGGCATCCAGACAGAAGCACTTAGGTGAGGGGCCTAAGAAGTCACCCCAGATCTTTCCACCTGCCTCGGCAGCTGTCTCCTCCTTTTCTCTCCACTCCACCCCCAGCCCCGCCTTCCTGGGGGGTACTGTCTTCTGTATCACCCCCATCGGATGCCCTGAGTCACATCTTCTAGCTCCTATGTTCTCTCCACCTCCAGTAGTGAGGATTCTACACACATGTGCACACATGCGTGCACACACAAGCACCCGCAAAACATACATCCTTCAAAGGAATGTTCTTTTTTTCTTTTTTTTTTTTTAACAGAGCCTCCATTTGTACCCCAGGCTGGAGTGCAGTAGTGTGATCTCAGCTCACTGCAACCTCCGCCTCCCGGGTTCAAGCAATTCTCCTGCCTTCGCCTCCCAAGTAGCTGGGATTACAGGCACCTGCCACCACACCCAGCTAATTTTTGTATTTTTATAGACATGGGGTTTTGTCATGTTGGCCAGGCTGGTCTTGAACTTCTGACCTCAGGTGATCCGCCCACCTTGCCCTCTCAAAGTGCTGGGATTACAGGCGTGAGCCACCGCACCCGGCCAATGTTCTTTATGAGTAGAGACAAGACATGGTAGACACCTTTTTTCTCATGTCTCATGACCACGATTATGAAGATTCATTCTTGAATACTCCTTGAATATCCTTTGTTCAAAACTCCAAGGTTGTTTCTTGTGCAGTTTCTGAGGTGGGAAATCCATCCCATGACTTCAACAGGAAGAGATCCATGAAGCTCTAAATTGGAGATGCTGAGGCAAGCGAGGGGGGAACTGCCATTTGATAGGATGCCCCTGGGGCAGGAGAGGGTGATGGAAAGGGTGATGGGGGCCTGGAGAGATAGCCAGTTAGCAAAATGGTTAAGAGTTAAGCCCTGGGTTCAAATTCTTGCTCTAACGCTTGACATCGGGGTGACTTTGGGCAAAGTACAGTGACTTCCCTGGGTCTCAGTTCCTCACCACAAAAATATAGCAACACCTGTGCTGTTGGGGTCTTGGGTGGATTAACTGGAATGATCTGGACAGAGCCCTTGGCACGGTATTTGGCTCATAAGCAGCATTTAATAACTTTCTAGCTTCTAAGAAATTACCACCCAATATACAAAAATCAACACAAAATGGATCCAAAATTTAAGCTTAAGAAAAAAAAGAAATTACCCTCCATTATCTCAACTAGACTTTACATCAACCCTATGACTTGGTAGGTATTTGCGCCATTTTACAGATAAGAAAACTGAGGCACAGAGTGTCCTGTGCATCCCCCAAGATCACAAAGCCAGATAAGGGCAGAGCCAAGGTTTGAGCCCTGGCAGCTGTGGCTGCAGAGCGATGGGCCCACCGCTCTGTTCTGGGGCCCACCCCCGGCACAGCAGACCTGAACGTCCAGGCCTTTCCTGGGCTAGCACAGAGCCTGCATAGCTGCAGTGACTACAGTAGCTGTTTCCTTTGTCCTCGTCCCCTGCAGTTTCTTTCCAGAGTCCCAAGAAGCCACACAACCCTTCAGGAGGAGATTAGCAGCAGCAGAAAACAGAAATAAGAGAAAGAAAGTTTTCTTTTTCCGGGCTAGAGGTGCCCTGCTGCGCTGGAGAGAAACTGGGAGGAGGGAAAGCTAATGCCAGCCCCAGCCCGGTTTCTGCCCGCTGCCCTTTGCAGCTCTAGGTGGAAGCACAAGCTTGCTAGGCTCAGCACGCTCAGAGCTGCAGGAAGGCGGTCAGCTCTGGCAGCCACACTGCTCCTGTCCCAAAGGGAGGACAGACCTAGAGAAGTGGCCTGATCTGCCTTCTCCACCTCCGAATCCTCCCACCACATACACACACACACACACACACACACACACACACACGCCTTTTGCATTTATCCCGGGGTCCTCCAGAGGGACAAGGAAGAGCCTGATTCAGTGACCCCTGAGCCCTGCCTCTCAGCAGCCTGGGAAGCCTCCGACCTACATTCAGATGCCTAGGGGTTCTGGGAGGGGCGCTCAAAGCTCAGAGGCCTGAATTCAGCACCCTGCTCAGGCTCTTTGAGAACCGCTGACTTGAAGTGGGGCTGCTCGCTTTGCTAAACAAATATGGGTAACTCTGGTCTTCCAAAAAGAGCTCACAGTTCTGTCCTCCCTGGAAGCTACAATTCAATCATCCTCTTCCAAACGTCGAAATCCCAGCTTCAGTGAGGCTATCTCACACAGCAACCTGCCTGGGAGTGACCCGCATGCAAAACTTCAAGAGTTTGAGGGAAACTTGAGGGAAACTTGCAGAAACCAGCTTGCCAAGGAAAAACGCTCCCAGTGCGTTCAATGTAAAAGCAGGCGACCCAGCTAAACTGAGTAAACTGACCCAGTCGGGGGGATGAAAGGGAACGTATATCTGTGCAATGACAATAAATCGTGGAAAGACATATTAAAATACAAAAGCCATTTCTAGACGCAAAATCATGGATGTGTTTTATTTCCTTCTTTGTGTTTTCTGGTATTTTTACAAAACTGCACTGCAGAATGTTTGGAATCAGATGAAAAGTTCATTTCTGAGAAGCCTCCTTCTTTTCTCTTTTAAATTTTCTTCTTTTGCATTCCATTTTGGCCAGCTCGCTTGAACTCTGCGTTCAAACACCTTTCTCTCCCAAGCAAAAGCTCCAAGAGGAATCTTTTGGAGCAAAGTTAGAACCGCAGGGAAGCTTGAAAAGAGGAAACAGACCAGCCTGGCCGGTGGAGGTTAAATTAAACTACAGTCCTCTAGCAGGCCCCGGGCTTGGTCAGGAGCTATTGGTAAGACGGCAGAAACGGAATACAGGCCAATAAACAAATCAAAACAAAAACAAGAAGCAAAGAAAGAAAGAAACATGTTTTAAGAAGAATAAAGTCATTAGGTGGCAAGGGGCCTCTGCAGGACCATCCAGGCCAGGGAGAAAAACCCCACCAAGGACCCAAACTTCTTTCACTGGGGAGCTGCAAGCAGGAGGCGCTGGCTCTGAGCAGTGGCTTTGTGCTTCGGGCAGAACTGGCCGCGAGGGCTGCGCCCCACCAGCCGCGCGCCGGGAGGGCGGACGCGCCGGGCACAGCCAGGCGCCGGGGGTGACCGCGGCAGCACCGGCCCGGCGGCTGGAAGCAGACGCGCCGCTCCGCCCGCGCCCGCGCCCGGTGGAGCCACAGCGCCATCAAGTGGCCGCTCGGCGAACGGCCGCACGCGGAAGCGGCTCAGGCGCAGGGAAGAGGTCCAGGGTTCCCAGCCGCAACTGTCCCTGGGGGAAGGGTCTGGACCTGCCAAGCTGCCACTCCAGGGCCTGAGGCAGGAGCCTGCAGACGGACACCAGCTGTCCAGGCGCACTCCACCACCCAGGGCTGCCCCAGAGGATGTTCGGGAATCCTGTCTCCTCCTTTGGGAGAGAGGTTACTTTTGCAGTCCCAGGCCCATTCTCTCCTCCAGCAACTTGCTCAAAGTTTAAAAGGTTTGGTTCTCAGAGGGTGGCGCCAGAGCAAAGGGGGCATCTCGCTGCTCTGGGGCATCCTGCAGGGGATGGCGCAGATCTGGGGTCCATATCTGTGAGCGGACACCACTGGAACATGTGTCTAGAGAATCTGGGCGGGATCACTGCCCACAGCCCTTCAAGGCCCACAAACCTACAACACATCTCTCCTGGAAACAGCACGTGATCCTATATGCCTCCTGGTCTTTGGGTACAAATTATGGGGTGACTCAAGAAGAGAGCACGTGATATGGTTTGGCTGTTTGTTCCCTCCAAATCTCACACTGAAATGTGATCTCCGGTGTTGGAGGTAGGCCTAGTGGGAGGTGTTCGGATCATGGGGGTGGATTCCTCATGAATGGTTTGGTGCTATCTTCACAGTAATGAGTGAGTTCTCATTAGAACAGTTCATGTGAGCTGGGCATGGTGGCTCACACCTGTAATCCCAGTACTTTGGGAGGCCACGTCAGGTGGATCCCTGGAGGTCAGAAGTTCGAAACCAGCCTGGCCAACATGGTGAAACCCCATCTCTATTAAAAATACAAAAAAATTAGTTGGGCGCGGTGGCACACACCTGTAGTCCCAGCTACTCGAGAGGCTTGAGGCAGGAGAACTGGTTGAACTTGGGAGGCAGAGGTTGCAGTGAGCCAAGATTGTGCCGCTGCACTCTAGCCTGGGTGACAGAGCAAGACTCCATCTCAAAAAAAAAAAAAAAAAAAAAAAGAAAGAAAGAAAAGAGTTCATGTGAGATGTGATTGTTAAAAAGGGCCTGGTACCTTCCCCCATCTCTTGCTTTCCCTCTTGCCATGTAACATGCTGGTTCCCGTTTACCTTCTGCCATGATTGGAAGCTTCCTGGGGCCTCACCGGAAGCCAAGCAGATGCCAGGGCCATGCTTCCTGTACAGCCTGCTGAACCCTGAGCCAAATAAACCTCTTTTCATTACAAACTACTCAGGCTCAGATAGTCCTTTATAGCAATGCAAATGGACTAACACACCCCATGATCTCCATTCACAAACCACTAGAGGAACCCAACAAAGCAACGGAAAAGTTCTCAGAGCACCAACCAGGAATATGCATATTAATATGAACACTATAACAGGAAATTACAGGAAAAGCATAGAGCGTTTGCTCTGTGCAAAGCACTGTGCAAATTCCTTCTGTACTTTATCTTCTTTAACCTTTACCACGACCTTGGGACATGAGTTTTTTATGATGTTTGTTTGTTTTCTACAGAAAAGGAAATGGAAGAACCCAGAGGTCCAAAAACTCACTCAAGGTTGCCTGGCCTGGAGTCACAGCCTGAGAGCCAGCTCCTTCACTTACCCTCCTTGATCCCATCTTTCCATCCATCCCCCAACCCCCAGCCGTAGGTGGATCCAGGTTTTGTGAGACCTGAAACATACATGTTTTCTAGAGGGAGAGGCAGCCTCTTTAAGATATGAAGTTGTAAATACACAGTTGAGGCCAGTCATGGAGGGCTGTGTAGGGGAGGGGCTCTGCCTCATCTCCAGAGTAGATCCACCCCTGCTCTTTAGACAGCCCCCTGCCCAGGAGCTGGCTTTCTGGAAACACTCCTCCGCATTGCCCCTCACAGCCATTTCTCTGGCTTCTGCAATTGACTTCCACACCCACCCTGCCCCTGAAACTGCTCTGACTCAAGGTCACTCAATGACAGCCCAACTGCCAGGTCCAATGAGAGCTCTCAGTGCTTCCCTCCAAGAGGAATTTGCAGCCCTGACATTTGCACTCCTGGAAGCCTCTTGTCTCCCAGCATCCAGGACACCACGATCCCCTGGCTTCCCTCCTACCATCCAGCCCCACTTTGTCTGTGTTCCTCATCAGTGGATCTTCTGTGGACTGCTCCTAAACCCGCAGGTGAGCACAGAACAGGAAAGAGCATAGCCTCTCAGCCAGCTAGACCCGAGGTTTGATCCCAGAATCCCAGTTAACAGCCGTGTAACCATCAGCAAACGGGTCATCCTCTCGGAGCCCATTTTTCTCTTCCGTGTAATTGGGGTTGTACATCAGAAGTTATTTAGAAGATTAAATGAGATCCTGTGCTTAGTATGTTTAATAGGATGCCTGCCCCAAAGCAGGGATCCCGGATCACTGCTGAGGGTCCCTGTCAGACTTGAGCTCCAATCCATCAATCTGTCCTGCACACCAGATTAATATTTCATTGTCTGCAGAATCAGATCACCCAGGATCCCTCTGAGAAACGCATCTTGTCTGAGAGTGCCCTTCCCACCACCATCAAGCCTGCCTTCCTCCCTTTTTTGCCAGTTTCTGAACGACACCACTGGCAATTCAGATTCAGCATCCAGACATCCAGGATTCATTCTGAATCCAGCCTCCCCTGCAGGAAACATGGCCCTGGAATCCATCATCCCCCAAGAGTCTCCCTCAGACCCCACCCTCCTCTCCCACGTCGGTCCGGGAGTTCCTGATCTCACTCTTCGGTCCCTGAACAGCCTCCTAAATGCTGGGTGTCTCTCCTGGCCCCGCCTCGCCACTGCCCCCAACCCATCCTCCTCTCCAAAAGAGTGAGCTCCTCAGACACATCTCAGATCATGCAGTTTCTCCATTTAAAACCTTGCGATGTCTTCCCCTTTCCATGGGTATGAAGTTCAAACCATGCCACAAAGCTTGGGGTCATCAGACCCCTGCTGCCCATGTACCCACCTCATCTCCCCTACAACCCCCTGCAGGATTTGCTCAGACATCCCAAACTACCTGCATTCCCCAAAACATGGCACTAGACACCCTCTCCCTTCCATGTCCCCTGTACACATGATGTTCCACCACCTGGAACACTCACCCGTTTCTCTGCTAACCACTTTCAGTGGCCAGGATAAATGTCACCTCCTCTTGGAAGCCCTCTAGGATGTCCCCTTATGGTTCAGGATCAATTCTCTGTGCATCCTGTGAGTACTCCAGTCACAGCACTATTTGAACCCTACGATATTAGTATTTATTTTCCTGTCTCCCAGGCTAAGTGGTGTGCTCTTTGAGAGTGCAGATATCTTGAAAAGCAGTAACGTGCAGTGGTCGAAAGAGTGGGTTCTGCTCTTTAGTTAATTAGATCCCATTTGTCAATTTTGTCTTTCGTTGCCATTGCTTTTGGTGTTTTAGACATGAAGTCCTTGCCCATGCCTATGTCCTGAATGGTAACGCCTAGGTTTTCTTCTAGGGTTTTTATGGTTTTAGGTCGAACATTTAAGTCTTTAATCCATCTTGAATTGATTTTTGTATAAGGTGTAAGGAAGGGATCCAGTTTCAGCTTTCTACATATGGCTAGCCAGTTTTCCCAGCACCATTTATTAAATAGGGAATCCTTTCCCCATTGCTTGTTTTTCTCAGGTTTGTCAAAGATCAGATAGTTGTAGATATGCGGCGTTATTTCTGAGGGCTCTGTTCTGTTCCATTTATCTATATCTCTGTTTTGGTACCAGTACCATGCTGTTTTGGTTACTGTAGCCTTGTAGTATAGTTTGAAGTCAGGTAGTGTGATGCCGCCAGCTTTGTTCTTTTGGCTTAGGATTGACTTGGCGATGCGGGCTCTTTTTTGGTTCCATATGAACTTTAAAGTAGTTTTTTCCAATTCTGTGAAGAAAGTCATTGGTAGCTTGATGGGGATGGCATTGAATCTGTAAATTACCTTGGGCAGTATGGCCATTTTCACGATATTGATTCTTCCTACCCATGAGCATGGAATGTTCTTCCATTTGTTTGTATCCTCTTTTATTTCCTTGAGCAGTGGTTTGTAGTTCTCCTTGAAGAGGTCCTTCACATCCCTTGTAAGTTGGATTCCTAGGTATTTTATTCTCTTTGAAGCAATTGTGAATGGGAGTTCACTCATGATTTGGCTCTCTGTTTGTCTGTTGTTGGTGTATAAGAATGCTTGTGATTTCTGTACATTGATTTTGTATCCTGAGACTTTGCTGAACAAATGGGATCTAATTAAACTAAAGAGCTTCTGCACAGCAAAAGAAACTACCATCAGAGTAAACAGGCAACCTACAAAATGGGAGAAAATTTTCGCAACCTACTCATCTGACAAAGGGCTAATACCCAGAATCTATGATGAACTCAAACAAATTTACAAGAAAAAAACAAACAACCCCATCAAAAAGTGGGCAAAGGACATGAACAGACACTTCTCAAAAGACGACATTTATGCAGCCAAAAAACACATGAAAAAATGCTGACCATCACTGGCCATCAGAGAAATGCAAATCAAAACCACAATGAGATACCATCTCACACCAGTTAGAATGGCGATCATTAAAAAGTCAGGAAACAACAGGTGCTGGAGAGGATGTGGAGAAATAGGAACACTTTTACACTGTTGGTGGGACTGTAAACTAGTTCAACCACTGTGGCAGTCAGTGTGGCGATTCCTCAAGGATCTAGAACTAGAAATACCATTTGACCCAGCCATCCCATTACTAGGTATATACCCAAAGGATTATAAATCATGCTGCTATAAAGACACATGCACATGTATGTTTATTGCGGCATTATTCAAAATAGCAAAGACTTGGAACCAACACAGATGTCCAACAGTGATAGACTGGATTAAGAAAATGTGGCACATATACACCATGGAATACTATGCAGCCGTAAAAAATGATGAGTTCATGTCCTTTGTAGGGACATGGATGAAGCTGGAAACCATCATTCTCAGCAAACTATCACAAGGACAAAAAACCAAACACCAGATGTTCTCACTCATAGGTGGGAATTGAACAATGAGAACACATGGACACAGGAAGGGGAACATCACACTCTGGGGACTGTTGTGGGTTGGGGGGAGGGGGGAGGGATCGCATTGGGAGATATACCTAATGCTAGATGACGAGTTGGTGGGTGCAGTGCACCAGCATGGCACATGTATACATATGTAACTAACCTGCACATTGTGCACATGTACCCTAAAACTTAAAGTATAATAATAATAAATAAATAATTAAAAAAAAAAAAGACTGGGTTCTGGAACCAGACACCCTGGGCACAAATCCCGGCCCTATTTATCCTTTACCAGCTGTGGGTGAAGTTACATCACTTCCGGGTGTCTCCACTTTCTTATCTGTACCATGGGATAATGATGGCATCTCCCTTGCGGGGTGGGGAGGACAAATGACTAAGTACACTGCCTGACATGAGCCAGCGCTGACCAAGAGAGGCTTAATGTGAGCCCCAAAAGTAGTTTTCAGTGTTCTCACAGCCACATAAAAAAGCTAAAAAGAAACAGCTGAAATTAATTTGAATCATAGAGTCGATTTAACCCAATATATTCCACTGTTCATCATTTCAACAAGCAACCAATATTTTTAAAATTATTCACGAGCTATTCTGTGTTATTTTTTCATACTAAGTCTTTGAAACCCACTATGCATTTTATGCTTGTATTGCATCTCGATTCACACCAGCCACTTCTGAAATAAATGCTCTCAGGCCACGTGTGGCTTGTGGCTGCCGTACTGAGCAGTGTGTGAGGTGTGACTCTGCTGGGAAGAGACTCTCAGGACGTGCACCTGGTCTGCTCTGGACTCTGCCCCGTGCACATTTCCCATTTGCTGAGTTTGCTTTTTTCTGTCTTTTTTGTTTTTGTTTTTGAGATGGAGTCTTGCTGTCTTGCTCTGTCACCCAGGCTGGAGTGCAGTGGCGTGATCTCAGCTCATTGAAACCTCTGACTCCCGGGTTCAAGTGATTCTCCTGCCTCAGCCTTCCGAGTAGCTGGGACTACAGGCATGCGCCACCATACCCAGCTAATTTTTGTATTTTTTTTTAGTAGAGACGGGGTTTCACCATGTTGGCCAGGATGGTCTCGATCTCCTGACCGCACGATCTGCCCACCTTGGCCTCCCAAAGTGCTGGGATTACAGGCATAAGCCACTGCACCCGGCCTTTTTTTTTTTCTTTTTTTTTGTCTTGAGACAGGGTCTCGCTCTGTCACCTAGACTGGAGTGCATTGGTGTGATCTCAGCTCACTGCAACTTCTGCCTCCCAGGTTCAAGTGATCCTCCCACCTCAGCCTCCCTAGTAGCTGGGACCACAAGTGTGCACCATCATGCCTAATTTTTGTATTTTTAGTAGAGATGTGGTTTCACCATGTTGGCCAGGTTGGTCTCGAACTCCTGACCTCAAGTGATCCTCCCGCCTTGGCCTCCCAAAGTGCTGGGATTACAGGTGTGAGCCACTGCACCCAGCCGAGAAATAAATTTCTGTTATGTATAAACCACCCAGGGACTTTGCTGTCACAGCCCAAATAGCCCAAGAGAGAAATCTTCCCCGAGATCCTCCCTGAGGATGCCAAGGCTGTGAATATTCTTTCTCGGTATTTTGGAATTTGTCAATGTCTAAACTTGCTGGAACTATATCATGGCCTAGGATGCATTCACAGAACTACATTTGATGCTTGTGGACACACATTTTTCTTTTTGGGCTCCTGCCTTCATAAAAGTATTTTTAAATTATATTTTATGACTGCGTTGGTATAAAGACAATATAATGATAATCTGGGCTGGATACATTATTATATATTCTTTATTATTATATTTATTTTTTCTTCCAATTTTAAAGGAAATTAAAACATTTTCATAGGCCCCTAAGTGTTGTGGGCTTGGACACTGTACCCTGCCCAGGTAAGATCACTCGTGGGTAAGAACATGAGGTTCTCACCCGTAAGGCAGGATTTTTATAGAAGGAAGACAGGTCTTTCAACCTATGTCCTCCTTCTGTTCCACAAAGTGGAAAGCCACAAGCTCTACAAAAGCCTTGCAGGTCCCAGAGGCTGCAGCCCTATTTATTCTTCAGGCCAAGACTCTCAGGACAGAGAGCACCCATGCACCCCGCAGGCTGCAAGCCATCTCCCTGCGTTTGGGACTGTCCTGAGGATGGCGGCTTCATTTTTGTCCCTCCTACCTCTGAGTACTCCCCATTCCTTATGTGAAGCTGAGCCTTAACCCACACCCACTGTATTAGTCCATTTTCAGGCAGCTGATAAAGACACACCCAAGACTGGGCAATTTACAAAAGCAAGAGGTTTAATGGACTCACAGTTCCACGTGGCTGGGGAGGACTCACAATCATGGTGGAAGGCTAAAGGCACGTCTCACATGGTGGCAGATAAGACAATGCGGGCCAAGCGAAAAGGGTTTCCCCTTATAAAACTATCAGATCTTGTGAGACTTATTCACTACCATAAGAACAATATGGGGGAACCACCCCCATGATTCAATTATCTCCAACTGGGTCCCTCCCACAATGCGGGGGAATTATGGGAGCTACAATTTGAGATGAGATTTGGGTGGGGACACAGCCAAACCATATCACCCTTCGAATGTAATAATCCATGAAAATATCTGCCTCCCCCCGCCAGCAGAAGCTGAGCCTGAGACAGAGGATTCCCTTTTGATTCATCTCTCTACCTCCCAAGGCCCAGCACATCGCTCTAGAAGGGAATTAAATATTTACCACATATTCATTATGACAACCTAAGTAACATTCTAAGTAACTTTACACATGAGGATCCAATGAGCCAACGTAGAGGATTTTAGCACCACGGCATCAGAAGAGAGTGCTTTTATTTAGTCCCCCCCAAGAAATAGGTGTTATTTTTTCCATTTCATGGATGACTTACATAATTTGCCCAGGGTCACTCAGGAAGTACATCTTGCTCAAGCCACATTTTTTATATGGCAAATACTAATTACTCCTATTTAAAAACAAACAGGCCAGGCACAATGGCTCACACTTTTAATCCCAACACTTTGGGAGGCTGAGGCTGGATGATCACTCAAGCCTGGAAGGTCGAGGCTGCAGTGAGGTATGATTGCACCACTGCACTCCAGCCTGGGAGGCAAAGCAAGACCCTGTCTCAAAAAAAATAATAATAATAAAAATAAATTTAAAGCCATCAAAAGGTGAACCTTCAACGTCCAGTCTGGCTACAAAGCATTCCAGAAACGCAGGCACCAAGAGCCATCTATTCAGTTGGCTCTGGCCTCAAGGAGTGAGGTGGTCCACAGTATGACCTATAAGGGCCTACAGACAAGGGTTCAGGTCATGGCTAAGGGTGGAATCCTGGAGCCAGGGGCCTGGGTTTGAATCCCAGCGCCACTACTTATTGGTGCTGTGGCCTTGAGAGCTGATTCAACTTCTCTCTACCTCAGTTTCTTCATCTGTAAAATGGGGCTAATATTGCCCACTTTTAACATTGTTGCAAGAATTCAATGAGTTGATACAAATGTAATTGGCAGCCTTCTAAGATGACGCCACTGGTCACCACCTCCTGGCATTCATGCCTTGTATACTCCTCTCCCCTGGAGTGTGGGCTGGACCTAGAAATTAACATGTAACACAGAGAGTAGGACAAATGTGATGAGCTACCACTTTCAAGACTGGCTTATAAAAGGCTGTGATTTCCATCTTGCTGGCCCCTCTTTTCTTTCTTTCTTTCTTTCTTTCTCTCTCTCTCTCTCTGACTTTGATGGTGTCTGCTGCCACAATGTGACCTGCCCTATAGAGAGGCCATATACCAGGAACTAGGGCCCCAATCCAATAGACTGCAAGGAACTAAACCTAGCCAACAGCCATTGAGTGAGCCTGGAAGTGGATCCTGCCCCACTAGAGCCTTCAGATGACTGCAGCCCCGGCCACCACCTTCACTGCAGCCTTAGGAGAGACCCCAGGCCAGCGACCCCAACTAAGCCACATCTAGATCCCTGCTCCACAGAAACTGTGAGCTAATAAATGTTGTTGTGATTTGGTAAGTTCAGGAGTAATTTGTTACACAGCATTAGATAACACATACAACAAGTAAAGCACTAAGAATAGCACCTGGCACACAGCAGGCATTGAAATAGCTGCTGAATGAGTAAATAAAAAGGAAAACAGAACATTAAATTCTAAAGTGATGGCTTACTGCTTTGAATCTCTTTGCAATTAAGGCGGGGTATAAATTAATAACTCTATAAGTAATGACCTCTCCACCAGATCTGAACAACTCCCAACATGAGGACCAGCCTGCCTGGCTACTTCCATCCTAGTTAGATTTTCAGCCTCACTATGCTGCTACGGTAGCCTCTAACTGGTCTCCAGCCTTCTCCTCACTCCTCATCCCCAATCTTCTCTTACATACCGTGGGTAAGTAAATCTCTCCCAAATCCTACTGTCCATAGCTTTTTTGGTGCCTCCTAAAACCAGCAACATCAAAGCCAAAACCATAACTCAGCATGGAGGGCTCTCCCAACACCACCCCCAATCCCTGCCTAGCCTTAAGCAGAAGCTGAGCCTAAGAATCTACTTTGTACACCAAATCTTCCCCCATAAACTACCATATGGCTGTGTAGATTCTAAGTCTCACTCTTCCCCTTGGCCTAGCAGATTCTCACCCACCCCTGCTGACCCTGTCACTGACACTGGCCCTTAAGTCTCTGAAATTAGGCAGGGCACCCCCAGGCTGCATCTCAAACTCCCCCCCTAGCTACTAGGGCTGTGGTCCTGTTCTCTGCATTCTGGCTCCTTTGCTCAGAACATCCCAAGCATCTCTATTTTTATGGGTACCCTAACCAGGACCCCGTCTAAATTTCTCTCCACCTCCTCCAATTAGCTTCAAGCCTTGTCCCACTGAGACAAGGAGGGCAATTCCTTACTCACATCTGAGAGGTGGCTCCATGCCATTTTGTCCAGCAGGCCCTGAGGCATTTCCACTGTCGGCCAAGCCCTGACCCATCCCTAAACACTCTCCTAACATCCTCAGCCCAGACATCCATGTGTCACCCTAGATAAGTGGCCTTATGCGATGCTATGACATCCATCCCTAAGGTCTACTCCCACAGTCCCACCTGCACACAAACTTTTTTTTTTTTTTTTTTTTTTGAGATGGAGTCTTGCTCCATCACTCAGGCTGGAGTGAAATGGTGCAATCTCCACTCACTGTAACCTCTGCCTCTCGAGTTCCAGCCATTCTCCTGCTTCAACCTCTGGAGTAGCTAGGATTACAGGCACCTGCCATCACGCCCAGCTAATTTTTATATTTTTAGTAGAGATGGGGTTTCACCATGCTGGTCAGACTGGTCTCGAACTCCTGACCTCAGGTGACCCACCCGCCTTGGCCTCCCAAAGTGCCGAGATTACAGGTATGAGCCACCACGCCCAGCCGACTTCTCCTTTTACTTTTTTTTTTCCTGATGAATTTATTTATTTTGCTCAAGTATGGAAAAGAGAGTTCTCTTGGCCGCTAACGCCCCAATTAAAAAATAAAGCACATTGTGATTGGAGAGCCATACTCCATATAAATAATAAATGAGGCCTTAGATGGACACAGATAGAGCTGACTGGCAGGCGGGACATGTTCTTTGTGGCTTCTTTGGCCCTGAGGAAGCACATTTTTTTTGTTCTTTTGTTTGTTTGTTTGTTTTTGAGACGGAGTCTCGCTGTCGCCCAGGCTGGAGTGTAGTGGCTCGATCTCGGCTCACTACAGGCTCCGCCTCCCGGGATTCACGCCACTCTCCTGCCTCAGCCTCCCGAGTAGCTGGGACTACAGGCACCCGCCACCATGGAAGCACATTTTTTAAGACCAAAAAAATAGATAACCAACTATAATAAAGTGACATGGAAGACTAACTTTATAAATATAATATTCTGAGAGGCCAGAATGGGGAAAATGGCAGCAGAGAAATGTGTCCTCATAGATTTGAACTGGGTCATCTGAGAAGCTTTGACGATTGCTCTGAAGACTTCAGATTTTATTCTGGAAGCATGTTGAGGCATCAGAAGTGCCAAGAGCTGGGCGTGGTGGCTCAGATGTGTAATCCCAGCACTTTGGGAGAACGGTTTGAGGTTAAGAGTTTGAGACCAGCCTGGGCGACATAGCAAGATGCCCCTGTACCCGATATTTTATTTTTTTATATTATTATACTTTAAGTTCTAGGGTACATGTGCACAACGTGCAGGTTTGTTACATATGTACACGTGTGCCATGTTGGTGTGCTGCGCCCATTAACTCGTCATTTACATTGGTTATATCTCCTAATGCTATCCCTCCCAACTCCCCCCACCCCACGGCAGGCCCCAGGGTGTGATGTTCCCCCACCCTGTGTCCATTGTGTTCTCATTGTTCAATTCCCACCTATGAGTGAGAACATGAGGTGTTTGGTTTTCTGTCCTTGCAATAGTTTGCTGAGAATGATGGCTTCCAGCTTCATCCAGGTCCCTACAAAGGATATGAACTCATCTTTTTTTTATGGCTGCATAGTATTCCATGGGTGTATGTGCCACATTTTCTTAATCCAGTCTATCACTGATGGATATTTGGGTTGGTTCCAAGTCTTTGCTATTGTGAATAGTGCCTCAATAAACATATGTGTGCATGTGTCTTTATAGCAGCATGATTTATAATCCTTTGGGTATATACCCAGTAATGGGATGGCTGGGTCAAATGGTATTTCTAGTTCTAGATCCTTGAGGAATCACCACACTGTCTTCCACAATGGTTGAACTCGTTTACAGTCCCACCAACAGTGTAAAAGTGTTCCTATTTCTCCACATCCTCTCCAGCACCTGTTGTTTCCTGACTTTTTAATGATCGCCATTCTAACTGGTGTGAGATGGTATCTCATTGTGGTTTTGATTTGCATTTCTCTGATGGCCAGTGATGATGAACATTTTTTCATGTGTCTGTTGGCTGCATAAATGTCGTCTTTTGAGAAGTGTCTGTTCATATCCTTTGCCTACTTTTTGATGGGGTTGATTTTTTCTTGTAAATTTGTTTAACTTCTTTGTAGATTCCGGATATTAGCCCTTTGTCAGATGCAGCTTCTCCTTTTAAATAAACCAGTGAGCCATGCCTCAATTCCCCCTCCCACCAGCTGCATAAAAACTCCCAGGTGTAAACTGTTCACTTCTCCTTCTTTCCTCCTTACTGAGTGAGGTGAAGTCCCTTCTCTCAGAGAATTCCTGAGGTGTCAGTAAACCTTCCAAAAGAACATCCAAGTGTCCACAGCATCATCAACCCAGCCATCCCATAAGCCTCTGGGCAGGTTGTCATGGAAACCCCTAGGAAAAGGGAATCTCCTTTCCATGGCTAAAGCCCCCGCTTAACCCAGTTCTCCCCTCACCTCCTCAGATCCAACTCCAGTCAAAATTGTCTCCTTTTCACCCCCAGCTTACGACTCAATCACAAGAGACAGGAGCAGCTTTCATATCCCTGCTGAGTGGAAGTGAAACCTTAGCCACAGGGAAACACGGATGGGAAGGCGGGAAGGGACGACCTCGGTGTAAGTGACCCCTGGGGGGGTCACAGCAGGTGCCCAACTAAACACTTGGAAAAAAAATAAGAAAACGTGTTTCTTATAAGGAGTCAAACTCATTAAACCAGCAGATAAAGACAGAAAGTCCCGCCCCCAGGTACGTGGAACTGTGAGTCTTGGCAGGTCATGCTGACGCATGTGAAAAAGACACCTGTGGAGGCAGTAGCCTCTGTGCACACAACTCACAAACGTGGATGCATGCACGCACACATGTGCACATGTACACACATACATCTAGTTACACATGTGCACACACCCCATGCACACAGCCCACACACACCCATCCACACTCATACACGTGGGCACACACACACACACTCACACAAGTGCAGACACTCCATGCACACATCCCACACATGCACCTATCCACACACTCATCCACCTGGGCACACATACCCTCACACATGTGCACACACCCCATGCACACCCCCCACACACCCATCCACACATCCACCTGGGCACACACACACTCACACATGTGCACACGCCCCACACGTGCACCCATCCACACACTCATACCTGGGCACACATACACACACAGGCGCGCATACACCCCATGGACGCATCCCACACATTTATCCACACAGTCATACACCTGGGCACACATGCACACACATATGCACACATTTCATGTACACATTCCCATACACCCATCAACACATTCATACACCTGGGCACACATTCACACATGTGCACACATCCCACACGTGTACCTATCCACTCATACACCTGGGCACACACACACACACGTGCACACACCCCACACACACCCATCCACTCATATACCTGGTCACACATGCACACACACACACACACCGCCATGCACACATCCCACACACACCCATCCACACATACACCTGGACACACATACACACACACATATGCACACATTTCATTTACACATTCTATACGTGCACCCATCCACATGCTCATACACCTGGGCACACACACGTGCACACACCCCATGCACACACCCCACACGTGCACCCATCCACATGCTCAAACACCTGGGCACACATGCACACACACACACACCCTCACACTAGCCCCAGATTCCAAGAGCAGACCAGGGCAGTGGGCAGTCAGCTCCATCCAGGAGGAAGGCGCTGACACTCAGAGACTAGAGCCACCTCCTCTAATCTCGAATCCCACGCTCAGCGGGCAACAGCCCAGATCATCAAGTGGCCCCCTGGATGCCTTGAAATCAGGACGCAGGTGCCTCAGCCAGAGGCTCCTGGCAGTACCCCCTTGAAGAAGGGCGGCTGGAAAGAGACATCAACATCTGATGGGCGCACCCCTCCTGTGCTCCTCCAGAGCCATCTGTCATCAGAGAGCCTGGGCATCTCCAATTCTGATGAGTCAGCACCTCCAAGACCAATTCCCAGACCCTGGAGAATGACAGTTACCAGAGTGAGGTCTCCGACCCTTCTGGAGCTCTCCCACCCCATCCTGTCACCCCTGCCTCTCAGCCCGACCGCCATGTAACCGTGGGGGTGCTGAGAAGACAGGGGAAGGAGAGGGGAGGGGATGAAGGTGGCCCTGCACGTCTGGGGTCATCAGTCCTCACAAGACACCACGACTACAGACACCACAGAAATCATTTGGGCTGAACCGTGTGAGATCCAGATGGTCCAGATCCAAACCCACCATGCCCTGGCCATGACCTTGGAGATGGTACTGAGCAGTTGAAGAGACCAGTGTCTGTACTCACCTTACAGATCATTCTGACGGCTAAGTACTGATAAAGACCTCTGCCTGGGAGAATACACGCATGACCTCCACCTTGTCAAGGTGAGAATCAATACTTTACAGATGATGAAGCTGGGGGCGGGGCACTGATTCACCCAAAGGAACACTGAGGGTGGCAGCACCAGGATTTCCACGCCAGGTTGGAGGCCAAGCCCGGCTGCTTCTCCCAAAGGAGACAGTGACAACTGCTCACAGGTACCACCGTGGCCGACCACAGACACAGCCCTGGTGCAGCCTCACCACAAAACCTAGTTCTCACCATACCCAAGACCCCCAGCTAGACCAAAACCAGGCGAGCAATTCAACATACTCATTGTTACAGGCTCCAAAAACGCAGAGCCAAAAGAAATGACAAAGGACTATTCACTCAACACCTCAAACTCAAACTAGGAAATATCTTTCCAAGCATGAAAAAAATTGTTCCAGGACCGAGACAAGGAAAATGCACTTTCATAGGTATCCATGAGCCCATACTGATATAAATGAGTGAGTGAATGAATAAATAAATGAACGAGGGAGACGGGACAAAATGTCCTGATAGAAGAACTCCAAATAGTGTATTTGGACACTTCCCCCTCCAGGAAATTGAGCTTGCGTCCCCTCCTATTGATATAAAGGGGCTGGACTTGGTGACTCTCTTCTAATGAAGGGTACAGAAAGGGAAAAACAGCAAATGCACAGTGAAGAAAACTGGCAGACACCACCTCATACGAGTGATCAAGGTCAAGATCACCAGTCATGAACGCTGTTGACGTCACGTACCCACTGATTTGATGCAATGAGAACACTTCACTGCTGTATTCTCCCTGAAACCCCAGTTTATTATGAGAAAACGTCAGACAAAACCAAATGGAAGAACATCCTTCAAAATACATGACTAGCATTCTCTAAAATTGTCAACGTCACTAAAAACAAGAAAAGACTGAGGGAAACATCACAGAGCAGAAAAGACTAAATACAATGTGGAATCCAGACTGGATCCTTGAACAGGAAAAGGATATTAGTGGAAAAACTAATCAACAGAGACCAACTCTATGGTTAATAGCATGCTTCCAATGTTAATTTCTTAGCATCGATAAACGCACTATGATGATGTTGTCATGCTTGTTGTATGCATATAACATAGTATGAAGATGTTAATACCAAGAGAAACTGGGTGAGAGATATATCAGAACTCCTATTATTATTATTATTATTATTATTATTATTATTATTATTATTATTTTGAGACGGAGTCTTGCTCTGTCGCCCAGGCTGGAGTGCAGTGGCACGATCTCGGCTCACTGCAACCTCTGCCTCCCTGGTTCAAGCAATTCTCTGCCTCAGCCTCCTGAGTAGCCGGTATTACAGGCATCCACCACCACGCCCAGCTAATTTTTGTATTTTTAGTAGAGACAGGGGTTTCACCATGTTGGCCAGGCTGGTCTCGAACTCCTGACCTCGTGATCCACCCACCTCGGCCTCCCAAAGTGCTGGGATTACAGGCGTGAGCCACAGCGCCCAGCCCAGGAACTCATTTTCTGTAAACGTATTTTCTGTAAACTTTTCCGTAAATCCAAAAGTATTCCAGAAAGTGGATAATGTGTGGAAATCTTCAAAAACGCAACCTGTGTCATACAATGGGATGATGTCACAAAGCTGTATACAGTTTCACGGGCGATAGGCAGCTGCGTCCTGCCCCTAATTTTTAGAGTTAGAGCAGCTACCCGGTGCCAGGTGCTTTACTGTCGCTAATTCACAAAACGCCATGAACAGGAGCCTCCCTGTGAATGGAAAACCAGCAATGAGAGCGCTTCAGTCGCTTGACAGTCACATTCATGTGTGCACCTGATCCGGCGCTGGCTCCAAAGCCCATGTTCTTTCCCACACGCCCCACTGTGCCCCTCCGAGACTGGAACCGTAGAGAGCGACCATCTCTTCCTATCAGGCCCCAGTGCCCTGCAAGACACAAGACCCTCCGGGAGGGGTCTCTGTCCAAGGGTCCATGGTCCCAGATGCTGGAGTGAGAGCTTCATTTGAAAGCCGATACACGGAATAACCACGAGGTGGCGACAGACCCCAGCAATGTCAAGGAGAGATGCCCGCGGGCCCAGAGGAGCTGCCTGAGCTCAGGTGCTGCTCTTCGCCTGACTTCCCTGCTGGGCACAGCTGGTTATAAGGAGTTAATGCCTTTGCCCTGGCCACGATTTTTGTGAGGACAGAAGCGAGCGACTTCCCTCAAGCACCGTTATAACTCTGGAGGTCTATCTGTTAGGAACAACGCAGGTTGTACCTTCGCCGGCCTTTGGCAGAAACCGGCAGAGCTCTTTACATAGGACCACACCCCCAGGCACGCACACAACACACACACACTCAGACACACACCCAGACACGCACACAACACACACTCACACACCCACACCCAGACACACATACCACACACACCCACACACACACCAGACACACATACCACACACACCCAGACACACACACCACACACACTCATTCTCACACACACCTCCCCAGACACACACAACACACACTCAGACACACCCAGACACGCACACACACACCCACACATACCACACACACCCAGACACACACACCACACACATTCTCACACACACACACCCCTCCCCAGACACACACAACACACACTCAGACACACCCAGACACGCACACAACACAGACACACATAACGCAGACACACACAACATACACACACTCATACACCCAGACACACAGAGACGCACAAGACTCAGACGCGCACACACACACTCATACACACAGACAGAAACCCAGATATACACAATCATACACACACCCACACACTTATGCACACTCACACTCATATACACACCCAGGCACACACACTCATACACCAAGATACACACCCACACACTCATACACAGACACTTACAGACACACACACCAGATATGCACACTCACACATACACTCAGACACACTCACATATACTCTCTCACACACATACTCCTGGGAGGGATCCTGACATTCACCTAGGGGAGTCAGGGGCTATAGGCCTTGACAAGCATGCTAACAATTTCCAGTGTGGGTAACAGACCTGGGTCCTGGTCTCCCACCTTTTAAACCTCAGATGCTCCAGCCTGTAATCCCCACTACCTGGGTTTGAATCCCAGCTCTGTTACTTACCATTTATGTGACCTTGGGCAGGTGGCTTAGCTGTGGTCCTCACTTTCCCCACCTAGGGCCTAGAGACAGGAGCAGGGCTAAGCCCACTGGATTTTTTAATGTATAGCTGAAAGTCACTTGAATCAGAGCCTCATCAATGTCTGGCACTTTTTGCTGTTGTTTCTACCCCTTGAGGGAGTGTATTTACCCTGCCCCCAGTCCTCTGTATTCAACAGAATACAGTTCTTGTATATGAAGACAACACGGGCTTACCATGACAAGCCTAGAAGAGGTCCTAATGAACAGGTGCCCTGCTATCTACTCAGGCTACGAAAGAAAAGACTAGAGATTCCTCCAAACTGCAGACTCGATTCATGGGAGATGCTCTCCACCTCTAACTGGTTTCCAAGAATCCACCATAGTGGGCCATCTTGTTACCCAGGGAGGACTCGAGGGCACCCAGACCTCGAAGGATCCGCTAGGAAAGTCATGTGGGCAAAGCTGCAATGTTTTCTCTCTCCGTTCCTGAGAGTTTGGTTTTTCCAATGGTCAAAGTAAACGTTCAGGATCAACTGCCTTAAAAACCTTCTCTAGGCTAAAATGTGACAGCCCTATAATGACAGACGACTTGCACACTCCAGCAGAGCATGCTATTCCTGTAGGCCCTCGAGTGTTTATATGAGACAGACTCAAGTGTTTTCTGGAAACAGTCATGTTGTAGCAGAGGAGGGTGATGGAGCCTCCCAGGAAAGGGTGGCACCCATGAGTCCCCGGATTTTCCCTAGAAGGTGCCAGCCTTTACGACCTGTGCAGAAGAGCTGCCTTCCAGGGGGCTGGCAGAGCAGAACTCCCCACGTTGTGCCAGCTCATCGTCACCAAAAGCTCCACTGCCAACACGCACTTCATGGAGGGAGAGAGAAAAACCAGGGTTCAATCCTTTCTTTCTAGACCAGGGCTCCAGAAAGCAGGGGTCCTAGAGCAGGAGTCCCAGGAGTCTAGAGCAAGGATCCCCTGACCAGCAGCATCTGCATCAACAGGGAGCTTACAAGAAATGGAGGTTCTCAGGCCCTGCACCAGAGCAACGGAATCAGGAACACTGCAGGTGGGACCAGCCATCTGTGTCCTAACAGCCCCCCACGGGGGCTCAGATGAGCTCCAGCTGAAAAACCACGGGCCTAGATGCTCTGAGGAGTACGGTGCATCAAACCCAGCAGCTACTGCACTGTTCTGGCCTTCCTCAGAGTGACCTTTACAGACCTGCTGTTTTTCGTTTTTTGTTTTTCTGAGACAGAGTTTCACTCTCGTTGCCCAGGCTGGAGCGCAATGACATGATCTCTCGGCTCACTGCAACCTCCACCTCCCGGGTCCAAGGGATTCTCCTCCCTCAGCCTCCCGAGTAGCTGGGATTACAGAGCCTGTCACCACGCCCAGCTAATTTTTTGTATTTTTAGTAGAGACAGGGTTTCACCATGTTGGCCAGGCTGGTCTCGAACTCCTGACCTCAGGTGATCCTCCCACCTCAGCCTCCCAAAGTGCTGGGATTACAGACGTGAGCCAGCTCACCCAGCCCAGACCTGCACTTTTGTATTTATGTCACAGGCCTCCTTAGTAGAAAGTGGCAGGGAAAGAACCTAGAAGATCCTTGAAGCTCAGAATTTCCTGTGGGAAGAGGATGCGTCCACCACAGAGCATTCCTGGGGAGCCCAGGCGTCTCTCTGCACAGTGGCAGCCCGTGGATAACGTCACCTAATAAGAATTGATAGAGCTGACCCAGAAAGTACTAGCCTACACTGGACCATAGCCCTGCCACCCCTAGCAATTATATAGGGATTAGAGCAGAATATTTTATCCCAGCTTTGCCCGTGGCTTTTATCTTATTTTTCCCTATTTTTCCTTCCTTTATTTATTTTTACTTTTTTAGATACAGGGTCTTGTTCTGTCACCCAGGCCGGAGTGCAGTGGCGTGATCGCAGCTCACTGTAGCTTCAAACTCCCAGCTCAGCCTCTGAAGTAGCCGGGACCATCACGCCGGCTAATTTGTTTTTTGAAAAGATAGGGTCTCACTATGCTGCCCAGGCTGGTCTCAAACTTGTGGGCTCAAGGGATCCTCCTACCTGGGCCTCCCAACGTGTTGGAATTACAGCCATGAGCCACCGCACCCAGCCTTTATTTCCTTTACTTATGAAAATAACATTTTAAATTAAATGCCTTAAGTCCTTTTGGCGATAGACCAGGTATGTTCAATAGTCTGCCAAAGACATGTGAGTTTTCTAAAGCTATTTCCATCCATGTCGGATTGGGGTGAGAGAAGGGAGACCCAGTTAGGCTGCTGGTAAATGTGTACATGGCCTGCACCTGCAATAATAGAACCTGAACACTAGAGGGCACCAGAGCCCAAGAGTCAGGCAGCCCCAGACCTGGCCCTGAGCAGGAAGCATCAGGCGCAATAAAAGCCCCCTCCAGACCCCATAACTATCCAGGCTGCAAGATCTGCAGGATCCAGACCCTCCTCAGCCTCACACCTCCAAAAACCCACCTGCCCGTGTTCACCTGTGGGGTGGCCAGTAAGCAAGTGCCCAGGGACACACGGAGCAGGGCTGCAACCCCAGGCCATCAGTCGGCCTGTGCTCTGGGCCCCCACTGCGTGCCAAGTGCTGCAGGGAGGGAACCATGATGGTGCCGTGCACGTGTGCAGAGCCTATCACTTACCAAACATGTTCGCCCACACACAGACACACACACATGCACACGCCACCTCTTTATATCATCCCCAGCACCCAGTAAGGCCAGCTCCATCACCCCATCCTGCTGATGAGAAAAATGAGTCCCAAGAGTGCATGGTGACTTCTCAGGGTCAGACATCCTGGCTGGTTAACAGCAGCCCAGCTGGGGAGGTCCCACTCGGCCCAGGGTGGTTTTCCACTTTAGCGCAGCACCTCCCAAAAAGCAAACATGAACCTGTTCTCAGGAGTCCTGCCTGCGATAACCTGGAGCTGGGCTAAACCTGGAGTGAATGCTGTTAACCAAGCTCAGGGCGGGTTTCCAGGAGGCTGAGCTCACACAGCCACAATGGCAAAGCCACCACTCAGAGAGCTGGAGCCCTTTAGTTTCCCGGTGCCTCCTGCCAGTTCTTCCCGTAAACATCTGTGGCTCATGCTGCACAGTATTCAGTTGCATCTGCTGCTTCATGGCTCTGTAAAAGGCAAGGTGGGGGGCTGTGTATATGTACGCATGAGTATGCATGCACGTGTGTATGTGCACATGTATATGCATTTATGCACCCCCTAGAGGCACTATGGGCCATGAGGGACCTGCCTGTCCCTCCCTGCACCTCATTCTGGCCACAGTGGCCAGTCCTCTACCCCTGTCCCCAGCCGTGTCCTGCCCCAGACCCACCGGGAAAATGCAAGGGAGAGACAAGGCACCCTGCACAAATCCACAGACGCTTACAGGGTGACACCAGAAAGGAAACCTCCAGGCAACCTACCTGTCCCGGGGCTCACAGGGAGTGTGGCCCTCCCAGACACCCAGCCTGACTCCCCGGACACAGCCATCATCCAAAAATGGCACCACAGAGGCAGCCATCAATTTTTTTGTTTCTAGTCTTGCTCTAGTTTTTTGCACTTATTCCCTTTTTGTCCTAATAATTTCCATCAAAAGGAATCCCGCGAACATGGCTATTTGGCAGAGAACAATCATATGTCAAACTTTCCTACATCTACAAGAAGAATGGATCTGTTGAAACCCATTTAAGTCTCAAATGATGTATACAGAATATAGAGAATATTCTTTGCCACAGATGAGAATATCCCTCTCGTTCTGAAAATCTGGCTGAGCAGGGCTGGTGCTGGAGCAAGGTCCGTGCTGCAGCAAGGTATGGGGGAGTCCTCTTTCCCATGACCACTTGCGTGGGTGTCTTCATGAGACTCACTGGGCATGGTGGTGGGGAGAGGGCTCGCGGGGCTGAGCTCCTGGGGGTGAGCTGTAACCCTTCTTTGGGGACTTTTTATCTCAGACTGAAGGGCTCAGTCTTGGTGACCAGGGCAGATTCTGCCACCCTGCAGCTGTTTTGGAGGAAGGTCAGGGAGGCCCATGAATATGGAACCAACCAGGAGGAGGTTCTTGGGACACACAGATCCAGGACAACACAGCCCCAGGCTGACGTCCCCATCAGACCATCCATGAGGCACAAACCAGCGCCCGCCATACTCTGAAGGGCCCATGAAAATGTTTTAACTTCTTTTAAAATCAGGGGAAAAAAATAGAACACATGCTTTTAGGTAAAAGAAAATGTTTTAATATATCATAATATTTGACATTTTTAATATATTTTTTAAGTAGGAAGGGATCCAAGAGGGCAAAGTTGCCCAGAACCTGCAAAAGTCAGAATGGCTAGAGTGGCCCGGGAAGTTTCCGGAACTCCTGAGCTAGGACAGCTGAGGTACGCTGACAACCGCACCACAGACAGCCCCCCAAAGCCAGATGCCCCTTCTCGTGGGCCCCGAGAGGGGAGTTACTGCACCTGCCAGAGCACAGCTACATGGCCCAAGTTGCTTCCAGCTGCAATGAGACCCTAAGAACTGTGTCCACTTAGGAAAGGTTCTTATCCAACCCCGGGGCCAGGCAGGAGTGGGCGTGGAGAGCTGGGTAACAGCAGAAAACCAGGAAGATGCAACTCTCCCCGTTCTCCTGAGACAAACCCTAGTGCAAGACTCCACTGCATTTCCTTCCATTTCTATTGACTATGGTAATACGCACATACCACGCAACTCAGCATTTTAACCTGTTTCAAGTGTACGATGACAGCACATTCACAGTGTCGTGCAAGCATCACCACGATCTAGTTCCAGAGCACTATCAGCCCCTCTGAAAGGAAACTCCACCCCATTCATCAGCCACTGTCCACTCCCTGACCCCAGCCCAGCCCCTGCCAGCCACTAATCTCCTTCCTGTCTCTGTGGGTTTGCCTATCCTGGACATTTCATAGCAATGGGATGTGCAACAGGGGGCCTTTCATGTCTGGCTCCTCTCAGCCTCAGGTTTTCAAGGTACCTCCATGTTGGGAGCACATGTCCATGCTTTGGTCCTTTCTATGGCTGAATAATGCCCCCCGCACACACACTGCCTGCTACCTTCCGTTGGTTTTTCTCCCCTTAGGGGCATGAAAGTGCTAATAAAGGAAAGCTGAAACCTCTATGATTTATGTTAACAAACCTCAGCTCCAAGCACTCACCTAGGTAAGAGATGTCGGTGCTGAGAACTGAAAATGAGCAAGCACACGCTTTTTCATTATTTATTTTTGTTTTGTTTTTTTGAGACGGAGTCTCGCTCTGTCACCAGGCTGGAGTGCAGTTGGCGCCATCTCGGCTCACTGCAACCTCTGCCTCCTGGGTTCAAGCGATTCTTCTGCCTCAACCTCCTGAGTAGCTGGGATTACAGGCGCTCACCACCATGTCCGGGTGATTTTTGTATTTTTAGTAGAGACGAGGGTTTCATCATATTGGCCAGGCTGGTCTCGAACTCCTGACCTCGTGATCCACCCGCCTTGGCCTCCCAAAGTGCTGGGATTACAGGTGTGAGCCACCACGCCCCACCTATTAATTTATTTATTTTGAGACAGAGTCTCACTCCATCACTCGGGCTGGAGCGCAATAGTGTGATCTCGACTTATTGCAACCTCTGCCTCCCAGGTTCAAGTGATTCTCCTGCCTCAGCCTCCCAAGTAGCTGGGATTACAGGCAAGCGTTCATAAATGTTCCCATACACGTCTGTGGCTCACGCTGCATGGTATTCGGTTGAATCTGCTGCCTCATGGCTCTACAAAAGGCAAGGTGGGGGGTGTGCATATGTGTGCACATGAGCATGCATGCACGTCTGCCTATTTTTTCATATTTTCAGTAGAGATGGGGTTTCACCATGTTGGCCAGGCTGGTCTCAAACTCCTGACCTCAAGTGATTCTCCCACCTTGGCCTCCCAAAGTGCTGGGATTACAGAAGGCAAGCACATTTTTAAACCACAAAACACAAAAAGTCAGATCCACCTGCAAGCGTGCATTCTCTCTGGCGTCAGCCCTAATAGTCTCCCTCTCTTCCATCATTCAGGGCCCCAGGGAGTCGAGTGCTTACTCAGCATGTAGACCAGGGGATTCAGGGATTTCTGCCCGGAAAGCCCGGTCTCTCCTGTCTTGGTGGTAACCTGGTCCCTTTTACCTGCAGCTCTGGCAAACACCAGCTGCTGGGTGCTTCCTCCTCCTTCATGAGAAAGGACGAGAAACTGGGGTAAATAACCCACCAAGGGCAGGTATGGAGAGAAGAAGGAAAGGCTAAGACACAGATGGGAGGAGACAGACAGGGAGAAGGTAGGGAGAAGATGACCCACTTGGACCTGCTCCTCAATGCCCAAGAAGCAGAGAGTTTTTCAAGGACAGCTTTAATAATAAGAGCTCTTCTTTGAAGCTCAGGGGGATGGATGGAAGAAGAGTGTGAGACCCACAGCAAGAGCAGCAAGCTGACACCTCCCTCGCCACAGCTGGAAGCCGCTGCCCACTGACCAATCCCATAGATGCCCTTCACTCCCCAGCCTCCACACCCCTGGCTAAGAGGACCCAGAATGGATAGCACAGTTGTTTTTTTCCCCCCTCTCCCAGCCTCCCTGGGACTCAAGGAACGGGATAAGGGTTATGACTGCCAGATCAGAGACTCAAGTCACTTCAGATGTTCCTTTTTTTAAAAAAAAAAAAAAAAAAAAGGCTGGACGCGGTGGCTCATGCCTGTAATCCCAGCACTTTGGGAGGCCGAGGCGGGCGGATCACGAGGTCAGGAGATCGAGACCATCTTGACTAACATGGTGAAACCCCGTCTCTACTAAAAATACAAAAAAAGAAAAAAATTAGCCGGGCGTGATGGCGGGCACCTGTAGTCCCAGCTACTCAGGAGGCTGAGGCAGGAGAATGGCGTGAACCCAGGAGGTGGAGCTTGCAGTGAGCCGAGATAGTGCCACTGCACTCCAGCCTGGGCGAAAGAGTGAGACTCCATCTCAAAAAACAAACAAACAAACAAACAAAAAAAAACAAGGCACAAAAGTGCAATCTGTGGTGAAAAACTGGAACTCAAAGGCCAAGAGTTAAGGACTGGTTAAGGAAACAATGGCCCACTGACTCACTGGCCCTCAAGCACCATTGAAGATAATTATCAATGTAGGCTGCAACATAGAAAATTGGACTTATTATAAAGTGAAAGAAGGAAGATACATAGAATATCCATGGAATGGTTCCATCCTGCCAACGTGATACGAACGTCTGGTCCAGAGCTTCAAGAAGATAACAAATGTATTTCATCTCTAGGCCTCTGTCAACTTTTCAAATTTTCTACCACTGTTTTCACACCAAGACCACCATAACAGCCTTAGCATTATGCATTTGCAACTTGCGTACCTCCCTGATGTTTCCCGTCCCCTCTCTCCCTTTACGGAAGCAATTACTTAGAAGAGGTCTCTTGGGCCAGGCACAGTGGCTCACGCCTGTAATCCCAGCACTTTGGGAGGCCGAGATGGGTGGATCACTTGAGGTCAGGAGTTCGAGACCAGCCTGGCCAACACGGTGAAACCCCGTGTCTACTAAATATACAAAAAATTAGCTGGGCGTGGAGGCGGGCACCTGTAATCCCAGCTACTTGGGAGACTGAGGCAGAAGAATCACTTGAACCCGGGAGGCGGAGGTTGCAGTGAGCCGAGATCATGCCACTGCACTCCAGCCTGAGCAACAGAGTGGGACTCCCTCTCAAAAACAAAAAAAAAAAAGAAGAAGAGCTCTTGGAATAAGAGCTGGGCCGTCCACCACACGTGTGTTCGTGTGCACACGCACACACACAAACACTCGGCAGTTCCACTTAACCATTCTCAAGTCAGAGCAACTGGTGGCTCTTGAGGCCAGGCCATCAGCATGGGGAGGACAATGCAGCTCTTCTCTTTCAAGGGCTGTTTGCTTAACACTGAGACCTCCTGAGCCTGAGCAAGGTTATGAAAGGGGGACGACTTCTCAGCTCTCAGTGTCTGGAAGGAATCCCAATGCACACTGCTCCCTGGTTTCTGATGTTCCTTGTGCCCAGTGGTCCTCCTGGGATGGAAATGCAGGGGCAGAGAAGAGGAAGATGGACTAGAGCCAAGCATCGCTGGGGATGGAGGACGGCGTGGAAAGAGGGTGCCCCAGGGCCACTGGGCAAGCCTAGAGATTAGTTTCTCCTTTGAATATCTCCCAAAAATTCTTCACTGGAACTCGAGCCTGGAAGTCCACTCAAGGGAACAAATCATCCGTAAGCAGCAGCCGTGTGCCAGGAAGGTCCAAGAGCAGAATGGAAGAGTCTTCAAGGATTTCCAGGATGTGGAGTTTGAGAGTGGAGGAAGAGAAGAGATCAGAGGCCAGGAGTTCACCAGCACAGCCCCAGTTCCTTGCACCAGGACAGTTTTGTGGCCAAGCCCTGCTACCCTGTTAGTCAGGGTACCCGGCCACCCTTGAGACTCATTAGCTAAAGAATTCACTCACTACACCGCTGTCCGGTATGGCTTTTGTCCTGTTACAAAAACCCCCGGTTTGGCCGAAAGATAAAAATGGAAGGGAAAAAGAAGTCTCATGGTATTACTTACATAAGATTAAACTAAAAGTTAACATTCTCCTACTCCTCAATAGCAATCTTAAGCAAATTATATTTGCTTTGCAGCATAGTGTACAGGCATTCAAAATCAACACAAAGACAAGGACACAGGCATGAGGAAAAACAAAAACAAAAAGGTTAAGTTAAAAGGTGGGAATCAAACTGCATGCTCTAAGATCATGACTCTGCAAAACTCAAATACAGACCAGAGATAAAAGAGATCGTCAAATGTGTAAATACATGACAGGCTCTAAGATCATGACTCTGCAAAACTCAAATACAGACCAGAGATAAAAGAGATCGTCAAATGTGTAAATGCATGACAGGCTCTAAGATCATGACTCTGCAAAACTCAAATACAGACCAGAGATAAAAGAGATCGTCAAATGTGTAAATGCACAACAGGCTTTTTTAAATGCAAAGTTGTCTGGAATAACAAATATGCCTCCAATAGTAATATAAAATCGAAGGAGAAACTTCTCAGAGGACCTCAGTGGATGGCAGCAGAGAACATCATTGCATCTCCACGTTCAAGGGTCCAGCCTGCTTAACCAAAGCCCCGTTGTCAAATCAACCTACAGTGTGGAATCAGCATCTCCTGCCATCTTCCTCCTGCCCCTGACCATGGGTTATGAGCAGGCACTGCCCCTGCAGCCTCCGACGGGTGATCTAAACACTGCCTGCCCCAAGCTGAGCTTTCCAGCTTCTCTGGCCACACCATGGCTGTAGTCTTGCACTGCACCCCAGCAACCCTTGTTCACTCTTCCGCCCAAGCCTTAGTCCTCTCTTCTGAGGCTCCCTTCCTCCCTCCCCACAGCTGTCCCTCAAGGTTCCACATCTACCTTCTTGATCATCTCATGCACCACCATGGTCTTCCCTACCTGGGAGCTGTGGTCCATTCATTCTGTTCTCGTTAGTGAATCGCTGGATTGTTTATCTCACACCTTGTCTCCTGGCTATGAGCCCCTGGATGCCTGGGGCTATGTCAATTTCACTTTCCCCTCCTCTGCCAACATCAGACCTTTGATATGGGTTTGCTGAATGAATAGGTGGCTTCTCCCTTCCTGTCTCCTTCGACTGAGGTTGGGATGGTCAGGAGGAAGCCTCAAAATTAGATGAATGCATATCTCATTTTTCATAACCAACAGCCTAAAAAATCAGCTGGGGAAGAGAAAAATCAGCCACAGCATGAGGAGCCTTGGGGAGGGGAGGGAACTTCCCAACACCCCCCCACACACACCCCAGAACCCACCTAGGGGGTTGGCGTGGGTAGGAACAATGAGGGGGAGAGTCCAGTCCTTCCTGGCTGGGAGGAGGGCTGGACCATGTTCCAACCTTCCACTTACTTTAATTGCCAGGAAACAACCCTTCTCTGTCTGTCATTATGACTTAATTAAGCTACAACAGCCGGAAGGAGGAGGCCAGGTCCTTCAAAACTGGCAGGCAGGGTGAAAAGCCTGGTCAGGGGCCTGGGCAGGAAGGGCTGAAGACCCCCCAAGGGCAGTCCCCCACACACACAGAGGAGCCTCACCTTTGTTTCTGGTTAACCCATTCACTACCAAGAATGCAACAGTCTGGACACACAGAGAAGGCTCCATAAAAAGTTGGTGACGGTCACTTTCTCAGAAGCATTATACTAAGTGAAAGAAGCCAGACGCAAAAGACTACATGTATGATTCCATTTCTATGGAATCTCCAGAAAGGGCACATTTAAAGAGACAGAAAGCTGATCAGGCCAGGCGCGGTGGCTCACGCCTGTAATCCCAGCACTTTGGGAGGCCAAGGCGGGCAGATCACCTGAGGTCAGAAGTTCAAGACCAGCCTGGGCTAATTTTTAGTAGGGATGGGGTTTCGCCATGTTGCCCGGGCTAATCTTGAACTTCTGAGTGTCACAGAGCCTGGTGCACAGCAGGTCCTCAGTCACCCTTAGGTGATGGCCTCCCTGAGGAGGAAGAGCCACGCATGGGTGGGCAAAAGGAAGAGCATTCAGGATGGAGAACACCCTAACAAAAAGCAAAGTGTGCATCGCAGAAGGAGCACTGACTGCAGAGGGGCCTGAAGAGACCGCCTGGTAGACAGTGTCTCCATCTCTCTAAGAAAACCTCCCGGCCGGGCACGGAGGCTCACGCCTGTAATCCTAGCATTTTGGGAGGCCAAAGCAGGTGGATCACCTGAGGCCAGGAGTTCGAAACCAGCCTGGCCAACATGGTGAAACCCCATCTCTACTAAAAATACAAAAAATTAGCTGGACGTGGTGGCGGGTGCCTATAATCTCATCTACTTGGGAGGCTGAGGCAGGAGAATTGCTTGAACCCAGGAGGCAGAGGCTGCAGTGAGCCAAGATCGCGACACTGCACTCCAGCCTGGGCAATAAGAGCAAAACTCTGTCTCAAAAAAAAAAAAAAAAGAAAAAGAAAAAAAGACAACCTCCCAGACTCCACAGCTCAAGATGGCAAGCCTAGCCCAGGGCAACATCTACTCTCCTTCCTCCCTCCTCGGCTCTGAGTCCCCCTCGGAAACAATGCGGGAGGCCCCAGCTAAGGGGCTCAGACCCCGAACAGTTAATAGGGAAGATGAGGGCCGTTTCCTTCAGGGAAGAAAAAGGTCCCACTGGCATCTGTCTTAGCCTAAGAGGGCTGTCTTCGTGAGCCTGATGTTGAAAACAAACCTCCAGGGTCATCATACATGAAAAATGAGGTGGGGAACAAAGGAAAAGGAAAATCGCATCAGCCGGTGGTACAATGCCCGGGAGGAGGGGCTGGCGGGCGGCCAGAGTCAATACGGCCAGCTGGGGAGGGAGGCTGTGGGGCCTGAGCCGCCCGGGAGAGGGGAGAAGCAGCAGCACACAGAGCCCCCTCCCCAGACCGGGAAGAACAGCCCCCCTAGACCACCACCCTCTGGGCTGGGAAATGAGGATGGATCTGCTGACTTCTCCAGGCTCTCCTGCAAATGCAACAAAATGCAACTTGGATGGCCTAGAAACTGGCAAGACGGCACGCTTACAGGTAGCAGGGACCACACCACTAGGCTGTGGAAGGGAGTCCCCGGCTGCAGAGCTGATGCAGCCAAGCCAGGCAGAGGGTGACCTTGAGCCAAGTCATTTGACTCTGTAGGCCTCCCCTCTGCCACTGTGAAACAGGATCCCAACAGCGAACCCTGGCAGGTACAGAACACCTGCAAGACTATGGAACGTGGGGCCCAGAGCAGCCCTGCATGGTCACAGGCAACATTGCCTTGTGATGAGAGCACAGCCTGGAGCCAAGGGCTTGGGTTTGGGGCTGAGTGGCCCATTTAATAGCTGTGTGCTCTGTGACAGGTCGTTTGCCCTCTCTCAGTTTCCTCATCTGTAAATTAGAGATAATAATAATGCCTACCTCTTAGGGTCCTTGCGAGGAATAAATGAGTGTTGTAGGGCCGGGCACCGTGGTTCACGCCTATAATCCCAGCACTTTGGGAGGCCGAGGCGGGCTGATCACTTGAGATCAGGAGTTCAAGACCAGCCTGGCCAACACGGTAAAACATCGTCTCTACTAAAAACACAAAAACTAGCTGGGCGTGGTGGCGGGCGCCTGTAATCCCAGCTATTCGGGAGGCTGAGGCATGAGAATCACTTGAACCCAGGAGGCGGAGGTTGTAGTGAGCCCAGATTGTGCCACTGCACTCCAGCCTGGGTGACAGAGTGAGACTCAATCTCAAAAAAAAAAAAAAAAAAACGAGTGTCGTATGTGTGCGTGTGTGTCTGTACGTGAGCCGTGTGTTGGGATAGTGCTTGGAACACAGAATGGACTATTGTGTTAGCAATAATGTGATTAGCAAATACTACTATAAGTGCTTAGAGTTGACTTTCAACTGTAGCCTAGGTCATAACCACCTCAATAACACAGAACCACTTTCTCAGAATATGCATCCAGCCTCTCTCCCATCAGAGGCAGCCTGAAGGGGCTAAACAGGCCCCTGGTTTGTCCTGTGTGATTCTGACCACACAGGTTCGGAGTTGGTCGGAGCTGAGCGGCCACACCTGGCAACCACATTGTCCGATGACTCCTGCTGGCAGGCTCACCCGGCACAGGGCCTCCTACACCACTCAGGGCACCGTCCTGCATGGAGAACCTCACCAAAGGTTGGGGTGCCACTCTTCCCTGGGGTGCCATGCCTGGCACAGTCCTTATCAGTGTATATCATGTGACCAAGGAAAAATTCACCAAGGACTCCAGGCTTCGGCCAATGAGGGCAGCGTTTCTGCCAAAAAGAGACAAGTGGACCGGGCACAGTGTCTCACACCTGTAATCCCAGCACTTTGGGAGGCTGAGGCAGGTGGATCACCTGAGGTCTGGAGTTCAAGACCAGCCTGGCCAACATGGTGAAACCCCATCTCTACTAAAAATACAAAAAAATCAGCCGGGCATGGTGGCAGGCACCTGTAATCCCAGCTACTCAGGAGGCTGAGGCAGGAGAATCACTTGAACCCAGGAGGTGGGGGTTGCAGTGAGTGGAGGTCGTGCCATTGCACTCCAGCCTGGGTGACAAGAGCAAAACTCCGTCTCAAAAAAAAAAAAAAAAAAAAAAAAGAGCGACAAGTGGCAGGCACTGATGGGCACACTCCGCGTTCCAAGACCATCCCAGCACACACAGCACACATACACACACACACCTATAAGCCCTTCTGGTAAAAAAGAAGTAAAAGTGAGTCCCTGGGTTTGGGGACACACATCCACAGGGGATAGCAGGGGCCAAGTGAAAATGTGGGGTGTTTTCAGAAGGTGGTCTCTGAGGGTCTCAGGAAGGAAGCACTCCAGCAGGAAGGTGTCTGCTTCCTCATGCAGCCTCCACTCACTTGCAGGGTCCATGGTGACCAGGGCACTGCACCTGTGAATGCCTTCGCCCATGGATACAGTGTGACCAGGGGAGGGGCTCCTGGGCAATGCACCTGTGAATGCCTTCGCCCATGGATACAGTGTGACCAGGGGAGGGGCTCCTGGGCACCGCACCCCGTGAGTGCCTTCACCCCACATTTCATGGGGCCTGACTCAAGGCTCTGGGGGCTTCTCTGCCCCAGGGCCAGATCATCCAGGCAGCCTTAGCAGGAAGCAAAACCATAGCCCATTAGGAGCCCCCACATCAGAACAGTCCCCTCCATCATCCTCCCTCCCCACCCCCTGGACACTCCAGTGTGATCCTCTCTCGGGCCACCCTCAAGGAACAGGGCTGATAAGGAAGTGGCTCCTCTAAACCTTAAACCTGCCCCAGAAATGCACAGCAGCTGGATCAGCCACCCTGGAAACTTCCATCAGCCTCGGTTCCTTGGTCTTCTCAAGCCTCTTTTCGGGGCCCAGGTTCCCAGAATAGAGGCAGCAAATCTCCCAGAGTCCTCCTCAAATGCCTCCCATTGCCCTGACCTCCGTAAACAAAGGTGCTTTTTTCCCCAGCTCCTCGGGGTCACCACATTTTCGTCAGACCTGTGCTTGTTTTCTTTCTACTCAGCCCCAACTTGGCTTTGCCCCCCCGGGCACCACCGCACCCAGGAGACAAACCCTGTATTGTTTTCATAGACCTAATAAATGACATCGCTCCCCACCTCCTGCCACTAACTCACTAGCCCTCCCAGCCCCCCAGGATCATCTAAAGTGTCCCTTGTGCTACGTGGCTCCCTCTGCTATGAAAGAACAGGTGAGAGAGAAACCTGTCTGTCTGAAGGGGCCTCCCCCCTCCGCATGTTATCAGGTGAAGATTCCACCCAGAGAGAGGCAGCATCATAGGTGGCCAATTTAAACAGTCCCAGCCTCTTCCTCTGGCTCAGGTCTGGAATTGAAGGGAACATACTAAGGTGGCGATTAACAGTGCTGATGATAAAACAGAAGGATGTTCAGTAAGTTTTTCAAAACACATCTTTCATCAAGAAGGTTTCTCCTCACCCCTTGAAAAAGTCAACGATGAAAGGGATAGAAAAGGGGGTAGCCATTTATGCCTAGGGTTCCATTATGGGAACGCTAAGCATGTAGGTGTTATTTATATCCTACTGCTCAAGGTCATCACCAAGGTCTGATTTTTGAAATTCAAAAAAATGGCAACCTCAGGCATAAATGGGTTAAGCCAGGAAAGACTGAATTTTTCCCACTGGTCAAGTTGATGAGGTTCTTCAGATGTGCTCTGGGAGGGGATTGCTGGTGCACCAGGAAGGCTGATCACTCATAAGAAGGGCTTGCTCTGCCGAAGTATTTGGATGTGGGATGCAGACGCACCTGTGTGCGGGAGCAACAAGAGAGGTGTGTCATCCTGTCCAAACAGGGACTGGTGGATTGCTCTGACCTTGCAGAGCTCATGAATCTGCAAAACAATTTCCCCAGAGCCTCTAGCTTTTGTCGGGGGTGAAATAAACCAGAAAGAGACAGCAGCCACCAACCTCTGCACCAACCAACTGATCCAAGCCCAGACCTTGCCTTCAGCACTGCCGCTCATGAGCCACCCCTTGGGGCTGATGCTGGGGGGAAGCAGTCACCTCTGGGCCTCATGACTTCTGAACCCAACCTGACTCTGCCTGTGCCTTGCTGCCCTCGATGAGGTTGTAAGGGGCAACACGCTCTCCAAGTTTTCACTGCCACCACTGCAAGAGTCCCATCCTCCTCCAGGCAAGGGCAAAGAGTCAGAATGACTTATAACCAGGGGGGTGTTGAGCTGAGCCACAGGGAGGTGCAAATGAAGAACGAGGAGACAAGTCCACGTGCCTCCCCAAACCCTCATAAGGACACAGGTATGTACAGCCTACAGCACATGGTTGTTTATTTACAGAGCCGGGGAGCACCTCAGAATACTCATCCCTGGTATTTTGCCTATGAAATAAACAAAGGCACAGAGAAATAGAGAAACTTGCTCAACATCATCAGTCAGGTGCAGTGGCTCATGCCTATAATCCCAAGAGGCCGAGGTGGGAGGATCACTTGAGCCCACAAGTTTGAGGCCAGCCTGGGCAACAGAGAGAGATCCCATCTCTATAAAAAAATTAAAAATTAGTCAGGCATGGCGGTGCATGCCTGTGGTCCCAGCTACTCGGGAGGCTGACGTGGGAGGATCACTTGAGCCCAGAAGGTCGAGGCTGCAGTGAGTGGAGATCGTACCACTGCACTCCAGCCTGGGCAACAGAGTGAGACCCTTTCTCTAAAATAAATTAATTCTTATTAAATAAGTAAGTAATCATTGATCTGAGAAATAAGAGGCTATGACTGAGACCCAAATTCTCTGACCCTGGATCCAGTGCCCTCTCATCCTCTTCCTGTAGATCACCAATCTATTGCTGACGGGACTGAACCTCTATAGAATGCCATAAGTGGGTCCTGAACACTCACCTGTAGGAAATGACGGTTCTCAGAAAGGAAAGGTAAGGAAATGGCCAGCACACACCTGTAGAGGCAGCCACCTGCCAGGAGTGGCTGGGATTGGAGGGATCGTGGGGAGAACTGGCAGTGAGAACCCTCCCCATCCATCCCATCTGCTGTCGGCCCCATTGGGTGGACATCGTCTGCTCTAAGTGTCCATGGGGATTATTCTGGATCCCATGCTTGGCAGGGACCTCGACAGAGTCAGTCAATCCTTCTCTTGGTCCAGTCCAGGAGCCCACCCTCTAACTATCGGAGATGTGGCTGCTGCTGTTTCTCCAATAAGTCTAGTGTCACCACCCCCCATCCCACACTCCCATCCCCATTGCCCTCTGCTGCCTCCACCACACCAAGGCATCGAGACCTCTGGCTTCTCTCATTTGCTCTTCCCTGTCCCCCAAAACCTTCCAGCTTAACCCTCCTTTGTGCCATGTCACTGGTGCCTGTGGCTGCACGTAACTGGAATGGAACATGCCTTGTTTCCCACTCAGCCCCCTTTAAGCTACATCCTGAATTCCCCAAACCACTCTTCCTCGCACCTGTTCTGCTGCACCCAGGTGCCTGCACGGACAGGGAAGCATCTTTTCTCGGTAGTGCACTGTGCTTCAGAGACTGGGTCCCCCTTCCTCCTGCAGGTTGTCCATGTACAGAGCCCAGAATCTTCCCCTTTCTGCAAGAGGTCAAGTTTCACCAACATCTCTCCTCCACCACTCTATATTGTTTTAGGATTAATCTCGTCACCCCCTCGGATGGTCCCGGTTCACACTCTATAGTCAGGGCCTTATTGGAAGGACCTCAAGTCCTCCAATGGGATAAGGTGGGCTCAGCCAGACTGGAGAAAGGCCCATATCCTCCTGCCCATAGAGGGAGTCCATGCCCCTGACAGCCCCCGCAGCTGTGCTCTGTGAACAAGAACTCTGAACTCAGCCGTAAAGCTGGCCTGGGAAGGCCCTTCTTGCCTGCCACAGCACAGACTCCCACCTTCCCTTCTCCAGGCCCCTTACACTTGGAACTGAAGTAGGCAGAGCTGGGCTGTACAGAGATGGGACCCAGGGGGCCAGTCCCTCTCCAATCTCCTCCCCCAGCACACACACAGATCAATCCCCATGGCCCAACACTCCTCCATGGAGAAAGAAAATGGGAGAAGGGTCAGGAATTGGCAGCTGGGAGCCGCATCAGGGTTCCTCTCTCCAGGACACCAGCAGGGAAGGGTCCCCCTTGACCACAGCTCCAGCCAGGTTTCTAAATCTTGCTCATTTGCCGAGGCAGCCAGGCACCTCCCTTCCAGCCCAGAGTGAAGGGCTATACAAACTCTGGCCTATCTCTGCCATCTCCTCCCTGGAGGTGAGCACTGAGCCCTCCAAAGACACACAACCAGAAGGGACACAGGCCAGCGGGAGCACATACCATCCCTCACCAGAACCTGAGTGCCAGAGCCCCAGCAGCACCCGGGGGAAAGGCAGGGGTGTGAGGACAACCCTAACCAGCTGCTGGAAGGCAACAGCCTGGCAATGCCCTTCGTCTTGCTGTGACCTCGACCCTCAGCCCAGCCCACCCCCTTTAGCCACCCTGGGCCCCCTGACCTGGCCTCCAGCTTTGCGGCAGGCAGGACCTTTAGAATCAGACACCCCAGGGCTGGAACTTCAAGCATCCCACCTCTGGGAGACATTAGGTAAGTCACTTTCCCTCTCTGAGCCTTGCATTCCAGGTAAGATGAGACCATTTACCTCTTAGGATTAAGTAAGATGCTGACACACCTCACTGCACTGAGTGATAAACATTCATCCCATCCCTCCTCCCACCAGTGGCCAACCACAGGGCATCTCTGGTTTACATGATCTACGGCAACTCGAGGCCATTCACAGTAAAGGCCACTCCAGACAGTGATGATGACACTCACTTGCAGAGGCAGGAGGGTCCCCGCACACCCCCCTCCAAAGGGGCACACACACAGATGACCAAATGCATCCCATGAGGCAGAGCCACCCAAAGTCCCTTAGACTAAAAATCATCTAACACTCACACGCTGTTGGAGCCCAGTCCGCGGAGTGGGTATTTCCCTGTCCAAATAGGTGGTAGAAAAAAATACCAGGGACTGACTTCTCTCTGGCAAACCAAGACAAACTTGCCGTAGAGCATCTCAGTGGCCAGCAGAGGAGAGAGGAGGTCATTTGGGACCATTTACTCATGTGAGAGTCACTGCCCCATGCTAAGATTTCCCCTAAAAATAAAATGATAAGATAATAACTCATAATGCTCTCCCCAAATCAGTACCACACAGACCCCCCTCTTCTGTTTGCTCAGACCCCCGCTCTCCAGCACAAAGTCTTTATTGGTCTCCCTGCAGGGGTGAAAATAAAGGGGGTTTTGTTCTTCTCCTCCCCCCTCCCCCCTTGAAGGGCTGAGTGAGTTTATCTGACACTGCAGCAGTCTTTGTAAACTGAGTGTCCCAGGATAAACGCTCCCTTAAGAGTCGCTTGGCCTGGGACAGAGGGACCCTCTCCAGAGGAGAATGGGGAGCTTGTTCCGATGGTCTTTTAATATGGGGGGCGGGGTGTCACCAAGGACAGGCCTCCAGCACACTCTCACAGAAGGGTCTCTGTCCTGAGGCTACAGTGGAGGGAATTCTTAAAGACACAGATGCTGAAAAGGGGGAAGGATTTTTTTTTCCCCTAAGGGGAGGGGAGGGAGGTTAGGGCGGGAAGGAGAAGGGGGAGTGGCGAGGACTCCTCATTCCCCAGAACAATTCCAGTTACAACAAGGCGTCTCTATGCCTTAACAGCAAGTGAATGACAAGCGGGTCAGCAGCCCCGCAGAGCGGAATTCTCCTCCCAGCCGGATCTCCCACCAACGTGTGCTTTGCAGCTCCCAAATCCAGGACGGGAGCCCACCAGCATGCAGGAAAGAATCTCACTTTTACCTAAGTGAAGGGCCTCTGCCACGGCGCCCTAGAAGATGGATCCTTTGAAGGCATTTTGAGTCCAGCTGTCCCCCTCTGGAAAGGGGCAAGCAGAGTGCCCTAAAGCCCTTAAATAAATAAAATTATCTCAAACCTCAGGGAGAAAAAGGGTCAATTACTCCTCTAATTTATTTGGGTACAAGGTCACAACAAAATAGGCATTCCCAGCTATAGCTATCACAAATGATGTTCTCTAAAGATTGCTCAGCAAGACTGTTTTCTATTTTGATTTCATTTATGTTGAATTGAGTTCTTCTCCAAGAAGTCGAGTTGTATTGCAGAAAGAACCGGAAGCCGTGTGTCCACTGAGAACAACCTGGCATCTCTCCTTACCTACCTTGCTCAAGGTCACCTGTGGAAAACGGCAAACAAAACAAAAAGACACCCTCCCTGCTCAAAGTAATCAATAAATCACGTAGTTCTGAGATACACAGAGAGGAAACTGAGGCCCCAATACGCGGTGTAATGAGCCCAAAGCCATGAGGCAAATTAGGAGGCCAAGACTAGGAAAAAACCAGGACTCCTGGGGACAGAAAACCACCCACAGGGGATAGAAGTGTGCAATTCTCAGGACCACTCCAAGCAAAGACCAATACCATCTTCTGAAAGCTGCTTCTGCAATGCCATATGGTTAGGCTACTAAGCCAGAACCCATTGACCAGACACCACTGTCACCACAGCCACATCAAATGGCAGACCAATGTGGGCCTTCAACCCACCGAGTCGCCGTGTATATATAGTTGAGCCTTGAACAAGGTTTGAACTGTGTGGATCTACCGATACGTGGTTTTTCTTCTGCCTCTGCCACCCATGAGACGGCAAGACCAACCCCTCCTCTTCCTCCCTCCAAGCCTACTCACTGTGAAGATGACGATGGGGAAGACCTTTGTGATGATCCATTTCCACTTAATGAATAGTAAATCTATTTTCTCTTCTTTATGATTTTCTTAATATTGTTTTCTCTAGCTCACTTTATTGTAAGAGTATAGTATATAATACATATCTACTGTATCAATATATAATACATATAACTTACCAAATATGTGTTAATCGACTATGTTATTGGTAAGACTACTAGTCAACGGGAGGCTATTAGCAGTTAAGTTTTAGGGAAGTGCAAAGTTACATGTGGATTTTCAGCTGCACGGAGGACCAGCATCCCTAACCCTTGCAATGTTCAAGGGTCCTCTGTATTAAGTCTTTACTAGAGTCAGCATGAGGCCAAGTGCTATGAAATCAGAGTGCACACCTATGACTATACAGAAGAAAAAAGATCCATGTATGTGAAACCATCATGGCAGTATATGATATTATAGCTGTCAGTATTATGGAAGTTTAAAGAAAAGAAAAATTGGATGAAAAACAAAAGTTTGCAAAAACAGACTTAGCACTCAACCCACTGATGAGTTTATTCAGGCATAACTTGGGCTACGAGACGACACGAATACTGGATTCTATGTCACCTGCAAGTCAGGTATCTCTAACCATGCATTGGGAGAATAAGGAAGGAAGAAGAGGAGGACACAGCCCAGAAGGAGTGGAGCACCCAGCAGGTCACATGGAAAAACCAGTTGAGACCAGAGCCCATTCTGGACCCCAAGGAGGAAGTGCTGAGGAAGCACCTCCTTGCTGCCACTCCTCTCCTCCGCTCTGCCCCCACTCCACTCCTGTCTGTCCACTCAAGCTAACAGAGATTCCTGGGCTGGTTATTCATTAGATTTGCATTGCACAGTAGAGTATACGACAGCTTTCACATAAGTCATCTCAGTTAAGCCAATGGAAACCATAGCCCAAGTTCTATACTTCCGAGAAAAAAAGTTAAAAGGGAATTGGATCTTCCATAATTAAATCCAGCAACATCAAAGCAGAGATGCAACCACAGCCCACACAGATAGAACCAAGGAGCCAGTCCATTTCTTTAAGATGGACATAAGATTTAAGCCAAGAAGGGGAGGGAAATATGTGGAAGGAGGAATGAAAGATTCAGTGTACCTAGTCCAGTGAATGAGACATATACCAGCTCCCATCCTCCCATCCCCCCAACCTCAAGGCCACACAGAGGCTCCATTCTCTACCCTCCCAATCATGTCAATTAAGAGGTTCTTTGTGCAAAGGACAGAGTGCATGGCAGCTGATGGGTGTGCAGCTCAGATGGGGCAAGGCTTTCTCACAAGGCCCCCTACCCCATTGGAAGGTGATGTAGGTACAGCCCGGGGCAGCACTCCCGCTTTCCAAGCATAACATCCGAAGAGTGAGCCTACCAATAGGTCTGCTCTGAAAACTCAACTTTGAGCTCAAGGAATAAGGTATGCACAGCAATGTCCTGGTCAACTGAAAGTTACAGCCCTTGAACTCAACACTTCCAGTGAATGCCCTGATAATGGATCCGTCTGCTGTTCCGTTGTCCCACTGTGCAGCCAACCTCACACACCTTCTTCATCAAGGATGCTGGGACACCCCTTCCCCCTGGCCCCCAGAATCATCCCTCTAAACACCAACGATCACAGGTGGAAAATGTGATAGAAATTCAACTAAGCATGCCCTGACTTCAGCATCCTTCATGGGATTTCAACAATAGGGGAATCCGTGATGCTGACGCGTGCTTTGCACATGCACATCTCCTAAGCAAATACCGTCAGGACAGTACTGTGGGCAAATGTAGTGGTTTTAAGGACGAACATCACTTCTAGCTCTCCAAACCAGATTTAACATCTGCAGAGAGAAACCTGAGGACAGCAAGAGAGAAGACGCAGAGCTGGAGGAAAAGCCCAGAACCTGGCGGCACTGAATGAGAGTTTCTCATCAGGGAAAACTAGTCAACCAACCTCTCAGTTGGTCTTAGTATTAATGACCTTAACATTAACTTTACTGTCCCATCTGTAGGGAAGGGAGGAGTCTATTTCCAGCTACACTCCTGAAAGGATGCATGTCTCACCTCTATGAGCAGAGGGAAGGAGAAGCACTGTTTTAAAGCTGTCAGTGGGTTACTAGGAGGAAGAAGTGAAGGATGAATCATAGTGATAGAAGTATTATGAGGCCAGGCTCATGCCTATGACTCCAGCACTTTGGGAGGTGGAGGCTGGAGGATTGATTGAGCCCAGGAGTTCATGAACCAGCCTGGGTAACTAGGGAGACCTTGTCTCTACAAAAAAATCAAAAAATTAGCCAGATGTGGTAGTGCATGCCTATAGTCCCAGCCACTCAGGAGGCTGAGAAAGGAGGATTGCTTGAGCCCCAGAGGTTGAAGCTGCAGTGAGCCACAATCAAGCCACTGTACTCCAGCCTGGGTGACAGAGTAAGACTGTCTCAAAATAAATATATAACGTGAAACCCATTTGATTTGTGACTTCTAGCACTTTCCAAGAGAAACAGGATCCAGCTTGCAGCTACAGCCTGGATGGATGCAGTCACGTGTCCAGTTGGAAGCAGATCAAGTTCCAGCTCCACCTCAGACCAGCAGGGTAACTTTGGACAACTGACATAAGCTCTGGGAGCCTCAGCATCCTTGTCTGTTAAATGGGGGCAACAGTAACTACATTTCCACAGGACATACGGCACCTTTAATACATTGTACCTACCCCCTCTCCTCCCACTTCATCACCTATCAAAAAAGGCTATTCATACTCAAGCTTTAGGTAGAAAAAAATCTGTCGCCATGACAATAAGATTTTTTTCTGACAATGGCAAACGAGGACAGCTGGGAGCACCTGCCAGGGCCGCATGGCCTCCTTTCAAAGCTCACACAACCCATGAGCATGAGTCACTGCTCCTCAAACAAAGCCTACCTGTGTAATGTGTGAACAAAGTAAGCAAAACAGAGTCTCCCACCTTGAGCTCAACAGCCTGGAGATCAAAGCTGTCTCTCGAACATGGAGCACCCAGAAGATCTGCTTCCAAGTTGGCACATGAATGTGTGAACACAATGGAGCCCTCTACATAAATCCACTTGTGTGGCTGCTTCTGGAAAAGCTCTCTGTCTGGCCTCCCTGTATTCTCAGTCTTCCCCACTGGGCTGCCAAACACAGGAGCCTGGTGAGAAGTCTGCACAAATCCATTGCCCCTAGCTCACATCGTCAGGCTTTTCATACCAGGAGAAGAACAGAACTTGCCTCCCAAGGTAGACTGGGAGCAACACCATTAGTCTAGAGATGCTCAGAGCTAGGGAAAGTGTTGCCCTTTCTTTGACGAAATCTCAGGCAGCAGGTGGCATTCTAGCATCCAGTGTTTATTCCAGTAACAACTCTTCGTGCAGGTCAGTGAGAACCCAGTCATAGGTGATCAACTACAAGGTTGGATTTAGTGACCCAGGAGCCAAATTGCCAGCTCTCTGATGGAACAAGATGATGTCCCATGCAAAAATAGACTCTCGGGTTTAGAGATTCAAAGGAGGAAAGAACTTTTGAGGTCCCTTCATTTGTCAACTTTTACTAAGCATTAATATGCCCCCCGCACCCTCCTAGGATACCAGGTATACAGAGGTAAGCAAAACTAATTCCCCGCCCCCCCAAGCACACATTCTGGTTTATTATCCCAGGAGTCCAATTCATTCATAGTGAACAATTGGTGGTATTGCCCTGCATGTACCTGTGCTTCCAAGGGCGCTAATTTCCATTTGCAGAATCTTGGTGGCTCTGGGGAACCTCACAACAGAGTCAGATGTGAAGCACATGACCAGGGGAGAGTCAATCAATGTGTCCCCCTGCACCCCAGCTCCTGGCCAGAGGTGTGGGTCTAGGGGTGAGCATTACTGCAGGGTCAGCTCTCAGGAAGGCCACCACAAAGCCATTCTCTCCCTCTAGATCTATAGAGTCAGGAGGCCTGCCCACATGAGAAAAGTAAACTTGAGAATGAAACTGTATACAGAAGGGGAGAGAATGAAAAGAGAGAGAGACCGAGCCAACAAATCACCCCAAAAGCACAACCCCCACACTTCTTAGTTATGTGAACAACCAAAACATCCATTGTTTTAAGCTGGATACAGTTGGTTTCTCTGTAACCTCCAACTAAAAGTGACCAATAGGAATTGGGCCCACAGACAGAGGCCCAGGGGCATGTGCAAAGTCATACAGACACTTGGCACTGGGGCAGGACAGGGGCCCAGTGATGGGCCTGGGCCAAGACCTGATTTTGAACTGTGGCTCCATCCTTCAAAGCTATGAGACCTTAAGGATATTCCTTCATGCCTCTAAGCCTCAAATGCTGGAGATCATAACATCCCAGGGCTCTGAGGATTAAGGGAAGTAAAAACTCTGGAAGGCACGTTCTCGAGCCTGCCGCAGGGCTGCCTCTCTTTCTGGACGTTGCCCCACTGACAGGCAGCAGGGGCTGGTTGGAAACTGATATGGTTTGGCTGTGTCCCCACCCAAATCTCATCTTGAATTGTAGCTCTCACAATTCCCACGTCATGGGAGGGACCAAGTGAAAGGTAATTGAATCATGGGGGCAGGTCTTTCCCATGCTGTTCTCATGATCGTGAATACATCTCTGAAGATCTGATGATTTTATAAACAGGAGTTCCCCTGCACAAGCTCTCTCTTCCCTGCCACCATGTAAGATGTGACTTGTTCCTCCTTGCCTTCTGCCATGATTGTGAGGCCTCCCCAGCCATGTGGGACTGTGAGTCAATTAAACCTCTTTTCTTTATAAATTACCCAGTCTCCGGTATATCTTTATCAGCAGCATAAGAATGGACTAATACAGGGATCATATCTGTTGAATCCTTACACAGTGTTGGTACAAGGAATTGGGTCACTGGACCGGGTCATTATTTCGGGGACAAGCAGCATCACCCAATGGCCAGTTTGAGCGGTGAACCTTGAATGCAGGCACATGGGCATCCTCCCCCTAAGTTGGTACCTGACAAACAGATACCTAGGATGGTAAGGGCCCAGAGAAAGGTTTGAGAAAACCATTCAGGTTCAATCACAACGGTGCAAGCAGGGAAGGGGAATAGCAGAAAAAGAAGGCAGTGAAGATGATGAGGAAAGCAATTCCAGGAAAGCCCAAACCGCCCAGCAGTCAGGGTGGAATGAGAAACCCGGACCACTTCAGCTCCTTGGTTAACCGCATTCCTGGTTTCCACTTAGAAATTTAATTAAAAACCCAAACACCTGAATTTTCCACTGGCTTGCCAGTGGCCACAGATTCCCTGAGGTTCAGAAAAACCTTCCTCGGCTTAGTCCTGGGTCCCCTAAAGAAGTTTGGTCTGAAACCAAAGGAGGAGGGGGTCACGGTCAGGAATCATGAAGAAGAGGTCACAGTCAGGGGTCATGGAGAATGGGTCCTGGGGGGCACCCCCACCCCTCTCAGAGAGAAGAAAGCCTCCAGGCAGGGGCGACCCTGTTCTATCACCCCAACTTCAGCAACAACAACTTTGCTTCTTGATGTTTAATTTTATTTTTTTATTCTTTTTTTTTTTTTTTTTTTAGAGACAGGGTCTCGCTCTGTTACCCAGGCTGGAGTGCGGTGGGATAATTATAGTTCACCGCAGCCTAGACCTCCTAGGCTCAACCGATCCTCCCACCTTGGCCTCCCAAAGTTCTGGGATTACAGGAGCGAACCACCACGCCCAGCCACTGCTTAATTTTAAAAATATAAAGAAATACCACCGTGAAAAAATTAAAATGGAAAACAGCCACATTTTTGGTGGCTCTGAGGTGACAAGGCCACTTTCCTGTCCATGCAGAGAAGGTGCAGAAGCTGCGAGGGGCTAGAGCCCTGCAAAGACTGGGATCAAACACTGTCTACCATCTGTCCCCCAGGGCCAGTGAAATCACTTACTACAAACGCCTAATCTCCCTGGCGGCTGGACATGCGCATGGGGCACGGAGGAGCCAATCACAAACCAGAACCGACAGGAGCCTTGGGGGCTCAAACTCAGCCTGGGGAATAAAACCACAGAAGGGAGGTGATCATCTTCACCCAGCCACACACCCCAGGTCCCCACGGGAGCTGCCACCGAACTCTGACATCCACCATGATGCTCAAAAGGCACTTTTTTTTTTTTGAGACGGAGTCTCGCTCTGTCGCCCAGGCTGGAGTGCAGTGGCATGATCTCTGCTCACTGCAAACTCCGCCTCCCGGGTTCACGCCATTCTCAGCCTCCGGAGTAGCTGGGACTACAGGCGCCCGCCACCATGCCCGGCTAATTTTTTGTATGTTTAGTAGAGACGGGGTTTCACCGTGTTAGCCAGGATGGTCTCCATCTCCTGACCTCGTGATCCGCCCGCCTCGGCCTCCCAAAGTGCTGGGATTACAGGCGTGAGCCACCGCGCCCGGCCTCAAAAGGCACTTTTCAAGCACCTCAAACTGTGCAGAAAAGTGTTCTCTACTTTAATAAAAGTTCCACTTCCAGCAAACTTTATATATGAAAGCGTGACTCCGCAGGGCAAGCAGCAGGGAGGATTCACTCTAGAATTCTCCTAAACAGTGAGTCCAGTCTCTATCCTCCCGTCCCTCCGTCTCCACACCAACACTTCCAAAATACTCGCTCTTCACTATGTGTGCCAGATTAGGAGTTAGAGTGGGAGGGCTGGTCCACAAGGTCAGTACCTATCCACGTCATTTCACTGACTAGTGCTTTAATGCCCCTCCTGTAAAACAGGATGACACCTGATCATTTCACCAGGTTGAAGGTACTATCACATGGGATATGGGCACAAAAGCAATTGGAAAACTCCAGTTCAAAGAATCAGGGCCTAAGGAACGTGCTAGGTCATCAAACCTTTTCATTTAGAAAGAATACTTGTGGCAGATTCAGAGCGGGGCGCCACCCCCACCAACTCGGCCGCTCCTCACTTCCTGGACACTTCACTCTTTGTGAAGATGGCTTTCTTAAAGCAAAAAGCACTTCACACACATTAGGATGGCTATTCTCAAAAAAATAAATAAATAAATAATAATAAAAGAATAAGAAAACAAGTCTTGGCAAGAAAATGGAAACTTTGTGCACCATTGGTGGGGATGTGAAATGGTATGGATGCTATAGAAGATGGTATGGCAGGCTGAGTGCGGTGGCTCATGCCTGTAATCCCAGCACCTTGGGAGGCCGAGGCAGGTGGATCACCTAAGGTCAGGAGTTCAAGACCAGCCTGACCAACACGATGAAACCCCATCTCTACTAAAAATACAAAAATTAGGCCGGGAGCGGTGGCTCACGCCTGTAATCCCAGCACTTTGGGAGGCCGAGGCGGGCGGATCATGAGGTCAGGAGATGGAGACCATCCTGGCTAACACGGTGAAACCCCGTCTCTACTAAAAATACAAAAAATTAGCCGGGTGTGGTGGCGGGCGCCTGTAGTCCCAGCTACTAGGGAGGCTGAGGCAGGAGAATGGCGTGAACCCAGGAGGCGGAGCTTGCAGTGAGCAGAGATCGCGCCACTGCACTCCAGCCTGGGCGACAGAGCGAGACTCCATCTCAAAAATAAATAAATAAATAAATAAATAAATAAACAAATAAATATAAAAATACAAAAATTAGCCGGGCATGGTGGCAGGCACCCGTAATCCCAGCTACTAGGGAGGCTGAGGCAGGAGAATCACTTGAACCCAGGAGGTGGAGGTTGCAGTGAGCCGAGACCACGCCATGGCACTCCAGCCTGGGCAACAAGAGTGAAACTTCGTGTCAAAAAATTTTAAAAAAAGTTAAAATTAAAAAAAAGAGACAGTATGGTTTTTCTTCAAAATATGAAAAATAGAATTACCATATGGTCCAACAATTCCACTTCTAGGTATATCCTTAAAAGCACTGAAAGCAGAGACCCGAACATTGCACATCCGTGTTCCTAGCAACATTATTCACAATGGCCAAAGGCAGAAGCTACCCAAGTATCCACAGACAAATGAGTGGATAAACAAAACGCAATATAAACATACAATGGGATATTACTCAGCCTTAAAAAGCAAATTCTGACACATGCTATAACATGGATGAGCCTTGAAGAAAGTAGGCTAAAGAAATAAACCAGACACAAAAGGACAAATACTGTATGATCCACTTCTATCAGATACCCAGAGTAGCCAAATTCATAGAGACAGAAAGTAGAACAGTGGTTGCCAGGGGCTGGGAGGATCGGGGAATGGGGAGTTCGTACTGAATGGGTACAGAGTTTTAGTTTGGGAAGAAAAACTTTCTGAAAATAGGTGGTGATGGTTGCACAACAACGTGAATGTACTGAATACCATAGAACTGTGTACGTTAAAGTGGTTAAGACGGTAAATTTTATGTTGTGTATATTTTATCATAATAAAAATGGTAGGCCAGGTGCAGTGGCTCATGCCTGTAATCCGAGCACTTTGGGAGGCTGAGGCCGGTGGATTGCTTGAGCTTAGGAGTTCAAGACCAGCCTAGGAAACATGGCGAAACCTCATCTCTACAAACAATACAAAAATTAGCTGGGCATCCTGGTGGGTGCCTGTAGTCCCAGCTATTCAGGAGGCTGAAGTGGGAGGATGGCTTAAACCCAGGAGACAGATGTCGCAGTGAGCTGAGATCGTACCGCTGCACTCCAGCCTGGGCAACATAACAAGAACCTATCTCAAAAAAAAAAAAAAAGAGAAAAGTAGAAATGTTTTAAAAGTTTTCAAACTTAAAGTATAATAATAAAAGAAAAAAATAAAATAAAATAAAAAAGTTTTCAAGTAGTTAAGTGAAGAAGGCATAACTGCAGAAACCTTCTTGTCACTTAAAGCTCAATAAGGGTTTTACTCACATAGTGAAATTGTCCCCAAAGGCCAGCACCTCAGACACCTTCCTTTCACTTTGTAAAGCGCAACAGAACCCCCGCTTCTACACAGGCTGCTAAATCTTCAAATCAGCTTCCGATGGGTGCCGAAGACCACCACAGCCCACATGCTGAAGAACCAAAGTGGCTGCACCAATGCCTAAAAAAGCATCCAGCAGGCACTGAATATCTGTAGAATTAAGGTAAGAGGAAGTCCATAGGCAAATGATTGGAAATATATCTATCATTAGAGAAGGAATACTCCATGGCTAGCTCAAAAAGCATGCCCTGAAATCCCCACTCAATCATCAGAAGGGACTGCTGGGCGGGCAGGCATGGTCTTTCCTGGCCTGTCCTACTGGGACTTCCCAGTCCAGTAAACACCAAAAAGAAGTAAATTGCTAAAGTAAAATGACCACTTTTGAAGCAAAGGAGGTAAGTCTGTAAATCATTAAAATTGGACCCTAACAATCGGCATCTTCCAAACCTTGGGGGAGCCTCACAGACCTGGGAGTCGGAAGGTCTGGTTGATTTCTGCAGCTCTAGAACTGCAGTCCCTTGGTCAAACCCCTAAACGAAGCCACATCTGTTTATCACATACAAAGGCACCTGGTTTCCAGACGTCCATGCAAAAACCTGTACCAACAGACCAAATATGGGAGGAGATGATGATGATTCACATTACAAAAAGAATTCTTGGGCAGAAACTTGCCACTTCAGCATTCTTCTAGGTTGCACGATTCCTCCGGGCCTTTTGAATATCATGTGATCAACCAAGATTGGTTTTGTATAGATGTTTTTCTAGGCACAGGCCTCGTCTGTAAGGCAGGAACACCACCAGCTGACTTTGAACAAGGGGTCTTTCGCCAATGGCATAGTTGAAAACAATTCATCCAGGATCATTCCTGTCCTCTTGTGAAGTGAGCTGGGTGCATCAATCACGTGAACAGGGGATGCTAACTTGGTGTGGAGGACCCCAACCAGCTCCATGATGACAGTGACATTGTCTAGAACAATGGTGGCCACAGACAGAAGCAGCAGTGGTCTGTGTGGGTACACAAACAAATGTGCCAGGATGCTGCCTGGTCAGGGACACATTCCAAGCTCCCAAAGAGCTTGCCTACCTGAGGGGAGAAAATGCCCAGAGCTGTAGTTCCTTTATCATTCACCCAAACGCAGCCACTCCTGTCTTAACCAAGTATAAAGGGCATCTGACTTCAAGGCTCCTATGTAAAAACCTGTACCAACAAACCAAACAAGTACATGCGGGGGCCCAGACCAGTGGAGGTAAACCAGAAAGGCTTCCTGGAGGAGAAGAAAGAAAAAAACACTGTGGTTGGGTAAGCTTCAGTGGGAAAATGTTCAATTAAGGCTTTATCTGGCCAAGAAGTCAGTCAACTTCCTGTTTTCTTAAAGTGCCTGTGTCAGAATGGCCTGGGTGGCTTGTTGAAAATGCAGACCCCAAGCACTGAAGGTGAGGGGCCGGACGGGGGTAGGTGCTAAGAATATTCATTTTTAACGCGTTCCGCAAGCAATTCATTCTTATGCAAACCACAATTTGAACGGCAGGGGACAGGTGGGGCAGTCCCAAAGTGAACAGTCTGCACTGCACTGGAGTAGATTCTAGAAAAGCTGCAGCGTCTGAGTAGGGAGGACCCACCAGGAGATGCTGAGGACAGGGACAGGCAGGTGTAGACAGAGGTGCCTTCCAGAACTGTTTAGTCACAACAGCCGCAACCCCTCTCCCCGCGAGACTTCCTGTTACGATCCTCACTGGAGCTGGCTAGTTACAGAAAACGTCTGTACCAGTTCACAAGGAGAGAGAAAGACATGAATATCCTTCAGTTTACAAGCTACAGGAGGAAGGTTGGGAGCATTTCAAAAAGGAAAAGAAAAATCAAGTCTAGGCAACCAGACCCTAACATTAACACAGAAACTCTGTCTGGACAACAGAAATCTGTTTTGTTGAGATTTAAGTAACATCAAAACTTCCTTATCCCAAACAAACATCGCCTTCCCTCAATGCAGGCAACCACTCCAAGTCAGAAAAGACACAGTGATACTCAAAGCAGACAGCCTCAATTCACGTGTGCGTTACTGGCTGACCACGCGGTCTCTTTATTGTAAGGACAGGAGAAGGGCCCCTTTCCTGGGTTTCTTCAAATTCACACAAGTGGACTCTTATACAAAGAACCTGGGCTAGCCTCCATCCATATCAACCACCTCCAAAAATCCCTTCGGGCTAGCTCTCCTCACCCCAAATCTTCTCCTGGAAGAAAGTCCCCTAAAGAAAAGGAGAATCACTTCCTAACCCAAAATTGCTTAACAATACCCTAAATCCATTTTGAGTTCAGAGCAGAAATCCGTGTTCCTTCCAATCTGCTCAGATAACCAGGAAATGCTGTACCTGCTGGGTCTGCACGTTTAGCTCCCGACACACCTGCTACTCCAGCCGGCATGAGTCACCCACACAGGCATTGCACGGTGTACTTGTCAACCACGGATTCAGTGGCTCAGCAGCTTGCTCTCACGCACACCGGATGGCAAACGTCTACCCCCAAAAAGATGTGTCAGGGCAGACTGGCTAATAACCCAATTTCACTCAATGACACATTCCCACTGTAGGTTTGGGGAGAGGAAAGGAGGGAGGGGGTACACAGAGATGCTTTCCCCACTTATGGGCAGGCTCCCATAGGCCCTGGAAGCCTGATACGGCTCTGCTACCGTCAGTAGAGGAAGGGCACATTCACCTGGGGAGGAAAATGAAAATGACGTCCCAATTTTAAACCTCCTCCTGAACAAAGACCGTCTTCTGTACCCCTCTGGGTTCCCACTTTTTACAAGGTCCCATTACAGGATCCCAAATTGGACCCTGGACCAGAAAAAGGACATGAGTGGGACGAATGGATAAATTTGAATGAGGCCTGTAGATTAGTTAAAAGTGTTGTGTCAGTGTCAGTGCCCCAGGTCTGATCATTGCACCATGGATATATCAGATGTTAGCATTTGGGGAAGCAGGGTAAAGGATATAGTGGAACCCTTGGCATTATTTTTGCAACTCCTGTAAATCTAGATTTATATCAAAATCAAAAGTTAAGTTTTTAAAAAAGACAGCATGTTAAATCTAGCTGCCTGATATATCTTACTTTATGGTATTGCTAAAAAAAAAATTTACATCGGCCGGGCGCAGTGGCCCACACCTGTAATCCCAGCACTTTGGGAGGCTGAGGCGGGCGGATCACGAGGTCAGGAGATCCAGACCATCCTGGCTAACACGGTGAAACCCCGTCTCTACTAAAAATACAAAAAATTAGCCCGGCGAGGTGGCGGGCGCCTGTAGCCCCAGCTACTCGGGAGGCTGAGGCAGGAGAATGGCGTGAATCCCGCGGGGCGGAGCCTGCAATGAGCCGAGATCACGCCACTGCACTCCAGCCTGGGCGACAGCGAGACTCCGTCTCAAAAAAAAAAAATTTACATCATAATCCTGATGACAAATTTTAAGTTATTCTCATACCAATGCTGATCAACTCTTTGATACAAAAAGAAACAAAACAAAACACTTCATTCCCTCAGCAGCCATTCACTCTGTGCCCCTTCTGCGTCCCCGCTCCAAGATGCAGTATTATCTGATGGGTAAGTGGTATCTTTTCCTCTAAGCCCATCTCAGCAATGTCCAGAAATAGAGTTATTCCTTTGCTTTAGACATAACTCTAACTTAAAGCAAATATAGCAATTTCTGGGAATTTTCCAAAGAAAATAATACAAAATGTGGATAAATCTTTATGTACAAAAGATGCTCACTGTATTACTTCTAAGGGTAAAACTTTGGAAACAACTTAGTATCCAACAATAGGGAAACTGCCAAGCAAATTATGCGTCAACGCCTGCAGCAGAATACAGTTACCATGTCGTCATGACATGGGGGAAACGTTCAAATAAAATTACACAAAAAAAGAGGAGGAGAAAAAGTTGTATACATTGCAGGATTTCACCAGTGAGGAAATATATCAAATTGCCAGCATTACTGTGTGAATTGGATGTTTTTCCTGCTTTGGGCACTTTTGTGTAGTTTTCTATAAAAGAAAAAGAAAGAGCATGGATTACTTTTTAAAATCAGACAGGGAGGAGGAGTGGTGGGGTTGGTTATCAGTTTGCCTGGCGATTTCAACCTTTCCTCTCCCGGAGTCAGTCTAAGCACGGAACTGGGGTGGGGGCAGAGGATGGGGAAGGGCCGCAGGTAAGGTGCTGTGTCAACCTCGGCAGTTCCAAACCCTGCATGGGACCAGGGGCACCGAGGGCCCCAGCTCCCGGGGTAGGGGGTCGTGCCACTATGCACTGCCTTTTCTTCTTCCGGTGTTGCTTTACCTTCTCTTGCTCCTGGAGCAGTGCTCACTGGAGACACTGGGACCCTGAGCACTGACCAAGAGTGATCCCTGACAGCGTCAGATTCTTATGCAGAAGGGACTGCTGGGTGGGAAATGGATCACCGACAGGTTCTAAATGCGAACCCACAGGCTGCAGGAGAGGGGTGAGGGGCGAAGGAGGGAATCCCACCTGTGGGAAAGCATCCTCAGGAAACCTAGATAGGTCCTGGAGGTGAGGACAATCGCCAAGGAGGGAGAAGGAAAAGGAGGACCCTGGTTAATCTGCACGCCAAGGGCGGAGTCGCTCAGTCATTCATTCAACAAACATCTATTCAGTGCCTACTCAGTGACAGGCATGGCGCTGCCCCCAAACAGGGCAGACACAAAAGAACAAGGGGAGGAGGAAGCTATGGATACAGAAGCCGTGTGCTTTCAGTTCCAGACTCAAGACGTAAGCCCTCTCCCCACATTGGCCAAGAAACTACTTCCATTAGCAAGTTGCGCCGGAAAGGGGAGGTGGCGGGTGGTCTCACTGGACTGAATTCCTGCCACCTCCCACCTATTCAGAAAGCCCGTCCACACCCTGGCCAAACGCATACCAGCGTCCGCCTGACGGGTGGCCCAGTCCTCGCCGGAAAGCTGCTTGCCAAACGCCCCCGCTCACCCCCTAGCCCCAACGGTGAGAGGGGCTCGGCCGCGTCGCGTTCTCCAAGCGCTGCGCCCCAGCAGCGTCCCCGGTCGCCAGTGGGCGGACGCCAGGAGCTCACGGAGGCGGCACCGCTCCCGAAGTAACGGAGCCCGGAGGGCGCCCAGGCGTTAAGGCAAGTGCAAGGGGCCGAGCGGGTGCGCCAAGGACGCGGGGGCGTCTCCCCCAGCTGAGGTTCGGTCCCTCCAGGCAGCCAAGGCTTGGCAGCGCTAGAGGCTGAAGGACAACGGCCGAAAACGCCCAGGATGGGGTGGTCGCTGACCACCGTGTCCCAGGAGAATCAGCTCCGCTTGGAGGCAGGGGGATGACTAAAATGACCTCCAAGAAGATGTCAATTACAAGAACAAAAATTTCAACCCAGAATCTCGAGGCCTTCGAAAAACGACGCGGAGGAAAAAAGGAAAGAAAGAAAAGAAAGTAAATCAGATCCCTTCCCCGAACCGCAGGGAAACTTACCTCCAGCTTGGCGACCCAGCTGTTAAGCAGAACAAATCAATCCACGGATGGAGAAGAGGTCGTGGGTCTTCTGAGCCCAGCTGATACACACCAAGTAATCCACGTTAAGGGGTCCGCAGCCCCCCACCCAATTCCCCACTTTCCATCCAAGGCCAAAGAGCCGCCAGACCCTGTCCTCTGCGCTCCAGACTCGCGGAGGTCGCGGACGGGGGTCCCCAGGCGGCCGCATTCTCGTCCCCAGGGGTGGACGCGCGACGCGGGCGGGGACCGGGCGCCCCGCGGACCATGCGAGCGCATCCCGCCTACTCGTGCTGGGACATCACCCAGCCTGGACGCCGCTCCTCGCCTTTCTTCCCCGCGCATCGCCAGCGCGAACCAAAGATCCCCGCCGGGAAAGCCTCTCTGCCAAGCCGGAAAGCGCTGAAGGCGGATCGTCTCTCAGACTTGGGTTTGCAGGTTCACAAGGCCCGGGAGGCTTACGGTGGGCGCCTGCCTAGCAGAGGGTCCTTGCGGAGAAGCGCAGAACGACAAATGCCAGAGGCGGTGACCGCGTCCTCTGGACACCAGCGCCGCACCGCGCACCCGCGCCGCCTGCGCGCCCTGCAGTCGGCTGGGCCATTCGGCCCTTATATACGAGGCGGACCCGCGCCGGGACGGGGCGGAGCGGGGTGGGCGGGGAGGGGGTGGGGAAGGCCGAACGGCTTCCTGGGAGTCGTAGTTCAGCTACGTAGTCCTGTCGTAGTCAGAACAAAAGCTAAACAAGGATGGAAATGGTTAGGGTTTGCCCACCACAGCTGTCCTCCCTTGCGCCCTTCCTTCACAGACAAAGCTGGCATTCCAGTCCTATTGTCAATGCCGCTAGGTCTATTCTGGCCTTTGTGCATAAGGTGGGTCACACCAGCCCCGAATGCCGCCCAGGATGACAAACCTTGGTAGCCCTAGAGTCAGGTTATCCCAGCTGGGCCCCAGTTCTGGAGACCAGAGGTCCGAAATCAAGGGGTTAGCAGGGTTGCTTGCTTCTGGGGGCAGTGAGGGAGAATCTGTCCCGGGCCTCTCTCAGACCTGGTGGTCATTGGCTATCTTAGGCGTTCCTTATCTTAGGCGTTCCTTGGCTTGCAACTGCCTTACCTTCATCCTCCCACCTTTTACACGGTCTTCTCCGTGTATCTTTTCACATAGTTTTCCCTCTGCGTGAATCTCTGTCTCTTCACACTGTGGTGTTTCCACAAGGATGCCAGTCATATTGGATAAGGGGCCCACCCTGATCCAGTACGACCTCATCATTAACCAATGACATCTGCAACGACCCTATTTCCAAATAAAGTTACATTCTTGGAGGTCCTGAAGATTAGGACTGCAATATATTAATATTTTGGAGTTTTAGGGGGAAAAGTTCAACCCCTAACAGGTCTTCTACGCCTTGTTGCACCTATTAACAGCCATTGTGACTAACCAACCCTTTTGATAAAAGCAAGCCCTGAGAAGCAAGATGAAATCACAAAATCACTGAGGCTGTGACAGGAGGGGAAGCCAAGAACATTGGAATCTCCTGGGCCAGGTTTTCCTGTGGCCACGGTGGGATTGCTGGAGAGGAAATGGTCAGAAAAAGAAGGCATCAGGTTGGGCGTGGTGGCTCATGCCTGTAATCCCACCACTGAGGTCAGGAGTTCAAGACCAGCCTGGCCAACATGGCAAAACCCCATCTCTACTGAAAATACAAAAAAAATTAGGTGGGTGCGGTGGTGCATGCCTGTAGTCCCAACTACTCAGGAGGCTGAGGCATGAGAATCGCTTGGACCCGGGAGGCGGAGGTTGCAGTGAGCCGAGATTGCGTCACTGCACTCCAGCCTGAGCAACAGAGTGAGACTCTGTCTCAAAAAAAAAAAAAAAAGAAGGCATTAGTATTGAAAGTAACAGGAGGCACCTGGGTAAATGGGGTTGGGAGGGGAGAAGATAGACAGGGCATTCCTAGATGCCCCTGAAGCACAGACTTGATTTTCCACCTGCCACTGTGCCCAAGTTTCCCCGCATTCAAGTCCCAGGCTACGGACAAGCTCAGGTCTGGCCCTGGAATCCTGGCTCTCACCCGGCGCTGACATTCCCGGAGAGTCAGTGGCAGTGCAGGGTCTGGATTGGCCACCATTTCCACTCTGAACTCACAATCAACTCCTCTCTTGCTTCCAGGTAAGAGAAAAACTGAGGCCAAGATGAATGTCAAAGGCAGGGATATCCGAACTCCCTAAACCCTCCCCTACAGGATATTGAGGATAAAGCAGCTTTGCTGCTAGGAGCTGCCTGACCTTCTCCCCACTTTCCAGAACACGGGCTGCATATTCCTAGCATACGAAAGGGCATCCAGTCATCTCAAAATGGTATCAGTGCCTGCTGCTGACTATGCATGGTTATTGTTTTCTCCTGCATTGTAATTCATTCTAGTCCTCAGTCTTCTTAAATTTCTGCACAGCAAACATTAGTCACTTGAATAATTAGAAAAATATAGAAATTAATTTTAACTAGTCATTTATTTCTTCTCATTGCTGTGAGATTGATTTTCCCCAGGTAAAGCTGGAATCATGTCTCTTCCTTGCTCCTAAAACATCCAGAGAGGTATAAACCCATGTTTAGCATAACACAGAGATGACAGATACAAACATACATGCATACATAGCTAGATAGAGGTAAAAATAAGAATTGTATGTGTACATGCATTAGCATACACACATATATTTCCTTTCTCTCTCTGCTAAGAGGGTCCAGAAGCAATGGCAGCCCAGTAGCAATGAGCACTGGATCTAAGCGATCATTTAGCACCTAGGTTTGTTTTTATACTATTGTCCAACAGAAGGAACCAGAGCTCACTGGAGAAACAGCTGATTCTAGGACTGGGGCAGGAAATATGCAAGATGAGCCTGGAGCACCTCATAGTGTCAGAAAGTAAGAAAGTGCTAAAACACACTGACACACAAGCATACACACCATACAATGGTGGGACCACGACAGAAGGACATAGAAACCAACTGAAAGAGCTCTTAATCGCCAAAGTGGGGGAACCATTTGAACAACAACTTAAGTAAAGTGGTATTAGATTATAACCAAAGTAATAAAAAAATTCATGAGTTCATATTGATATAATTAGGTGATTGGAAAAATAAATACACAGAGGAAAAGAAATCTGTGCAGAAGAATTTCAAAAAATGTATGTAAATACTCTGCCCTCCAGGAAGTGGAGTATAACTCCCCACTTCTTAAGCGTTGGCTGCACACAGTGACCCCAATTGAGAGATGGTCTACAAAACACCTCATCAATAACCCTCAAAACTGTCAAGTTCGCCAAAACCCAGGAGAGTCTGAGAAACTGTCACAGCTCAGAGAAGGCTGAGGAGGCTTGATGACTGAACGTGGTCTTCTGTATGGAATCCTGGACCAGAAAAGGGACATTAGGTAAAACTAAGGAAATCTGATAAAGTGTGGGACTTTAGTCAATAGTAGTGTACCAATATTGATTCATAATTGTTACAAATGTGCCATGTTAATGTAAGATGTAATAATAAGGGAAATTGAGTGTGGTTGTATTAGTTTGTTCTCACGCTGCTAATAAAGACATACCCAAGACTGGGTAATTTATAAAGAAAACAAGGTTTAATGGACTCACAGTTCCATGTGGCTGGGGAGGCCTCACAGTCATGGTGGAAGGCAAAGGAGGAGCAAGGTCATGTCTTACATGGCGGCAGCAAGAGAAAATGAGAGCTAAGCGGAAGAGAAAACCCCTTACAAAACCATCAGAGACTTATTCACTACCAGGAGGACAGTATGGGGGAAACCACCCCCATGATTCAATTATCTCCTACTGGGTCACTCCCACAACATGCGGGAATTATGGGAGCTACAGTTCAAGATGAGATTTGGGTGGGGACACAGCCAAACCATATCAGTGGGTATATGGGAACTCTCTGTACTATTTTTGCAATGGTTTTGTAAATCTATTCTAAAATTGAGATGTTATTTTAAAAGTTACATATGTATTTAATATAAATATGCATATATATGGTGATAAAAACAATTGCAATATCAACCCTCTCTCGTGTATCAAATTTTCTCCTTTTTTGAGTAGATTCATGGCTCTCTATTCTGTTCCACTGATCAGTTTTTCTAACTCTGTACCATTATCATGGTGTCTTAATTCTAATACTTTTTTTTTTTTTTAAGATACAATCTCGCTCTGTCCCCCAGGCTGGAGTGCAGTGCCGTGATCTTGGCTCACTGAAACCTCTGCCTCCCAGGCTCAAGGGATTCTCCTGCCTCAGCCTCCCGAGTAGCTGGCACTACAGACGTGTGCCACTGTGCCTGGCTAATATTTATATTTTTAGTAGAGATGGGGTTTTGCTGTGTTGGCCAGGCTGGTCTGGAACTCCTGACCTCAGGTGATCTGCCCACCTTGGCCTCCCAAAGTGCTGGGATTACAGGCGTAAGCCACTGCGCAAAGCCCTTTCATTTCTTACACCTTATTTGGAACTTCTCTCACTTTGTCTTCTTCAAGAGTTTTTAACTATTCATAGACCTCTGCATTTACAATTAAATTTAAAATGAGCATATTACATTTCAGGTGAAAATAAATGAAAATTGCAGAGGAAAAATAACTTCAGAAGCCCCTCGTTGCCCACAAATTCACATATAAACTCAACAGCCTGGCATCAATGCCTTCTGCAGCCTAACCTTAATCTACTTTTTCAATCTTTTCTCCTGTGCTCCCCAACAACCCCTGTCCTGTGCTCCAGGAAAACTGGAATATTTAATATTTCCAAAAAGACCTCAATTCCTCTAGTCCTCACTGTGGCTTCCAGAGCCTCCTCTACCCAGAAGGCCCTTTGCCTCTGCTTATGGAGTTTTGCACTCTTCCTCTATCTGCTTTTTGGGGGCAGCTCACACACCACCTCTTCCATGAAGTCTTCCCAGATCCCCAGTAACTGAGAGAACTCCATTAAACCACCAAGCACTCTGAGTCCCTTTCTAAACTAAGTTTCTTGAGGTCTTGCATTTTATTCCCCTTTGTCACGATCCTCCCGTCTCCACCATTTAAAGTATTGCACATAGTTGAGGCTTATTAGGTATTTCAAAATTAACTATGGCACTTGGATCAGAGTTCTTGGTGCCAGCACACACTTGTCTTCACGGGTAGGACCAACACCATCATAGGCGCTGGTCTTTTCAGAGAGCTTGCTGGGTGCCAGACACTGTCCTGAACCTTTACAATGTGTCCCGTCATATAATCTCCCAAGAAGCCAACAGTAGGTACTATGATTAACTCCATTTTAGAAACAAAGAAATCGAAACTGAGAGCAATGAAGCACCTTGCTTAATGTTGCAGAGGAAATAGAAGGGCCAGGGTAAAAATGCGGACTCCTCTCTCAGAAACTTCATCCTACTCCACAGTTTCAGTTAACGTGTCTATAAATTTCCCAGCAGCAAGGACTGGATCTTTTTACATTGTTGTACCCGCTGCCCCGAGGATTGTTCCAGGAAGAGTAAATGCTCTGCACAAGCTGATGTAAGAATGTGGCTGAACAGGTGTAAAGCACCCAGCACACTGCCTTGCCCATTACAGGCACTAAATAAATGTTAAGGATCTTAGTGAGCCTAGCTGTTCTGCTGTCCTTCCTTCTACCCCCTCCCTACCCTGCCTGGGCTCTTCCATTGCCCATCCCACTCCCCCATGTGTGAAAGGTGTGGCTTAGGTATTGGACAGAGCCGATAGAGAATCTTTCCACCATCACAGAACATTCTATTGGACAGGACTGCAACAGCAGCATCGCCTGAGACTTCCTTAAAAATGGAAGACTTCATACTGTCCACCGAGCATCAGAATCTGCACCTGCTGATGCATATTATTTTTATTCTTAATTTTGCAAGTGGATATAAATATACATAGTCAGCCCCCTGTGTCCATAGTTCTGCACCTGTGGATTCAACTAACTGCAGATCAAAAACATTCCAGAAAAAAAAATCCACAAAGTTCCAAAAAGCAAGACTTAAATTTTCTTCACACCAAGTACTACATTGAATCCACATAAATGAAGTGATGCAAAGGCGTTGTGTTAGGCATTATAAGTAATCTAGAGATTATTTAAAGTATATAAGAAGAGGGGAGTAGGTTATATGCAAACACTAAGCCATTTATGTCAGGGACTTGAGCATCCTTGGATTCTGGTATCCACAGGGCATCCTGGAACCAATCCCCCATGGATACTAAGGGTCAACTGTACCTAATTTTAGAATTATTTTTAAATTAGCAAGTCAAAACCCCTTGGACAGAGTGTTTTAAACAAATCAAATGATATCCTATATCTGGTCTTGCAACACTCTTTTTTTTTTTTCTCTGTGCTATGTGTTGTGCAGAATTTTCATAAATCTAGCAGTTCAAGGGAGCTATAGCATTAGGGAATCATTTGACACAAAGTAAATTTTAAAGGAAGTTCACAGCTGGCCTGATGCCCCACATTGAGCGAATGCCTCAGATCACAGGATATGCATATCAGTTGGTTAAAATATGCAGATACACTTGGTATCGATATCCAAAAATATCAAAGGGAGGTTTGCACAAGGAGAGAGCCAAAGCACTGTGGCATGTTTGAGAGGTGAGAGGGCATGCCAGTGGGATCTAATCATAAATCCCAGGCTGCTGAGGTTTTCATGCTTGACACGGAGATTAAAATAACTCAAAAACAAACAGTCACAGATTTCAGCCAAAAACACGCTGTTCTTTAGTGGAATGGTTACTCCAGAGCTTCCAAGAAATTTCAGAAGGTGTGAGCCAGTCCATTCAATTTTCAAACAATTCGAAGAGTGAGTCCTCATGCCTATAATCACGTGAGGGGATCGTCAGAGCTCAGACCTTTCTTTCCATGTCACGAGATGATCCAGTTTTTTTCTCCATCCTCTTCTTCTCCCCTTAATAATAAATGATAAAAAGCATTCATTGAGCACTTACTAAATGTTCAGCTCTGTGCTAAGCACTTATAAACCTATAATGCTCACTGAAACCCTAAGAGACAGGAAAGATGATTATTGCTGTGCTACAGATGAGACAGCAGAGGCTCAGAGTAACTTGCACAGGGTCACGCAGCCCTTTCCGCCATCTTCCTCCTTCCTTCCTCCTGGCTTCATCAAATGGACTCATCCTTCTTTGCCTGCAGGGGACATCTCATCTCTTGAGTCCCTACATTCTGACTCTTACTTACCTCTACCATGCCATTAAAAGTGTCCTCTCGGCTGGGCGCAGTGGCTCACGCCTGTAATCCCAGCACTTTGGGAGGACGAAGAGGGTGGATCACTTGAGGTCAGGAGTTCGAGACCAGCCTGGCCAACACGATGAAACCCTGTCTCTACTAAAAATATGAAAATTAGCCAGACATGGTGGTGCATGTCTGTAGTCCCAGCTACTTGGGAGGCTGAGGCAAGAGAATCGCTTAAACCCGGGAGGCGGAGGTTGCAGTGAGCCGAGATCGCACCATTGCACTCCAACCTGGGCGACAGCATGAGCCTCCATGTCAAAACAAAAATGAAAACAAAAACAAACAAAAAAACCAGTCTCCTCTCCAGGGCCCCAGAAACCTGCTAACCACTAACCACCGAATCCAGGGTGCTGGTTCTAGCCTTCTTAGTTTTGTTCTCTGCAGTTTCTTTTCCCGAAATCCCCTTTTCCTGTGGCTTTTGCCATTGTGTGCCAGGCACGAGGTCTCTGCCCACTGACTATGCTCCCTTCCTGCCCCCTACCTGTAGGATGCATCCCAGGCTCCAGTCCTGAGCTGTCCCTGGGTCTCCTTTCTTCAGTACCTTGCTCCCTCTCATACCCAATCCTGCCAACGAAGTGGTTGGCTCGATTCCAGGTCTGCCTTCCTGACTGCCCATTAGACATGTCTACACCAGCTGAAACCCAGGCTGTCTAAGAACAAGTGTCTATAACTACCCACTGATGATGCCCCACCCAATGGCCCCTTGCTACCAAATTGCCCTGCAGCCACAGTGGACAATTCCAGCAAGTGGCCACCTCCTGCCTCAGCTACCTGTGACTCTTGTTTTTTTCTTTCTTTTATTTTTCTTGCTGTTCTTTGGGCTTGTTTAGCTCCTTGCAGAAGCATCTCAGAAGTGCCAGGAGTTTACCCTGTCTAAGGACAACCCTCAAGGAAGGGAGTCATTAGATAAATATTCCATCTTTTCCATCCTTCGATTGGGCAATTTTGGGTTTTTTTGTTTTTGTTTTTGTTTTTGTTTTGAGACAGGGTCTCTGTCACCCGTCACCCAGGCTGGAGTGCAGTGGTACAATCTTAGCTCACTGAAACCTTGAATTTCTGGGCTCAAGTGATCCTCCCACCTCAGCCTCCCAAGTAGTGGGACTAGGGACTACAGGCACATGCCACCACACTTAGCTAACTTCAAAATTTGTCTTGTGGAGATGAGGTCTTGCTATGTTGCCCAGGTTGGTCTCTAACTTCCGGCTTCAGGGGATCCTCCCGGCTCAGCCTCCCAAAGTGCTGGGATTACAGGTGTGAGCCACTGCACCTGGCCTGATTTGGCACTTCTGAAGTTTATTTTATTGAGTTGCTTGGAGGGTCCCCAGTGAGATTCAGCCCTGTATGCCCACAGCATAACCTCTCATTCGCCACCCTTTATTGACTTTTCTCCCTCCTAATTCTCTCTCTTTGTTCTTCCAAAGAGAAACTCACAAATCCAGTTACACACAAACGTTTCTCTGCCTCGAGAAGAATCCAAAATAAGATACCAAGCACAAATCATTTTTTTCCTGCTGGATTCTTTGCTGAGGCCTGTGATTTTTCTAAGTCTCCCAGACATCAGGGTTCCAAGCTTAGACACATTCTGTATTCTTTTGCTCCATCCCCTTCACCCCTCTGAGTGTTTGTGACTCATGGCTTTCAAATGTCTAATATTTCCTTTATTCCATTCTTCCCAGCCTGGTGCAGGTCCTACAACCTCACACTGTGATGACCCCACCACCACCACCGTTGCTTACACCATCCCATCTGCCAGAAATGCTTTTCGGACTTTGCTGGGCTTGTCCTTGCAGAGTGCCTCTTGTGTGCCCTGCCTTGTGCCAGGCAGGTACTTCAGACTCCTGGGATGACCTTCCTTCCCACCCCACCCCCACGATGGCTGTCTTCTCAGAACTTCCCTTACATTATCATGCGCTCCATTCATCTGACATTGAGATATACTGTCTTTCACCAGTGGTTGTTAAGATGTGTACATTTCTGGCTCCTCCCATTAATTTTAAGTGTTCTGGGATCAAGGAGTATATCACATATGCTTTCTTGCTTGCTTTTTTTTTTGTTTTTAATCCTTTTAACAGGGGCTCAGTCAACATTGGCTGGTTTAATTTGATTGATAATGTTAAATTGCCAACAAAGCAAATGCAGGTAAATAGTGCTCTTGAATGTGGACAAACGGATTCCTTCCCCAAACTGTGCTGAATCAATTTCCAGACGGCTCACCCACAAAGTCCTAACCAAAAGCTTGGTATTACAGCAAGCCGCCCAAGCCGGTGGAATTAATTAGCCTGCACCTACGTGCCAACATCATTCTACCAGTCAATACTCTTGATGGTCTGTGATATAAAAAGGATAGTGTCTGTCCTAGAGGTGCTATGAAGAATGTGAATTGGTAGCTTTCTGTCTCTAGATTGAACTGTGGTGACCATTCACTCATTTGTTCAACAAACATCTATTTAGCATCTGGTAAGCTCCAGGTACTGTGCTAGGCACTGGGGATATAATAACAAAGGTGAGAGTCAAAGTCTCTTTTTTGTGGGGAGATGGAATAAATAAGTAAACAACTAAATTAAATTATTGCAGAGTATGGTAAGAACAAAGGAAGACATAAACCTATGCTATATTAGAGGGAAAAGAGGCTTCTTGAAGAAGGGGTAACTTATGAAACTGATCAAAACTAGATCATCCGACACTGGTACATACACACCCATCACACCCATATAAGTGATGGAGAGGCAGGTGATGTAAAGGAAAATCTGGCCAGACGTGATGGCTCACGCCTGTAATCCCAGCACTTTGGGAGGCCAAGGTGGGCAGATCACTTGAGCCCAGGCATTTGAGGCCAACCTGGGTAACATGGCGAAACCCCGTGCCTACCAAAAAAATACAAAAATTAGCTGGGCATGGTGGCATGTGCCTGTAGTCCCAGCTACTTGGCAGGCTGAGGTGGGAGGATTGCTTGGGCCCCGGAGGTCAAGGCTGCAGTGAGCCGTGATTGTGCCACTGCACTCCAGCCTGGATGACAAAGATAGACCCTGTATCAAAAAAAGAAAAAAAGAATAGGAAAATCCACAGGTTGTGCCTTGGAATAACTGGAATTCAAAGCTAGTTCAGCAAATGGCAGTGTCAGTAAAGGGTCTAGTCAAGTTGACTTTGGCTTTAAAAGCAGACAGAGAAGTTTGGTGAAAGGGTGATGCGGAGGTGACTGAGTCAAAGGCTGGAGTGTGGCAAAGAAGTGCATTCCAGGGGTATGATGGAGAGAAAAGCAAAACTACCATCTCTTCTACAAGAGGACAGTCAGAACAAACACAACACAGTCTCACATCCAGGGGAAACGTGAATGAAATGGCTTCAGAAAGACCCAGATACCCAGAAGTGCCGGCACCAGGTGACAGAGGGAGGGGACCCATCCAGAACACACTTTCTCCCTGTGGCAGAACTAGCAAAACCAAATAGGGCAACACAGAAAGGCGACCTGGTGTGTGTGGGTTCAGAGCACAACTTCCCCAAGCCTCCTCCAGGGGGTTAACTGGAAGTCCTACCCAGATTTTGCAAGAAGCTTTGTCATGCAAATATTCTCTAAGACATCAGTTCAGGCACTCACCTCAAATGCCCTCCCTTCTCCCTGGGTCATTTCTTCCTTTCCAGTGAGCAGGTTACAAGGGCAGGCACAGGAGATGTGATTGAGCTGTGCTGGGAAATGCCTCGGCCCCACCCCACTCCTACTACCCCCTGTGAGGAGGAGGCACAGGCGGGCACTGCCCTCGGAACACTAAAGCTTTGTTTCCTGGAGGTTCTGAAATCAGCCTCCTCACGTACCTCACCCAACACCAAACGTTCTGTCTCCACTTCCTCCTCCACCAAGGACTTTGGGGGGCTTGAAGGAGAATGAGGGAGAGCGGCAGAAAGGATGGCTAGCTAGTAAAGCCCCACATGCCTACTCAGGCCTTTTCAAGCCCAGTGAGGTATATGTGGGTTCAGAACTGATTACACTTCCCCATCTCACAGATGAGAAAATGGGCTTAGAGAAACTGAAGAATTCGACCCGGATCACATGGTGGGAAGATGCTGAACAGGCTTTGAACTCCAGTAGTTCCAAGGGCACAAGCTGTGTATTTTTTCCTGTAACATCACCTGTCTACTTGCCAGCTGGGCTGGAGAGATGGCTCTCTGTTGAAGAAAGAGAAGACTCAGATTCAAGTTCAGGGTCAGCCCTTAATTAGAGTGTGGGTTTCCTGTGGGAAAATGAGGGGTTGGCCCCATGTACAAGTCTCCGATGAGGTCATATGCCGTAAGTCTGTTCCATGGGCTCTGTAGAAAAAACACAGCTGATGAAAAAAATAACAAACCATCACATTGTTATTCATTTATTCATTCACTCATTCAATGAAATGTTTATTGAGAAGCTTCTAGGTTTCAGGCCCAGGGCAGGGAGAGATAATAAGGATCTGATTCTTCAGCCTAGAAGTGAAAGGCACATTCTTAAGAAATCTATCCAACCCTTCATTTTACAGAGGTAGAAAGTGAAGCCCAGAGAGGGAAAGCAACTCACCCAACGTCACACAGCGAGGCAGCAGCAACCACCAAGACCTAGGGTAGCCTGCCTGACAGTGGGCCTATCAGCAGCCCAGGCTATCCAAAGAAGGTAGGACATGTCATTCAGTTCAACCTAATAGACCTGTTCTAAATCAACTAAGCCAGGAAGCCAAAACCTGCTTATGGGGCCCCACTGCGGGTCTCCCTGGGGAGAGGAATCAGCCACTGAGCTTTTGACAGAAATCAGTCACCCTGCAGGAGATGTCCTACAGAGATGACCAGCCCAATTTGTTGCTGAAGCCCTCACTTTAGTGAGCCCAGTTCCTAAGCCCAGCACTAAAGATAACACACCTCCCTCCATACTAAGTCCCTGTCAATATTCATCCAGCATCTAAAGTTCTGGTGCCAGAAGCTGCACCTCCACAGATCTTCAAGCTAATCTGTCCTAGCCCAGGTGAGATTTTGCATCCAAAGAAAATAAGACTTTAGTCAGATTACCCAGGAATAGGACCTGATGGGTATCCCAGGGACTAACCCTCTCGCCCTGCAGATCACTGCCTGACCCCTCCACCTGGCTGACATGTCCCTGGGTAGAAAGCTCTTCTGGTAGAGAAGCATAGACGGTTCTGGGAAGCAGGAAATGTCGGGGTCATGGCAGGTGCTAGAAGAGTCGCCTTCTGTCCTTGAAAGCTGAGGTTAAGCCACATCCGATGACCTCAGAGGACATGGCAGGTGAGCATAGGACCATAGCATGGCAGAAACCCAGCCACCTGCCAGGGCGAGGCCTGCACCCTTGCGGAGCCACTGTAAACATCTGCCCCTCAGCATCACGCAACTTACCAGAGACGAGGCTTAAACACAAGCCTTCATTTTCTCATTAATAAATCCAGTGGTTTCCCTTGGAGAGACTGCTGCTAGCCACTAAATAAACCAAAAAGAAAACTCTCTGGAAAGGCAAATAGGTTTTCAGGCCAATTCTGATCCATCTCAGCAAAGAAGTGGTCTTTGATGCCTCTAAAGCTTTTTGTCTTGGACAACCGGCAGTGGAGCTCAAGGACTCGGGGCTCCACACCTCACTAAGAGATTTTGTCTCTAAGGAGCCACGGGCTGGAAAGCACAGGTTGTTTTCTTTCTCCCAGCACCAGCGGGCTCTGAGGAAGATGGAGTCTGCATGAGATTTAGAAAGGTTGAGTAAAAAGACACAGGGAGAGGCCGGGTGGGGTGGCTCACCCCTGTAATCCCAGCACTTTGGGAGGCTAAGAAAGGTGGATCACTTGAGGTCAGGAGTTCAAAACCAGCCTGGCCAACATGGTGAAACCTCATCTTTACTAAAAATACAAAAATTAGCCATGTGTGATGGTGGGCGCCTGTATTTCCAGCTACTCGGGAGGCTGAGGCAGGAGAATCACTTGAGCCCGGGAGGCTGAGGTTGCAGTGAGCTGGGATCGCACCACTGCACTCCAGCCTGGGTGACAGAGTAAGACTCTGTCTCAAAAAAAAAAAAAAAAAAAAGATACAGGGAGGGAGTAAAGGAGGCAGAAAAGACCATTACTGCTTCTCAAATGTACCAATGAGGCATCACTTCTGCCTGGGACACCCTCCTGTGCCCAGGAGCTTTGCATGTCTGGTTCATGCCTACCACTTGGTTCTCTGCCCAGTGTCACCTCCCTAGAAGAGCCTTCTCCCACCATGCTGTAAAAGGTGCCTCCCACTTCCCTGTCACCTTCTAACACAGTGCCCTGTGAACTGGTATACAGGAGAAACAAGAGAAGAGCCCCCACCGAGTATAGGAAGAGATCTCCACTGAAAAGAGAAAGAAACCCCCACTGAAGAGGGGAAGGACCCCTCACTGACCATGGGAAGAGCCCCCCTTTGATTATGAGAAGAGCCCCGCCACTGAATGGGAAGAGCCCCTCCCAGTTAATATGAGAAGACCCCTCCCACTGACTATGGGAAGAGCCCCCCACTGGCCATGTGAAGAGCTCCCCAGTGAATATGGGAAAAGCCCCCCTTTGATTATGAGAACAGCCCCCCACTGACCATGGGAAGAGCCCCCCACTGAATGGAAAGAGTCCCCCCCAGTTAATATGAGAAGAGCCCTCCCACTGACTATGGGAAGAGCCCCCCACTGACCATGGGAAGAGCCCCGCAGTGAATATGGGAAGAGCCCCCCTAGTTAATATGAAAAGAGCCCCCCTAGTTAATATGAGAAGAGCCCCCCTCCACTGACTGTGGGAAGAGCCCCCCAGTGAATATGGGAAGAGCCCCCCACTGACTATGGGAAGAGCCCCCCATTGACTTTGGGAAGAGCCCCCCACTGACCATGGAAAGAGCCCCCCACTGACTGTGGGAAGAGCCCCCCATTGACTTCGGGAAGAGCCCCCCACTGACCATGGGAAGAGCCCCCCACTGACTATGGGAAGAGCCCCCCATTGACTTTGGGAAGAGCCCCCCACTGACCATGGGAGGAGCCCCCCACTGACTATGGGAAGAGCCCCCCATTGACTTTGGGAGGAGCCCCCCACTGACCATGGGAAGAGCCCCCCACTGACTATGGGAAGAACCCGCATCCCCACCCCCGCCACCAAGTATGAGAAGAGATCTCCACTGAATAGGGGAAGAGGCCCCCACCGAAAAGGGGAAGAACCTCACTAAGTATAGGAAGAGCCACCCACTGATTATAAGAGCCCCCACTGATTATAAGAGCCCCCACTGAACAGGGGAAGAGGCCTCCACTGAGCACAGGAAAAGCCCCCAGCAGAGTCATGCTCCTGGCCACTTTCTCCACCTTGTCCTCAGAACAAGCCACTGACTGGTGGGCAAGAGCCATGGGCCCAGGTTTCTGGAGTCAGCTGCTAATTTATCTAAAGTCTGTAAGGCCTGGACACTGAGTCTCAGAAGTAGTTCTGCTAGGCCTGCTCTATAGATCCTAACTTGGCCTCAGAAGACTGTCCCTAGAGCTAAACTGAAAGGGGGAACTGAGAGCTCAGGCAAGCCCACCTGGTCCCAGGACAATCAGGTTCTCCAGCCTAGCTCTGATCATTAAAAATCACACATGGGAGCTGCACCTGCCTGACTGCTGTGCCCATGTCTCTGTTGGCTTAAAATCAGGCAAAGACTTCCTTAGACCCTTTCTAAGTGTTTGTTTATTTTGATCTCTCCTCCATTAGAATGTAACCACCAGGGTCTCTGCTTTTGCTCACTGTATCCTTAGTCCCTAGAAGGGTCCCCAGCGCCTAGTGGGTGAGTATCAGATATATATTGCTAGAGAAAACAGATCATCATTATTGAGGGTCTACTATATGCTAGGCATGAGATGGATGTCTCACCTGATCCCCTTGACACACTTTAAGGATGATGTGATTAAGCCCATTTTGCAGATGAGGAAACTGGGATTCAGAGATAGACAGTGAGCTTTCTAGCATGACATTAATGAGGAGCATCACGCCAGGCCCCGAAGTGCAGGGGGCTCTCATTCCATGGTTTTACCACTCAAAACCACAGCGGAAGTTCAACACTACCAACAGCAATCATTTCAAATGAAAAGAACAACTCTTTAATTACTTTGACAAGTTGACTTTTAACCTACCTATTTTCAAGAAGTATTTGAGTCAAGAAGAAATAGAATATCTAAACAGACCCATAACAAGTGAAAAGACACTGAATTAGTTAAAACAAAACCAAACCACATGAAGCGGAGCCTAGGACCAGATGGCTTCGTGGATGAATGCTACCAAACATTTAAAGAGGAATTAACTCTAATCCCTTACAAGCTCTTCCAAAAAAATAGAAGAGGAGGGATAACTTCCCAATTCATACTATGAGGCCAGTATTATTACCTTGATACTAAAACAAGACAAAGACACCACAAGAAAAGAAAAACACAGACCAATATTCCTTATGAGTAGATGCAAAAATCATCAACAAAATATTGTCAAACTAAATCCAGCAACATATAAAAACAGCAGACACCATGACCAAGTGAAATTTATCTCAGGAATGCAAAGATGGTTTAACATAGAAAAATCAATGTGACACACCATATTAATTGAACAAAGGACAAAAATCACATGATCATCTCCATTGACACAGAAAACACATTTAGCAAAATTCAACACCTTTTCATTATAAAACACTCAACAAACTAGAAATAGAAGGGGATTTCCTCAACTTGACATAGGGCATCTATGAAAAACCTACAATTAACATTATACTTAAGGGTGAAAGACTGAATGGTTTCTTGTCAGGAATAAGACAAGTATGTCCACTCTTACCACTTTTATTCAACATTGTAGTGGAGGTTCTAGCCAGAGCAATTAGGCAAAAAGAAAGTCATCCAGATTGGAAAAAAAAAAAAAAAAAAAGAAGCAAAATTATCTCTATTTGAAGATGACATGATAACAACAAATGTTGGTGAGCACGTGGAGAAATTGGAACCCTCATCCTCGCTGGTGGAAATGTAAAATGCTGCAGCCACTTTGGAAAACAGCCTGGTGATCCTCAGATGATTAAATATAGAGTTACCATAAGACCCAGCAATTTCATTCCTAGGTATGTAGTCAAGAGAACTGAAAACGTACATCTATACTAAACTTGTACACAAATATTCATAGCAGCATTAACCATAATAGCCCAAAAGTAGAAGTGACTCAAATGTTCATCAGCAGATGAATGAATTGATATATCCGTAAAATGGAATATTATTCAGCCATGAAAAAGAATGAAATACTAACACATGCTGCAACATAGATGCACCTTGAAGCCAGACACAAAAGCCACTAACTGTATGATTCCATTTATATGAAATGTCCAGAATAGGCACATCTCTAAAGACAGAAATAGATCAATGGTTGCCAGGGGCTGAGGGATGCAAGGAATGAGAAATGTCTGCTTATGGTTATGGGGTATCTTTTGGGGGTGCTGAAAATATTCTGGAATTAGACAGTGATGATCAATGTATGACTTTTCTGAGTTGTACATTTTAAAGGGTGAACTTCAGGGAATGTGAATAATATATCAATAAAGCTGTTATTTAAGAAAATGAGGCCAGGCACAGTGGCTCATACCTGCAATCCCAGCACTTTGGGAGGCTGAGGCAGGCAGATCACTTGAGGTCAGGAGTTCAAGACCAGCCTGGCCAACATGGTGAAACCCTGTCTCTACTAAAAATACAAAAATTGGTGGGGCATGGTGGCATGCACCTGTACTCCCAGGTATTCAGGAGGCTGAGGCAGGAGAATCGTGTGAACCTGGGAGGCGGTGGTTGCAGTGAGCTGAGGTCATGCCACTGCACTCCAGCCAGGGAGACACAGCGAGACTCCATCTCAAAAAAAAATGATAGGAGGTGCCCTCAGCAAAAACACATCTCTACAAATTATAATAAAGACCAGTAACATGATACAAGTAGAGACAAATAGTTAAAGAGAGAAGGGAGAAGAGCAAGCCGCTCATAAGTAATGAGGAGAAACACTCTCTGAGTGATGGCCTAGTCTTATGCTGGCATTCCAAATGAACCTTGTGAATAAAGGCACATTTGAAAAACACTGTCATTTTAATGTTTCCCAATATAGCAATGCAATACTACCAATATCATCAAAAACAGTTGGAATGTGATATTTAATGGCAAATGGTGAGATCTAGAAATTTTTAATATAAGCCAGGGAAATAAGAAGGGACTGTCTGCTCTCCATTCTTGGCCATTTGAGTCACTCTGTTGAAGTGCATTTCTGTGGATGCATTTGATTTCATATTAATCACCACTGCATTTCTAGCTCACCATGTGGCTTTTGGCCAGGCATTCACAATTCACCTATAAAACGAAAGGGTGGGGCAACATTCTTTGCTCTTCTAAAATCTATGACTTGACTTGGTTCAACCGGAACATATGAAGCATGGAAATCTCTCTCTTTGTGTCCTTGAAGGGTTTACATTTCTTTTAATGGCCACAAATTAGAAGCAAGAAATAATGGGTCAAGTCATTATTAAATAGTATTTATTTCCAACCCAAACGTTACTTTTAATGGGGTACTAAACTAAGCAGCAGAAGTATGCAATAAGAACAGAGGAAATGTCATGTCCTCCAATCTTTGCTCAAATGTCCCCCCTCTTTTTTTATTTTTTGAGACAGGGTCTTGCTCTGTTGCCCAGGCTGTGAAGTGCAGTGATGCTATCATAGCTCACCAGAGCCTCAATCTCCTGGTCTCAAGGGATCCTCCCACCTCAGTCTCCTAAGTGGGTGGTTCTAAAGGCGTGCATCACCATGCCTGGCTAATTTTAAAATTTTTTGTAGAGATGAGGGTCTCGTTATGTTGCCTAGGCTTGTCTTGAACTCCTGGCCTCAAGCAATCCTCCCGCTTTGACCTCCCAAAATGCTGCTTGAACCCCTGTGCCTGGCCAAATGTCTCCTTTTTTTGTTTGTTTGTTTGTTTGCTTGCTTGTTTGAGACACAGTCTCACTCCATCACCAGGCTGTAGTGCAGTGGCGCAATCTCAGCTCACTGCAACCTCTGCCTCCCTGGTTCAAGCGACTACTCCTGCCTCAGCCTCCCAAGTAGCTGGGACTATAGATGCACGGCCGCCACACCCAGCTAATTTTTGTATTTTTAGTAGAGACAGGGTTACACCATATTGGCCAGGATGGTCTCGATCTCTTGACCTCGTGATCCACCTACCTCAGCCTCCCAAAGTGCTGGGATTACAGGTGTGAGCCACCATGCCCGGCCCCAAATGTCTCCTTTTTAAAGAGCTCTCAGCCTCTATTTAAAATTGCAACCCAATGGCCATGCCTCCCTCCAGCACTGGAGATTGTCTCAACTCTGCTTTCCTTTTCTTTTTCAGTAGCACTTATCAACTTCCAGTAGATAATACAATTTACTAATTTAACACACCTATTATTTATCACCTTTAGAAGCAGATTTCTCTGATGTATACTATGCACCCAGCACTATACAGAAGAGAATTCTGAGCAGGAGAATTGGGCCTTTTCCGGTATACTGAGACTTCTTCCAAAACTTAAGAAAATGTTTAGCTGGAAAATAGTCTGTATCAGTCTGTTTTAAAATACAGGCATGCACACTGTGCCATGATGGCTTTCCCATCTCAGTAGTAGACTCTGCTTATCATGTCCATCAACAATCAGAAAATAATGATTTGTTCCTACATCAACACTGCAGTTACTTGGTTCATATATTTGTTTATTGAACTGAGAGCTTCTATTAAATTGTGAATATGTCAAATAGTGTTTGTTGAGCTGAGAGTCTCTTTATGTGATAAGTTTGTTTCTAAAACTAATTGCTGCTTTAGAATACCTATAATGCAAATTATTCCACCTGGTACCCGCTCCTCCTTTGAGAACAACACTTCCCACCTCATCCCACGGTTCTGGCAGGAGCAGCTCTGTTGGTGCATGGCCTTCTTCCTCCCCTTGGCTACAGTTGACGGGTCCAAGGATGGGCATCTGACTTTAGCTAATCCAATCAGAGTCCTGCCTTGAGATTTGGCTGACTAGAACCGAATAAGAGAAACTCGCCCTCAGTGAAAGCTGCAAGATGTAAAAGTCAAGGGCAAAAGGGTGCTCATGTTTCCTCCCAAATGAAGAAAGCAGATCTGTAAAGAGAGAGAAGAAAGCTCCGTGCAGAGAAAACTCATTCCACACGTGCCCAGAAGATGGACTATATTCTTTCTGTCCTTCCAGTTGATATTTCATTCTTTCTTGGTTGTTGTTGTTGCTTTGTTTTGACATAATCCTTCCAATAAATACCCTGGGATCCATGCTAGTCCCACTTGGGGATCTACTCCTTGCAGCTCCCAATCCATGCATTAAGAGGTCATGATAAAGACAGTCACAGCTGGCTGGGCACAGTGGCCCACGCCTGAAATCCCAGCACTTTGGGAGGCCGAGGCAGGTGGATCACCTGAGGTCAGCCTGGCCAACATAGTGAAACGCTGTCTCTACTAAAAATACAAAAATAACTGGGCATGGTGGCAGGTGAATGTAATCCCAGCTACTCTGGAGGCTGAGGCAGGAGAATTGCTTGAACCCAGGAGGCAGAGGTTGCAGCGAGCTGAGATCACCCCATTGCACTCCAGCCTGGCCGACAAGTGTGAAACTCAGTCTCAAAAAACAAAACATGACCGGGCGCGGTGGCTCACGCCTGTAATCCCAGCACTTTGGGAGGCTGAGGCGGGTGGATCATGAGGTCTGGAGATCGAGACCATCCTGGCTAACATGGTGAAACCCCATCTCTACTAAAAATACAAAAAAATTAGCTGGGCATGGTAGCGGGTTCCTGTAGTCCCAGCTACTCGGGAGGCTGAGGCAGGAGAATGGCGTGAACCTGGGAGGCAGAGCTTGCAGTGAGCCGAGATCACGCCACTGCACTCCAGCCTGGGCAACTGAGCAAGACTGTCTCAAAACAAAACAAAACAAAACAAAACACAAAGACAGTCACAGCAACTACTGAGATGGGAAAGCTATCATGGCATGGTGTGCATGCCTATATTTTAAAACAGACTGATACTTACAGACTATCTTCCAGCTAAACATTTTCCTAAGTTTTGGAAGAAGTCTCAATAAATTGGAACAAGGCTCAGTTTTCCTGCTCAGAATTCTCTGATGCTCAGATGATGATGGTTCAATTGGAGGTAGCTCACCAGGGCAAACGGCCTGCTTCTGCACTGCCAGAGGAAAGAAGGTGGAAGCCGCTCAAAAAGAGGAGCTTCAGTTGGAGCAATTCACCTCGGCACTAAAAGAAAGATGTGAAGTCCCCTGGGGAAGTCAGAAGCTGACAAAGGATGACAGAGAAAACTCCATAAATGTTAAAGAGAAAGAGATCAACAACTGGTACATTAATAATCTGAATGATAGAAGAAACCTAGAAAATTTGCAAACTGCTTCAGTTTATGAAACTTTTCTCAATTGTAATAATTATTTGTCCATTCCATTATTATAAGGCCTCTGTTTGATCAGAAATACCATGCATAAAAGAAGAGAAAAAGGATTTGTTCTGTGTGTCTTTTTTTTTGGAGACAGAGTCTTACTCTGTTGCCCAGGCTGGAGTGCAGTGGCGTGACTTGGCTAACTGCAACCTCCACCTCCCAGGATGAAGCAATTCTCCTGCCTCAGCCTCCTGAGTAGCTGAGACTACAGGCATGCACCACCACGTCCAGCTAATTTTCGTATTTTTAGTAGAGCTGAGGTTTCACCATGTTGGCCAGGCTGGTCTCGAACTCCTGACCTCAAGTGATCTGCCTACCTTGGCCTCCCAAAGGGCTGGGATTACAGGCGTGAGCCACCGTGCCCGGCCCTGTGTGACTTTTGACTCCAGTTTTTGGATGAATCAGGGTCCTAACAGGATACAAACAGCACAACCACTTTGGGGGACTGAAAAGAGTTTAAGACAGAGATGATGTATTATGGGATGGGCAGGGTTCAAGGAACCAACAAGGGAGAGTGCAGGTTCATGGGGCCAGCAGTGGTGGGAAGGCATGACCCCACCCTCTGAAGTCAGACAGGGCAAGGAGAGCAGAACGTTTCCAGAACCCAGAGACAGCAGCTGCGGAGAAAGGACAGCCTGCCAGAAAGTGAGGCTACTTTCCTTCCACCCTCTAATCTTCTGCTATTCGCTCCACTTGCTGAACTCAGCTGGAATCCAGTGGCCAAGGGAGCCTGCTGATGCAATCCCTACAAGGGCAGCTCTTGGGGCACGGATCAGGGGTGAAATGGAGACAAGATCTGGATGGGCAAAGGAAGGAGATCCAGCTCACGTTTCAAGGGTGAGTTTCCACTCTCGTGCCAGTGTCAGAGGGGGATGCTAGGGAGAGACAGCGCCCCTGACATCCCCCCCAGCTCTAGACCTCTGTTGCCACTTGGCTTTCAGACATCTGCCCCTCGGTGCCTCTCAGATCTAGCACATCCAAACCAGACCACTGATCTTGCTACTCAGTTCTGAACCATCCTTGGACCTCCTGATGATGTGTCATGCTATTTTTCCAGATTTCTCTTCCTGGCCACCCAGGCTTAAAGCCTCAGGGCTACCTCCACTGTGCCCTCTTCAACATGTGGTCAGTTGCTACCCCCTCCCTCCACAATCCTACACTCCACCATCTTACCCATCCTGTCTTTTCTCATTTTCTTCCAACTAGACCGGTGGCATCTACTTCTAACTGTCATCTCTAATCTCTTCCCCTTTAAATGTACCCTACACACCACAGCCTGATTAATCTGTCTAAAACACAGCATGGATGGTGATTCATCTGCCCATGTCTTAACCAACCCAGCCCTTCCTTGTTCCCCAAATATGCCCCATGCTTGCCTGCCTTCATTTCTTGGCTAAAACCTTTCCTTTGCCTGGAGGAGGGGCTGCCCTTCATCTTTTTCTCCTGAAGCCAAGCTTTCTTTCATGCTCCCAAAATATTTTCATCTTCCCTCCTCCCCTCTCTCTAGATATTCTGCTTGTACCTTTCTTATGGCACATATTCCAGCTTAATTTATATTACCGTAATTCGGGGACATGGGTTCTTTCTTATTTTCCTTACCCCATTGCAAATTTGAGAGCCAGAGTCATGCCCTGTTCATTTCCGTAGTTGCCCCTGAGACCTAGCCAAACAGCTGGCACATAGTGGATGCTAAATCCCCATGCAGTGAATGAATGAATGTGGCTATCACTTAGGATATTTTCCAAAAGCCATATGTACAATATATTTCTTGGCCTGTCTCTCTTGTCTACATAATGATACAAATCAAGGAAGGCCCTAACGAGTCCCATGTTGATTGTGGGGCATATGACTAATCCCGTAATACACTTGGACTGCTTTATGAAAGCACTTTTCAAACAGCTTTATAGCATATCTAGGCCACAAGGTTGGGAATAGATACCTAGAGATTTATTGGATCATTAAATGAACTAGGGAACAATAGGCATTGTGTTAATTTACACACACAGTGGGAGAGATCCAGGACACCCAAACCATCCCCATGTTAAAAATCAGCCCTCAGGCCCCATATAGTCTGCAACTCACCCAAAAGTACCCCCACGAGGTACACAGGAGCCTCTTCCCAGGCTCCTGTGTTGCTGGAAACAGCAACAAAAGTCTTAAAGTCTTAAGCCCACCACAAAGATCTGATCGGTGTAGGTGGGGGAGGATGCGGGGTGGGAGAGAAGAGAGGAATTGTCAAAAGTGCAGTGATTTAGTGTCTGTCTCTTTCTTCCCTTCTCCCTCCCTCCCTCCCATCACCCTGCCTCCTGCACAAGGAACTATTGAGAAGGCACAGAACAAACGCTCCCTTATGCGGCTCCCACGGCGTCTCTCGGTTTGTCGGAGACAGCTGCCCAAAGCACGCTATGGTTACTCATTACCCGGGTTCCCAGGCAGGAAAAGGAGCAAACTTAATAGACCCGAACTAACCCTGAGCTCAAATACTCCAGCCATAAATAAATAAATAAGTCAGGTGTACCAGGGGAAGGGGAGGGAAGTGAACGGGGAATGGCTGGGGAGGGGTCGGCAGTGTAAGTGGACTCGGTGAGGGTGGGGGTGGGGGGTGAACACAACCCAAGAGTTTCTGAAAGGGGAGGGGAAGGATGGAGGGAGGGAGGAAAACTCTTTTCTCCCTTTGGAGGAAGGACAGAGGGTGTTTGTGTTGCTTGCTTGTCCCCGCCTGCAGAGTGGACGGACGAGAGGCTCTCAGTTGGCCATCTGGGGACCTTGCAGAAAACTAGAACTTTGAGGGGAAAGGAAAGAAAGTCCTGTTTCTCCAGCGTGAGATGTGGCTGGGGTTTTGCTTTCCTCCTGACTCACAGAGTAAATGGTTTAGTTCATGGCCATCGAAGTGCCCATTGAACAGATGGGAAGGGCAAGGATGGAGAGAGAAGCAAAGGGACTGAGGGGCAGAGTGACTGTTGGCAGGAAGTCAGTCGTGCTCCAAAACTTTGAAGTCGTCTCTATGAGTGCTCCTCAACCCACACACTTTTGCCCCACCCCCTACTCTGGTGACACTGGGCAACGTCTGGAGAGGTTTTTCATGGTCACAACTGGGAAGCCAGGGTGGTACTGGCATTTAGTTGGTAGAGGCCAGGATGCTACTCACCACGCTACAAGGCACAGGACAAAACCCTGTAATAAAGAATGATCCAGGCCGGGTGTGGTGGCTCATGCCTGTAATCCCAGCACTTTGGGAGGCCGAGATGGGTGGATCACCTGGATCACCTGAAGTCAGGAGTTCAAGACCTGCCAGATCAACATGGTGAAACCCCATCTCTACTAAAATTACAAAATTAGCCGGGCGTGGTGCCAGGCGCCTGTAATCCCAGGTACTCGGGAGGTGGAGACAGGAGAATCGCTTGAACCCAGGAGGTGGAGGTCGCAGTGAGCCATGATCGAGCCATGGCACTCCAGCCTGGGCAACAGAGCAAGACTCTGTCTCAAAATAATAATAATAATAATAAAGAATGATCCAGCCTCAAATGTCACGGTGCTGAGACTGAGAAATCCTGCTCAAGATGTAAGTCTCAGAAGCCAGCCTCCATCCCAGGCTGCCTCTAATTCTGCAGAGGGCATCTGTCAGTCCATAACAGGTCCATAAATTCACTCCTTCTTCCAGGGTGAAGAATAGAGAAAAATCAAAGAACAGCACATGCAACGATGCATTGGTGATCTCCTTCCTGCTAACCTTGTGGCCAAGAACACAAAGCAAACACGACCCCCAACAGAGAAGGCAGGGGAGGAGCACACCAGTCAAACCAGCATTCCCTAGTCCCCGCCTGATCATTGAACAGACTTGAGGGGGTGCAGCATCTTTTACCTGGTCTTAGAATTTCTGCCAGTCTTGGCATGTTGGGGGCTTGGGAGGTTGCATTTTGGGTTTTGTTTTATGGCTTAATCTGGACCTCAATTCAATCAAGTCAATGAGAGCAGGGACAGTCCCCAGTCACCACCTCAGGACCATGGCAAAATGTAATGAGCTTTTTCAGGAATTTAAAGTACTCACAGAAGGGCCTTCTGCAAAAATGAAGCATGACCCAATGAGTGTAGCCCAGCGCAGTGAGGGTGGACAACTTCAAGGTCATTGTTTTTCAGGGGGCTGCGGCAGCCAAGAGTTGCTGGGCCCTGTACAACCGTCAAAGTACTCCCAGGAATGCCACTGGTCTTTCCACAGCTGTCCAGGGGTAGAGAATCCACTAAGGGTCAATGACTCTGTTATAGTCATGTCAGTACCTTAAAGGTTTGTGGTGGGGGGCTGTGGAGGAGTTGGGGAGGGATTATATCTGTAGTGTGTGCATGTATGTGATGTGCATGTGCATGTATGTAATGTGTGTGTAGATGTGTGTGATGTGCAATGTTTGTGCATATGTGTGTGCTTGTACCTGTATGTGATGTGTATGCATGGCATGTATGCATATATATAATGTGTGTGTGTATGTGTGTGCCTGTGTGTGTGTGTATGACACACCAGCTGATCAATGCCAGAACAAGAAAACCAAGGAAGATTCCAGAGATAAGACTGTCCTACATCTCTGATTGATGGGCATCTTTGAAGAGGTAGGCTAGCATCTAGAGGCTTTGAGAGGAAGCTCTGCAATTTCAATTCCTGTCTCTGCTACTTCGGAGCTACGTTACCTTGGGCAAGATGTTTAATTTCAGCAAGACCCAGTTTTTCTCGTCTCTGTAGAGGGGCAATAAAAGGACCTACCTGTGGGTTTCAGGAATTAGTGAATTCATGGAAAGCACCTAGCACTGGGCACAGAGCAAGCACACAGATGTTGCCTGTTCCAATTATCACCGCTTCAGGAGACAGTTCTTCCTGGAGTCTAACCTAAGGCTGCCTGCCTCCTTCCCTGCCTCCGAGGGACTCCATTCCCCTGATCACCATCTCTGTGTGACACAGTCCTCTTGACTTTAGCTGCTTCTCTTTGGGAATGTCAAAACTCAACACTCCAGCTGTCCCCGGTTCATGTAGCCCAGCCAGGAAGGAACCGGGGGAGCTGATCACCAACTCTCAGCCTCACACGTACCTCGGGGACCCCAAAACATTTTCTGGTGGCCCAGCAGACTGAAAAAGTCTGGCTGGGGTTTTCCCCCCTTGTGCCTGCAGCCAATGCCAGCTGAGGCTTTCCCTCCTAATTCCCCAGATGCCTGACGGCGTTATTGCCACAATAAAGCAATGACAGTCCCCTATCAGCTCTCAATCAGCCTAGCCTGCCCTTCACAACCGGTTTGTCAGACCGCCCCGCCCTTCCTCGTTGTTAGCTCTCTGCTTGCTTATCTGCTGCTGGAGACAGAAGTCTCTGGTTTAATTGTGGCAAATTAATGATTTAACTCCACAGCCAACTCCTCCCCAAGTGCACGACAATCCCTCCCATTGAAGGCGCCAAGAAGGAACTCACTGTCATCGCCGAGACCAGAGTCAGCGGGTGAAGGCAGCGACCAGTTCTGGAACCACATTCAGTCCCACACCCAAGAAGCTGAGCGAAACTCTTCCTCCTCCACGAGGCCTCTCCCAGCCCTTCAGTTCATGATGCCTTGGTGAGAGAGGTCTGTATAGCAACACGGCTGCACTGAAGCTTCCTTTGTAGATCGATCGATGGTGCTGTGCCACATAAATCACCAGCTTATTTCTCCTGGCATGTGAGCACCTATGCCCGATGAGAGCAGATACATAATCAGTGTTGAGTTAATGAAGGAGCACAGATGAGTCTCCTCTCCCGACTCAAATCAATTTTATTGTATAATGGTGGCTATATATTTAATAACATGTAACTCACAGGCTCGGTTTCAAGCACTTCCTCCTAATAACTCTACGAGGTAGGTACTGTTGCCATCAACACCTGTTTTACAGATGAGGAAACTGAGGCACTGAGAGGTTAAGTTGCATGTGTAAGACTCTAATGAGTGGCAAACTAGGATTCAGACTCAGTGTCTACACACCTAAGCATCACAGTATACCCCATCCATGAGGATGCTACACTTATATAAAATGGTAAAATGAAAACCTGGACTCTACCACCCAACTGAAGATCTAGAAGATGATCCATGCCTCACTCTGACTTCCTTTTTCTTTTTTTTTTTTTGAGACAGAGTCTTGCTCAGTAACCCAGGCTGGAGTGCAGTGGCGCGATCTCAGCTGACTGCAAGTTCCACCTCCCGGGTTCACGCCATTCTCCTGCCTCAGCTTCCCGAGTACCTGGGACTACAGGCGCCTGCCACCACGCCCGGCCAATTTTTTTGTATTTTTAGTAGAGATGGGGTTTCACCATGTTATCCAGGATGGTCTCAATCTCCTGACCTCATGATCCTCTCGCCTCGGCCTCCCAAAGTACTGGGATTATAGGCACAAGCCACTGCAACCGGCCACTCTGACTTTCTTTATGCAGTCCTTCAGGTTGCCCTTCTTCTTCTTCTTCTTTTTTTTTTTTTTTTTTTTTTGAGATGGAGTCTCGCTTTGTTGCCCAGGCTGGAGTGCCGTGGCACGATCTTGGTGCACTGCAACCTCCGCCTCCCAGGTTCAAGCAATTCTCCTGCCTTAGCCTCCCGAGTAGCTGAGACTACAGGTGCGTGCCACCATGCCTGGCCAATCTTTTTATTTTTTAGTAGAGATGGGCCAGGCTGGTCTCAAACTCCTGACCTCAATGCTGGGATTACAGCTGTGAGCCACCACACCCGGCCTCAGTTGCCCTTCTCTCTTCTCCCCAGAACAACAAACATGCTGAATTTTATTACTCCCTTTATTTTCACTGTGGTTTTAATACATATGTACATGTCCCCAAATAACATGCTTAGCTTTATTTCTGAACTTCATAAAAATATATTTATGTTATATGGAGTCTGCAACTTCCCTACCCTGAAGTCACGAACATGTTTTTCTATATTTTCCTCCCTGCTCCTCCAGTGTTCTCTGCCTTGGCACTCCTAGGTATGACCTAAGCTATTTTAATTTGTATTTAAGGATATATTCTTTGCCAAATGTTATAGAGTTTACCAAATAGCTCCTTGTCGATCTCTTTCAGCACATAATCCCCACTCCTTTCTTTTTCTAACAATCTGGAAGGCTCTACAATGATGGCACCCATGTTTGACAAAGGGTTTCCGGGCACTTCTGAACAGCCTGGGAATGTATTAATAGTTGGGAACTGAGATCAATATGTCTTAGATGTTTCATGGCCTAAGGGACAACAGCACGGTATTGTGATGAGGCGAAGAACAGGCTTTGGAGTCAGGCATTCCTAGGGTTGAATCCCTCGTGTCAATCAGCTGTTGACACAAGACTGTTGCAAACAAATGACTGAACACTCAGTGGCTTAAAACAACGGATATTTCATCCTGCATTTGCAGTCCTGCAAGGCTGACTGTGGTTCTGTGATCTACAATGGACTCAATGTGCAGCTTAGCTTGAGTATGCCTATTGACGGAGCTTGGATCCCAAGCCATGGGTTGGTATCAGTTATCTACTGCTGTATAACTACCCCAAAACTTAGTACCTTAAACAACAATTATGATTTCTTTCTCATGATTCTTTGGGTTGCCTGGGCTGATCTGCTGATCTTGCCTGGGTTCACTCATGTGGGTAGGGTCCAAGACAACCTCACCTGTGCAGCAGTTTGGTGCTGGTTACCCACTGGGGCTCTTCCATTCTCTTCCACGTGGCTTCTTCTCAAGCAAGCTAGACAGACTTCCTCACAATATGGTGGACCCAGGGTTCCAAAAGGGTGGGAGTCCAACATGCGAGATCTTTCAAGGGTTAGGCTCCAGAACCCACACCCTTTGCTTCTGCCACATCCTATTGGCCAAAGCAAGTCACAAGGCAGCCCCCAGGTGTGGGATGGGAGAGAAATAGACTCCCGCTCTTGATGACACAAGTGGCAACGTCACACTGCAAAGGGCCATGAATTGAGGTCTGTGTGATTCCTTGGTTGGTGGGAGGCAGCGCAGGGAGGTGACTAACACAGTCTAGCACATTCGGGCCCTAGTCGACTCATGTTTTTTCTCAAGCCAAGACTGAAGGGCCTGTTGTAACCTGGGACACGCGCTTCTTCAGGTGACCACAGGAGCCCAAACCAAGCCAAAGTGCACAAGTACCTGGCAGCTAGTACTCCTGGTGTAGTTGCTAACATTCCATCAGCCAAAGCACATCACACGGCCAAGGCCAACACCACGGTGTGAGGATAGCAGGAAAGGGTGTGTGTGTGTGTGTGTGTATAAAACCAAAAAATAATCCAAGCTATCATAGCCCCACTGTAAATTCTCATTCATAGTTGACCCATCAAAAACATGGGTTGTTTTAAGGCAAAGTGACCAATTCATCCCTATTTGCTTGGGACTTTGTTGGATTTAGTACTGAAAGTCTCATATCCCAAGAAACCTCTCAAACCTGGGCAAATAGGGATGGTGTATCTTCCCTATTTTGAGGACTAAAGGAGATCCTCCCAATGGCTGCTAGCCAGATATCATCATTATGACTAGCCCCACTCTGCAGAAGAGAAAAGCAACTTTTCAGTGGCTGTAGAGACAGTAGGTGGAGTAGCCAATATTCAAACCTGACCCTATTGAAGCAGCTCTCTCCTATCATACGTTTCTCATGCCTGTTGCCTCCAAAGTCCTTCTCATTTGAGGTCTCCCTGGTCTTTATTTTTTTTTGTATTAAAACAATTTATCTTTTTTTGAGACTGGGTCTTGCTCTGTTACCCAGGCTGGAGGGCAGTGGCATGATCTTTGCTCACTTGCAACCTCCACCTCTTGGCCTCCAGTGATCCTCCCACTTCAGCCTCCTGAGTAGCTGGGACTCCAGGTGTGTGCTACCATGCCTGGCTAATCTTTTGTATTTTTAGTAGAGATGGAGTTTTGCTATGTTGCCCAGGCTGGTCTCAAATTCCTGGACTCAAGTGATCTACCCACCTTGACCTCCCAAAGTGCTGGGATTATAGGCATGAGCCACCATGCTCAGCCTAAAACAAAATGTTTTAATTGGCAAATAATAATTGTACATATTCCTGGGGTCCATGGTGATGTTTCCACACATATAATGTATAGTGATCAGATCAGGGTAATTAGTGTATCCATCATCTCAAACAGTGATCATTTATTTGTGTCAGGAACATTCACTATCCTTCCAGCTATTTGAAACTATGTATTATTGTTCACTATAGACATTCTACAGTGCTATAGAAGACTAGAATATATTCCTCCTATCTAGCTGTCATTTTTTATGGATTTCAACAAACCTCTATAAAGGGGAATGAGTTTCTCTCTGTAAAGGGAGAAACCAAGTCCCAGAGAAGTTAAGGGGGACATCTGCCAATGAGCTATATGGAATACTGGGGCCAGCCTGAAACAAAGGGTAGACACAGGAAACAGAGGGGCTAACCCGTAACCAGGAGGAGGCCCTGAGAGCCAGGGAGGAGGATGCTGCCTGGGCTTGGGCTGGGCTTGGCTGAGAATGGCTGAACCTCAGCACTAAGCCTCTCCCATCTCCCATGACTTAAGCTTTGGGAAATGGCCCATGAGATCTGACCCTCTAGAGTTGGATTCCAATCCTGAACTAGGCTCTAACTCACTCACTGTGTGGCCCAGGGCAAGCTGTTCAACCTCCCTGGGCCTCCATTTCTCTGTTTATGGATGACCTGCCTGACTTTCCAAGAATCACTGGGAAACGGAGCCTTGGAGTTCCCTAGAGAAAGGAGGTGTCATAGTAGGCTAACTGGCCACCACCTTGCAGGTGAACCCCAGAAGAGTGGCTTGGTAGTTTTTTCTCAAAGAAATTCCACAAAGAGGAGGTATGTTGTAATGGAAGAGTATTGGATTTGGCATCAGAACACCAGGTTCCAGTCCTGATTTGCTATTTAAAAGTCACCCATCGTCTCAAAGCTACGGTCTTGCTTGAGTGTGAATCACAATTCTTGCCTTGTACAGGAGGATCAAATCAGGCAGGAATGCAACCACATCAGCCACCTGGAAGGAACATAGGCATCCGCAGAGGTGGGGGTGAGGTGTGGAGTCTCTGCCCGAACATTGGTTAAGTGGTGAGTGAATTGACTGGGATGAAACTGATGAGGATGGTAGTAACGATGCTCTAAAGCACCCGAGTTTTCCCCCGGTTCCCTCAGGGAAGCCCCACTCTGAGACCTGGGACCGCCGCTCCCAAATTCCTGTCCCAGATTCTTTCCTTTTCCGAGGGCATCTAGAGGACAAGCACCTTCTGATCGGAATGTTTTCCAAATACTCAACATCTGGAAGGAGCTGTTACAAAGGCCCCCTTTGTGTAGCCGGGAAATGGGCTGGCAATAAAACAGGGCCAGACCCTGCCGAGCTGGGAATGGCAGTGGGGAGAGGGTGGGTGAGAGGAGCAGCGCAGAACAGGCTGGGAGGAGGACCTGTGAGAGCAAGGTCTCCGAGAGGGGTGTCCGGGCAGCATGGGACAATGGAGAGTGACCATTGCATATCCAGCGCTTTCTATGTGCTTTCTCTATAGTGTCTTATTTATGTAAAAGAAAGTTTCAGCAGTGGTCACGGTGAGGGGGAAAGATGTATCTGAAGCGTGGTGGGAAAGATGGAAGAATTCACTCAACAGTATAACATTTTTCAGGTCTTGACAGAGAAGGCAGAAAAACCTTCCCTGCTGGAGTGTTAAAAGGTGACAACGCCCCAACCCTGTTTCTAACCTGCATCATTCCCCCACTTCCTTAGAGCCATGTGCTCAGAAAGCAGGTCCAGGTGCCCTTGCAGGAGCCACCTGTCCCTTTGTTCCAGCAGGTGTCTGTGAGTCTGTGTGCACGCCCTTGGGGGCTTATGGGACCTATAAGAACAGATGATGCAGTGCCATGATTCTTCCCGTCTGTTCTGCCACAACCAAGCAATGCTCTGCCTTTCCTTGTATGCCCCCTGGCCCCAAGGCAGTCTGAAAATACAAGGGAGTTCTCTTGATGGAAACTTCTTGGGAGACTGCAGGCCTGCTATGCAAAAGTCGCTTCCCAAAAGCCAGAAAGCCATATGCTGTTTATTTCCAAAAGTATCTGGAAATCAATTCAGGCAGCTCTTGCAGAATTTCACAATCTCGGGGCTGGAACGAATCTCAGGAGCCCGATTGCAAATGGGCAGTGGATGGACCACCTGCTTTAGACTCCACGAGGGGGCTTGTTAAACATGCAGAGTCCCAGGCTGAGCCCTGAAACCACCTGGTGAGCGGGGATGGGGAGTTGGAATCCAGAAATCTGCATTTGGTAAGCTCTATGAGTGATTTTTCATTCAAGTGTGAGAAGTATTGATCCAAATCCTGACCCAGGCTCCAGGACAGCAGCACTTGCTAAGGTGAGACACACGGCTGTTTTTTTCCATTCTTAAACATATCTAAGGCTGCATGCATTTCCCTCAGCATTCAGAAAGGCTTCCTCAACTTTCTTTTTTTATATCTAATCTTAGCTTTCTGAGCATCCTCCTTGCATAATTTATTGAGCACAGACTATCTACTGGGTGAGTTCATTGCATATCGCCTTTTCACTATTCATGGCATCCTTTGAGTCACATACAGTTGGAGGCAGCTGGAGAGGGAGGGGAAAATAAGAAGAAAGGAGGTCGTGGTAAAAGAAGGGAAAGGCAGAGATGAGGAAGACCTTCCCTTATCTCCTGCCTTTGGGAACAATAAGCTGACTTATTGGTGTGTCCTGGTCATTTTTACAACTGGAGCAGATAGAGTGTCATTGAAACTCAGAACTGCCACATTTGGAAAAACTAAATTCTACTTTTGTTTTTCCAGACTTCCCAGGCCATATTACATCTTTCTGACCAGTTGGATGCTATAGGAAGTCAGCTCAGATGCTTCTAGGAAACCTTAGGCTTTTGTGAGAAAAAGAAGGCATGCAGCTGGTACTAGCCTCCCCTCTTTTTCCAGCATTGGACAGTGCATTCATTTTCTAGGGCTTCCTAACAAATTACCACCCTCTGGTGGCTTAAAGCAACAGGATCTTATTATCTCAGAGTTCTGGAGACTAGAAGTTTAAAACCAAGGTGTCAGTGGGGCCATACTCCCTCCAAAGCCTCTAGGAGAGAATTTTCCTTGCCTCTTCCAGCTCCTGGTGCTTCCTGGCTGATATGGTTTGTCTTTGTCCCCACTCAAATCTCATCTTGAATTATAGCTCCCATAATTCCCACGTGCTGTGGGAGGGACCAAGTGGGAGGTAACTGAATCACATGAACAGGTTTTTTCTGTGCTGGTCTTGTGATAGTGAACATGTCTCACGAGATCTGATGGTTTTATAAAGGGGAGTTCCCCTGCACTTGCTCTCCTGCTGCTGCCATGTAAGACGTGACTTTGCTCCTCATTCACCTTCTGCCATAACTCTGAGGACTCCCTAGACATGTGGAACTGTTAGTTGATTCAGTTGATTCAACTTCTTTCCTTTATAAATTACCCAGTCTCTTCTTTCCTTTGTAAATTACCCAGTCTCTTCTTTCCTTTATAAATTACCCAATTTATTAGCAGCATAAGAACAGACGAATACACTGGTATTCCCTGGCTTGTGACAACATCATTCCAATCTCTGCTTCTGTCTTCATATGGCCTTTTCCTCCCTGTCTTTGTGTGTCCTTCTCTGTCTCTTATAAGGACACAATCACTGAAGCTCACTCTAATCCCATATGATCTCATCTCAATCCTTAACTACATCTGAAAAGATTCTATAAGGTCACATTCTGAGGTTCCAGGTGGACGTGGATTTTGGTGGAGGACACTATCCAACCCACCACAGATAGGGACATTGTATTAGTCCATTCTCATGCTGCTATAAGGACATACCCAAGACTGGGTAATTTATAAAGGAAATAGGTTTAATTGATCACAGTTCTGCAGGGCTGGGGAGGCCTCAGGAAACTTGCAATCATGACGGAAGGGGAAGCAAACACATCCTTCTTCACATGGAGGCAGGAGAGAGAAGAATGAGTGTGAGCGAAGGGGAAGCCCCTTATAAAACCATCAGATCTCATGGGAACTTACTCACTATTATGAGAACATCATGGCAGAAACAGCCTCCGTGATTCAATGACTTCCTACCAGGCCCCTCCCATGACATGTGGGGATTATGGGAACTACAATTCAAGATGAGATTTGGGTGGGGTCACAGCCAAATCATATCAGACATGATTTACAGAGCCACGGCAGCCTGAGGGGCAGCATGAGGACAAAAATAAGCTAAGAAAGGCAGAGACATCAAAGGCTACATGTGAAGACTCTGAGCTGAGCCATGAGCTGTCAGGTCTGGAAAGAGTCAGTGCAATAAAAACAGCATGGTTCATATTGGTTGTGGAGTCACCCAGACCTGGCTTTAAATTCCAGGCCACTGTCACTTTCAGGAGGGAAACCCAGAAGAGTTTTCTCATGGCTTTAAACTTTATCTAACCTCTTTGAAAACTTTATTTGAGGAATACACAAGATAACGCACTCAATAATTCACTCACACTCCTTGTTCTTTACCTAAGAGCAGCAACTTTGCCTTACTTATTTTTATATCTCCTGCATATGACACATAATATACAGTAATTAATATTTGTGGGCCCAGAGTAATCAACCAAATATTTGTTATGTGTCAGTAGCTACTTTAAATATTACAAAGCTTCAGTTTCTACCAGTGAAATACAGGGATTTGTTGGGCCTGGGTTACTGGAGTGTTACTGGAATAATAGGCCATTAAAGATCAGGAAGGCTTCCAGTTCAACGTGGTAGATGAAGTATGCATGTGTGCCCCCACTCCAATCTCACATTAAATTGTAATTCCCCAGTGTCAGGGGTGGGGCCTGGTGGGAGGTGATTGGATCATGGGGGTGGATTTCTCATGAATGGTCTAGCACTGTCCCCCTTAGTACTGTCCTCATGATAGTGAGTGAGGTCTCACGAAATCTGGTCGTTTAAGTGTGTGCAGCATCCCCCCACCCGTGCTCTCTTGCTTCTGCTCTGGCCATGTGACGTGACTGCTTCCCTTCACCTTCTGCCATGATTGTAAGCTTCCTGAGGCCTCCCCAGAAGCTGAGTAAATGCCAGCACCACGCTTCCTGTATAGCCTGCAGAACCATGAGCCAATTAAACCTCTTTTCTTTATAAATTACCGTCTCAGATATTTCTTTATAGCAACGCTTGAATGGCTTAATACAACATGATCCTTTCCACTCCTTCCCTAAGCCCCTGAAATGACAGTAAACAAAATTAAAAGATAAAAAAAGTCAGAAAGACAAGGAGAATGAGAGAGGAGAGGACATGAGAGGGTTTTGAAAGTCAGCAGCTTTCTCTTCTCTCTTCCTTGGCGCTGCCTACGGAGGTGGCAGCCATCTCCTACTCAGCGTCGTGGCTACCCTCAGACCCCTCGTGAAGCCCAGGATCGTGAAAAACAGAACCGAGAAGTTCATCTGGCACCAGTCAGATCCATATGTCAAAATTAAGTGTAAATGGCAGAAACCCAGAGGTACTGACAACAGGGTTCATAGAAAGTTCAAGGGCTGCTCAACATTAGTTATAGGAGTAACAAAAAAACAAAGCACATGCCGCCCAGTGGCTTCTGGAAGTTCCTGGTCCACAATGTCAAGGGGTTAGAAGTGCTGCCGATGTGCAACAAATCTTACTGTGCTGAGATGGCTCACAGTGTTTCCTCCAAAAATGGCAAAGCCATCATGGAAAGAGTAGCCCAGCTGCTCTCAGAGCCACCAACCCCAAGGCCAGGCTGCACAGCGAAGAACAGGAATACACAGCTCATGTGCATGTCTTATTTGTGTTTAAACAAAACCATAAAAACTGCCTGAAAAAAAAAGAAGAAAAAAAAATGTCAGCAACTGATTTAGCTGATTAAAAAAAGGTGAAGCACAACTGACTACAGAGGAAGAGGCCATGCAAGGTAGCCGACCCACACCTTGACCCACCAGGATGCAAGGAATTGGATGGAGTCACCTGTTGTCTCCCAAAGCAGTGTGTGCAATGGGGCAGGGAACAGCAGGCTTCCTTGAGAGTCTGTACCAAGCTACCGGAGCTCCCGGATCCCCAGCACACCCCTGCCCTGTGCACCAGGCAACTCCTCATCCGCCACAACAGGAGACAAAACTGAACCAGGGAGAGTCCAGATGTGGAGACTGCATAGGGCAGGGGCAGCACAAGGACCAGAAGACAGGGGTAAAAAAGAAATGTCTACATGCCCCTTCACCTAGTTTGCTCTCCAAATGTTAGAGACCAACTTACAATCCACCCATGAGAACGGTCTGGATTCCTCTGTGGTAAGATAGATCATCCCAAGAGAAAGCCCTAAACATAGTGATATTTAAGAGTCTCCAGTGAAAAGTGGAGTCTCTCTGTAAGTGCCCTACAGCGAGATTTATCAGCTGTCTGGTCCCATCCACCTCCACCCCTACATCCAGAGCATTCAATGAGGCAAGCATCATCAGGCAGTCGGAGAAAATTCCCAGTAGGAAAGACAGAGACTAAAATAAGAAAATAGTGTGGGGCAGTGGGGGTGGTGGGAGCAGGGAAGGAGAAAGAAACCTGGAGAAAATAGGGAGCAAAAGAAAAAAAAGAAGAAAAACGGTGACCTCCTTTCATTATTATCCCTGGATAGATAGAAGAAAGAATTGCCTTCAAGAAAGAAGAACAGAAGGCCACAAGAAGGAATTTTATGGCAACTAGAGCTTTTAAAAATTACTAAGTTTCTCTTATTCCTTAAGAGAAACAGTAAGACAGAATGATGAAAAAGAAGAGCAAACCAGGGGTTCCAAGATCCAACAAATAAGAATTCCAAAAGAAGAACAGAAAAAAATTGAGGAAAGGAAATTGTGAAATAAATAAGAAAGTGAACATGAGTTTCCATATTGAAATAGATGATCAGGGGCCCAGTTCAATGACTGAAAATAGACCCATACCAAGACCCTGTGTCATGAAACTTCAGCTCATTAGACATAAAATAACCTTCAAAGGAGGGAAGTAGGAGGTGAGGAAAGGAGAGACAGGGAAAGAGAGAGAGAGAAATTTCATATACAAAAGAGAAGGAATCTGAAGAGTATGGAACAACTCAATAGCAACACACAAGATGAGAAGGTAATGGAGCAATAATATCAAATTTCTAAGATAAACTGATTTTCCACCTAAACGTCTGTAGCAAACAAACTATCAATCAAGTGTGACAAAAGCATTTTAGAATATGCAAGTTCTCAAAAAATTTTCCTCCACAGAAAGCTATGGAAGGATATGCTCCATCAGAATGAGGGAGTAAATCAAGAAAAAGGAAGATTTGGGAGAGCCTGGTAGCAGAGTATTTCATTCAGGGATTGCCTAGGGTGGCATAAAACAGATCCATGAGCAAAGAGACATTTATTGTGCTCAAATACAAAAGTCCGGTGGGAGCAGTCACAATGCAACAGTTCCGTGATATCCCAATGTGCCCAGTGCTGACTGTCTGTCTTGTCTTACCAAAGCTGGTGTACAGACTCCATCCTCATGCTTGCCTCATGGTGCTATGGTGGCTGTCCCATCTCTAGCTTTTCATCTGTATTCCAGGCAGAAAGAAGAATGCAGCAAATGAGAAAAGAACAGCCTCTACCTCGGAAAAACAAAACTTTCTTAGAAAAATTATCAGCAGCCTACTGCTTTTGTCTCCTTGGCCAGAATTGTGTCACCCTGTAGCTACAATGGGCTGGGAAATACAGTTTTTAGGTTGGTATATTAGTTTCCTATTGCTGTTGTAATAAATAACCATGAAGAGTGGTTTAAAACAAAGCAAATGTATTATCTTACAGTTCTAGAGGTCAGAAGTCTGAAGTGGGTCTCACTGGGCTAAAATCAAGGTGTCCTTGGCAGGGCCAAGTGCTTTTCTGGAGGCTCCAGGGGAGAATTTGTTTTTTTATCTCTTCCAGCTTCTAGAGGCCACCTATTTTCCTTGACTCATGGCTCCTTCCTCTGTCTTCAAAGCTTGCAATGGCCAGTTGAGTCTTTCACACCTCGTACGACTCTGACTCACATTCTTCTGCCATCTTTTTCCATTTACAAGGACACTTGTGATTACATCTGTCTATTGGGAAAATCCGGGGTCACTTCCCCATCTCAAGGTCAGCTGGTAAGCAACCTTAATTCCATTTGCAACTTTGAATCCCCTTTGCCATGTAACATAAGACAATCACAGCTTTTGGGGATTAGAACACAGACATCTTTTTTGTTTTTATTTTTAATAGAGATGGGGTCTCGCTTTGTCATCCAGGCTGGAGCACAGTAACGCAATTGTAGCTCACTGCAGCCTTAAACTCCCAGTCTCAAGCAATCCTCCCACTTTGGCCTCCTGAAGTGCTGGGATTACAGGGATGAGCCACTACATCCGGCCAGGACATAGACATTTTTAGGAGACCCTTATTCTGCCTACTATCTACTATACTGGGCATAGTAGATATAGTTGCAGCTTGGTATAAAATCTGGATCATTTTACTTTTTTTATTTGAGACAAAGTCTGGCTCTATCAACCAGGCTGGAGTGCAGTGGTGCCATCTTGACTCACTGCAATCTCTGCCTTCTGGGCTTGAGACATCCTTCCACCTCAGTCTCCCAAGTAGCTGGGACTACAGGCACACACCACCAGGCCCAGCTAATTTTGGTATTTTTTGTAGAGATGGGGGTTCACCATGTTGCCCAGGCTAGTCTTGAACTTGTGAGCTCAAGCGATTCACCTGTCTTAGCCTTCCAAAATACTGGGATTACAGGCATGAGCCACAGCCCCTGACCTGGGTCATTTTATTTAGTATGAAGGGAAGTGTGAATTTAGGCAGGCACACATGCTAAGGATTATGGAGTGGAAAGATGGGAGGAGGCAGGGGTCCCCAGTGGCACCACAGAGTCATTTCTCCAAACCCAGACTGAACCTCTGCTGTACTTCGAGTTACACGAGAGACATCTACCCTTATGTGGTTAAGCTGCTTTAGCAAGGCTTGAGTTCCATGAAGCCCAGTGTAAGCCCAAGGAAACTTTCACGTTTTAAGGTAAGAATTCAATAGATAATGTTTAAAACCAAAACAAGGAGAAATGCCAGGATGAGCATGGTATTGGGAAGTAGGAGGTAAATATCAAAAGAAACATCTAAATCAGAATTTAAACAGGTGCCCCCAGGGAGCAGATTCAGAGTTGGGGAAGTAGAGGGAAGAGCATGGCTGACTTCCTTCAAAAATGGTTTTCATGCCATTTGACTTACTAAACTTCATTTATCTGTTATTATGCCTAATGAAAATCAATTTTTAATTTAAAAGTGATGATAATAGTTTGGAGCATCTATAGCAATAAACTAGGAGGTGGAAGAAAATTATCTACCCATGCAATTCCCCCACCCGGGCTGCATCAGGCTGGAAGGGTCATGAAATGGTTCCCGCAGGGGCCACCGTGGAGCACAACCAGGAGGTGACACACAGCCTTGGCACAACAGTGGTCTACATTTACCTTCCCCAGCGAGGGTCCTCAGCATCCTGCTAGCCCTCCTGAGCTACAAAGGACAGGAAGTTGGCGCAGATTTGTTTTCTTTCCCTAACAAGATCTCATTTTAGGAGCAGAGCTCAGAAGAGCAAACCGAGAAAAGAAAAGTCAGGGGCTGGTTTCAGGGAGAAGAGTGACCACGGGCCATTCCTTGGGCCATGTCTGCTTCTCTAAGCCTGGCCCTGGGGAACAAAACTTAGATCTTGATCATCCAGCATAGCTCTGGCATGCTGAGTGTGTGATACACCTGTCTCCACCGTCAGGCAAACGAGTGGGTTCACAGGCAGAGGCCTGCCCTGCCAAACAATGCTCCCCTTTGTCCCCGCCCAGGGCTCAGGAGCCGCAAGGAAGCCAAATCCATCAGCACTTGTCAGGGCCCTTGATGCACACAATGCAAGTTATGATCCACACTCCCCGGCAAAGCCCCAGGCTTCCAGCAGGCAGCATTAACTGACACGCAATGTGTCAGTCAGCCTTCTAAAAGCCAGGGGTGGGGATCTGTGCCAGGGGGCCACTGAGCTTTCATTCCCAGAAGCCAACCAGAGCCAGTGAAGGGGCCGCAGAGACTCCAACACATCATTTTCATAAAAACAGCCCCAGGAGAGCATTGCATTAGGAAAAATCATTTCCCGTATTGGCAGCGGGCTCTTCCGATGGCTTTAGCAAATACCACGCACACCGAAGCAGTGCGGTGCACGCCCTTGGCTCATGTGCCCGACCACATATGGGACAGACCAGGGATGAGGGAGACTGGAAGTATGAATTCCCAAATCAGACTCCCTACAAATGCAACACCGCCTGCAAAGGGTCGCCCCTCCTTCGTAGCCAGCAAGGTGGCAGGCTTTACAGAAGCAAGGGGATTTTGTGACCAAAAAGAACCTGCAAGCGGCCTCTGTGGATGCTGCCAAGGTTATTGTGTGCACTTCTTGATGCATCGTGCAAACCACTCTGGGCTGTCCTATTCTGTTCGGTCACCTCCTCCCTGTCTCCACCCTCCCACCACGTGACTGCCAGTCACCAGGCCAGGAATATCACAAGCGTCTTCCTTGGGCAAACAACCGTTCCTCTGCAGACACCTAGACTGACCCTGGCACTCGACACAGAGGGAGGGGACGGAAGACGAGTGTGTGTTCAAAGTCTGCAGTCCCCTGGGGAGGGGTCACTGGCACCATATGCCTTGGCTACCGGGACAAGGCAAGTTCAGAGCTACAATTAGTGCTGATTCAGCCACGCTCCCTCGGTCTCATTCCCTAGGCTTCCCTACAAGCCTAGTTATGGGCATGAAATGAGCTAGTGAATGAGTTTTCAGAAAAGCAAACGTTCCCTTAGAAATACAAAATATTTGAGCCAAATAATATCAAGTAAGATTTTGTTGTTTCTGGCTAAAGGTCACTGTTTAACTTAAAGGAAAGCAATAAAATATATGCAATATATAAATTCTATAAATTATAGTTATAGAGTAAATTATAGTAAATTTATACAGTAAATTATAGTTATATAGTAAATTATATAGTATCACTTCTTTTGGTGTGATAATGGTATTGGAGTCATGTAAAAAAGAATGCCATTCCTTCTCAAGATACATACTGACCTGTTTATGAATAAAATGACAAGATGTCTGTTTTTTTGTTTGTTTGTTTGTTTTTAATTTTTTTGTGGACGGAGTCTCGGTCTGTCGCCCAGGCTGGAGTGCAGTGGCACGATCTTGACTCACTGTAACCTCTGCGTCCCAGGTTCAAGCGATTCTCCTACCTCAGCCTCCTGAGTAGCTGGGATTACAGGCCTGTGCCACCACGCCCAGCTACTTTTTGTATTTTTAGTAGAGATGGGGTTTCGCCATCTTGGCCAGGCTGGTTTCGAACTCCTGACATCAACTGATCTGCCCACCTCGGCCTCCCAAAGTGCTGAGATAACAGCTGTGAGCCACCGCATCCAGCCTGTTTGTTTTTAATAACAAGGAGGAGGAGAGAAGTGAATAGGGCAGGACTGGCCAAGGGTTGATGGTTGCTGGATTGTGTGATGGGGACGTGAGGGTTCATGACACCATTCTGTTTGTTTGAGCATAGGTTTGAAATTCTCCATAATATAAGGTTGAACAAAAACACAGTTTAAAGATCAAGACAGCATAAAGAATAAATCAGTGAGTGTACAAACTTATGCATGCAAATGATCAGATCTGGCCTTGCTTTGAAATTGTAGTGGCTAAAACAGATTTGGTTTTGCTTTTTGTAACCAGACAGTAAGAAGGTGAGGAAGCTCCTGTGGGTGTCAGACAATAAACCATTCACTGGTTTTTGGTTCTTGTTTTTGAGATGGGGTCTCACTCTGTTGCCCAGGCTGGCACTCACCGTTTTTGGTAGGATTCCAGAGCAAAACCTAGTGACATTTACTCTCAAAAATATATCTGCTGTAGTATCAGACTTATGTCTAACAAAATTAGTGATCAGATGGGAGGCTGACTATCCTGAAACAGGATACAGTTTGATCAAGGCAGTAGGTACGTTTTAAAAGGACAGACTGGGCCTGGCGGCCGTGGTGTCTCTTGCCTGTAATCCCAGCACTTTGGGAGGCTGAGGTGGGTGGATTACCTGAGGTCAGGAGTTTGAGACCAGCCTGGCCAACATGGCAAAACCCTGTCTCTATTAAAAACACAAAAATTAGCCAGGTGTGGTGGTGTACACCTGTAGTCTCACCTACTTGGGAGGTTGAGGCAGGTGAATCGCTTGAACCCAGGAGGCTGAGGTCATGATGAGCCAAAAATCACACCATTGCACTCCAGCCTGGGTGACAAAGCAAGACTCTGTCTCAACAAAATAAAAAATAGAAATAAAAGGACAAACTGGTCAGGTATAATGGCTGGCAACAATCTCTTTTAATCACCTGGTACCCTAAGGTAAAGCATCCCCAAAAACCTCAAGGATATTTTTATTAGTTTTGTGTGTTATTTGAGAGAGCCGTAATTCCATTTTTAGCTGGTGCATTGTTCAAGCTAATGTTATCTACTTAATCTTTTCCTCTGGCTAGTTTGGTTCTTAGCAGGTTGTGTTGGTTGAGATTAAGATTAGAGATGTAATATCAAAACCACCAGTTCAGAACCTGAATTGTAACAGACACATCCATCTGCAGAGATGCTCTTTCCTTCTGATTGGCAAGATTGTAACCTACTTCTCAATTGATTTCAGCATCGAACACCCCGGGCTGGCTCAATTCCTTTCTACACCTGCCAAGAAAATCTAAGTGGATAATGATGCTGACCAATCTATGGGCCGTGGGCAACACAGGAAGTCAGTGGGCCCGCAAAAAGCTGGGCACCACGTGTTACGGGTAATATTCTCAGGGCCCAAAATGGGTGGCACCAGCCTCGCTGACCAGTCAAAGGAGGCAGGAAATGGAAGCTGAGCTCACGGTGGGAGGAAGCTGGGTGTGGGTGGTGGTGGCAGCCCTGGGAAGAGAAAGGTGTGTTTCTGAGGGCGCCTTGTGCCCTACCTGTTTGCTGCAGCTTTCCAAACCACAAAGCCCTGCCTGCAGCTCCCTGCCAAGGCTGATCATAATCTGCCATGCTATCGGCATTGTCATCTCTTATACAGATGCACATTGAGTGCCTCTAATTCTGAGGATGATCCCCTGAGGAATCTTGCCTTTTCCCAGCGCCATGCTGCTTGTCCATCCAGGCACGTGGCAGCAACACCACCACAGGGATGCCCAGGGTGCCAAGCTGCATGCCCGCTACCTCCCCTCCCTCCTGCTTCCTCAGCCCACCTCTTCTACCCCAACCCTGAGCCTCAGAAGGAGGCCGAACCATCTGCCCGTTTTCATTCTTGTCTTTTGCAGTTGGGAAATGAATCTTCAGTGACAGAGCCCACAGAGGAAAACACCCAAACCTGACCCTCCCTTTAACCTTGCGAGCGCTATCACTCAGCCAGATACCACCACTGTTTCCCGAGGACTAAGAGAGATGGCTCTTTGCCTGGTGGAGCTGTGAGGACGATGATGGGAAACGGGCATGCTGGCATCGGAGCTTTTCTGGATTGGAAAAAGAGGATTTTACTTTTCAGCACCTGCCAGCATGACAGGTTTGCCAAGAATTCTACACTAAACAAACACACACGCCTACATCACCCCTCCTCCCAAGCAGGCATAACCCACTGGGGAAGGAAACAGCTCAGGAAGGCGGATGGCAGGGGTTCGTGAACCTTGCTAGTTTCCAGGGCATGATCCATTTTAATCTCTGCCAGAGGACTTAAAAATCTATTCTGTCAATATCTCCCTATTAGTAAAGTTTGGGTCCCAAAGCAAGAAAACTAAGGCTTAATTTTGACTTAGAAGACTGTTGTTGTTGTTTTATTATAAGTTTTGATTATGTAGTATGTGTGTGTATATATGTTATTCACTACATACATATTTATATATTTTTAATATATTTTATATTTTAATATAACATATAATACATATGTATTATATAATATGTAATTATATATTAAAATATATAATTATACATATATTTTAATATATAAAGTATATTTTAATGTATATATAAATTATACACATGTATATTCAAATGTGTATATCAATATTTATGTATATATTTAGATTTGAAAGCCTTGGGGGACATGTAGGTCCATATCCTCTTGTAGATATCGTAGTGGGATCCTGGCTTTTGGTTATTGTCTCCCCCAAGTCTCCTATTCCCTTTCCGTCCCATTTTTTTCTTGCAAAGAACAAGCAATGACTGAGGCTTTCATAGCCATTGTCACAGAATAGGTCCTGTGGTGAGTTGGTATGTAAAAAGTTCCTGGACCAAAATAAAGGTGGTGACCAAAATGAAGTCATCTCTGCCACCTCCCAGTGGGTATCAACGTGGAAACGGTAACTTGAATCTGAAGCTTCTTTGTGCCCAGCCCCACTGTGCTGATGAGAGCAGACAGGGTGGGAGAGAAAGGGGCACACAGAGGGGACATGTGGATGCCGTTCCTCAAGCCCTTGAAGAAACCAAGAGTTGGCCGCAGCCCTGACCCAGAGTTCTGGGAGATGGGTCCGTGGTAACCCCGCAAGGGAGAAGAGTGCAGGAAGGCCAGGATTCCCAGGGCTCATCCAGAACAGCCCATCCGTCCAGATGGGTATCCTTGATTCCAGTACCTTCCCTGCTCACACATCTCTTTCACCCATTCATTGTACCACTTTGAAGTGTAGAATATGCAAAAGAGAGAATAAAATCATATCATCGCCACATGTAGTTTGCTGTGTCATGCTTATCCTGGTGGATGAAAAAGAGGCCCACGAACCTATGGAAGCCATTCTTGCCACCTGGGTTTATCAGCCAATAGACCATGGCAGAGGTGATGGGATGTCATGCCCATGCTTATGCTATATTACATAAGACCCTCACTTACTAGCTGACTCAGTCAAGGGGCTCTCCTTGCTGGTTTGATCAGTAAGCAGCCATGCTGGGAAAAACCCATGTCCCTAGGAGCTGAAGGAAGCCTCTAGCTCACAGCCAGCAAGAAGCAGGGTCCCTAAACCCATACCTGCCAGAATTGAATACTGCCAGCAATGGGAGTGAGTTTGGGAGCAGATTCCTCCCCACTTGAGCCCCTGGAGGAGACTATAGTTAGGCCAACCCCTTGATTGCAGCTTGTCAGACCCTGAACAGATGCCCAGTTAAAACTGTGTCCAGATTTCTAACCGAGAGAAACTGAAATAATCACGTGTTGTTTTAATCTGCTAAATTCGTGGTAGTTTGTTACACACAAATAGAAAATGAATACAACGACCGTCTCCCACCAACTTACCAAATATGATAAATGTTCACATGGAAGAAATGTACAGACTCATACATCATCTATTCAAGTGCAGTCCTTTGTTTTTTAACCTGTGTTACAGGCTTGTTAGGAACTGAAAAAAAATACATTTTTTTTTTTTTTTTTTTTTGAGACAGTCTCACTGTGTTGCCCAGGCTGGGGTACTCTGGTGTAATCTTGGCCCACTGCAACCTCTGCCTCCCGGGTTCAAGTGATTCTCCTGCCTCCTACTCTAGCCTCCCAAGTAGCTGGGACTACAGATGCGCAACACCACACCCGGCTGATGTTTTTGTTTTTAGTAGAGATGGGGTTTCACCATGTTGGCCAGGCTGATCAGGAGCTCCTGACCTCATGAGATCCACCCACCTTGGCCTTCCAAAGTGCTGGGATTATAGGGGTGAGCCACCACTCCTGGCCAAAAATTTACATTTCTATACTTTCACATAATAAGTTCAGTAAGTATTTTCACTGAAACAGCAGAAAGGGAGCTGGTTCTAATTGAAGACCAACTTTGAAAAGATTTAAATTTTACTAATCTTAAATCAGTTCATTGTTGTTTTCCATGGGACATACTCCAGGGCATGGTGGTGACCAATGCAGTCTGCAAACCCAAGTGCACATTGAACCCGACCCTAAAAGGCAAAGGTCAGAGAAAGGGTACACCTCTGACCTCCTTCCTGCACAACTACAAAGTGGAACCCAAGCTTTGGCTAAGGGCCTCCCCTCTTTGCATGCTCCCCAGGCTTGCCCCATGTTTCCACTTTTCCCTGATGCATCCTGGGCTTCTTGGAGGTCATGGTGAGAGACAGGACTAGCTGGACTTCCTAGGCCGACTAAGAATTCCTAAGCCTAGCTGGGGAAGGTGACTGCACCCACCTTTAAACATGGGGCTTGTAACTCAGCTCACACCCGACCAATCAGGTAGTAAAGAGGGCTCACTAAAATACAAATTAGGCTAAAAGCACGAGGTAAAGAAATACTCAAATCATATATTGCCTGAGAGCACAGGGGGAGGGACAATGATAGGGATATAAACCCAGGCATTCGAGCAGGGAGCGGCAACCCCCTTTGGGTCCCCTCCCTTGTATGGGAGCTCTGTTTTCATGCTATTAAATCTTGCAACTGCACACTCTTCTGGTCTGTGTTTGTTACGGCTCGAGTTGAGCTTTCACTCACCGTCCACCACTGCTGTTTGCCACTGTTGTAGACCCACTGCTGACTTCCACCCCTCCAGATCCAGCAGGGTGTCCGCTGTGCTCCTGATCCAGTGAGGCGCCCATTGCCACTCCCGTTTGGGCTAGAGGCTTACCACTGTTCCTGCGTGGCTAAGTGTCCGGGTTCGTCCTAGTCGAGCTGAACACTAGTCACTGGGTTCCACGGTTCTCTTCCATGACCCACGGCTTCTAATAGAGCTATAACACTCACCGCATGGCCCAACGTTCCATTCCTTGGAATCGGTGACGCCAAGAACCTCAGGTCGGAGAACAAAATGCTTGCCGCCATCTCGGGAGCTGCCTGCCCCATCATGGGAGCGGCTCGCCACCATCTTGGGAGCTTTAAGGACAAAGACTCACCTCTAACAATGGCTCTTGTAATCAGCGAAGGGAGAGGCTAGCTTGGCCTTAAACCCCACGGCTGGGTCCTCACCACGTCCAAACAGGCTGGATCTGCTCGCTCCTTGCCAGGAGGAGGGAGGCCAATGAGAAATGTATCATTGTGGCTCATAGTGCACCAGAGAATGGAGACTATATCAGAAAAGACCCCGCATGATTTCCAAGCTGATCTTTTAATTTGGGGGAGGATCACGGGCTGTGGGGATGCTGGGATACAGGTCCATAGGTTCACCCTCTACAAAGAATCACACGTCTTTCCTTGGGCCACACAAACCAGTTGCTCTTCTGTTACAGGAAAAGGGTCCTGATCCAGTCCCCAAGAGAGGGTTCTTGGATCTCACGCAAGAATTCAAGGCGAGTCCAAAGTGCAAAGTGAAAGCAAGGTTATTAAGAAAGTAAAGGAATAAAAGAATGGCTACTCTGTAGACAGAGCAGCCCCAAGGGCTGCTGGTTGCCTATTTTTATGGTTATTTCTTGAAGATATGCTAAACAAGGGGTGGATTATTCATGCCTCTCCTTTCTAGACCATATAGGGTAACTTCCTGACATTGCAGTGGCATTTGTAAACTGTCATGGTGCTGGTGGGAGTGTAGCAGTGAGGATGACCAGAGGTCACTCTCGTGACCATTTTAGTTTTGGTGGGTTTTGGCCAGCTCCTTTACTGCAACCTGTTTTATCAGCAAGGTCTTTATGACCCATATTTTTGTGCTGACCTCCTATCTCATCCTGTGACTTAGAATGCCTTAACTGCCTGGATAGGCAGTCCAGTAAGTTTCAGCCTCGTTTTACCCAGCTCCTATTTAAGATGGAGTTGTTCTGGTTCACACGCCTCTGACACTTCCAGCTCTTCCACCCACACACATCTTCCCTGTCTTGGGGCAGAGGGCAGTAGCCTCGTACCCTGAGGATTCTTGAAGGTCTGGGGTCCGAGCAGCTCCATCAGAAGCCCCATCGGGGACCTCTGAGGGCTCAGTGACAGTCCCTGGGGACAGACGGTGGCTCCCCAGGACGCTTTCCCTATTAAGCCACTGGCAGAGTCCGGACACTTTCACCGGGTGGAGAGCTAGAAGGTCAGAGAGCCAGAGAGAATCCAGAGGTAGGTTCAGGGTTACTGTTTTGCTCAGCCCTGGATGGCCAGGCCCAGCCTCCCGCATTCTACTGGAAGGAGGAGGAAGACGGGTTTAGTTCTTCCCAGGGCAGGAGAGAGAAGCACAATTGTGGGCTGGGTTCCTCCTGCCTCTGAACACAGCGCCATCCCTTCTCCCAGGTGCTGGGCTGGGGTGTGTGGAAGATGAAGGAAAAGTGAATTAACTAAATAGGGTTCCTGCAGTGTCTGGGAAGCCTCTAAACCCCCGAGCACCTCAGGCTTCCCTGCCCTGATTCAGAGGTGAGGTTACCTAAAAGCCAAGGAAGCCTGGGCTTCGGGGACCCTCACTCACAGGCCCCCTTCCAAAAAAGCCCTGCACCTAAGCTTGTATTGGGACTTCTGTATTATTTTTCCCAAAGGGCGCTCCCCACGTTGTATACACTTCCGGCCCCCAAATCTGGATCCATCCTGGGAAGGGACAAACTGGGGGCAGCCTACCCACATTCGGCCAGCGGGGAGTCCGACCGGTCTTGGTATCTCCAAGCGAGGTAACAGTGGTCGCGCCTTGCGTCCCTCCCCCTCCGGGGCGCATCGCCCCTTGCGTGCAAAGCCCCGGCACCGCCACGAGTCTCGCCCCGCCCTGCACAGGTAAACAGCCGCCGGCCGCCGGCCGTCCGCCCTGCAGGGCAGCCCGGGGACCTGCCCCCGGCGCCACGCCCGGCGCCCCGGGGAGGCCCAGCCCGCAGGCCCCGCAGACTGGGCGCCGCGCCCTGGGAACGCGCACCGGGGCAGGCAGCCCGGCCTCACCTGGCCCCAGCGCGGAGCCGGATCACACCTGCCTGCTGGGTGAGCCGAGGGCATTCGCGGAAGGGAAGAGACAAGACCTGGGAAGGGACGCCTGTGGCTTAGAAAGACCCTCAGGCAGGGCCGGGCGTGGGGTGCGCTGATAAAAATTCCTGGAGCTGTATAATTCACATCGCAGATTTTTCCCTTTGCCTCAATCTAAAAGGAATGGGAAAGAACAGCCGCTGGGCTCTCATTTGCTTCCAACTTACACAGATTCAACTATCATTATCCCAGAGGAGAGGCGTGCAGTGCAGGGCGTTGGGCCACGAAACTGAAAGCTGCTGGCGAGGCGCGTGGGGGAGGTCGATTTCTGCGTCCTGCTGCCTCCACGCACAGCGAGAACCCACCCCGCCACTGCGTTCCTGTCCTCACAGGTAAAGTCAGGATAATAATATCTACCTCACGGGGGATTCGAGGAAGTGGTGGGAGCGTAAAGCCCCGTCTGGTAGAGTGAATACCTGAGCAATGGCCTTCCGGTCCCGTCTTCAGCACAGCAGGACGAAAATGTCTTCTGTTGGGATCCCAGAGAAGATCCAGACGCTGACACCTGCCCCTACCTCCCTACTTCTCATCATACCAGTCACCTGGAAGAAGGGTCCATTCAAAGCAAAGCCTGTAGCCAATGAGTTGTTTCTGCCATCAAACAGTCAAGCATATGAGGCCCAATAGGCAGTCCTGTTTTTTTTTGTGACGGAGTCTCACTCTGTCGCCAGGCTGGAGTACAGTGGCGTGATCTCGGCTCACTGCAACCTCCACCTCCCGGGGTAAAGTGATTCTCCTGCCTCAGCCTCCCGAGTAGCTGGGATTACAGATGCACGCCACCACGCCAGCTAATTTTTGTATTTTTAGTAGAGACGGGGTTTCACCATGTTGGCCAGGATGGTCTCGATCCGCTGACATCGTGATCCGCCCGCCTCGGCCTCCCAACGTGCTGGGATTACAGATGCACCGGCCAGGCAGTCCTGTTAAGCCATGCCACACAGCTTAAAAAAAGACACTGGCAAGCTCAAGTCCCGAAGTTACCAGCTGAAGGAAGAGACTTAAACCAAACCAAGGGCTTCCTATGACAGTTCTGAAATACCCTCTTCCATCTTGAGTCCATACAACTGAGAAAACAGAACGGCCGGGCGCCGTGGCTCGCGCCTGTAATTCTGGCACTTTGGTAGGCAGAGGCAGGCAGATCACCTGAGGTCAGGAGTTTGAGACCAGCCTGGCCAACATGGTGAAAGCCCATCTCTACAAAAATACAAAAATTAGCCGGGCATGGTGGCGCATGCCTGTAGTCCCAGCTACTCAGGAGGCTGAGGCACGAGAATTGCTTGACCCAGGAGGCGGAGGTTGCAGTGAGCTGAGATCGTGCCACTGCACTCCAGCCTGGGTGACAGAGCGAGCCTCTGTCTCAAAAAGAAAAAACAACAACAAAAAGGGAAAACCAAAGGTAAAATTTGATCCACAGGACTGGCCAAATTTCTACACTGGTAAAATCATGGCCTTGCTGAAGAAATTTAGAGCATTGATCAGGAAGGGATAAGACCCAGAGAATCCAAATGAGACAAATGAGAGGATTTGGAAAACCTGAAGTTCTCTGAATCACCCAATCCTCAAAGAGCCTCCTTCGTCAGCGGAAACCCTCTTCTCCAGTCTTCTGACGCACTTCGTAACGACACTACCATTTCTTTGCGTCCTTTGCAGTCTCACTGCAAGAGCAAGCCAGTTCTCATGCATTACCCTCGACTGTCTCCAGAATGGACAGTTAGATCCCAGCACTTCAGAAAGGACAATGGCAAGCTCAAACCAGCGAGGATAAAGATTAGAAACCAACATGATTTTGGGATTTTCCTAACTAAGGGTGCTTAATAAATGGGTGGAAAGATATCATTTTACACTGGTCTGATGTTGTTGATATACATTGCAGAGATTCTGGATTGACTGTGCTAGCAGGAGAAGCTGGGAGTGACTTCTGAGCTGGACTGACCACTGGACGCCAAGTGATTATCCCTAATGTATTACATGTCATTTGCAACCCAAGCTGTCCATCATGTACTGGGCCATCTGACACACTCATAAAATCCCATTACCAACTGGAAATGGTTTATGTGGGACTAGCTCCTAACCAGGTACTGAAGGCACAAGTGCATTATATGCATAGGTAGATCATTCCCTGTGTGCCTACCACTGACCCTTTCATCAATCTAACACCGGCCTCAAAGGGGTTTCCCAAGAGCTAGTGACTAAGAGAGGAAAAACCACTGATCCTCATTTACAGATAGCTTCACACTATATGCTTGCCTACCTCTTTTTTTTTTTTTTTTGAGACGAAGTCTCGTTCTGTCGCCCAGGCTGGAGTTCAGTGGTGCGATCTCAGCTCCCTGCAACCTCTGCCTCCCGGGTTCCAGCAGTTCTCCTGCCTCAGCCTCCTGAGTAGCTGGGAATGCAGATGGGTGCCACCACGCCCAGCTAATTTTTTGTATTTTTAGTTGAGACGGGGTTTCACTGTGTTAGCCAGGATGGTCTTTATCTTCTGGCCTCGTGATCCGCCCACTTCGGCCTCCCTAAGTGCTGGGATTATAGGCGTGAGTCACTGCACCCGGCCCTACCTTCTAAATAGGTGACTGTGATGTTATAGTTCAGTGAGGATAGCAGGTAAGAGGGAGAACCTCCTGGGGAGGAGAATTTGAAGCACATAACTCTGTGTCCACTTTGCTTGGAAGCAAAGAAAATTTGATGCAAGAAGCTACACCAACTTCTGAGCAGTGTAGATGGGGGGTTCTGTTCAACAGGTCACAAACTTGAAAGAAGAATGACTGGAGGTTTAATGACAGAGGAGAGGTGTGGGAAGACATACATGGCTTCACTTCTCAGAATGGGCCAAATTTGAAAATGTTTGTTTCTTGAGTAAAACATCATCCAAAATACCCACTATAGCAAAAGCTAATAATAATTAATTGAACCAGGCCATCTGCTTATGTGTGATGATTTCTTTCTCCAGGCACATTATTGCTTCAACTGATTCATGAGCAGAAGAGTCTTTGCTAGCAACACATGAACTGTGATGGATTCAATCACTTAGGCTTTCCATTATCAATGCAGACCTGGCCCCTGGGTGCACAGGGTTATCAGTGACCACCCCTGAATGCCGCAACTGACCAGACTCCAGGGACACCATGGACTACTTAGTTGCAGACTGATGACTTTGGACCTCTTCCGTTACGGAAAGGGCAGTGATTTCTTCTCACTGAAACAGGCTCATGTCTGACTTTGGAATTGGCCTCTCTGCCTGTAGATCATCATGGCATGCTCTACAAAATTGCTTCTGACAACGGAATTCACTTTACAGTGGAAGAGGGAAAGCAGTGGGTGATACCCTTGTCAATGGATCCTGTCACCCAGAAGCAGTCATCTGTATTCAGCTGTGACATGATTTATTGAAGATTTCATTTCAGGACTGAGAGACGATCATACCTAAGGAGATTGAAATATCGTCCTTTAAGATGCTTGTTTGTTCTGAACTAGGGAACATCACGCGGTGCTGTTTCTCCCACAGCCAGACTAAACAGGTCTGGAGGAAGGGGAAGTAGGCACGGTGCAACTTCCATCTTACTTAATGACTCTCACTCTCTTCAACTTTTTTTCCACCAATTAGCGATTTTATTCCCAGGAAAGGAAGGTTGCACCATTGAGGCAGCTGACCGTTGGGGTGGCTCCCTTTGGAAAGGGGATATAAAGTGTTTGTATGAGTGATGGTTCCATTAAAGCAGACATTTTTTAAAAAGGTGAAATTTGGGGAATTAGAGTGAATATAGATGTTGAACAGAAAAAGAGTGATATAGCAATAGTCTGGACATGTGGGCTGGCCACCTGGAATTTCACATGCCATTAGGTCAAAAAAGTGGGTTGACAAGGCTGGCTGCAGTGACTAGTCCTGGGAAAATGCTGCTATACCACGGGAGACAGGCCAGGGTGGAGGCTATGAATGAAACTCAAGTGGTTCTCTCAGGAGCCACCTCCTCCTCCTCCTCCAGGGGTGGGAGTTAAGGGAAGACTGTTACCATCATGCATATGGGCAGGGCCTCCTTGGTCTCTGTGCCCTTAGGAAAGAGGAATAGGGTCACGGCTAGTAGGTCACACCCCAGTCATCTAAGGTACTGGCTGAAGACAGCATGGACTTGGAATGGAAACTGGAAGCAGGAAACCTAAACATCATCCAGGGTCTCTTCTCTAGGGCAGGAAATGGGTGCTGTAGCTTCTAATTGTACTTCCTGTGTTGTGTGTATCCTGAAATATTTTAACTCATTGCCTCTCTTTCCTCTCCCGTTATTCGTTTTATTGTATATGGGGTGCACGGTTATGGTTAACTTTACACTTCAGCTCAAAGATACAGAATAATGAGATGGGCTTGTTATCCCACGGAGGTGGGGTATCCATTACTCACAGACCTTGAGTACAGGAGTTGAAAGACATTGGGGTAACCCCGTTGGAAAGGGAATGAAAGAAGTTTTGATTGTATGAGGAATAGCTACGTATTTTAAGCAAGAGTTTTTTCTTTAAGTAAAACTAGAGGAATTAGAGTATATGTTGATATTGAACAGCAAAAGAGTAAGGCTGTAATGAACTTAATAAACCCCCTTTTTTTTTCTATTTCGGCTCTGCACCATATGAACTCATTCCCAAATTTGGAAAATCCACTATTTTGCGAGTCTTGGGAAGGGGCAAGATCAGCTAGTTCATGGGCACAGGATCTAAGCTCTGGCAGCTGGATGTTCTGATCTAGAACTTTGAATGTGCAGCCAGGACACAAAGAATCCAGCTCAGTGTAGAGTTTGTTCTTGTGGCGGCAGTGGTGGTGGCATCAAGGTACAGCAGTTTCATTAGTGGTGTCCAGGATCTAGGGACCAGCTCTGGGGACCATGGCATCTAAACCAAGCTGTTCTCCAGGTGTGATTGGGTCATGGCCCCAGACCTCTGGCTTTCTTGGATCCAACCCATTTTCAAGCCCGATTCTCCAAAAGAGCCTGTGAGTTCCCTAATAGGCTTCCACTCATTTCCTTTTCTGTTTAAGTAAGCTGCTGTTGGATGCTGTTGTTGCAACCAAGAATCTGACTAGCCCTTCCCATCTGAGCTCTTTCCTTTGCCTCTCCTAGTGTTGGATCAGGGAGGTGTTAGTTCCAACTTTAGTTAGCTCTTTTATGATCATCCTTGCAAAGAAGCAGCTTTGAGAAGTACTGAACGTAACACAGGTCATCCACAACATCCCCTTTTTATTGATATTAATCACAGTTATGAGGTCTTGTCCATCAGAAAGCACAATTTGCATTATGTAGAACTACATACAAAAACATAAAAATAAAACATACATACACCAACCACCACACCAGTTAATCTCAACCAATCAAACCTCTGAATGTGTCTTCAATTTTGATCATCAGTGCTTCGGAAGAACGTACATAGACCCAGCCCAAGGTTGGCCTTTGGGGTCTGATAGCATTCACAGAGCAGAAGATTCACCCTTGGAAGCAATTGAATGTGTAAACTCTGAGAGCAGACACTGACAATGCAATGCCTGCATACCTGACTCCTGGGCTGCCTTCCTTCTCAGCAGAGCCCACTGAAAGTCTCACATGTGCCTTTAACCAATGAGGATGGCAGGCCTTATCTGTGTTTGAAGTGGACAGGTCATTGCTACCCCTGTTGGAGAAGCTATGTAAGAAGGAGTAGGCTGGCTTCTGGTCTAGTTCGACTCATTCTTTATAGGGACATTTCAGAATGATGAGTTGGCTAAAGTTTACTTTAAAGGGGAAATGTAAAATTACCTCTTCTTTTCCTATCCCCTTCTTCCTTTCCCATCCTGAGCCCTCTGGCAAGGCCTGTTGCAGCTCAAGAGTTTTTGGTCAGATTACAAGTTACCAAATGGTCAACAGGGAAGGACCCACTGCAGATTCCAAAAGTCTTTCATTCACTTGAGTTAACTGAAATGGCTCCTTCTTTGAGTAATTGAAGAGTTTGAGTTCTAGAAGTTTGCTGGTGTCTCCAAGTCTCTTAGAAACATGATGGCTATAAACTTATCAAAATAAATGCCTAAGAAATTTGGAAAGCGCGACAAATGGCCTTGCTCCTGGAATCCATTGACAGCAGAGGCCTCCGAACAAATCCACACTCTGTCTGTCTCTTCTTTCCACAGGGCTCACTGTGAGTTCACAGTTGTCCTCATCCCCTTTCCTTCAATAATGTCAATCTTTGCCTTTAAAAAAAAAAAAAAAAAAGCCAGACTAGCCAATTTCCTTCCCTTTTTCTGTGTCCCCCTCCCATGTAGTATCTCCTTAGGGGGAGGTAAAGGAAGACATGCTCCTCTCTGGGCTGGCTCGGCCTTGGAAGGTAGCTTGCTATCTTTATGATGCTCCAGTTCCAACATTCTAGATGGGGAGAGGCTCAGCAGTGATGGAGCAGGAGGGGCGGATGAGAGGTGTGCTGGCCACTCTGCCCTGAGTCACTAGGCCACCAAAATGCTTAGGAGACGTCTTTTGGTAGCTCACTTCTATAGGTGACCTTGAGGAGTTGGGAGGCAGATAGAAGGTCCCGAAGTGGAGATTTCCCTGATCTGAAGTTCCTTGATAATCCCACTGAAGAGAGAGTCCATTCAGTGGCCAAAACAAAGAATCTGTATTTCCATGACACCTTAAAATTCCCCATTAAATCAAAAATCTCCCTCAAAGCAAAGTAAAAATGGTTCTATTATAATCAGAGTCAATCAGGATAATGAGATGAAGAAGAGAGGAAGGAAAAAAGTTTTAATGTGAAGAAAGAAGCTTGTTGTCCCATAGAAGCCAACCACTGCTGTTTCTTCGTATGGCCTTTCCTGGGGTCCGAAGCGTCCCAGCCCTAGCCCAGGCCGACGTCCAGTGACATCATCACTACAAATCCCAGGATGGAGGCCCAGGATGCCAGTTTCCCATTACCACTGGAAGAGAAGGACAGGGAGAAAAGTAAGACCTTAATGCTCCCTGAGGCCACGGCTAGGCTGAAGGCATCCTCTGCAATGTCCAATTCCAAGAGAAAGCACACTACCATTAATAATGGTAACATTTACTGGGGCTTACTATGTGCCAGGCAAACTAATGAACTCATGGAACCCCAAACAACAACCTCATGAGGTCAGTATCATAATTATCCTCATTTTGCTGGCGGGGAAACTGAGGCAAAGAGAAGTTACTTGCCCAAGGTCACCTATGATCGTTCTGTGGTCCATGTGTGAGTAATGAAGAGGGGTGATTATTTCTTAAAGATATTATTTAATCTGGCCTTTTAAACTAGCCTCAGAATTATTCTTCTATAAAAACCAAAATAGGCTGGGAGCGGTGGCTCAAGCCTGTAATCCCAGCACTTTGAGAGGCTGAGGCAGGCAGATCACCTGAGGTCAGGAGTTTGAGACCAGCCTGGCTAACATGGCGAAACCCCATCTCTACTATAAATACAAAAATTAGGTGGGCGTAGTGGTGGTTGCCTGTAGTCCCAGCTACTTGGGAGGCTGAGGCATGAGAATCACTTGAACCTGGGAGGCGGAGGTTGCAGTGAGCCGAGATCACACCACTGCACTCCAGCCTGGGTGACAGAGCAAGACTCTGCCATTAAAAAAAAAGAAAAAAGAAAAAAGAAAAACAAAACAAAACAAAACGACAAAATGGAACAAAGCAAACCCTTACTCCCACCTTCTGACACCTGGCCTATAGCTAGCCAATGAAGACATGCATGTATCACCTTCACTGACATTTTAGAGCTCACCTCTCCCTTCATTCCAGCCTGAGAATCGAGAGACAGGATGAGAGAGAATATACAAAAATGATAGTCTACTGCATCAAGGGACGGGGGGCAGGTGTGTATGCCACTGCCTGGTGTCACCTCATTTCTTGACCCACATGCCCTTTGCTTCTTTTCTTTTAGTTTCAGAGAGCACAGTTGACGAGGCAGTGGGGATGATCTTGGGAAGGGCAGAAAGGGGAGGGAATAAGGAAAGGAAAGGCAAATGAAGAAAGAGCATATCCCAAGGCTGGGGTCCCAGCTGGGACTGGGACAGGGATAGACAGGGAGGGAAGGTTCTCCAACCTGATCTGGGCTTCGGGGATGATGTCGTCCATGACCACATAGACCATGGCACCGGCAGCAAAGGCCAGAGCGTAGGGCAGGATGGGCTCAGCCAGCACCACGGCAAAGGCACCAAAGACCCCGGCTAGGGGCTCCACCATGCCACTCAGCTGCCCATACCTAAGGAGAGAACAGAGACATTTACCACCGCAGGGGGAGGCAAGCAGACACTCCACGTGCCCAGACTGTTGGGTCAACCCTAGCACATGGATGCATGCCATTCTACGTCATATCTGAGCATGGCAGTGCAAAAGCACATCATTGTTTTGTTGAAAGAAGCCCACATGGAGGATGCTGTGACATGGCCTTGCCCTCGGGCAGCACTCACCAGAAAGCTCTCCAGGTGGAGAAGCCTGCCCCTCGCAAGGGAAGGCTGACAGCCAGGCCCTCGGGGAAATTCTGGATTCCGATTCCAATGGCCAAATTCCTGAAAAACCAAGAAAGCACATGAAGGCTGCTGTCTGGAATAGGTGCCCACACAATGGGAGTCCCTGGCTGAGGCCCAGACCTCCTTAGGTGCTAGGAAGCCAGGAGGAGACCTGTGACCTGCAGTAGGAGAGGAAGGAGAAAGGTCAGGACGTGTGTCTAGGTAAAGAGCAGGGGCTGCAGGAGGGAGTGACGTGAGCCCTCTACCCGTCATGCTGTCCTGGGTCCTGGGCAGGCTCTGTCCTTACAATGCTTTGCTACAGCACAGAACACACTGGCTGGCTCTCAGGGTGCCCTGAGTTCTGCCACGTGGTTGTATAACTGCACTTTTCATTTTACTTTCTACGCCTCTGTTTCTTTTTCTTTTTTTCTTTTTTTTTTTTTTTTGAGATGGAGTCTCGCTCTGGAGACTCCAGGCTGGAGTGCAGTGGCATGATCTCGGCTCACTGCAACCTCCACCTCCCGGGTTCAAGTGATTTCCAGCTAATTTTTGTATTTTTAGTAGAGATGGGGTTTTACCATGTTGGCCAGGCTGGTCTCGAACTCCTGACCTCAAGTGATCTGCCTGCCTTGGCCTCCCAAAGTGCTGGGATTATGGGCGTGAGCCACAGCACCCAGCCTACACCTCTGTTTCTTATATACAATTTAGGGACAATAATATCTACCATAAAAGATTGCTGAGTGACCCAGTGAGCCAATAATGCCTATCACATCCTAGCATAGAGAGGTGCTCAATGCATTTTGGTTTCTATTCCGTTACAGCACAGAAAGGAGTATATGACATTTTATTCAGAGGCCACTTCAGAAATGGGACAAGGAAGTGCAGCTGCAGACGCTGATGGTGCCACAGATCTGGCTCTGGGCTCAGCTTCTCCATGGGCTCTGCAGGTCTGGCACCATCGCTGCATTTCTTTGGGCCCCAGTGGTGCTCACAGTGATCCTCTCACCTCCTGCCTCTGCAGGACAGTGACAGGCTGTGCCGATAGATGCCTGTCTTTGAGAACCTGCTTTCTGCACAAACCAGGCATTGGAGTGTGAGAGGAGGGAGAAGCAAAATGGGATGCGTACAAATGCAATCTGTGACCACATGCCTGGCCTCAGGGGGCTTAGTATTTAGCCATGGAGACAACACAGGCATGTACATGAAGAACCCTCATTGTGGATGCTGCAAACTACAGCAAATCAGCCAAAAGTCAACTTGCACAGGAAACAGAGGCATGAGGGAAGCAGAGGAGGGAAATGGGGCCAGTCCGAGTGCCTTAGGAAGGCCCTTTTGCACGTGAGACTCTACCTTGGCCGGACAGTTCCAAGAAGCAGCCCCTCCATGAAGGGCCATCTGATCAACAGTGATCTAAAGGGCGTGAGAAGAGGGTGCCACTCGGCAAGCAATGCTGGTGTGTGGCCCGAGGGAACTGTAGGTAGATTAGATAGAGAAGAGAAACTCCACCATCACCAACTTTCAGGTCAACTGGCTCACGTCCATCCATCTTGCTGCCAATAGGAATCTACCCATTGCTGCAAGGGAGTGTTGTAGACTGGTAGCTGGGACCCCTGCCTATGACCTGCCCCAGGCTCCCGGGACTGGGACACACTCGTGGCCCTGAAGGTCCTGTCAGGCCTGATCCGGCTGAGGCCCAAGTTCCAGCCTCTAACAAAGAACACCAAGGCGAATCCCCAGTTTAGCATCTGACCTCCATTTTGTTTCAGGGTTTGACCTTTACCCCGTTTTTTTACCTTTATCCCCCAACTCCTGCACATGTTTCACTGAGGTTCGTAGTTCCAGATACCTCAGGAAGAAGTAGCCCCCACCTCGAGTCTGCCAGTCAAGTAGACTCTTAGGAAAAGTCCAGCCCTAACAGAATCTCACACCTGTCACCACTTAGCGCACATGTGGTTCATATAATTAGTGCCCATCCCTTTTTGACAAGATTACAATGAGCCCCTCAGCATCTACCCATCAGCTTAAAATCTGCCCCCGTGTGCAACAGCGTTGAGAGCCACTGGCCTAAGCAGGCATCACAGGAGGTGAGGATGACGAAAGCAGTCAAGCCCACCTCCCTCCCAGGAGCCCCTTCCCTGCTATCCCAATTCCCAACACAGGCTGGGAGCCGAGGACACCTGTGGCCACTACTGAATGCATCAGGAGCCTGCAGCCCAGGGTGCTTACTGTATACAAGATCTGATTTGGAGAGCTCTGGAGGAGATCCGGAGCAACAAAAGGACAGGAGTAACAAAACAGGTGGCATTAGGGGACATGGATATGTAACAGAAGTGATGGAGAATAGTGAGCACCCCGTGGCAGGGATGGTCCCCCTAGGGTGGGGTGGGGGGAAGGAGCCCTGAGCTGACTTAGGAGCTGTGGGGCCTAGACTGGCTGGGGGTGGGAAACTGTGAAGAGGGACAAAGCAGCTTCCCCAGGGGGCATCTGAAAAGTGATAGCATCTGAAAAATGATCAGTTCCTTAATAAAGGAAATATTATGGTCTCTTGGGACAGACAGAAGCATTGAGCCTGTCTCTCCAACCTGCAGGCAGAACTGTTCATGAAGTGGAGTGGACAGACAAGAAGACACCCCACCACACCAGCCCAGGACATGTCCACAAAAGCTGCATCACTCAGCGTTTCCCATGAGTCTACCCAAATCCCTGTCTATATCACCCAAGTTTGTGCTCTCCTTTGACTCCTTAGAGAGGGGCTCAGACATGCTCCAACTTCATCCCTTGATCTAGGGGGCAGCAAACTTTTTCTGTCATGGGCCAGATAGTAAATATTTGAGGTTTTGCAGTCCACTGAGTCTCTGTTGCAACCACTCAACTCTGACATTGCAGGTGCAAAAGTGGCTATGGACAGTACATAAACCATTGAGTGTGGCTGTGTTCCAATAAAACTTTATCTACACAAATGAGTGGGGGGCCAGATTTGGCCCATGGGCTGCAGTTTGCTGACCCCTGCCCTGATAGCTCAGTGGCTGCAGAAAGATCTGGCAAGATGAAACCACAGACCCTGGGCATTGCAGACCCTATCTCTTCTTATGTTCTCATGGCCATGCATGTGGTAGTTGAAGTTTGGGCTTTGCAGTCTGACTTCTTCTGTCCAAATCCTGGGTCTGTGCTTTGTTAGCTCTGCTACTTTCCATTTCTCCAACTGCAGAATTTGAAGAACAATACCCACCCTCACTTCACAGCGTTGCTGATATGATTACCTGGGATGGTCCCTCTCAAGCCCTTAGCACACGGGAGCTAGTATGCAGTAAGCACCTAATCAATGCCTGTCCTGGGGTGAGGGTGAGTGTTATCACTGAGGTTGCAGCGTGAAATAACAGAGACAGGGACTTAAAGCTTTTCCAAGAACTCATGCGTCCTCTTTCCAAGAGAGACTAAGATTTTCCACCCTGAAGCCAAAACTCATTCCTCTGCAAAGCTCTGTTTCAAAGAGACCTGGCTTGGCTGTTTTGCTTATGGCTCATCTATGCTTGAATTCCCATCGGCACTCACTCATTTGCTCTTGTTGACACTTCTGTGAGATTTTTACATCACTTGTAAGATTTTGGTGAGAACCACTGTGCAACCTGAAGGCATTTCAGATACTGTGTTCCTATATACTGCTTGGTCTGTTTGCGTTGTACAGAAACTCCCAGGAGATGTGGATTCTTGCTTCTCCTAGGCTGGCACATATAGAAGAATTCCTTCTATCACCTCCAGACCCCCCTGAGCCCCAGTAAATGTCTGGAGGCTGGACGCTTCCCTGGGCACAGAGGAGGGGAGAGCTGCTGGAAGGGAGTACGGGGCATTCTGATGAGCCTGGTGGGCTTGACTCTTCTGTTGCACGTTTTTTTCTTTTTTTTTTTTGAGATGGAGTCTCGCTCTGTCATCCAGGCTAGAGTGCACTGGCACGATCTCAGCTCACTGCAGCCTTCACCTCTGGGGTTCAAGCGATTCTCCTGCTTCAGCCTCCCCAGTAGCTGGGATTACAGGCATGCGCCACCACACCCCCCTATTTTTTTTTGTATTTTTAGCAGAGACAGGGTTTCAGAATATTAGCCAGGCTGGTCTCAAACTCCTGACCTCAGATGATCCACCTGCCTCAGCCTTGAAAAGTGCTGGGATTACAGGTATGAGCCACTGCACCCTTTTTTTTTGTTTTGGTTTTTCTTTTCTTTTCCTTTTTTTTTTTTTTTTTGAGAAGGAGTCTCGCTCTGTCACCCAGGCTGAAGTGGTACAGTGGCGTGATCTCAGCTCACTGCAACCTCCGCCTCCTGGGTTCAAGCGATTCTCCTGCCTCAGCCTCCCCAGTAGCTGGGATTACAAGTGCCCACCACCACGCCCAGCTAATTTTTGTATTTTTAGTAGAGATGGGGTTTCACCATGTTGGCCAGGGTGGTCTCGAACTCCTGACCTCAGGTAATCTGCTCGACTCGGCCTCCCAAAGTGCGGGATTACAGGTGTGAGTCACCTCACCTGGCCTGCTGCACTTTAAAGTATGGAAAGCTCCATTGGATATTTGAGCCCTGGGGGTCACCTCTGAAGATTTTGTCCTGGGCAGCTGGGGACAGTATTACACTTCCCTGAGAAGTGCTTCTAGGAGGTGAGGCCCTGGGCAGGAAGTCAACTGTAGCTTACATATCCTCCACATAGTCTTGATCTGTCCTAGTTCAACAGGAGAGAAGGATTTGGAGAAATGAGACAGGATGAAAAAGGAAATCTAGCTACAGATGTTTAGGAAAAAGGTGTCATTCTGGTCCCTTGTGTTTAAAATGTGCGTGTGTGTGCGGAAGGGTGGGGCATGGGGAGTGAGCGGGTGGCCCTGCTTAGCCATCTTGCTTTTCCTTATTTTCTGGGTCCCTAACATGTCTTCCTAGCCAGTCTATAGGGGCAGGATGAAAGGGTCAGGAGCTCTCTTCCTCACCTTGAAAGGTCCTAGGCTCCCCTCTTCTGCTGCTCTGCCAGGGAGGGTGATGGGTGCCGCTTCTGGCATTGGGTATAGGATCAGAGTTAATGGCCTCACTTCTTCCCTCTGGGGCCCCAGGCCTAGGACTCGAAAGCTAGCTTTGGAAGACACTGTTGAGTGTTGCTTCAGTTATAGGATGCTGACAAGCGTGTTCTAACCAGCCCTGGGCAGAAATGCGGCCTGTTCTCGCAGCTTCTGCTACCAATTTCATGTGCAAGCTGACCCTGAGCTCCTATTCCAGGAGTTGGAGACATGTGAATATATTTATGTTGAGGACAAATTCTTAAGGACAAATTCTTGCCAATATTTCATAAGCCCCTGCCCCGCCTTCCCAGATAGACCCTCAGGGGGGCCCCTTCCCTGCGACTTTGTTCAGCATCTCCTTGTAGCCCTCAAAATGGTTGAGTGAATACAACCAGCTTCCTTGACCTTTTGCAAAGTCCGAAGTGCAAGGTTTTTTTCCAATGAGGAAGGCCAAGGCTTCTGATATCTTGGGCTTTGCCAGGCACTTGGTGGCTGGCTCTCAGTCCGCTGCCATTGCCTGCACCTCATATTCACAGGCAGGCACACGAATGTAGCCGCAGAGTGACCAGCCCAATGTCACTGACAAATCAGAGGTGGGGCTCCCCGTCCAAAGTCCTCGCCGTGACATAGCGCTGACTACAGCCATCACCCGGCGGGCTGTGGGAGCCTCCTCCACATCCTGTCTGGGAGCCACCATCCTGATAAGCAGCACAGAAACCCCATTCTTCCATCCCTGGCAAGCCTTGTTACCTCTGCCTTGCCCCAGCCCTGGCACGGGGCTGCCAGCCCAAATAGCTGCCATGCCCTCTGGATTCTGCCAGGCCTTTCTCAGCAGGGCATTGCATTGCTGGGCGGTCAGAGTCCCTCCTGACACTCCTGGGCTCCTTTGCTCCCCAGCAGGGGCTGGCACCACAGTTTCTCTGCCTTTCCTACCTGTCATGCACAACACTGCCTAATTGGGCTCTCCTCCACACACACGTGCACACGCACAGGCCCATCCAAGTTCCCTCGCCCCGCTGCTTGTTGGGCATTGGTCAGAGGCCCACTGGTGGGGGTGGCCCAGTGGAGGACACAGTCCCTTCCAGCCCTCTCCTCTTCTTCAATCACCTGCATCAGTTCCAGAGTGGGATTTGAATCCACGGCTCTCAGACCTGACGACACATGCCAGTCACAGGGAGCACCAGCAAATGCCGATGCCTCGGCCCTGCCCTGGAGATCTCGGTTTATTGCCGTGGCACTGGGCCCCCTGTGTGCAGATTTTAAGAGTGTGCAAGGGTGTTGAGAGCCACTGGCCTAAGCAGGTGTCAGAGGAGGTGAGGATGAGGATGGAGGCCAAGCCCGCCTCCCTCCCAGGAGCCCCTTCCTGCTATTCGAATTCCCAGCACAGTCTGGGAGCCGAGGACACCTGTGGCCACTACTGAATGCATCAGGAGCCTGCAACCGGGGTGCTTACTATATACAAGATCTGATCTGGGGAGCTCTGGAGGAGATCCGGAGCAACTGAGGGCAGGAGCAGCAAAGCAGGTGGTATTCGGGGATATGGATGCATAACAGAAGTGACAGAGAATATTGAGGATCCCGTGGCAGGGATGGTCTCTCAGTGGTAGGGGGTGAGCCCTGAGCTGACTTAGGAGCTGTGGGGCCTAGACTGGCTGGAGGATGGGAAACTGTGAAGAAAAACAAGGGCAGCCTCCCGGGGGGCTTGTGGCGTGGAGGATGCCCCAGGCTCACCAGCTCCCCTCCTGCAGCCCTGCTGTGCGTTCCTGCAAGGCCTTCAGTCTAACTAAACACTCTGAGCTGATGATCCTGGGCAGGTTGGGTTGGTGGGCCATTCCCTCCCTCCTTTACGCTCTGGGAAGGGAAAGGTCAGATGAGAGGTTTCCTTTCCAGGATGGGCCATGAAAATTCAAAACAGCATTCAAAAGCCACGGGGAAAATACAAACCCATGCCCTTCTGAAGACAGTGCAGCTGCTGTCTTCTGGGTTCTGTTCCTCCCCAGCAGTAGCACAAAGACACTATTACTAGTCTGGACCACGACACATTAATGGGAAGGAGAGGGAAGTGGAGATGAAGGGCTCTTTTAGAAAAGAAACCGCAGGCTGTCCCCTGACAAGGTCCCTTGTCCCTTCCGTGACAAGCCAAGTCCCATGGCAACCTGTCACCGGAGCCTGACTGAGAGCAACAAGGCAGAGATCTCTCGAGAAGGGCCAGGAGATGGGCATCTGTGTGTAGAGTGGGACAGGAGAGGAGAGAGGGAGCGTGGAAAGGGAAGGAGACGGGGGAGGCGGGAAGGGAGGGTCGACAGGGCAGGGAGTCATTGGGGAGGAGGAAGGGCGGATGACTCCTGGGGTTGGGCTGCACCAGCAAGGACAAGAGCAGCCCTGACAGGCCTCTCCCGGGGAGGTCTGTCTGCGGGGGCTGCCTCATGGAGGCAGAGTTTGCCTCAGGGCATCCAGACTTCTCTTTTCCTTTTCCTTAGGAATCAGAATTTGCTAGGAAGGGACAAAACCAGAGAACCACGAGGAAGGGGGGTCCCATCCAGCACTGGGGGAATCAGGGTTTATTTTTAAAGTTCATTTCCTATTATATGTTTATTTTTATTATTTTTTTTAAACATCAAAGGCCGGGTATGGTGGCTCACACCTGTAATCCCGGCACTTTGGGAGGCTGAGACAGGAGGATTGCTTGAGGCCAGGAGTTTGACCAGCCTGGGCAACATAGCAAGACCCTGTCTGTATATAATAAATAAAAAAGAGGAAAAAGAAGAACAGCAAAGAACACAATTATCAGGCATATTTCAAAATCATTCCTCAAAAAAATAAATAAATAGGCCAGGCACAGTGGCTCACGCCTGTAATCCCAACACTTTGGGAGGCAGAGGTGGGCAGATCATGAGGTCAGGAGTTCAAGACCAGCCTGGTCAACACGGTGAAACTCTCCGTCTTTACTAAAAATACAAAAATTAGCCAGGCATGGTGGTGGGTGCCCGTAATCCCAGCTACCAGGGGAGCTGAGGCATGAGAATCGCTTGAACCCAGGAGGCAGAGGTTACAGTGAGCCGAGATAGCGCCACCGCACTCCAGGCTGGGCAACAGAGTGAGATTCTGCCTCAAAACAAACAAACAAACAAAAGATAAATAAATAAATAAATAAATAAAAATAAACATCAAGGAGGAGCAGAGATGGAAGAGAGAATGGCAAGAAGGAAGACTACAGAAGATCACTTGACTGCTCTGACTTTGGGCAGGAGTGAGCAGCAATGGTTTACCTCATTAGAATGTACAGGCCAATATGTCAAGAGGTCAGAATTCCCTGAATACAGTGTCCCTTTTGGGACAGGAACTAGGGTGCCCAACCATTCCGGTTCACCAGGGACTGAGGGGTTTCCCAGGATGTAGGACTTTCAGTGCTAAACCTGGCACAGTCCCCAGATAACTGATGTGAGCTGGTCACCCTCAGAAGTAGTCAGAAACAGGGTAGGTGGCAGAGGCAAGCTAGGGTAAGAATTTTAATTTTCCACAGGGGATATATACAGAATCCTACAAGCTAAGCAGATGTTTGAAAAAGTAAAAAGCCCTACCTATTACTCGCAATGGTCTAATGCAAATTTTGACCACTTTCAGCCCCTTGGATCTACTGCCCTCTAGAGAGCCAGCTTCCCTGAAACCCTCACCAGCCCCATTGATACCGGGTTGGTCCTTGCGGGCTGCTGTCTCCAGCCCAGCCCTGAGTGACATCCAGGAGCTGGGCAGGCACAGCAGAAGCAGAAGAGATGGCCTCCCTGTAGGGACAGCAGCAGACACTTTGCTTTCTTGGGTAGGGACATAAAGAAGCAATTCAGGCTGCTTAGGAAACCCCCAGAGGTGACCTGTAAGGAAGTGGGGAAGGCCCTGGGCCCGAGCACAAATAATGAATCCTAGAAGATGGAGGGGGCTGGGCCCACAAGGGGTGCCAAGCGAGTGTAGGCGGGGGAAAGGTGCCCATTCATGGGCTTGGCCTCTCCGTGGGCTGGATGCAGGGGCAGAGGCGGACAGTCTGAGGTACTTTTCCAGGTCTCTCATCCTTTGCTCTTCCAACCTGGTAGAGGCTGAGGGCCAATGGCCAGGGTCCCATCCGGGTGCTAGGTAAGAAGGGCCTCCCTCCTCGTATCTTCAGGGAACACTAATCCCAAGCAGTGGGCAACAGGAAGAAAGGCATCCCCGGTGGGCAGTTGTTTCTGCTTTTTCTTAGAGGCCTGACCCTGTTTCGCCCCAGGGGCTGACTTCTCTTCTCCAGCATCCTCCTCCTACTACCCCCCCACCCATCACCCACATTAAAAGTTAGGGCCCTTGGAGGTCACCTGGCTCAATGCCTTGATTGTTAAGATTGTTAAGGTAGAAAAAGGAGATGCAGACAAGTTCAATGCCTTTGGAGGCCCTGTGATGTGTAGTGCCAGTCAAACATACGAGTCAAACACATCTGGGTGGGACCCCAGGTGCACAGGTGGGACCCAGTGCAAGCTACAGATCACTCAGCCTTTCCTTTAACTGAAAAATGGGCATAAAACTCCCCCACGGACAGGGCTCTTGTGTGGATGGCAAATGATCACGTGAAGTGCCAGGCTTATCTCGGAGCCCAGAGTGGGTGCTCTTTAAATAGCAGCCACTGTTAAAACTGCCCGAGGCTGCTGAATGAGGCGGTGATGAGCTGGGCACTGAAGCCTCCTATTCCCCCCAGCCTGGTGACCTCCCAGCCTCACACCAATTTCTTCTACAATGGGTGTGCCTTAGCCTTCTCAATTATATGACCTCCTGGGCAGAACCATGTCCTGCAGTGGCAACTTGGCCACCTGGGAGCCTCTTCTCAGGAGTCACTCCAGAGTCAACCGCTAAGCCCTGGCCATGTGCAAGAGCTCATGCCACATATGAAGAAAGACATTTGGAAGGTCCCCGTCTTCAAGGAACTTATAATCTGATACAGGGCAAAAGACCTGCCTACAAATGACTCCAACACAGCATGGGACTTGCTAAAGGCCATAAGATCTAGCACAGAGCATTAGGGGCGAGGATGATTTTGGCGGAGACAGATGATCCAGGAAACCTTTGTGGAGAAAGCAACATCCAAGATGGACTGTGAAGGATGGGGACAATTTTAATAGATAAAGATGGGGAAATGCATTTCATCCAGAAAGAAGGAACAGAGAAAGCAAAGATGTGAGATGATCTGGCGGGGTGAGCTAGGTCTTCCTTTCTCTCCCCTTCTCCAAGTCCAAGCCAACATACAAACAAAAATAAAACATGCATTCGAGCCAAGGCCTATCTCTCTTACACACGTGTCCTCTGTGACTCTTTTTTTTTTTTTTTTTGGAGACGGAGTCTTGCTCTCTTGCCCAGGCTGAAGTGCAGTGGCGCGATCTTGGCTCACTGCAACCTCTGCCTCCCGGGTTCAAGCAATTCTCCTGCCTCAGCCTCCCAAATAGCTGGGATTACAGGCACCTACCACCATGCCTGGCTAATTTTTTTTTTTGTATTTTTAGTAGAGACAGGGTTTGACCATGTTGGCCAGGCGGGTCTCAAACTCCTGACCTTAGGCAATCTGCCCGCCTCAGGCTCCCAAAGTGTTGGGATTACAGGCGTGAGCCACCACGCCTGGCCCTCTGTGATTCTTTCTTAGCTGAACCTGCTGGATTTTTAGGGAAAACCTGAGTGTTAAACACCCCAGCCATACCTCAGGTGTTTTCCAAGGCCGGAGTGCGAAGTACCACCCCAGGGGTCCCTATACCATCTTTGGGAGGCAGATGTCTGTGCTGAGTGAGTTACTCAGGGGTGTTCCCTTGAAATTCATTTATTAGCCATCTCCACTCAAACCTCAATGTCTCAGGCCTTGAGCTTGGGAAATGCTTCCAGCTTGTGTCAGCAGCAGCACAGAGCATGTGCCAGGAGCTGTGCACAGCACTGGAGACCCCACTGCAACCGCCTGCGGTTGAAACCAGCTCAAGTCTTTCATTACCGCACCCATCAGAGGCAGCCCGAGGTCCTCCGGCTAGAATAAAAATGACGATAACCACTGCTGTTATTTATTGAGTATTACTACGTGCTGGGCGTGCTTGTAAGCATATTACATGTAACAACATGCCTTGTCCCCTCAACCACCTCATGAGCAGCTTTCACCATTATTCCCATTTTACAGATGGAGAAATTGATGCTCAAGGAGTTAAATAACTGGCCCTGAAGGTTACGGAGCTGGGAAGTGACAGAGCAGGGCCTCCTAACTGCTACTGTGTACACATACTGGGTTTTCTGGGCCTCATGCAGACCCATCAAACCATATGGAGATAGGGGCGGACGCTGTCTGACACCCACTTGGCTAGTGAGCTGAGGTTCTGGCCTCTTCTGGTCAACAGGGAAGGCAGGCCAGACTCAGGGGGTTTCGAGCCAGAGACCTGCAGGGTTTAATGGAGTGGAACGTGCCATCCACAGCAGGATTTCTCAACCTCACCACTACTGACATTTCACACCATGAGTTCCTTGTTTTGGGGGCCTGGTTCTGTGCACTGTAGGATGCTTACCAGCATCCTCGGCTCCCATCTACTAGATGCCAGCAACAACCTCTCAGCTGTGACAACCAAAATGTCTCCAGACATGGCCAAATGTCTCCGGGGAGGGGGAGGGGACCAACCCTGATTGAGACCCGCTGACCTTGCGTAAACACGTTAGATGAGCTTGCTTCCTTAGCAAATAGCTGGATGACAAAAACTGCTCAGACTGAGTGTGGAGAACACCTGATTTCACGCATCTCATTGGAGAATTTCTAGCCTCAGTGGAGCGCAGGCTTCTAGGGAACTTAGCTATGGCACGACAGATTTGGGGCTGAGCAACCACCTTTGAGAACCACCAGGCCTCAGCTCCCTTAGTCCAAAGCCAGCGGTCACTCTCAAAGCTCACTGTTGCACAATTCCAGGGGTACTTTTCACCTTGTGTTCTCTGACCATGGCGCCCCCTGGAGTTGTGCAGTGGGACACTCCTGCTTGAGCGCAGATTGCTGCTCAGCCTGGGGTGTAGTTCTGGGGTTCGAAGTGCACGCTCTCAGGAGAGGTAGTGGAGAGAGTCATGGGTTTCTCTGAGAATTGGCAAGCGAAGGGACGGCAACCTGCAGCCTTGCTCTCCAGGCTATATTCCCTGGCCGGTTGATTATGAAAGGAGAATGGCATATCCCTGACAAGCCCTGCTTCACCCCAGCTTTCAGATCCTCCCATGTGCGATGAACGTGTGTGTTCTTGCGTGGCAGGCCCTTACATACTGTTTTGATTGTTATCGTCTTGCCGTGAAAGGCCTGATTGTTCAGGCCTGGAGATGACATCACTGGCTTCCCACTAGGGCAGCCTGTCGAGGTGTTTGATGAGCCTGCAGGTGGGAAGGGGCTGGGTACTCCCCGCAGGGCTGCCCGGCCCTACCTGCTCAGAGAAGCTGGCTTAGCATGCAAGGGATCTTCCCCCACCCTCTTGGTGCAGTTCTCGGAACCTTCTTGGTGCAGGCTGGCGAGATGAGATGACCCATCCATTCCCTTACAGTCTGCTGCCTTCCTTCAAGGGGGTGAGGAAGAGCCCAAGGAAGTCAGCCGGAAGGCAGGGTGGCGGCTGAGGGTGATTCACGCCACCACTGTGCACTTCTCCTTGCAGAAGTGTAGACAAACCGCCCAGATTTCTATGGGATCACTGACTCCCAGAGAAATGCTCTGAAGACCTTCACCTGCTAAGTGTCCCAGCAAAGCAAACCAATCCTAGGCACTAGCCAAGTATGAGGCTGCCTCATACAATGTGGTGGGGGCACACATCTGAGAGCAATGTGCCTCTGTAGCCATCAAAAGACACGCCTTAAACTGGGCACAGTGGTTCGCACCTATAATCCCAGCAACTCAGGAGATGGGTGGGAGGACTGCCTGAGCCCAGGAGTTTGAGGCTGTAGTGCTATGATGGAGCCATGGCAGTCCAGCCTGGACTGGCCAACAGAGTGAGACCTTTTTTTAGAAAGAAAAGAAAGGAAGAAAGAAAAGAGGAAAGAAAGAAACAGAGAGGGAGAGAGAGAAAGAAAAGAAAAAGGAAGGAAAAGAAGGAAAAGAAAAGAAAGAGAAGGAAGGAGGGAAGAAAGAGAAGAAAGAGAGAGAAAGAAAAAAGAAAAAAGGAAGGAAAGGAAGGAAAAGAAAAGAAAGGAAGGAAGGAGGGAAGAAAGAGAGAAAGAAAGACAGGCACACACATCCTAGGAGTGCTGTTATTCATGGCAGTGCTATCAATAATAGTCATAAACTGGAAACCATGCAAGGGCCCCTCTACAACAGAATGAGTAAAATAAACTCATTTTATTCCTTGTGTTCTATTCACACAATGGAATACTGTGTGGCAATAAGAATGAAAGGTTTATACCTCTGTGTGAGTCTGGAGCCATGTCACAGACACAATTTTGAGTGAGAAAAACTAGACACAAAATAGTAAGTGTTGTACAGTCCTATTTACACAAAGTCCCCAAACAGGCACAACCAAGCTATGCCTTCTTAGCTACTAATTTAATGGCCATTAGCCCATTAGCAGTTTAATTTGTTAATTCTCCTTAACATATTTGAAATTTTACAAACAACACATTTGAGCAGAAACCGACAACTCTCTAAAGGTAGGATTTCAGTTCCTAGGGAGGAGTCATATTTTTGGGAAAAGAGTATCTTCCCATTACCTTTTTAAAAAGATATTTTACTGCAGTTGAATGTAGTGCAGAAAAGAGCAGATACGCCTGCGTTCTACAGGATAACGTTTCAGAAACTAAGCAAACCCATGAAACCCACATCCCAGTCAAGAAACGGAACATCACCAGCACCCTGAGACCCCCTCAATCCTGGGCTCCTGCTCCTCATGGGCCTCTCCTGAAGGAGAATCACTATCCTCACTTCTAACAGCAGAGCCTAGTTATATGTGATTTTGAACTTTATATAGATAGTTGAGGCAACAGTGCAAGGCCCCAGAAGAGGATTGCCTGGGGGTCTGAATGATGAGGGCCTCAGTCTCATTTCCTGCGGACCTGGCGTGTGGACAGTTTCCTTAGACCATGAGTTTGGACATCTGTGTGGGGTATTGCCTCAGGATATGAACGTCTGCCCCGCGAAGCATCTCTCACTCCAGTTTCTTATTCACGGAGTGCTTCAGCCTCTCCATCTGCAGCAAACACATCAGGGGAGGAGGTGCAACCAAAACATTTAATTCCCCAGCTCTCAAAATACTATGGCAAACCACTAACAATGGTTTCCAGAATTTTAGTGCTTTCTTCTTGAGAGCTTGTTTGGAGGTTCTAGCAGGGGAGTGCAGCTACTTGTATACCCTTGACCGAAGACCGGTCCTCCTCTATTGGGGATGGTCGTCCTCTTCAACCAAGCGCACAGCTTCGGGAGGGACGCACATGGAGCGGTGAGGGAGGAAGAGGACACCCGCCTAGCCAGCCAGATCAGCCAAATCAACCCTGGCAATCAATGGGGTGACAGATGTCACAGCCAGATTGCCCTCACATCCTTAGTGCTTTCTTCTAAGGAGCTTTAAGTGCCTTTATAAACAGTTATTATTTCTATGACAGAGGAGGTCCATTTTCTATTTTGTAGATGTAGTAACCAAGGTCTACAAAGGGTAAGCCATGGACTGAAGGACACGGCGTGGGTCCCTGCAGTGAGGGAAAGGATGCTGGATGCCAAGCCCTCTTCCATACCTCATTGCTCCACATAAAACTGCAGAAGGCAGGGAGGGAAAGTGGTCAGTGGCAGCTTCGGGGAAGAGGAGACCATAAACCGTGGTGCCATTCTTGGCTACTCTCTGTCACACCTTATATGCAATTTGCCAGGGAAACCAGAGGAGGGGATCTACCTTTAGATCTGATGAGAATCCAGCCACTTCTCCCCTCTTCCATGGCTATACTAAGGTGCAAGCCTCCATCATGTCCTTCCTGGGCTACAGTAACAGCCTCCTAACCAGTCTCCCTGCTTCCACCTTTGCCCCTATAAACTCTATTCTCTGCATATTTGCTAAGTCTGATTATGCTGCTCCTGTGTTGAAGACACTGCAGTGTCTCCCCATTCCACTCAGGGCCAGGGCCCACATCCCCTGCTGGCCTGTAATGACTTACACATTCTTGCCCTCCGTTCTCTTCTCTTCTGATTTATCTTCTCTCCATTCTCTCTTCTCTCCATTCTTTTCTCCCTCCATTCTCTTCTTCTCTTCTGATTTCTTATTCTATTGATCTCTTCCTAGCTCCAGCTACACCAGCCATCTGGTCTCCTTGCTGTTCCTCCAGAATGCCTGGTTACTTCTACCTTGGGGCATTTTCACTGGAACATTCCTTCTCAGTTATCAGTGGCTCATTTCTTCAACTCTTTGAAGGCAAGGCCATAGGACCTTCCCAAGGCCAGATCATAAAAGGCTCTGTAGCTTCTTTCTCTCTTCTCTCTCTCTGGACTACTAGCTCTGGGGGAAGCCAGTTGCCATACTGTGAGAATATTCAAGCAGCCATGTGGAGGTGCCTACATGATGAGGAACTGAGACTTCCTGCCAACAGCCATGGGAGTGCACCATCTTGGAAATGGATCCTTCAGCCCCAGTCAAGACTTCAGGTGACTGCAGCCCCAGCTGACCTCTCTTGATTGCCACCTCATGAGAGAGCCTGAGCCAGGACCACTCAGCAAAACCACTCTCAGATTCTTAACCCATAAAAAAATTGAGATAATCTTTGTTGGTTTAAGCCATCAAGTTTTGAGGTTTTTTTTTTTTTTTTTTTTTGAGACAGGGTCTTGCTGTTGCCCAGGCTGGAGTGCAGTGGCATGATCATGGCTCACTGCAGCCTTGACCTCTCAGGTTAAAGCTATCCTCCCATCTCAGCCTCCGAAGACCAAGGCATGTGCTACCAGGCCCAGCTAATTTTTTAAAAATTACTTTTATAGAGATGGGGGTCTCACTATATTTCCCCGGCTTGTCTTGAATTCCTGGGCCCAAGTGATTCTCCTACCTCAGCTCCCAAAGTGTTGGGATTAAAGGTGTGAGCCACCACACCCAACCAAGTTTTGAGGTATTCTGTTACACAGCAATAAGTAACTAATACAGTCACCTTCTCAATGAAATCTACCTTTTTTCTAAAACCTAGTCTTTCTCTTTTTCTTTCTTTCTCTTTTTCTCTCTCTCTCTTTTGATAGCATTTATTATCTCCTAACCTACTATACATAAGGTATTAATTTTTTATGTTTATTATCTGTTCTTTCTCCCACACCTGACCTCACCCTCAAACAAGCTAGGATTCTCTGTTCACTGATTTATCCCAAGCACATAGACAAATGCCAGGTGCATACAGCAACGAAACAGACATGTGTGCAGATGCACGTCTAAGAGTTCTAGCAGGTCTGATGTCTGCTCCCAGCTGCGTGTAATCAATCAGCAGGGAGCATGTCACAATTCTCTGGGCCTCGGTGTCTTCAGCTGTAAAATAAGGAGGTTAAATGGGGCCACCCGTAAGTTCTTTTCCAGATCCTATGTTTTGTGATCCCTAAACAACGAGGGTATTGTGGGTTCTCTAGATTCCAGGGGTTGCCGAGACAGGCCTCTGCCTTTGCCAAAGCTCATTTTCCTGTCCATTTTCCGTGCACATCTGGAAAGCCAAAAAGCAAAACCATCGCATTGTGCACATCTGGACAGCATAAACGGATCACTCCAAGAGGAAACTCCAAAACAGCTGCTCAGCAAAACGGCAGCGGAGGCCAAATGAGAAAGGTTGAAAGGGCTCCTTTCTTTTCTACCCGCAAAACAATCTTCTGGGCACAATCTTAGGAGCTGAATGCTTTGCCGCTGAATAACATACGCTCTCAATAGCCTTCGACTGCAGTCTCTGTCACTTTGCTCTCTCTGCCTGGCTCCTGGCCAATGCAAAACATACAGAAGGGGGCTTTCTCCCCCACTGCCCCCTTGTTTAGACGGATCTATACCTTCACTTATCCTTGGGGCATGTGGCCCAAGTTCAAAGCTGAACACCAACACCACCTGCTCCTCCTCTTCCTTCAGGGAGAGTGATTGAACTGCACGCCTAATGCAAACTAAAGGGGGAGCTTTCAGGGCTCGTGAGAAATCCTTGGCTATTTGCATGCAGTTAGAACACGCTCCCTTCCCTCCGTGGCTGAGAAGAGAAAGCTGCCTGGCAGTATGTAGTCTTGTTGTTTGACAACCAGCTTGGGATTCCAAAACAAACAGGAATGATTATTCCTATTCCTTTGCAAATGATATGAGGTTTCAGGGGCATTGAATTTATGCAGTGCAGGGAGAGCGAGAGGCATGTCCTGAAATGTGGGGTGCTTCCCATTTGCACCTTCAGAGCTGATAATGTCCAGGGCTCGCTGGGGAGGACACTTTGGAGCACAGGAAAGTTTAAGCGGCAATAGAGAGCCTTTGAGTCAATGTCTTGTGAATAGCAGGGGATGCCTGCAAGGGGAGAATAAAGGTGAATGGAGACCTTGGGGTTAGGGTCATTCTCTAGACCTCCCTGAAGGGTGTAGGTGAAGAGGCAGGAGCAAGATGCAGGAAGTTAATAGCCCTGAAGTCTAGCCCTGGACCCTCACCCTCAAACAGCGGCATCTCCCTATGACTCAGGACACTCTGTGAGGTGAGACCCCTGCTGTTACCCTGAAGCCTAACCATATGGAAAGCACATGGCCTGCTGACTCTAGGTGCAGGGGGGGCTTTAGAAAACCAGGCGAGAAGCTGGCAAGAAAAGGAACAAAAGAGAAATCTTTTCCTTCCTCGCACTGTGTATTTTTGGACTTGCTTTCTAGCTAGCCAGGGACTCAGTGCTTTGCCATTGGGAAACAATTGTGTTTTCTTGGCTTCCCAGTATGGATGGCTGAGGGCAAGTGCAGGGTGCATGGCCAGGACGCCAGTGCCAGTAGGGTGGCTGGGGGCATCATCAGCTGGGAGGCTCAGCACCTGCTGCTTTGCATATGCTACCAATTCTATGAAGATGGTGGGCAAAGCAACCACCCTCACCAGAGCCACTTCTTCCAGGAATGCCTGGTGCAGACTGCAGAGGCACCAGGCCAACAGCAACCATGGCAGGAACACCAGCACTACTTACTAAGCCCCTACCCTACACCAGGCCCAATGCTAAGCACTGTTCATGCACCTTCACATTTTTCTCTGGCACTTGCTCTACGCAGAAAATATTACCAACCCATTTTACACATGAAGAAACTGAGGCTTACAGAAGTTAAGTACTCTCTCCCAAGTTCACCAGCCTATAAGCAGCCCAGCTGAAATTTCAGTTCAGGTCTGCTGAGTCCAGAGCTCAAGGGCTTCCCCTGTGTTGCCATGCTGCCTCCCATATTCCTGCAGAAACAGTGCAGAGTGAGGGTGGATCTTGCTGTAATCTTGGTTTAGGGTAGCCTGTAATTATTAGCAATACTTTGTACCATGAAATCATGTATTGCCAATTTTCCTCTGTGGGGTGGAATCTGACACAGACAATGTGAAAGATTTCTATAAATATTAATGCTGTTTGCTATAAATATTAATGCTGTTTAAGAATCTTTAAAAAAAAAAAAAAAAAAGAAGTTTCCAGTATTTTCAGTGACTCACTGGCTTCTAGCACATACCTGGTGGGCTTTTCTCTCTTGACCAAGTCAGTAACTATAAAGCAAAAAAAAAAAAAAAAAAATTCCCTAGCTCTGATTAGATGCCGAGTTTAAGTGGCTCTGATGGATGCCCCAGGAAATATTCCCAAGGTGTCAAACTCCAGTCTTCTGGGTGGGAGGAAGCCAATGTAATACTTTTATCTCTGTAGCTCTTGCTGGTCAGTCCCCTCTCAAGTTTGCAAACTCTGTGTGCTGGTTTGTGGAAGAGGGACTATGAAGCTGGTTTTGACTTTGCAAACAGCACAGACCTCTGAGGGATAACTCAGCAATGTGCAGAGGGGTAGAAAAAAGGAATGAGAAGTTCAAATTGAGGAGAGAGAGCACAACCACAGCTATGAATGGGCATGAAGGAAGGAGAAAAGTTGGGACCAGTGTCCACCACATGGCCAAGAAAGTGTAATCATGCAACAATTGCTTGGTCCCCACCTGGAGAGCCACTCATAGACACACAGTGTTCAGAGCCCATCAACTCAGAGCTGAGACTTAAGAATAACTAATCTGTGGAAATAGGAGTTGATAGCAATGGTCTTCTACCCCTGTTGAAAACTGCATCCTATGGAAGACAGCCAGTTCTCAGGGCCCTTCAAAAATGTCAGTGTCACGTGAGACAGAAAAGGCAGGGTACCTGTCTTCCATTAATGGAGATTAAGGAGATGGGACAACCAAAGCAAACAAATAAAACGATACAAGGGAAACACATAAAACAATAGCAACAACTAACCAAACTAACAAATCCATAAAGGACATTGGGAATGTTAAGAAAACCTGAACAGGGTCAGTATATTCGATAATTTTATTATATCAATGTTAAATTTTCTGGATGGGATAACCATATTGTAGTTATGTAGAAGAATGTTTTGTTTTTGTTTTTCTCAAAGTTATATAGGTTGCTCTACCTCAAGACTTCTCGAAAATGTACGTAACTGTAAGACGATGATCAAAACTGGGAAACCACATTGGCACGACACTATGAACTAAACCACAGACCTTATTCAAGTCTCATCAATTCTCCCCTGACATCCTTTTGCTATTTCAGGATCCAGTGTGGGATCCCATGTTGCATTTAGTTATGATGTCTCCTTTGCCTCCCCTACTTTGCAATAATGTTTCAGTCTTTCCTTGTTTTTCATGACTTTGAAGAGTGCTGGCCAGCTATTTTGTAGAATGTCTCTCAAATTTGGGTTTCTCTGATATTTTCTCATGATTACATTGAGGTTATCCTTTTTTGGCAAGAATATCCAGAAGTGATATGTCCACATCAGTCAGAGGGCACAGGAAAACTCTACATGTCTTATTCCTGATGATGCCAACCTTGATCACTTGCATAAAGTAGTTTGTGCTGGGTCTCTCCACTGAAGCCATCATTTCCCTTTTATAGTTAGTAAAAATTTGAAGGGAGATACCAATATGCCAATATCAGCCAGGTGCGGTGGCTTACGCCTGTAATCCTAATACTTTGAGAGACTGAGTGGGGGCAGACTGCTTGAGCCCAGGAGTTGGAGACCCTCCTGGGCAACATAGGGAGACCCCCATCTCTACAAAACAAACTATATATATACACACACACACGTATATACACATCTATACGTATAGATGTGTATACACATCTATACGTATAGATGTATATACACATCTATACGTATATAGATGTATATACACATCTATACGTATATAGATGTATATACACATCTATATACGTATATAGATGTATATACACATCTATATACGTATAGATGTGTATATACATCTATATACGTATAGATGTGTATATACATCTATACACGTATAGATGTGTATATACATCTATATACGTATAGATGTGTATACACATCTATATACGTATAGATGTATATATACACATACATATGTATAGAAATATATACACATATATATACGTATAGATGTATATATACACACATATATATACTTGTACATATATAGTTTGTTTTGTAGAGATACGTATATACACACACACACATTTTATATATATACACACACACACACACACACACACACACACACACATATATATATGCCAGGCATGGTGGCACACATCTGTGGTCCCAGTTACTCATGAGGCGGAGACAGGATGATCACTTGAGCTTGGGAGGTCAGGGCTACAGTGAGTTGTGATTGTGCCACTGCACTCCAGCCTGGGCAGTGAAGCCAGACCCTGTCTCAAAAAAAAAAAAAAATGCAAATATCCTGTTTCTCCTTAAATTGTCTCGTAGTAATCTTAGTTCTCATTGGTGGATCTTACCTACAGCAATTATTACTGTGGTATTCTAGTGAGGGCTTTCCATTTCCTCCCTTCCTTCTACATTTATTAATTGAAATTTATCTATAAGCAAGATCTGTTTCATCTCTTCCATTTAAGAAAACTATTCAATTATTTATTTGTAGCAATATGACTGTACAGAGTCTTTATTCGATGGATCATAATCCACTACTATCATTATTTATTTTATTGCTCCAATTGTTCCAGCTTTGGCCATTGGGAGCTCCTTCAGGATGGCTCCCTTGTTCTTTTGATAGGTCAAAAGATGCGTTTTGATATGTTCTTTTGACATGACCTTTTGGAAAGATGTACTTACCTTCTGGCATCCCAAGTATTTCTGGCTCATCTTGTATTTTCACTCCCTAGTCCTTGAATCAACTACTTCCCCAAGAGGTTCTGGTCCCTTTTGCTGAGGAATGGTGTTTAGGAACAAAGGTCCGGGCTCCAGAGGCGCTCATTGTTACTGGGGTATCACTGTTCCATGAAATATACGTACACATACTGTGACAGTTGCAGATACCAGGATGAAATCACCTTGTTTGTCAGACCCAAACAAACTGAAGCCAGGAAAGCACAAAAAGAGAGCTCCTGGATGTGTGTCTGAGATAAGGACTGTCTCAAGGGCTTTCTAAAATAACCCTACAAGAGATCCCCTCTTTAGGACTGCAGTAATTCAGATAAGATGCCCTCAAAAGAACAGTGGCCCAGTAACAGCATCTCCACCAATGAACTGACACAAACTCTGGCTTTGAGCTCCCAGAACCAATGAACTCTGTTTCCAAGTAGCTTATGTGAACTTCTCCTTTCTGCCAATAAAAGCTTCCCCTTACCCTCTCCTCTGCAGGTGCATCTGTGGCTTGCCATAGCTGTGCATCCCAGATTATAATCTTTTTTGCTTATTCCCCAATAAATTCATTATATTATTAGGTTGACAATACTAAACCACACATACAAAAATAGCTATATTTAGGCTGGCTGCGGCAGCTCATGCCTGTAATCCCAGCACTTTGGGAGGCCAAGGCAGGTGGATCATCTGAGGTCAGGAGTTCGAGACCAGCCTGGCCAAAACAGTGAAACTCAATCTCTACTAAAAATACAAAAATTAGCTAGGCATGGTGGTGGACGCCTGTAATCTCAGCTACTCAGGAGGCTGAGGCAGGAGAATCGTTTGAACCCAGGAGGTGGCGGTTGCAGTAAGCAGAGATCGTGCCACTGCACTCCAGCCTGGGCAGCAAGAGCAAAACTGTCTCAAAAAAAAAAAAATAGCTATATTTGTTTCTATAGCTATTTACTTCATAAGTAAATCATAAGACAAATACTGAACAATATCACCTATAGGCAGAATCTTAAAAAGCTGCATTAATAGAAATAGAGAGTGGAATGGTAGTTGCCAAGGGCTGGGAAGTGAGGGAAATGGGGAGGTATTGGTGAAAGGGTAAAATTTTTCAGTAATAAGATGAATCAGCTCTGGGAATCTAATACACAGAATCGTGACTATAGTAGACAATACTGTATTGTAAACTTGAAATCTGTTAAGAGAATAGATCTTAAATGTTCTCATCATACACATACACACACAAACACACACACACAGAGATGGTAACTATGTGAGTTGATGGATATGCTAACAAATTTGACTGTGGTAATCATTTCACTATAAATATGTATATAAACTCAAAACAAAACAAAATCATGTTTTCAGGCTGGGCACATGGCTCATGCCTATAATCTCAGCACTCTGGGAGGCTGAGGTGGGTGGATCACTTCAGGCTAGGAGTTCGAGACCAACCTGGCCAACACGGTGAAACCTTGACTCTACTAAAAATACAAAAATTGGCCAGGCTTGGTGGTGTGCACCTCTAGTCCCAGCTACTTGGGAGGTTGAGGCATGAAAGTAGCTTGAACCTAGGAGGTGGATGTTACAGTGAGCTGAGATCATGCCACTGCACTCCAGCCTGGGTGACAGAGTGAAACTCTGTCTCAAAAATAAAAACATAAAAAACAAAATCATGATTTCATGGATAACTCTGATTCTAGACCAGCACCACAAGATTTATCTTAACCTAAAAAGACAGTGAACTGTGGCCTTTGGGCCAACTATGGCCTACCTCCTGTTTGTTTTGTTTTTGTCTGTTTTTTTAATTTGTTTTTTGGGATAGGGTCTTGCTTTGTCATCCAGGCTGGAGTACAATGACACTATCATGGCTCACTGCTGCCTCAAACTCCTGGGCTCCAGTGATCTTCTTACTCAGCCTCCAGAGTAGCTGGGACCACTGGCATATGCCACCATGCTCAGCTAATTTTTTTTATTTTTTGGTAGAGACAAGGTCTCACTATGCCGCTCAGGCTGATCTCTATAAACTGAACTCTGGGGCTCAAATGATTCTCTCACCTCAGCCTCCCAAAGGGCTGGGATTACAGGTGTGAGCCACCACGCCTAACCCTGCTTCAATAAAGTTTTATTTAACACAGTCATACCTATTTGTTTACATATTATCTGTGGCCGTTTTCGTTCCAAGGCACAGTTGAATAGTTGAGAAAAAGACTTTATGGCTCACAAAGCTGAAGATACCCAGCCCTTAAAAGAAACAGTTTATGGACCCCTGTTCTAGGATTCCTTCTTTCTCTCTTTTTGTTGTTGTTGTTGTTGTTTCTGAGACGGAGTCTTGTCTTACTCTGTCACCCAGGCTGGAGAGCAATGGCATGATCTCAGCTCACTGCAACCTCCAGCTCCTGGGTTCCAGCAATTCTGCCTCAGCCTCCTGAGTAGCTGGGATTACAGGTGTGTGCCACCACACCTGGCTAGTTTTTGTATTTTTAGTAGAGACGGGGTTTCACCATGTTGGCCAGGCCGGTCTCGAACTCCTGACCTCGTGATCCACCCACCTCGGCCTCCCAAAGTGCTGGGATTACAGGTGTAAGCCACCGTGCCCGGGCTCTTTCTCTATTTGTATCTTCTTTTACCAACACTGAGGATCAGATTCTTGTATCTACAATGTATCTTATTTATTTAATCATAGTTCGCACATCAGGTGGTAATAGAATTCCTGTGAGAAAAAGATTTACCATCCAGAGAACAATGTTTGCACAGTTTTTTTTTTCTTTTTGCCTTTAGCCTTGTAGTATCTGCTCAAAAGACTGTTTTCCAAAGAGATTGGTGTGGTTATGTAATTCATTTGTAATACAACTTAGTTTCATTTGTTACTGCTTGTATTCCACTTGGGCTCCCCCATATTTTGGTTTAATTATTTATTGATTTGGGGCAATGTGAAACACTTCTGTAAGAAACAGTCAGAGTTATTCAAGAAGGGAAACTTGGCCGGGCACAGTGGCTCACACCTGTAATCCAGCACTTTGGGAGGCTGAGGTGGGCGGATCACTTGAGGTCAGGAAGGAGTTCAAGATGAGCCTGGCCAACATAGTAAAATACTGTCTCTACTAAAAATACAAAAATTAGCCAGGCGTGGTAGCATGGGCCTGTAATCCCAGCTACTTGGGAGGCTGAGGCAGGAGAATTGTTTGAACCTGGGAGGAGGAGGCTGCAGTGAGCTGAGATCGTGCCACTGCAATCCAGCCTGGGCAATGAAGCGAGACTCTGTCTTTAAAAAAAATAAATAAATAAAGGTAGACTTGTATAGACAACTGTCACTTCCTCCTCACCCCTTGTTCCCCACCCCTACTCCCTCCTTCCCTCCCTTGCCACATACCCTCTCTAGGTAATCTGTCTTCTTTGGTCCTGTTTTACCCTTCCAAGTATCTTCTGCACAAGTAAGTGGATATATGTGTATTTTCTTGTATCTCCTTCTGTTTTACATCAGTGACAATATACTACAGATACTCATTTGTACTTAGCTTTTTTCATTTAATAGTATATCCTGAAAACCCCTCTAAATGAGTTCACAGAGCTCTTCCCACTCTTTTTGATGGCTATATACTAATCCATGGTGTGGCTATACTATAGCTTACTCATCCACTCTCCCACATATGGGCATTTAGGTTGCCTCCAATATTTTGCAATTACAATGTTGTAATGGATTACCTTGTGTATCTATGTAGTTTCATATTCTTGGAGGTGTATCTTTAGGGTAGATTCTTAGGAGTGGGTTTCCTGGATCAAAAAGGAAATGCGTATGTACTTTTATTAGATATTGCCAAATATCTCTCCAGAAGGGTTGTACCAATTTGCGTGCCCACCAGCAAGGTATGAGAGAGCCATTTCTCCATATCCTCATCACAGACTATATTGTCACAGTTTTACATTTTCCCCACCGATAGGTCAGAAATGGTGTCCTAGTGTTGTTACAACTAGCATGTTTATAATGAGGAGGTGAGTTTCAGCGTTTTTCTCATCTGCTTGAGGACCATTTTTAAACCTGTTTTGGTGAATTGTCTGGTCCATCTTTCCCCCGATTTTTCTATCAAAATGTCCTTATTCTTAAAAGATGCAGCTGAAATACACATAAAAGAGAAGGATCCTGAAGTGTCAAATCATTCATTGGAAAAAAAGTGTGTGCGTGTGTGTGTGTGTGTGTGTGTGTGTGTGAGACAGACAGAGAGAGAGAGAGTTTATCCATCTGAGAGAACAACTGCCTCCCCGCTTCCATACACAAAGAGCTAGTTGTCAACAGGCTACTATGTTCCCTTCGATAGCGCTATAGTCTAATGTGTGTGTGCCCCCAAATTTCATATTGTGAAACCTAATCACGATTGTGATGGTATTAGGAGCTGGGGCCTTTGGGAGGTCACTAGGTCATGAGGGATCCACCTTCATGGATGAGATCAGTGCCTGTATAAAAGAAACCCCAGTGAGCTAGCTAGTTCTTCCATTATGTGAGGCTACACAGCAGGGAAACACCATCTACGAACCAGCAAGTGGGTCCTCATGGGCACTGAATCTGCTGGGACCTTGTTCTTGGACTTCCCAGTCTCCAGAACTGTCAGAAATAAATTTCTGTTGTGTGTAATCTACACAGTTTACGGTATTTTGTTTCGGTGGCCCAAATGGACTAAGACATGTAGCAACAGTCAACATAATCTCCCAACCTCCCCTTCCTTTGCCTTCGTGGCTTCTCTATGACAAGACACTCTTGGAAGACCTTAGCTGCCAACAGGCTGAGCACAGCCCTAGGAGTCCCAGCAAACTGGCTGAGAACTTGGGTCTCTAGTCGTTGCTCTGTGAGTGCTGTCAGTGTGTGATGCCCGGCGCCAGATGTCCCAATTGTGTGTGTGTGTAAGATGGTGTTTCACTCTTGTTGCCCAGGCTGGAGTGCAATGGTGCAATCTCGGCTCACCGCAACCTCTGCCTCCTGGGTTCAAGTGATTCTCCTGCGTCAGCCTCCTAGCTAGGATTACAAGCATGTACCACCACACCCGGCTAATTTTGTATTTTTAGTAGAGATGGGGTTTCACCATGTTGGTCAGGCTGGTCTCAAACTCCTAAGCTCAGGTAATCCACCTGCCTTGGCCTCCCAAAGTGCTGGGATGACAGGTGTGAGCCACTGTGCCCGGCCCAGATATCCCAATTTACTTGAGGATCCTGCCCAGCCAAAGTCCTAAAGGTGGGTTACAAGCCCTTGTCACTCTGCTTCAACTCACAATGTTTCACACACACACACACACACACACACACGCTCTTGCCGTATTAAAGCAACTCTCTTTTTTTCAAATTTGTTTTTAAATAAAATGGTAATATGGCTATAAAGAAACACCTGCCTTATTTGCCTGAAACAGGAAATAATTATAAAAGTAAACATGTTGAAAGCAAAATAGAAATAGAGGGCTGGCATGGATGTGATGGAAACCTAGACACTGCAGGATGTCCAGGGAGGGACCCCAGCCCCTGATACCTTCTGAAGTAAAAATCCCAGAAGGGTGCCTTCAACAGAAATCTTAGATAATTTTTTCGAAGGCAGATGGAGAGAGGGTGGTTCCAAGAGCAAATGGGATCTGTAACCCCGATGATCACAACATTTCAATATGGTACCTGGGAAGTAGATGAAATTAGCACATCGAAAGAGCTGGTACACACTAGATGCTCAATAAATGCTACTTCTAGACTTCTTATCGTCATCACAATCAGCAGCAGTGTGCAGAAAGAGTAAACATAGCAGGTGTGAGACTGCTGTCCCTAGAAATGTCTGCTTACAAAGTTGGCCCTTAGGCAGTTCCTGGGAACTTGAATGGTAAACAGTTCCCTACACAGATGTAAAAATTCCCTAAATAAGAAGAGAGCCTCACTGTGCCTAAACAGTCAGTGCAACTAATATTGCTTACGCCAAATGCTCGCTTTACTTATGGGATTCTAGACTTTTGGTATACGTTAGGCAGAGGGTGTCTATGTGACCAGTACCCTCAATAAAATCTCGGGCACTGATTCTCGAATGAGCTTCTCTGGTCGACAGTATTGTGCGTGTGCCATCTCACCTCACTGTTGGAGGAGTGAAGCCCATCTGGTGTAACTCCCCTGGAAGAAGATTCTTAGAAACTTGTGCTGGTGGTTTCCGGACTTTTCTCTGGGTACCTTTTTTCTTTGCTGCTTTTGCTTTGTAGCTTCTCACTGGAATACATCTCAGCTGTGACTATGTGCTGAGTCTTGTGAGTCCTTGTAAAATCACCAAACCTGGGTGCCTTGGGTAGCCACTGCACAAGCAGCAGCCGCAGTGGCTGAGGGTGGTGTCAGGTGGCTGGACCTAAGGGAAGCCTCTCACAAACCCATCACATCCTAGCACTGTGGATGGAAGGCAGCCAGCATTCCTGACCCTAGTGGGGTGGGAGTTGCAGGGCTGGGGTTGGAAGAGGCTAAGTACATAAAATCCAGGGCCAAAGATGACAGTGGGAACACAGGGACCAGCAACAGAGGCACACAGGAGGCCATGGCCAACACCAGCTGGGCCCTGCTACATCACAGCAGATGCTGCAAGGAGAAAGGACAACATCTGGTCAGATGCCACTCCTTTCGGGTCAGGAGATGGGACATTCTGAGAACCCAGATCTCCTTTAGGAAAAAAGAGAAGAGGGTGGGAGAGTCTCAAATTGAATGCATCTGTAACCTGAACTGAGCAAATTTAAAGCCAGAAGTGACGCGGCCATCTTTAAATGGCATGTTTTTAACATCGGGGCAAATGAGGGTTTGTGAGTGAGGTTCACCAAGAGCAGTGGTTCTCAAACCCGAGTGTGCATCCGAATCACCTGGAGGGTTTGTTAAAGCACAGACCGTGGGCCCCTCCCCGGCAGGCATAGCATCCAGGAACACTTGGGGTATTGGGAAAATGAAGCTAGAAAGACTCCCTCAATTTCGGTCCTCCTCCCTAGAGAATTACTAGAACACAGGAGAGTAGAGGGCCAGGAATTGCAAGTAGAGGGCAGGATAAAGAAAATGTGGTACATTTACACAATGCGGGAGGGAGAGAAGGCTACCGACGGCCTTTCCCCTGATATTCAAGGTCATCTTGGAAACAACGTCACCACCTACAAGCCCATCCAGTGCTCCCGTGTTCTCCTCTTAGTTTGAATACCAAGTTTAACCTGGCAAGAGCGCCCTTTCCCTTGAGGATCTCGGAAGACAGTCAAATGCATTCATCAACTAACATCCCACAAACAGAAGCAGAGGGTCCATGTTTCAATGGCATTTTTGGCATACAAAAAATTTATAACTTTCCTGAGCTCACAGCAAAGCTTCCCACAAAGGGCTGCCATAAATGGCAGTTTGGATGCCCGTTCTGCTCACAAAAGCCCATTTAACTCAAGTGTGCATAGTTTGTAAGTATGTAAGTACCTTGTGGGTTATGTAAAGCTTGTGGGGGAGTTCAGGAACTGAATCACCATTTACAACGTGTTTTTTTTTCCCCACTGTGGGAAAATACCTTCTCTGTGAACAGCGAGAAGGAGGGTACTAAAGAAATGTGTAAGAGATGGAAATGCAGAGGCTGGAGGGATGTTCTCCTTGCTTTGAAACTCCAAGAACATGGCCAGGCACGGTGGCTCACATCTGTAATCCTAGCACTTTGGGAGGCCGAGGCGGGCAGATCACAAGGTCAGGAGTTTAAGACTAGCCTGGCCAACATGGTGAAACTCCGTCTCTACTAAAAATACAAAAATTAGCCCGGCATGGTGGCGTGCGCCTGTAATCCCAGCTACTCGGGAGGCTGAGGCAGGAGAATTGCTTGAACCCAGGAGGCAAAGGTTGTGGTGAGCCGAGATTGCGCCACTGCACTCCAGACTGGACGAGAAAAAAAAAAGAGAGAAACTCCAAGAGCATGCCTCATGCTCTTGGGGTAACGATCATGAAGCAGTTTAGGGATTCATCAATTCACAAATAATTTCTGAGCTCCTAATCTCTCAGAGACGACATCCAGGGTGCAACAAAGAATAGTGCTTGAGGCTGTTCACAAGAGCCAAGACAGGAAGTCAACCTGTGTTCATCAAGAGAAAAATGGATAAAGAAAATGTGGTACATTTACACAATGGAATACTATTCAGCCATAAAAAGAATGAGATCGTGTCATCTGCAGCAACATGGATGGAACTGGAGGCCATTATGTTAAGTGAAATAGACCAGGCACAGAAAGACAATGGTTGCACATTCTCACTCATAGATGGGAGCTACGAAAGTTGATCTCATGCTGGTAGAGTAGAATGGTGGCTACCAGAGGCTGGGGAGGGAAGAGAGGAGGCAAGTGATCAAGAGGTGGGTTAAGGGGTACAGTAAGAATACAGTAAGATGGAAGGATCACATTCTAGTATTTGACAGTATAGTAGGGAAATTATAGTTAACAGTAATTTATTGTATGCTTCAAAATAGGTAGAAGAATTGTAATGTTCCCAATATGAAGAAAAGATAAATGTTTGCTGTGATGGGTATCTCAGTTAATCTGATTTGATCATTACACAGTGTCTACAGGTATGCTAAAAATATAGACAATTACCTATCAATTAAAAATAAAATAAGAGAATAGTGCTTGAATCCCTGTCCTCTGGCTGCTCAGAGTCTGAGATGCGCAGACACAGAGAAACGCACTAACCCCCCAGGGAACCTGTTCTGCAGGAGGAGGGCAGCAGCTATTGGAACTTGAATAGAGACAGCCGCGCCCACCTCGGGCTTCTTCAAGGGCTCCTGGAGGAAGCTGGCCAGGTAAGGAGTTGAAGACCCACTGGAGGCAAAGGGGCCAATGTGTGTAGAGACATGTTGCAGGAGGTATTGATCTTGATTGGGCTGGGTAGCAGGTGGAGGATGGCCTGGTGGGAGGTGCGCTTAGAGGACACGTTAAGGATTTGTTAAAGAATTGTGGTAAAATTGGCTGGGTGCAGTGCTCACGCCTGTAATCCCAGCACTTTGGGAGGCCAAGGCGGGCGGATCACGAGGCCAAGAGATCGAGACCGTCCTGGCCAACATGGTGAAACCCTGTCTCTACCAAAAATACAAAAATTAGCTGGGCGTGGTGGCGCATGCCTGTAGTCCCAGCTACTTGGGGGGCTGAGGCAGGAAAATCACGTGAACCTGGGAGGCAGAGGTTGCAGTGAGCCAAGATCGAGCTACTGCACTCCAGCCTGGGCGACAGAATGAGACTTCGTCTCAAAAAAAAAAAAAAAAAAAAGAATTGTGGTAAAATTAATATAACATAGAACGCAGCATTTTAACCATTTATGAGGTGTACATTTCAGTGGTGTTTAGTGTATATTCACAGTGTTGTGCAACCATCAACACAGTCTAGTTCCAGAACATTTTTATCACCCAAAAGCAAATGCTATACCCATTAGCAGTCACTCCCCACCCCTACCGCCCTCAGCTCCTGGCAACTATGACTCTGCTTCTGTCTCTATGGATCTGCCCACTCAGGACAGCACATGAATATGATACGGTTTGGCTGTGTCTCCACCCAAATCTCATCTTGAATTGTAGCTCCCATAATTCCCACATGTCATGGAAGGGACCTGGTGGGAAGTAATTGAATCATGGGGGTAGGTCTTTCCCATGCTGTTCTCATGATAGTGAATAAGTCTCATGAGATCTGATGGTTTTATAGAGGGCAGTTTCCCCGCACACACTGTCTTGCTGCTGCCATGTAAGACATGACTTTGCTCCTCATTTGACTTCCGCCATGATTGTAAGGCCTCCCCAGCCATGTGGAACTGTGAGTCCATTAAACCTCTTTCTTCTATAAATTACCCAATGTCAGGTATGTCTGTATTAGCAGTGTGAGGATAGACTAATACAATAAATAAAACTACACGCATGTGGCCTTTTGTGTTGGCTTTTTCCACTTAGCAAAATGTTTCAAGGTTCATCCATATTGAATCATGTATTTGTATCAGTACTTCTTTCCTTTTACAGCTGAACAATATTCCATTGTATGGGTATGTCTCATTTTGCTTATCCATTCATCCACTGATGGACATTTGGGTTGTTTCTACCTTCTGGCTATTGTAAATAATGCTGCTGTGAACAGTGGTGTACACGTTTTTGGTTTCTTTTTGTTTGTTTTTTTGAGATGGAGTCCCACTCTGTTGCCCAGGCTGGATTGCAGTAGCACGATCTTGGCTCATTGTAACCTTCGTCTCCCGGGTTCAAGTGATTCTCCTGACTCAGCCTCATGAGTAGCTGGGATTACAGGCACACAACACCATGCCCAGGTAATTTTTTTGGGTTTCACCATGTTGACCAGGCTGGTCTTGAACTCCCGACCTCAGGTGACCCACCCACCTCGGCCTCCCAAAGTGCTGGGATTACAGGTGTGAGCCACAGCACCCCGTCTACATGTTTTTGTTTGAATGCCTGTTTTCAGTGATGTTGGGCCTACTCTGAGGAGTGGAATTGCTGAGTCACAGGCTAAGGATTCCATGCTTAGGAGCATCATAGGAGCAGCTAGAGGCCATGTAAGTGAGGAGCTGCATGATTAGAACTGTGTTTCTAAGCATTGGCTATAGCTGCTGTGGGTGGAAAGTTGGAGGGAAGCAGGAGTGGCCAGAGGTGACAATAGTCCAGGAGAGAGACCAGTGGAGGCTGGTGGCAGGGGGAAGGAGAGAAGTCACGAATTGCATTCTCCTCATCTCTTTTGCTCCTGCTCTTCTCCCTATCACAGCCGCAGACATCTAGCCACAAGCGAGAAATAACCATTTTCCCTGCAGACATTTTCACATTCTGAAACAACGAGGGGTTGAACAACAACCCTTGAGCAACACAGGTTTGAACTGTGCAGGTCCACTTACATGTGGATTTTCTTCTGTCTCTGTCACCCCAGAGACAGCAAGACCAATACCTCCTCATCCTCCTCCTCTACAGCGAACTCAGTGTGAAGATGATCCACTTCCACTTTATGAATAGTAAATATATTTTCTCTTCCTTAGGATTTTCTTAATAATATTTTCTTTTTTCTCATTTACTTTATTGTAAGAATACAGTATATAACAGGGGTCCCCAGCCCCTCGGCCACAGACCTGACCTGGTCCATGGTTTGTTAGGAACTGGGCCTGCACAGCAGGAGATGGGCGGCAGGTAAGCGAACGAAGCTTCATCTGTATTGACAGCCGCTCCCCATCACTCACATTACCGCCTGAGCTCTGCCTCCCATCAGATCAGCGGCAGCATTAGACTCTCAGAGGAGCACGAACCCTATCGTGAACCGCACATGCAAGGGACCTAGGTTGTGTGCTCCTTATGAGACTCTAGTGCCTGATGATCTGTCACTGTCCCCCATCACCCCTAGATGGGACGATCTAGTTGCAGGAAAACAAGCTCCTCTACATTATGGGGAATTGTATAATTATTTCATTACATATTACAATGTGATTGTAATAAAAATAAAGTGCACAATAAATGTCATGTGCTTGAATCATCCCGAAACCATCCCTCCCCCCACCCCAGTCCATGGAAAAATTGTCTTCCATGAAACCGGTCCCTGGTGCCAAAAAGGTTGGAGACTGCTGGTATATAATACATATAAAAAATATGTGTTGATTGACTGTTTATGCTATTGGTAAGGCTTCTGCTCAACGGTAGGCTATCAGCAGTTAATTTTTTGGGGAGTCCAAAGTTATACGTGTAATTGACTAAATGGAACTGACTGTGTGGGGAGGGGGCCGGTGCCCCTAAGCCCCACATTATCCAAGGGTCAATGTAGTGAGCTGGTAAGCACAGCTGATTGTGGGCAAGACAGGTGGTTTTGAACTTCTTCCCAGCTGGACTATGAGAAACTCACTGACCCCCACAAAAAAAACTTTTCACGGTCTCTTTTAGCTCCAAGCCCCCATGATTTCTGTGGGAGGCTGTCCTGTAACCATCAGCTCTTCACCTCCAATCATGAAGTGGTTTCCACTGTAAAGGAAGCTGCTGATTCACGTGGAGACTCTACTATCTTCTTATCAGTCCTTTATAACTGTCTGACTTATGAGTCAATCTTTAGGACAGGATAAAAGTTCACATCTTCTCCCATCTGAATAATCTAAGACCTAGAACATTATCTTGAGGCACCCATTTTGTCAACAAACAAACAAAAAACAAAAATGCCAGCAAACCAAAGAAAAATGGAAACTGTCCACTTGCACCTCTTTTGAGTCCTCCTGCAAACTGGCATCTACAAGAGGAACTGTCACTCACAGCACCTTTACTGTCATGTGGCAAGGTATCAGTGGCTTCTGAAGGTGCTGCTTCATGCAGAATGTTTTGGGTGCCCCCTACATTCTAATTTACTACAGGTAACTGTTGGTAAAAGGCCCACTCAGACTTTCCCATGTAGCTGGTTCTCAATAGATCCTCTATGGAAGGAAAGAAGGAAGGATGAACAGAAAAATGGATAAAGTATACACCCCCATGGAAGAAGGAAGAAATAGATCCAATGTCATGATTTGCATTGGTTTTGCTGCCCCATTTCCTTGAGACTAATTTTTTTTTTTTTTTTTTGGATACACGGTCTCACCATCTCCTATAGGCTAGAGTGCAGTGGCACAATCATGGCTCACTGCAGCCTCAACCTCTCGTGCTCAAGGGATCCTCCCACCTCAGCCCCTAGGGTAGCTGGGACTACATCACACACCACCACACCTGGCTAATTTTTAAATTTTTTGTAGAGCCAGGGGTCTCACTATATTGCCCAGGCTGGTCTCGGACTCCTAGGCTCAAGTGATCCTCCCGCCTCTGCTTCCCAAAGTGCTGGTGTGAGCCACTGCGCCTGGCCTGAGGCTGATTCTGGCAGTAGTGAGGTCAACAGGGGATTACACACCCAATACTTGTGCCATAAAAGCTCCAACCAAGAGTCAAAGGGTTGATCTCGTAGAAAACTCTTTAGCTAAAGACAGAGCCAAAAAACCAAAGTGCAGCTCAAAGTCAGATGTGCTCTTAGACGACAGGTCCCCCGAGAGAGCTGGGAATCCTTGGACTCCATCACTTATATTTTCCTAGAGAAGTCTAAGCCCCTGGGTTCCTTTGGAAGTCTGGTAGCTTGGGGCTCTTCCCAGGCTGTTTTTGAAAGCGGGGAATCACCCTGCCTGACCTTTTTCCAACACTACCCATCTGACTCCTGCTAGTAGAGGGGCTCTTTAAGTCCCAGGGGAAGGGCTATTCAAGTGCTTAGAAGATTTTGCAATCAAACTTTCAAGGGTAAATATTTGCAGTGACTCACCAGAGAGGTTTTTCTGCTCTCCTTCTGGCCCCTAGGGAGCCACAGGGCTCTTTCCCCACGTCTGTTAGCAGTTTACGATGATTATCCGTAGGCTCCCTGGACAGCTCATGAGTCAAGAGACTGGGTTCCTGTAACCCACTCCCTTGCCCGGAGGCACCTGGGCTCACCATACCAGAGGTCAGCAGTACATTTACAGCACCATAGCCTAGTAAAGTCAATGGTACAAGTGTCCAGCTTGTGGCCTGGAGGCTTTGCCCAGGCTCGTGGGACAGGCAGACAATTTACAAGGTAAGTAACACATCATAAAATTGAGCAGCAAATACTAATGAGCCTACAAGCCAGGACAGAGGACCTTTCTCTCCGACCAGGGAAACTGACACAGCCACTGTCCCAGGTTTGGGCAGGCGTGCCCTGCTAGCACCGACCACAATGACCAAGGATAACGCATCGTGCTTTCCTCTAGACCCCAAGAAGCAACTGTAAACCTTGGGAGGCTTTCAAGAGACTGCCCAGATCAAGGGACCCTAACACTGTTCCCAAACTCTATTTGGCAGCTGGTTTATCGCGGCCACCACTATCATCCACCCCCCATGATTATGACTTTGGTGAGTCTCTCTCCTGCTTCAAATCACAGATGTGGTCCCTGACTGAGGCTCACTCTGTTTGCAGAAGGGGACTATGGTGTCATCAGAGAGCTGGGGAGTGGAGGGGTGAGCTTCCTCAGAGTGTAGCTACAAGAGAAAGCATTTGGCTCCGCATTTGTTGGTGCTCTGTGTGGGTGCCCAATGGCTTGAAGTTGTCAGCATATCTGGGCACACAAGTTTGTCTCAGGCCCCCCGGGGGTTCTGATGACACGTTAAGCTCATGGGCCATGTGGCAATCATCCTGCAGAACTTTTGGTTCCGTCTGATCCCAGCTGAACCAATTCAGAATGGGCCAGACACAAGATACAAATGGTGCTGAGCAGGGAAATGATCATCGATTCAACTCCACTGAGTAGATGTTCGTCCATTTAGTCGGTAACAATTTATTAAGCATTCCTACATGCCAAGGCCCAAGTTGGGTGCCGGGGACACAGGGGTGAATGAGACAGGGCCCAGGCTCTTAGGAAGTTTGGGAGCAGACAGGTGGTATGCAAACAGATACCCCCACGCTGGACACTCTGCTCCGATGCTACGAAGGAGGCCACCTTTGGGAGCTGATGGAGAATTTCAGGGGAGGACCTCGTTTAGGAAGGGTGTTTAGAGACAGACTCTTTGAAAAGGTGCAACTGCAACTGAAATTGAGATCTGAAGAATTAAAGGGGGAGGGGCGGCTGAGGGCAAAATAACTTTCTGTGCAGAGGAAAGAACAAGAACGAGGCCCAGTGGTGGGCAGGATCTTTGTGTGTTCAAGAAACTTGAAGTCCTGTGTATCTGGAGTCTAGTAAGTGATGGGGAGAGTGACCTTGAACTTTACTTCAAACACAATAAGCCCCAAAAGGATTCATCTCAGGAACGTGGCAAAGGTCGGTTTTCATCTGACCTGGGTTTTTACCAGGCCCCCCTCATACTTTTTCTTTGGCTTTCCATGCAACACACAGATGCAACATGGCCATCTAGGATTAGGGAATGATTTAGGAATACAGGGACATTTTCTGATTTTGAAACAGCCCAATTTCCAACCTCTGCATCAGATCTATCCACAGGTGGGCTGTGCGTGGTGGTTCATGCCTGTAATCCCAGCACTTTGGGAGGCCGAGGTGGGAGGATCACTTGAGGTCAGGAGTTCAAGACCAGCCTGGGCAACATGAAACCCTGTCTTTACCAAAAATACAAAAATTAGCCAGGCGTGGTGGTATACGCCTATAATCCCAGCTACTCAGGAGGCTGAGGCAGGAGAATTGCTTGAACCCAGGAGATGGAGATTGCAGTGAGCTGTGATCCCACCACTGCACTCCAGCTTAGGTGACTAAGTGAGACTCTGTCTTAAAAAAAAAAAAATCTATTGACAGGTGGACCTCTTGACCCTTGACCTCCACCTGCAGGCTTGGTCTTGTCCCTAGGACCAATCTGGACTTATCACAAGGTACACTTAGGGGTTTTCCTCAACCCATAATGTGACACTCAACATCTATTCTTTGTTGTTCTGCAAACAGTATCTCTATCTGCCTTTTTCCTGGGCTTAGACGAGTCCCTGTCCCCCAGGTCTGTTGCTGGCATGCTTCCAGCCAGATGCTGTGCTTTCCTAGGATTGGAGCCTCATCCCTGCTTCTGAGCCATCATCCGGTGTCAGGAGTCTTGCTATGTGGCGACAGACCTTCCAGAAGCTGACTGGGGTCTGCCTGCACTTTCAAACAGTGCCTGATTCGGGATCCCACTGCTGTCCTGCTCCACCTGTCTCCTTACCCAGCATGGCTCTTGGCTCGTTCTTGATAGTAAAGACAGGCGCACCACACCCTGCCTGGGCCCTTCCCTCCAGACCCCCCTCTGCTTGGCAGGTGGAGCTCCCTCTCAACATCTAAAACTGTGTTCTTCTGTCCAGTGAGGGGGCTGAGTCTCAGGGCCAGGCCTCTGCCCGTCTCCTCCCCAACCTGCTGCTGTGAACGCCCAGCTATGGCCCAACGACACGCTAGCCTCAGCGTGTGCTCCACAGGCAGGAATCAGGGCATATGTTCAAGTTTACAAGGTGCCTATGAAAAAAGAGACTGCCAGCAGATTCCCTATTAAATGGGCTTCCCTTGCAGTAAAAGATTTAAATTAGAGCATCTTCTAAACAGGGGTGTAATGGGACCACCACAGGTCATTTAATCCATCCCTCTGCCACTTGCCATTAAAGGAAGAGCATGCTTGTGTCACCTGCTAGTCATCAGCTAGACATGCTAAAGAAATATACAGACTCCCAAGAGGCTTCCGAATAGCTATTTTCCGAATTAATCAGGAGGGGAATTCTTTTCTTCAAATAAAGTCTTTTTTTTTAAGTGTTTTAATTTTGTTGTTGTTGTTGAGACAGGGTCATGCTCTGTCACCCAGGCTGGAGTTTGGTGGCACAATCACAGACAGCTACTATAACCTCAAACTCCTAGGCTCAAGCCATCTTCCCACTTCAGTCTCCCAAGTAGCTGGGACTACAGGCGTATGCCTTCATGCCTGGTTAGTTTTTTAAAAAAATTTTTGTAGACACAGGGTCTCACTACGTTGCCCAAGCTGGCAAACTCTTGGGTAGGAGCATTTTTTTTTTAGACAGTCTCGCTCTGTTGCCCAGGCTGGAGTGCGATGGTGTGATATCGGCTCACTGCAACCTCCGCCTTCCGGCTCCTGCCTCAGCCTCACGAGTAGCTGGGACTACAGGCACGTGCCAACATGCCCAGCTAATTTTTTGTATTTTTAGTAGAGATGGGGTTTCACCATGTTAGCCAGGATGGTCTCGATCTCCTGACCTCGTGATCCACCTGCCTTGACATCCCAAAGTGCTGGGATTACAGGCGTGAGCCACCGCGCCTGGCCAGGAGCATGATATTGAAAACAGATGAGAGCAAAGCTTTGCTCCTCACACCCACCATAAACTGTAGAACTCTGTGGGAGGCTGTTTGAAAACCATTGCTGAAAATACAGAGATCCTAAGACGTGGGGCAAATAGATTCCTGTGAGGAGGAGGCATGGAGTAGGGAAGGTCCATCATGCTAATAGTGTTGAAGCTGACAAAATCCTGGCAGCAGCCGCCTTTGACCAACAAGCATATGCCAAGACCCGGCTGGATGCTCTATAGGTTCTATTGTTGAACCTGCAAAATCTTTGCCAAGTAGGCATAATTATTCCAATTTTTCACATGCAGAAACTGAGGCTCTGTGGCATACAGTGACATCTCCAAGGCCACACACCTCCTGGAGAGCCATAATTTGAACCTCGGAGTGCCCCACTGACAGCCAGCGACACCAGAGGGTCCCTTTGTATGTAACGATTGCATGACTCCAGTTGAATGACCCAAGCCGGGGACAAACAGGAAAGAACCCAGCAGCTCTGGAGGCCACTTGAGCTGACTGTCAAATGCTCTGGGCTGATTAACGACTATGAACTTCAGGGAAGACAAGTGTGCTTTGATGCCACAGAGCTATCCTGGGCCTGTTCAGGCCCGTTTCTGCTCTGAATGAGGAAGCTGTACTTTGCAGGCACCCGGCAGAACAAGAATAGGGCCTAAGATACCTGAATGAAGGGCACGGAGGAAGTACAAAATACAGTCATTGTTGGAGCTAGAAGTTGGTGCCAGGCTAGGAGGGGGCCCAGTGGCCAAGCATTATGGCAGGAGAGAGATGTGAATATTTTCCAGACAAATAATGCAGCTTCTCTACCTGGAAACCCTGCAGCCGTGTCATGCTGGACAACCCCCTCAGTCCAGGCCAGGCCAATTGGCGGCTGCCAGGCCATACCATGTGTGCCTTCAGCTGCCCTCCACTGGGGACAAATGCCTCCTCTGAGCGATCCTCTTCAGGAAGTGGAGGATGCAGTGGCTGCTCCCCATGTGTCCCCCATGGCTCCCCAAGTTTAACAGGACTTCAGGTGGCAATGGGAGATCCTTAGGGCATGAGCAGTTCACATATACTTTTCACAGTAGCTTCCAGTCGTCAAATTACTTCACATAGGGTAAGGGATGGTTCCAGGCAAACTTAATGTAGCAGCAGGACCTCAGGGGAAAGGGTTCGCTTCAGTCGGCATCAACTGGTCTGTGCAAATCCCTGGAACCAAATTGCTGTCTCTGATGTAGAGGGGTCCAAGAAGAGGTGAGAAGGGTCAGGTTCCCCCTGGTGGGTAGACTCTGGGGACTCCAGAAATACGGCTGTAGCTACTCTATTCTCTGACTTTGTTCAACAGGTGCAAATGCCAAGGTGATTTGTGACATCTGTCTATTCACAGCCCGCAGGCTCTGGGTACCTCTACTCCCCAAGACAACTGGTGTTCTGTTTCCCCCCACACTGCCCAGGGCCCCTCTTGGAGCAGGTACCTGAGGTGGGCCAGCCAGTCATCCCTGTCCTGTCTCCTGTGCCATGGACCCCTCCCGAGCCCCTTGCCAATCAAAAATCCGGTACATATTTGGTGTCCTCTGCACAGCGACAGCCTTGTAGGTGGCTGGCCCGATACTCGACTGTACTCAGTTTCATGCTAGAGCGTTAATAAGTGGTTCTAAATGCAGTCGAGAAGATACAATCTCACCTCCGCTCACTCTCCCAAGATAGGGAGGAGGATTTGCCTTTTCTAAGAAATTAACCAGCCCCTTGAAAGTAATTGTTTGAAAGTGTTCAGCTGGGTCTACGTGCAGCTATAGAGGTCATGGAAGGCCTGATGGGGCAGTTTTGAAAAGTGGGGAGAAGAGACACAGAATTACCATATAAGTCAGCAATTCCACTCCTGGGTATACACCCTACAGAACTGGAAACAGAGACTTAAATACACACTTGCACACACCTGTTCATGTCAGCATTATTCACAATCGCCAAAAGGTAGAAACAACCCAATTGTCCATGAGCCTATGGAGGGTCAACACAACGTGGTGGGCATGTAGGAGAATATTATTCAGCCGCGAAAGTGAATGAAGTGCTGATCTATGCCACAATGCAGATGAACCTCAAAAACATCTATGCTAAGTGAAAGAAGCCAGACACGAACGGTCACATATTGTATGATTCCACTGACATGACATGCCCCAAATAGGCAAATCCATAGCAACGGTAGATGGATTTGTGGTTGCCAAAGGCTGTGGGGGGAGGGAGAAGACAGGGTGGCTGCTTATGGGTATGGACTTTTCTTTTGGGGTGATGAAAACATTTTGGAAGATAGAGGTGGCAGTTGTACAACACTGACAGTACTAAATGCCAATAAATGGTTCACTTCCAAATGGCTAATTTTACATTATGAAACTATCCAAAGTGGGGGATGTTCAAAGAAAGCCTCCTCTCCACCGAGTGCTGTGTGAGGGGATCATACACCCCACTTGGGGGTGCCTTGCAAGCTGCAGGGAAGCCAGGAAATACTTTCCTTCCTCCTTCTGGGGAGCGTGTGTGATCCAGGAGTGACGCGTTGGGGCAAGTGAGGCCCGTCTGTACCCAGGCTGGTGGCGGGGCTCAAGAGCCCAGGTGAGACTGTCCCATGGGATGGGGGTACCAAAGCTGCCACAGCAGGACTTCCTGAAACTTCGAAGGCATGTGCCTGTGTTGGTGTTGGGATCTGACAGCTGGGAAGAGGGGATGAAACCAAACCTCCTCCCAGGGGGAAGGCCTGGTGAGGTTTCCTAAAAACAAGTTAGGAGTCAGAGGATACACGTAGTAGAATTCCCCAAGGGGCTCCTGCCTCTCAGAAGAACGGAGAATATTGAAGTGCTGGGGGTACTCACATGGGGTTTGGAGGATTAGCTTCTCGGGTACTTTTCCCTTGGGATATGAAAAGGGAAACTGAAACAGATAAACACATACTTGTACACACATGTGCATGGCAGCATTATTCACATCACCAAAAGGTGGAAACCACCCAAATGTCCATCAGCTTATGAATGGATCGACACAATGAGATGGACATGTAAGAGAGTATTTTGTGAACAGTTCTATAACCTCCTTCCTTCTTGTGTTATAATGCCCTTTTGGTTCCCCCAAATCCTTCAGTGACATCGGAGACACCAGAAGCACCCTGTGGTGGTGGGATGGAAGGAAAGAGAGATGGTGGAGTCTCAGGGAAGGGAGGCCCACCCTATAGACTCCACTCCACCCTCTCTCATAAGACCATCAAGCACTTGTGAAGGTCACAGCAGGGCTCCTGGTGTGCCCGAGATCAACAAGACCAGGTCCAGTGCAGGGCTGGGAGGGGAGAGGAGAACACAGCTCCAAGGAGTGGCAGTCGCCTGGAAACGTCTAGAGTAGATAAACCAGACCAGATTTCCCAAATCTGTACAAGGGAGGAAGTGGCCACACTGGGGAGGGGAAAGTCTCAGAAGGGCCACACCATTTTATAGGAGGACTCTCAAAGCCTTAGCTCAAAGGAATGATTCCATACATGGAGTCTGTACAGGTGAGGGCAGACTAGGGGTGGGGGTCCTCCTGGGAGCTTTCTCCAAACACAGATGCTGACTCTGGAGGTGAGGCCTACTGAACAACCCCGAGGATGATTCAGAAGTGCAATCCTCACAGATGACCATGTGCAGGGAGAAGGGACTTGGAGTAACCTTGAGCTCAATCCTGGCTCAGGCATTTCCTAGAGGTGACTTTGGGCAAGTTATTCTTTCCCCCAAATTCTCTGCACCTGTTTCTTTCCGTGTCAAGTGTAGACCCGGCCTGACCCTTGGTCCAGCCCCTCTGAGATCTATTTCAAGTATATAAAAAAAAATGGTTAGCCAGTGTAATCACCTGATAACTAATGGTCCTTCCAGCAGACAGATTCATCTATTCACTTGACAGTTATTTACTGAACACCTACTTTGTGCCAGAAATGTAAGAGTTGAAGGTTTTGTCCTCATTCGCTGTTTCCACTAACAGTTCAGTGGCTGGATCAAAAGGTATTTTCAATGAAAAACAGTACATTAAATAATTTCAGCTGTTTGAGATGAATTCCACTAACATGGAAATTGTGAACCTGTGGCATTTTGGAGAATTATTCATAAGTGGAAACTAAATAAAAACACAGCTTGTGCATGCTCTTGACTCACACTGGAGTCATTCCCATGCGTAGATGACTTTCATTTGGGAATGTTTTCTCTAAAACATTCCCAGAACCTTGCAAACATAAAGATTTCTGGACCAGATCTTTCTCTGCCAGCTACGACACTGTCCAAGTTTGGTCAACAGTGCCAAATAGGAGGTTTAGCACTATATAGGATATGTGACCTCTGTCCTTGGGGAATCAGGAGACAGGAAACGGGACTCGCCTGCTGAACCTGGGAGCCTGTGCCTAAACAGGGGTATTATAATCCCTCCCCCACCTACCTCAAAGTAGTGGATTTTTTTTTTTTTTTGAGGCGGAGTCTTGCTCTGTCACTCAGGCTGGAGTGCAGTGGCACGATCTCAGCTCACTGCAAGCTCTGCCTCCTGGGTTCGTGCCATTCTTCTGCCTCAGCCTTCCTGAGTAGCTGGGACTACAGGTGCCTGCCACCACACCCGGCTAATTTTTTTGTATTTTTAGTAGAGACAGGGTTTCACCGCATTAGCCAGGATGGTCTCGATCTCCTGACCTCGCGATCCACCCACCTCGGCCTCCCAAAGGGCTCGGATTACAGGCGTGGGCTACCGCGCCTGACCAAAATAGCGCATTTTTATTAAACTGCTCAAATCCTAAAATGATGAGGTGATGCATTAGTCTGTTTTCACACTGCTAATAAAGACATACCTGAGACTGGAAAGAAAAAGAGGTTTAATTGGACTTACACTTCCACATGGCTGGGGAGGCCTCGGAATCATGGCGGAAGGCAAAAGGCACTTCTTACGTGGAGGCAGCAAGAGAAAATGAGGAAGAGGCAAAAATGGAAACCCCTGATAAACCCATCGGATCTCATGAGACTAATTCACTATCACGAGAACAGCACAGGAAAGACCAGCTGCTATGATTCAATTACCTACCCCTGGATCCCTCCCACAGTTTGTGGGAATTCTGGGAGATACAATTCAGGCTGAGATTTGAATGGGGACACAGCCAAACCCTATCAGATGGGGTGGGGATGAGAACAGAGAGGTAAATAAAGTTGTTCGTGTGTTCACACCAATGTCCATGAGATACTTGTATGCACAGGACAACCGGGGGCTGGAAAAAAGAAGGAGGGGCAGAGAGCATGGAGCTGAAACCTCATGGCTGGATCTCAGCAGCACCTCATCAAAGCACTCACTCTCATCTGGACGGGGCTCAGAGCTAACCAGGGTCTGCTTTCTTAGACAAGACCTGTTTGCCAAGAAGTGCTAATATTATACACCATTTGGATACACCCAGCACTAAAAGGATATTAAATACTGTCAGCATTCTAGGGGTTTTATCGGATGCCAAATATCTTCTTATAAACCAAACATCTGGATCAATGTGAAATTAGAGTTCCAAGACAAAAATAGAAGGCAAAAGGGAAAATAATGAATCTCAAATTCAAAGGCAGCCTCCAATCTAGGTCAAAAGGCTGAGCCCTCATGAAGACATGCCCTTTGGCCCCCCTCCTCTGGGCCCACCCACCCTCCCACTGTCCTTTTGTCCCAGGAAGCTGTATGAGAACATGCTCCTCAGGTGCCCCACTTCTACAAAGCTGCAGGGAACACTGACCAGCTAGCAAGCTCATGGTCTGGGAAACTTCCTTCCCTCTCTCCTCCCCATCTTTAATCAAAACAGATGTTCAGATTGGCAGTGCTGCCCTCTCTTTAGAATGCTTTAAACAGGCAGCTGCCTTGATGCCGGGTAGGGCTGGGCCAGGAGAGCTCAAAAGCCTTTAAACATTATTAAAATGTTTTACTTAAAAATTAGATCAATAAACTGTCCATTCCTCGGGCGGTCGCACAATAGTAAGCATCTTGCTGTCCAAGCGTGGCAGATCTCACGAAAGCCGCTGCACGCTCAGCAGCACAGAATCCAACAGCACCTGAGACCCACAGCCAAGGAAACAGCAGCCCACAGCTGCCACAATCAACTTCCTGGAGGACAAATGGCCATGCCACTCCTCAATCTGGAGTACAATGGTGCAATCTCGGCTCACTCCAACCTCTGCCTCCCAGATTCAAGCGATTCTCCTGCCTCAGCCTCCCAAGCAGCTGGAATTATAGGCGCCCACCAACACGCCTGGCTAATTTTTTGTGTTTTTAGTAGAGACGGGGTTTCACTATGTTGGCCGGGCTGGTCTCAAATTTCTGACCTCGTGATCCACCCGTCTCGGCCTCCCAAAGTGCCGGGACCACAGGGGTGAGCCACCGAGCCCAGCCCCCGGATCTTTATAGAAAAAGCACCCACCTCCCTGCCCTGACTCTCCCGAGGGGAGAGAGTCCTCTCCTTGCTCAGTCTGGGGCTGGACTGAGGGAGTCCCAGAGGAAGAAGAGGAGGAAGATAGAGGAGGTTGTGCTGGGCTTCCCAGCTTGCAGCATGGCTGGCAGACACAGTCTTGGGGAAGTGGAGCCAGCGGTGGGTGAGGCAGGGTGGCCCGAGCCCTCTCTCATGCTGGCTCTGCTGAGCATGGGGACTCCTGAGAAGGGGGTCTCACAAAATCCACTGTGAGGTTGCCACCGGGCTGTGGAACGTGTAAATGAAAACCGAAGATGGTGCATCATTCTGAGCTCATGTGATTTTCTTCTTTATTAAACTTCAGGAAGGAGAGCTAGAATTGGCTCCTTAGGATACCTCCCCGAGCCCTGGTACCCATCGTGGCTTCCTTCTCTGGTTCCTGTTTCAGAGACTTTGGAAGAACTGTCTCCTTGGTCTCAGACATCACGATACCCGGATCTCAGCTGCTCGCCACTGTGCGGCTGTCTGCAGGGCGGCTCTGTGGGGCTCCCCTCCATTGCCCCAACCACTGCGGGACTTGTTTTGTAGCAGGGCTGGTTTGGAAATTCCTTTTGGGTCACCTCCAGTGATTCCACGGCAAGCTAAGGAATGGTGGCCGGAAGATGACGGACAAAACATGAATACGAAGGTGGAGGAACCTTGTGGGCAGGGTGGGTTGGTCCCCTCAGGGTCCATCTACCACAATCCAAAATAGCATTTTCCCTTTGACAAACCCTGGGCCACCTGAGAGAAGACCTGGGGCTGGGTTCTGCTGACTGTCATCCCAGGCTACTTTGCCTTGCAGATGCTCCTGTCCTGGCTCTGTGAACTGGAGATGCTGGTGGCCTCCATGGACATCCATTACGATATTTCCTCCCCGGGAGAGTCTCTGTCTCTCACTCCATCTTTCTGGACCGAGGCCAGGCAGGTGCTGTGGGCATGGCTGCCCTTAGTTGAGCATAGACCTTCCCTTGACCCTTCTTTTGTGATTTCCTCCCTTTAAGAAGCAGCTGCCCCTTTCTTTCTGCTGGTATGCAGTTCCTTGGTTCTCTTTGGAAATCAAGGGAATGGGGTACACAAAGGTCAGAAATGCCAAGAAGGGTGGAAACGGGAAGTCCGCTTTGAGTTACTCTGACCTCATCTCCCAGAGGCCTCTGTCCCCTCCCTTGATTGGGTCTCTGCCTCAGTGTCTCCTCCTCAAACAGAACCCTCTCTACCCCCACTCCTCCCTATCATGTTCTCAGGAGTTTTGAGCCATTCCTGGCTTGAGTTTTTCTTCCCGGCACATAGTATCCACAGCCTGACATGTCCACATGCATCTGCTCATCCAGGGAAGAAGCTCCATGAGGGGAGGAGCTGCCTGGGCTGCAGCCAGCTGGATTCTGTGCCTAAAACAGAGCGCTGCACCCCCTGGGTGCTTCCTGGCAAGCTGTTATTGCTGAATATTTCTCCCATCCAAGTACTAACTGGGCGTTATGGCCATAGACTGAAAACTTCTTTCCTCTAGGAGAAATCTCACACAGAAGAGGGTGCAGAGGGTTGCATGGTGGTCCCCAAAAGATAGCCATGTCCTAGAACCTAAGAATATGATTTATTTACAAAAAAAGGGGTCTTTGTGGATGTAATTAACTTCAGGAGGTAGAGATAAGATCATTCTAGATTATCTAGGTGGGCCCTGAATTCAATGACGAGTGTCCTTAGAAAAGACAACCAGAGGAGAGACCCACAGAGGAGAGGAGGAGGAAGGCTGCGTGAAGTGAAGGCAGAGACAGAGACCGGAATGATGCGGCCACCAGCCAAAGGATGCCTGCAGCCAACAGGAGCTGGAAAGCGGCAAGGAAGGGTCCTCCTTCCAGAGCCTGCAGAGAGCACAGCTATCTGCTGGCACCTTGATTTCCAACTTCTGTCCTTGGGAAGTGTGAGAGAATCAACTTCTGCTGTTCTAAGCCACCCAGTTTGTGGTAATTTGTTAGGCAGCCACAGGAGACTAATGCAGGGGCAGGCACCACCACACCTGGATGCTGGGCATGGTGAAACAGACCCCGCTATGGGGCAAAGAGTCTGCAAGGAGAGACAGACAATAATTAAGCAAGGAAAAAAGTGTATATAATTACAGCTTGCGAAGATCTCGGAAGGAAACAGGTGGGATTGGGAGTCATGGGGCAGGGGGAGGGGAAGGCAGGAGTTGGCATTTCAGCTGCGGTCCAAGGTGGGGATCGGAAAGCATGGCAAAGCCTGAGTCCGCACCTGGCTCCTTACCCCGGCCTCTGAGTCTACTTGCTCCTTCCCCTGTCCTCCACCCCACAGGAGGGATGATCCTTCTAAGCACAAATAATAGCAGTCGCCATTTACAAGGTGCCTACCAGGACAGCTGCAAGAGGGGACGTGGCTAATACTAATCCCCATTCTAAGATCAAAGAAGCCAGGCTCAGGGAGGGTAAGTGACTCTTCCATGTTTAAACCGAGATCTGATCCTGGAGTCTGTTCCTGTTCCGATGGGCTTAATGGACTCTCCTCACCATTCCCATCTCACTCAAAAGCGCCCAGGTGTTGTCTGCTGTCTGACATATAAGACCCATGCTCCTTAGAGAAGCATTCAGGGCCCCCTATCTCTCTGATTTCCATATAAATTTTCTTCCAATCTACTGCCACACCCCACCAGGGAACTTCCAATGTATCCACACAGACCTACTCACCTGTTTTTAGCACCTTTATGAACCTGCTTTTAATAATTATGTTATAAAGTGTATTATAAATCATATTATAAAAAAATACAATTGTGACACTGTTACTGCCTACCATTTTTGAGCCCTGCTATGTGTCCTGCTCTGTGCTAGAGGTTTGGCCTGTATGATCAGCTTGTGGTTACAAGCGCCTCATGAGATACGCTTCAGCAGCTGCGTTTTATAGACAGAACTTAGGACCCTGGCCCGAGACTGCTGATTATGTGTCTGGGCCCAATGTGTTCTACTACATTCTGCCCACAATGTTCTTGTTTCTTTCTGCTAATAGCCATAACACCAGACGTTTCATTTTCACGGCTTTGCAAAATACTTTTACATATTTCTTATTCTTTTCCTTTTTTTGAGACAGGATCTCACTCGTCCCCCAGGCTGGAGTGCACTGGTCTGATCACAGCTCGCTGCAACCTCGAACTCGAGGGATCAGGTGATCCTCCCATGTCAGCCTCCTGAGTAGTTGGGACTACAAGTGCACGCCACCACTTCTGGCTAATTTTTGTATTTTTTGTAGAGATGGGGTTTCGCCATGTTGCCCAGGCTGGTCTCGAACTCCTGAACTCAAGTGATCTGCCCACCTTGGCCTCCCAAAGTGCTAGGATTACAGGTGTGAGCCACCAAGCCCCTGGCACATATTTCATTTTATTGCAAAAACTTTCCTGATTATCCCCAGATGAAGGTGTCTATCTTCAATTTGCTCCCAGTAAGATCAGGGACAGAGGGAGGAGGCTCTGGGGAGAGGCTCTGTCTCACCCAATCTCCCACAATCTCCATCAGTGCCCATCACCACCACACCATCTCAACAAAGCCCAAAATCCAAGTGTTCCAAACAATGAGCTCACTATGCCACAGTGCAAATCCCTGGGTTGCTCTGAAAATCAGATCACCAGTGGCAGCTAAGTCCTCCCTCTGAGAAACGCTGAGTCATATCCCCTGGCAGGACCATGACCTCTGCTCCTTTCTGTCCCCCTCAGAGCAGAACCCCCCACCCCCGCCCCGACCCTCATGATCCTAGGGGCTCCATAAATGCTCCTGTGTCTGATTTGACTGATACACTCGCCACGTGGATGGGCTCAGGAAGGATGAGATACCACACAATACTCCAGCCAATGCCCCCTGGCTGTAACCCCAGGGCTGGGCAATTTATGAAGTAGACAGGAGCCACACAATCTCCGTTATCACAGTAAAAGCCTTGTCCAGGAACAATGTTGCCTTTCAAATTGTTTTCCGCCTTGGACAGTGGATTTATAAACTGAACTGGTGGCTAGGAACAGAAGCCCATCTGCAAAGACTAAACGCCTTGTTCTACGCGGGCCTGGTTTAGTATTATCCTGATAAGATAAACACAGATCATAGCTGGCTGGAGGTGGGGTACTTTTCTATATGTGTCTCCACGTCTACTTTTACTTATGCACAGGCTGAAATTGGGGGACTGCTTTGCAAGTTAAAGGGAGAAGAAAAAGCCATTTTCTGTATCTCTTTCCAGAAAGGAAGTTGAATGTAATTATAAGATGTTAGGTTTGTCTCTAAATAGCTCAGAACTAAACTGATGTGGTTACTCCCCAAAACCGTTTATTGCATTTTCAGTGTGGTAAAGTTGGTTTGCTATTGTTGATAATTGTTGAAGCTGGATAACACACATACGGGGTTTATCATGGTATTCTCCTATTTTTATGTATGTTTACAAGTCTCCATAATAAAAAACCAAAAAAAAAAAAAAAAGGCAGTTGGGTCTGAATAAATGCTGTAGCTGTGTGATGAGCATATGGGGTTTTATGATTGTAGTATTCTCCTTTTTGGGTGTTTGCTTAAAATGTTACATGGTTTAAAAAAGAAAAGAAAAAGAAAAGTACTTTGGTTGAACAACAGTGACTTAAAGCCACTTTCCTTTTATTTATTCATTCAGCAAATATTTATTTGTGCCATATATTCTTCTAGCTACTGAGAAAACAGAAGTCCCTGCCCTGATGGAACTGGCATTATCCCCATGGTACAAACATTCCTCCAGTGTGAATACCTGGAGGGGCTTTCACAGCAGTGAAAGGGTATCCCTGGGGTGTGGAGGTTGGTTCTTTTTTTGTTTTGTTTTGACAGGGAGTCTCGCTCCGTCGCCCAGGCTGGAGTGCAGCGGCGTGATCTCGGCTCACTGCAAGCTCTGCTTCCTGGGTTCACGCCATTCTCCTGCCTCAGCCTCCCGAGTAGCTGGGACTACAGGTGCCTGCCACCACACCTGGCTAATTTTTGTATTTTTATTAGAGACGGGGTTTCACCATGTTAGCCAGGATGGTCTCAATCTCCTGACCTTGTGATCTGCCCGCCTTGGCCTCCCAAAGTGCTGGGATTACAGGCGTGAGCCACCGCGCCTGGCCGGAGGTTGGTTCTTTGGGAGGGGACCGAAATCACTCTAGACCATGGGTGTCCAATCTTTTGGCTTCCCTGGGCCACACTGGAAGAAAAATAATTGTCTTGGGCCACACATAAAATACACTAACACTAAGACAGCTGATGAGCTAAAATAAAAAAATTTTGCAAAGAAATCTCATAATGTCTTAACAGAGTTTATGAATTTGTGTTAGGCTGCATTCAAAGCCATCCTGGGCTGCATGTGACCTGTGGGCCATGGGTTGGGCAAGCTTGCTGTAGACTTTGCTGGGAGGTAGGGGCAAAGAGGAGCGGCCCTGGCCTGGCCTGGGAATCTATCCAGTCTGTTACTCTTAAGCACCCTACAGCAGCTCAGATGGAGGGAGAGGAGCTTCAGAAAGCCCCTGCAATGTGTGCTGGTCTATCCATTCATTCATTAACAACAGCTGCCTCCTTGTCCCTCCTCTAAGGCTGAAACATATTTCTAGAAAGAGTTTAATCCACTCCTTGCCTTGGGGCCATGCTGTAAACACTCGGGATAGATGCCTGCCTATCCCATATTTAAAGATCTCTGGGGACAGAGCAACCCTGAGACAGAGCTGGCAAGGGCGGCCAGGGCTGTGGATTTGTCAGCCAGGGACCAGGGGACAAAGCCTTCTGTGTTGCTCTGTGCTGTTAACTCCACCGCATGTGATTCATCTTACTTGGCAGGGGATGGGTAGCTGAAATCCTGAAATCACTAGCTTTCGGGTTTGCTACCTACATCCGCCCCTCTGGAGGCCCTTTTCAGAATCTGGGGTTTGGTAGAGACCCACACCAAAAAAATCAGTCCACGAAAAACCTCAACACAGGAGCTGGCCTGCTCCAGAGTGGTACTTCTGGTACCTGACTTACGGCAAGATAGATCAGGGGTTTCTGCAAGAACAGAAGCTCTTGGGAGACGAAGGTTGAATGTGTAATCTTGGTTGCCAGTCAGCCTGCCATCGTGCCCCTGGGGCGAAGGGACATGATGTTGCTGGCTTCTTTGGCGGGAGATGGGCAAAGTTTGGGTCAGCATCTTTGTTAAAATCCGTATTTCACATCCTGTGCTTGTTCTATTGCATTCTACCAGGACAAAGAACTTGACTGCAATTTTATTTTTTAATAGTTTTCCATTAACAGTTGGGGTGGAGCGGTCATTTTAAATCTCAGAATCATAAAGTCATTTCTATCTAATCTTTGGGCAGTAAGTACAGCTGCTTCTGAATCACATACAGTTTGAAGGAAACCTAAAATGCCAGGAGGACATTTAACTATTTTTATATACAACAGCCAACATCTGGATATACTCAGTGGTTTCTGAACATCTCCAAGATACACTGCCATGAAAGGCGGGACTGGGGACTGCCAGGGAAGGGACACAGGAGTCAGAATGCACAGCCCTGCCCCCAGGGTCCCCAGGCCTTAATGAAGGAGACACAACAAGCAATCCAAGGCAAGGGCAAGAAAGGGGTAAGACAGAGGTGGGGCTGTGTATTAGTCAATTTTCACACTGTTCATAAAGACATACCCAAGACTGGGCAACGTACAAAAGAAAGAGATTTAATGGACTCACAATTCCACTTGGATGGGGAGGCCTCACAATCATGGCAGAAGGTGAAAGGCACATCTCACATGGTGGCAGACAAGAGAAGAGTGACAGCCAAGCGAAATGGGTTTCCCCTTATAAAACCATCAGATCTCCTGAGACTTATTCACTACCATGAGAACAGCATATGGGAAACCACCCCCATGATTCAATTATCTCCCACTGGGCCCCTCCCACAACATAAGGGAATTAGGGGAGCTACAATTCAAGACGAGATTTGGGTGGGGACATAGCCAAGCCATATCAGGCTGACATACATGGTACACATGGGCCCTGCAGAACCTGCAGCCTGAAGCTCCACCAAGCTCAGATGGGACGACATGCTTGGGGGCCACATTCACCTTCCATCACATCCCATCCCAGTGGCAGAGCTGGGAAACTTTGGAAGAACTGGTCTCATTTTGCAGTTCTCACCCAGATGTTTGGCATGGTTTTGGCACTGCCAACAATGCCTTCCAGGAGGTTAAAGACCTGGAATTTCGCCTGAAGAGAGGGAGGTGTGGAGGAAGCTGGTCAAACCTCAGAAGTGGGGATCTATGGGGGACAAAAACTAGCTGCTCTCTCCACTGAGGAGGGCACACAAGGACGTGGTGTTGAGGGACCATCTCCTTGTGTGGCGATGCTAAGCAGGAAGGCTGTGGGGCCAGAAAGAGCTCTTTCAAGAGATAGTGAGTGATGCAGTTTAAAGAACAGAGACCTGGCTAGGCATGGTACCTCATGCCTGTAATCCCAGCACTTTGGGAGGATGAAGTGGGCAGATACCTGAGGTCAGGAGTTCGAGACCAGCCTGGCCAACATGGTGAAACCCTGTCTCTACTAAAAATACAAAAATTAGCCAGGTGTGGTGGTGCATGCCTGTAGTCCCAGCTACTGGGGAGGCTGAAGCACAAGAATTGCTTGAACCCGGGAGGCAGAGGTTGCAGGGAGCCGAGGTTGTACCACTGTACTCCAGCCTGGGAGACAGAGGGAGACTCTGTCTCAAAAAAAAAAAGAAAAAGAAAGAAAGATAAAGAAGAGGAAGGAAGGAAGGAAGGAAGGAAGGAAGGAAGGAAGGAAGGAAGGAAGGAAGGAAAAGAAAAAAAAAGAACATAGACACGCAGAGTATGGTGGCTCACGCCTGTAATCTCAGCACTGTGGGAAGCTGAGGTGGAAGGACTGTTTGAGCCCAGAAGTTTGAGACCAGCCTGGGTGATATAAAGAGACCCCATCTCTATAGAATGTTTAAAAATTAGCCAGCTGTGGTGGTGCCTGCCTGTAGTCCTGGCTACTCAGGAGGCTGAGGTGGGAAGATCGCCTGAGCCTGGGAGATGGAGGCTGCAGTGAGCTGTGATCACACCACTGCACTCCAGCCTAGGTAATGGAGTGAGACTCTGTCTCCATAAAATAAAATAAAAAAGAACATAGACATTTCTCAGGGTGGACAGATCACTAACCTCGGATATACCAATCCATGTGCTCTCATAAATTCGCAAGCTAACTCTATCTTCTTGTGTTCTACTGAGTCCGAAGATAGGAGGCTACTGTTTTTTCTTTAGGCAGCACCTAGTACAGTGGCTGGCATATAGTAGGCCTTCAAGTGCTTGAAGCATGTACTACCTAGGGTGGTGGTCTCAACCAGGCCAATTTGGACCCCTAGGGAACACTGGGCAATGTCTGCAGACATTTTTGGTTGTCACAACTAGGGGGAAGGCATCTAGTGGGAAGAGGCTAATGCACAGGGCACCCCCCACCTACAACAAAGAAGTATCTACCAGATGATCAACAGTGCCAAGTTCTAGAGACCTACAGTCTTCCACTCTACCAAATGAGTCATCAAAGGACACGACAGTGCCAAGTTCTAGCAGTCATTTTTGCACAAAAGCAGGAAGGGTCCATGGGAGAGTATGGGAATTCTTCTCTTCCAGGGAATTTTAAGAGTGGATTCCAGCCAGGCATGGTGGCTCACAAATGTAATCCCAACACTTTGGGAGGCTGAGGCGGGTGGATCACTTGAGGTCAGGAGTTCCAGACCAGCTTGGCCAACACGGTGAAACTCCGTCTCTACTAAAAATACAAAAATTAGCCAGGTGTGGTGGTGCATGCCTGTAATTCCAGCTACTCAGGAGGCTGAGGCAGGAGAATCGCTTGAACCCTGGAGGTGGAGGTTGCAGTGAGCCAAGACCACGCCACTGCACTCCAGCCTGGGTGACAGAGTGAGACTCCATCTCACCAAAAAAAAAAAAAAAAAAAAAAAATGGAAGAAAGGAAAAAAAAATGGATTCCCTCTGTCTTTGTGGGTTTGGGAGTCAGAAAGAAAGAAGACATAAATGGGCTGCCTGATCTCCTAAGCTCCCTTACCGCCCCATCACCAGACACCAGAGCTGTCGGTTGGCAGGTCTTCATCTGTCTGCCTCTTCCTCCCACTTGGGTTTATTTTATAGGCTTTTCCTGAGATATTAGGGGGTTTCCATCAGGAGTGGATCCCTTCCAAACCACAAGGCAATGAAAAGTCCTGCATGTGGGACTGATGTGCTGGTGTGTATGTGCTTTAGGAGCGAGAAAGACAGCAACATAAACCCTGTGCATCAAACCCAAATCCCTCTACACTCAAGTTCCAACTTGCAGAAACTTTTATAGCCAAGTAATGATATGCAAAGCTGATGGCCTTTTAATTATAGCAGTTCCGTGTGGGGAGAAATAGGAGAACTATTATAATAAGGAGACACAGTAAGCAAAAGAACACCTTTGAACGGGCATTTTTTTGCTGGGGTAAAGATAACATGGGGGGTCAGGGGGGCGATACCCCACAGGGTTCCAAGCATGTCACCCACATTCTTTGTCTTGACAATATGCCCGTGGAACACACAGAGTAAGGTTTCCTGTCCCCACTTTTCTGATGTTCTGTTTCTCCATGGCCAAACTGAAGTCCAGACAGATTCAGTCCTTAAATCCATTTTGGAAAACTGTTAACATCCATGGCCAACCAAGATCAACTCAGAGTTTTCAGAAACCAAGAACCTGAATGAATATAGGAGATGTTTAGCTATCTTCTATCTCAGTGTCTCTTTGGGAGAGGCTTAGAAATTAATTTCTCTGTTTGATGATCCCTAAACAGAGGAACCCACCTCAAAACAAGAAAAACTGCTGGCCGGGGGTGGTGGCTCATGCCTGTAATCCCAGCACTTCAGGAGGCCAAGGTGGGTGAATCCTTTGAAGCCAGGAGTTCAAGACCAGCCTGGCCAACATGGTGAAGCCCCATCTCTACTAAAAATACAAAAATTAGCCGGGCATGGTGGCATGCGCCTATAGTCTCAGCTACTTGGGAGGCTGAGCCATGAGAACCACTTGAACCTGGGAGGCGGAGGTTGCAGTGAGCCGCGATCATGCCACTGTACTCTAGCCTGGACGACGGAGCGAGACTCTTTCCAAAACAACAACAACAACAACAACAACAACTATTATTTTTACCAGAGCATACCTGCTATTTGCCCAAACACTGTATTGAGCATTTTAGACATATCAACTTGCTAGTTCATGTAATCTTCTTATGGGAGATAAACTATTATCATCCCTCACTGACAGATGAGGAAACCAAGGTACAGAGATCTCGAGTCACTTGTTCAAGACTATGTAGCTAGTAAATCGCGGCACCTCGATTTGGACCTAGGAAGTCTGACTTCAGGGTCCTTGCTCTAACGTGGTGCTAGGCTCCCTTTCTGGAGAACAGCTCCCCAGTTTTCCCATCATTTAGATTAAAGAAGTCAAAGATGCAGCTAGATTCACTGGTCCTAAGGAATAACAGTAAAGATGAGGATGTATGTTGACAAATCCCTTTTATTTGATAAGCTTTTCAGTGGGTCCTGCGAGGCCCTGAATTTTATGGTAGACTCTATGCATAAAGTGATGCTGTCCCTCAAAAAAGCCAAAGCGCCATCTGCGTGCATTTTATCCACAAACCAATGGAATCAACCATGAAGGACCAGGGGTATGAAGGTCCCCTCTCATACCTTAGCATGACCTGGCAGTTCCCTGGGGGGTCCTCTTCCCCTCTCAGTCCATGTGGTTTAGCTGGGGCTCCAGTCCAAGCTCTTAGGGATAGACTGTGACCCTACCCTGAACAATGGGTGCAACTCCATCTCTCTAGCCACAGTGATTGGTCCAAGAGGGAGTAAGTGGCCCAAGTTGGTCTATTAGGATTCCAAGGGAGCTATTGAGAGGAGACGGTCTATTTTGTTTGGACTTGAACCTGGGAGGATATAGGGCTGGAGTCATTAGCAGGAAGCTATCTTAACACCATTAAAATGGGCAATCATGCCTATGCTGAAGAGAGCAGAGCTGAGGGAGAGAAAAAATAAGCAGAGACCTGATGATATAATTTGAGCCTCTGGACCAAACTGTGCCTAAAACCAGCATCCCAGACTCTTCAGGTCCATGAACCAGTAAATTCTCTTTTTAGTTTAGGACAATATGAACTGTGTTTCTGTGTCTTGCAAATGATATAAATGAAAACTAGAAACATGTCATTAAAGGAGATGCAAAAGTACACTATAATGATACTTGTATAGTGAAGACAGTGGGAAAAAGGCGGTTATCAAGGTCCTGCTCCCTCTCCCCCAACCTTTATCTTAAAGGAGAATGTAAACTTTTGTAGAACATGAGGAATGTGGTTGAATTTATATGTTCCATATTAATAAGTACAGCTGATTGCAACTATTATCAGTAAATTCATAGAATTGGTTCCTGTGTAAGTTATTTACCCAGCTGCATCAATTCTCTCATCCACAGCCACAATGTACCCTTGACATCAGCTGGCCACTTGTAACGATGGGATCTGGGTGATAGGCTGGATTAAGGGTGAATGGGTTCGCCCATCTCTTCCATCTGAAGGTCAACATCAAAGGTGTGGCACCCTAGCAGAGAGAGGGCTACCTAACTCGATGGCAGAGGTTGGATTTTGGAATCAACCATGAAGGACCAAGAGTATGAAGGTCCCTGCTCTTACATTAATGTGACCCAGCAGTTCCCTGGGGGAACCCTCTTCACCTCTTAGTCCATGTGGTTCAGCTGGGGCTCCATTCTGAGCTCCAGGGATCAGACTGTGAGCCTACTGTCGACAACGGGTACAATTCCATCTCTTTGTAGTGAATGTGCGACATTCACTACAGCAAAAATCTTTTGCCTGGACCAGTTACTTACTTTATTAATCCTGGATCCAGAGAGTAAAGATCAAGGAAGCACATTTCTTCCTCCCAATGATTCTATTCTCTGTACATTTTTTATTCCAAGGCCTCCAGAAAACTTTCAGCTATTTTCTGGTCCCCAGAACACGTGGCTGCCAGCTCTCTGCCATCTTGGGAAGTTTAAGTGTGAGGGACCAACTGGCCAGATGGAGCCTCAGGTGTTTGGGACCTGCTGGAACTGGCAAACAGCTGCCTGCCGACACCTTGGGTTTCAGATGTGGGGTGTCATCGTGTTTGTTTTCCTGCTGATTGAATTATTCATGTCTCATTTGTGCACTTCCCTGAAACAATCTCTTCTAGATGCATTTAGAAACTTGAGTCTCTGCGGTTTGTCTGGACTGGTTTCTATTTGAGAAGAAGGGGAGTTTGCTTGTCTAAAGCAAAGAAAAATGGGTTGTACACAAGTCACGGTATCCTTGATTTTCTGTCTCATATACTTCTTTAGTTCTCTCCAGGAATCAGGATTCCTGATGGAATGCCTTCCTTCCCTTTGGAAACTCCCAGTGGAGCACAGAGGCGTGTCTTGCCAACTCTGTAGTGTTCCTAAAGAACTCTCAATTCTCAAAGAACACTCTGGCAAAGAAAGAATGGGAAACACATTGCAAGCTTAAAGGGCAGTGGCAAAACAAATAATTACTGAGCCTGTTGGTAAACAGACCCAAGGAGACAAGTGAATTCAGCTTGTTCACTCTTGCCTGTCAGAAAGAATTTAATACCACCCTGTTTCTGTTTTTCTTCCCCTCATGACCCAAGTTAGAGCTTGCTTAATTTCTGTTTACAATGTAAGTCTCATGGGGAAGAAGGGGGAGAGGTCTGGCCAGAGTAGGGAAAAGGATCTGCCTTCCCAGGGAGTGCTCCCTATGGAAGAGTGGTTCTCATCCTGTCTGCCCAACAGCTACCTGAAGAGCCTGGGCCCCAGCCCAACACAATTCAAACAGAATCACTGAGTAACAGGACCCAGGCATCAGTATATGAAAGTTCTCCACTTGATTCCAACGTGTAGTCAAGGTTTAGAACCACTGCTCTAGGGCCGGGCTCTATCCAATATGGTAGCCATGGGTTATGTGTGGCCGTTGAGCACCTGAAATATGGTGAATCCAAATTGAGATGTGCTGTAAATGTAAATATACAGTGGATTTATGAGAGTTAGTATGAAAAAGAGAATGTAAACTATCTCATTAGCAATTTTGCTAGGCCAGGCATCATGGCTCATGTGTGTAATCCCAGCATTTTGGGAGGCTGAAGCAGGAGGACTGCTTGAGCCCTGGAGTTAGAGACCAGCCTGGGCAACATAGGAAGACCCCCATTGCTACAAAAAATTTTTCTTTAAGTAGCTGGGTGTAGGGGTCCACACCTGTAATCCCAGCTACTTTGGAGGCTGAAGTGAGAGGATCATATGAGCCCAGGAGTTGGAGGTTGCAGTGAGCTATGAGCATGCCACTGTACTCTACCCTGGATGACAGAGCAAGACAGAAAGAGACCCCGAATGACAGATGTCTCAAAAACAACAAAGAAAACAAGTTTTGCTATATTGATTACAACTGAAACAATGTGGACCTGTCCCAAGTGAGAATATGTATACATGTATAGGCAGGGAGACACTGGTGGTACTGCAGGGCAGACAGGAAAGCAAATAAAGATCACTTAAGGAGGAGAAATATTGAAGAACTCCTGTGTCATCAAGCAACTATGAACACATCATCATCTCCACATTTATGAGTTGCACAAAGTCCCGATCATTCCCTTTGGCACCCCCACATCCACATGGGTACACATCCTTGTTCTGTTATATTAAGTCAGGGTTCATCTTGTTTCCACCAAAGAGAAAACGGTTAGGAAGGCAAAGGGTACGGCATGGAATAATAATTGCCAAGCAAAAGCCAAAGTTCACCCTTGAAGCCTCTTTTTATCCATTCTTCTCAAGCATGGCAAAAATATCCTCAAAGGACAACCAGTTTAAATGATAAGGGTTTTATCAGTAAGAGGCAAGTCAATAGAATTTAAAGATAAACACATAATCAATTCTAATTTCTGCAGAACAATAACTACACTATAATAATTTTGTACCAGACATGGTAGTCAATCTGCTTGCCAAGTCCAGTGTACAGAACCAGACTGCTCCACTCCAGTTCCGAGGTTCTCCTGGACTCTGGACATTGGCCACTTGCCCTGTATCCTGCTTGAGCAGCCCCAGCAATTCTCATGTGTGATGGTTAATTTTATGTGTCAACTTGACTGGGCCAGGAGGTGCCCAGATATTTGGTCACACATTCTGGGTGTTTTTGTCAGGGCTTTTGGATGAGATAAGCATTTTAATTGGTACAGTAGGCCAGACTGCCCTCCTGAATCTAAGTGGGCCTCATCCAAGTAAGTTGAAGGCTTGAATAGAACAAAAAGACTGATCCACCACCAAGTAGGAAAAGGAAAAATATTCTCCAGCAGACTGCCTTTGAACTAGAACCACACCATCAACTCTCCTGGGTCTTGAATCTGCCAGCCCACTGTGTGAATTTGGACTTGCTGGCTCCCATAATCACATGAGCAAATTCTTCATAACAAATCTCTTTCTATATGTACACATCCTATTGGTTCTGCTCTCCAGAGAACCTTGACTGGTACATCATGTCATTCTTGCCTACAGCCTGTTACCTCATCTCCTAATATCGGGGATGGTCTCAGGGAACCCCAAGTTCAGGAAGACCCATGGCCACAGCATTGCTTCTCTATTCTTCTACAATCTCTCTGCCCTTTCCAAGGAGAGTTCACTCAGCAGTTCCATTCAGTCTCCTTGAAGATATTCTTCCCAACCCATGACTGAGCATCAAGATTGACTTGTTTTGAGAAGCTGTAGCTAGCTCAATGATAAGCCTTGGATTTGCTTTCTTGCCTTCCTGTGTTGTTCACTTCCTTTTCACTTTTCCTTCTGCGGCAGCACACGGCTCACAAATCATAATGCATGAACTTTGCCTTTGGCTTTGTTTTCTGAGAAACCTAGGCAAAGCCTTTTTTCTTCTCTTTTTTTTTTTTTTTTTGAGACGGAGTCTCGCGCTGTCGCCCAGGCTGGAGTGCAGTGACGCGATCTCGGCTCACTACAAGCTCTGCCTCCCAGGTTCATGCCATTCTCCTGCCACAGCCTCCTGAGCAGCTGGGACTACAGGCGCCTGCCACCACACCCAGCTAATTTTTGTTGTATTTTTTAGTAGAGACAGGGTTTCACCATCTTAGCCAGGATGGTCTCAATCTCCTGACCTCGTGATCCATCTACCTCGGCTTCCCAAAGTGCTGGGATTACAGGCGTGAGCCACCGCGCCCGGCCAAGCCTTTTTCTTTTTAAACTCACTTGCCTGATGAGGAAATAGTTGAGTGCTTTTTTATTGTGGAGACAGGGTCTCATTATGTTGCTCAGGCTCCAGTGATCCTCCCACCTCAGCCTCCCAAAGTGCTGGGAATACAAGTGCATGTCCCCATGCCTGGCTTGAGCTCTTTCTTGATAGGTGTGCTCACCAATTGGCCCAGGTTTGGACACCTGCCTCAAGAGATCTGATGTATAGGCTGCTCTTTTGCCTATTGCTTGAGGGTTTCTCCTTGAACAGAGATGAGCTGAGCCAAATATCTTCCTTCTCACTTAATTAAAACTTGATAAAGAAAAAGGTATTCAATGGACAATGGCTGTTGGGCAAAGAAATGATGAAGGAAGTTTGTGTGTGTGCACGTAAGTGTATGAGAGAGACAGGGAGAGAGAGAGAACTTTCCAGGTTCAATTTCAGTTCATGAAGCTGAAGATTTTCTTGCCCCTATTTCCTGTATCCTTTCAATGAATGTCCCTTTTCACTTCTAATTGCTGATCAACCTGAACTTAACTCTTTTATAAGTAACCTGCTTTTCCTATCTGGATGGTTTTGTGATATTTTATGTACCTGCAACTCAAAAGTTTTCCCAGGATATGTCACATTGCAATTTTCTTTTCATTAAATTCAACTAAAATGTGGTTGAGTTCTTCTGAGCTGCATCCTCAGATTATTTTCCCCTCAGGTTCCAGAGGTTTTATTTTCAATTATAATTTTGATTGTTGCTCCTGTTCATATTGATCTGGTTGCTCTTTGAGGAACATGCAGAAGTCTCTGGGTCATCTGTTCTGCCAACCACACCTATTGCTTCCCCTGTCTCTCTTAATTTCCCTCTTCGTCCTTTGCTTACAGGGAGAATATATCATTTTTCTTTCATACAGCCAGCATGCTTTTCTACAATGCCAGTGCTGTTCTTATCTCCTGCCAGTGACTTTCTACTCTGGCACCATGATTTCAGTTCCCCTGTGGTTCTCATTTTTTTAAATCCACCCACCTTTGTTTTCACCTTGATTTGTTTTCTTTGAATCACATCCTGTTATTCTTTCATCTCTGCTTTGGCTTGAATGTGTATGTCCCTCCAAAATTCATATGTTGAAACCAAAGACCCAGTGTAGTAGTATTAAGAGGTGGGGCTTTTGGGGAAGTGATTAAGTCATGAGGACTCCACCCTCAAGCATGGGATTAGTGCTCTTATAAAAGAGGTTGAAGGGAACACCCAAGTCTTTTTTGCCCTCTTGCCATATGAGGACACAACAAGGTGCCATTTGTGGAGCAGAGAGCAAGCCCTTCACCAGACACAGAATCTTCTGGTGCCTTGATCTTGGACTTTACAGCCTCTAGAACTGTGAGAAATAAATTTCAACTATTCATAAATTACCCTGTCTATTTTGTTGTAGCAGCATGAATGAACTAAGACAATCTCCACCTTATAAATCTTATAAATTGTTGATTTTATTTCCAAGAAGCCACGTAGTGTCTTCCTAGATTATTCTAGTTGAATGAGAATTTGATTTTTCTTCCTCCAACTCCACTACTGGCTTTAAAATTAGGGGAAATTCTGCCCAGATGTTGCTGTCTTTATTTTTAGCATTGTTGAGCAAGTTTTCATCATTTTAATGTCTTCACACAGGGCTTCTGGCAAGATGCTATTTTAAACCAAATGGCCCAAAGTGAAGCTTCTAGAATACAATTCCAATCACATCCTCCCTCCCCCTTTTAAAGCCCTTTAGTGTCTCTGCTTTGCTCTTGCGACAGAATTGCACAACCTTCATACGGCATGCAAGGCCTCTGATGATGTGGGTCCTGCCTACCTTTGCAGCCTCTCCCTTTCCTCCTTCCCCACCTGCCTGCCTAATTCTTATGCAATCCTCAGGACTCAGCGTGGTTGCCTAAGGCAGGCTCTGCTCATTATTCCCTTATCCATTCCTCAATAGGAAAAGAATCCCTGATCCTTGGCTGGACACATGGTTGCATGGAATAAAGACAGCCTCCCTTGCAGCTAGGTGAGACCATATAACTAAGCTTCTGGCCAAAAAAATGTGGAGGGGAAAAGATGGGTGCAACTTCCGGACAGGTCCTTAAAGGGGGGAAGTGTATTTCTTCTTTACTCCCTCTGCCTCCATCCCACTATTTGGGATGTGGAAATGATGGCCGAGAACCACTGTGGACCAAGGGGCTAGGGATGGTAAAGTAGAAATCTAGACACAATCTAAGTCACAGATGACCATGGTGTCATGCTACTTAACTCTAGGTGAGAGAGAAATCAACTTCTTATTTAAACCATTATAAATTTGGATTCTGTTACAAAGAGCAAACCCATATTCTAAATACTACAGAACTGGCACTGTAAGTGAAGTACTGCAAGTAACAAGACCTAACCATGGGGCAACAGCTTCCTGGAAGCCCTTGAGTGCAGGTGGTGGGGACACAGGAACATTTAGGCTGCAAAGCTGGAGATTCCCATCAGGTTGAGCAACACCGTGAGTGACATCTCCCCTGGCTGCCCCTTGATGGTCATAGCTCTGGGGGGAATTTTTCTGTAGGAAAAATTCAGAAGTGTGGCATGTGCTCACTTTTAGAAAATTCTAACGAAAGACATGAACAGCCAGAAATGGAAAGGAACAGACTTGTGCAAGAAAAGAACCTTTCTCTGTCTCCTGCTTTCTAAATTGATGGAAAGGCCCTTAATTTGAGAAAATGCTTCTGTACCTTGAACAGAAGCAGTTAAAATGAAGGCTGCAAAGCACAGGGCTTAGTAAGGGATTAGACTGATGCTTTGTCCTACGAGGTCTGCTGGCAGAGGTGGGACAAAGACTGTTGCCTCCCCATGCAAGCACATTTGTTTCAGAAGACTTGAAGTTGTTGTCATTAAGCTGAGAGGGAGCAGATGGGCTGAGCCAGAGACCTATAGAGAAAGGACTGGGTCTTCAAGAAGGAAGATAGACAGGGGACAGGCTCCAAAGACATGTGACATATGTGGACTTCTTCTCCCTGTTTTCATCTGCCTGTGGCAGGGCCTGCCTGCCTATTTGAGCTAGCCTGCCGGGGGATAACACAGTCAACCTTGCTGGGCAGCGTAAGGTATTTACCAAACGCTAGAGGCCAGTTCTCACTCCATCTTGAAAGACCAAAGAAAAATAACAACAAAGGTCAACCCTCCCTTTATTTTTTTTGAAAGCTTCTACTGAGTTTCAGTTAATAGAGTTTTTGTTTTTTAATAGAAGGTGATCTAAAAGGCAATATGGAGAGAACACTTGCAGGATGTCTTGGATCCACCTAAAATTTTGGATGGCCTTACCAGAAAGCAGTGTTTGTGAGTTTTGATGTTTGAATTTTCAGTGTGCTTTGAAAGGTGTCCAGTGCTTTGCCAGGCGACATGAGGAACTTTCCACGAAGCTTGAAGGTAACCCTCCCCTAGAAAGCTGCAGTGCTTCCTTGTTTCTTCACCCACAAAGACCCTTAGTCAAAGGATACACATTCATGTATTTTACTAGACAACAGAGTGAAACGTTTTTAAAAAAAATTTTTACCTTGAAAATCTATATTGTGGGTCAGAGTGGAGATATGATCAGCAGCAGGCCAAGGGACAGGCCAAGGAATCCCGGATCCACAATAGGAACAGATAAGACATGACATGAGGGCATGGGGAGAGGTGAAGTCAGTCGGTGTCAGGAAGGCAGGTTAAGTCCAGGGCAGGAAACCAAGTTCAAGACCCTGCAGATGAGGGGGCAATGGAAAAGTCAGTGCCAATAAGGAAGGATGGATTAGCAGCTCAAGATTCAAGCAGACAAGACAGTCCTAAGAGTCCAGGTAAAGGGGAAGGTAAACAGGAAGAAGCAGGTTCGAGCAGGCAAGACATGGCATTGAAGCCCGGGGTGATAAGACTTAGCCCGTGGAGTTCGTGGTGGAGACTTCTGGATCCACAGACCAGGTTTGTAACAGGGTAAGAATCTCGGCTGAAAGATTAGGAGCCACAGTCCTAAAGCCTGGGTCAGAAACTGGGTAACGAGGTGGGAGCCAAGCACAGGTGAGCAGCAGCATCTCCCTGTTTCTCCATCCACAAAGGCCCTTGGTCACCTTGATAGTGGGCCCGCATCTTACAAAGCAGGAGCTCCTCCTGCACTCCCAGCCAGGGCGTAGATGGGAGAGTTTCCAGGGGGAGGCAGCAGCCCCACACCACTGTCCTAGACAAAAACCACATTACCCTTAATACAGATTAGTGACTGCCAGGTCAACAGAGTGAAACCCGAAGGGTTCTCATACATTGCCCTTAACTCAGTCATCAAACTCTTCTTCCTCCTCCTCCTCTGGATCCCAATCTCTCTGAAAGGTATTAATAGCCAACTAGCTGTACACATAAAAAAAACTGGGAGGGGTTTCTAGCCATTCTCAACCCCTATATCTAATTGGACCCCAAGTCCAGCTGATTTTATTATACTTACAAAATGGTAAAACCAAATCCTTCCCCTGCAATGTTCTTCCATCACCTCCCTGCCATCCATCATCTGAGGGTGATAATAACAGCTATAACTTCTCTCATTCCAGGGCTGTGCTAGATGCTTTTCAAGTGCCCTCTCGCTGAATCCCCCAACACTTTGACCCTGGAGCCATTCATAGGCCCATTATACAGATTTTAAAAAAGCAAACTGAGGCCCAGAGAAGTGAAATGACATTTCAAAGCTCACCCAGCTGGTAAATAATAACGTCAGGGACCTCAAATTTAGATCTACAGTCCACCACAAAGGCCGTGCATACATATTAGGTTTGCTGCAAAATTGTGGGTTTTGGCTGGCTGCAGTGGCTCAGGCCGGGCGCGGTGGCTAAAGCCTGTAATCCCAGCACTGTGGGAGGCCGAGGCGGGTGGATGACCTGAAGTCAGGAGTTCGAGACCAGCCTGGCCAACATGGTGAAACCTCGTCTCTACTAAAAATACAAAACTTAGCTGGGTGTAGTGGTGCGCACCTGTACTCCCAGCTACTTGGGAGGCTGAGGCGGGAAGATCGCTTGAACCTGGGAGGCGGAGGTTGCAGTGAGCTGAGATCACGCCACTGCACTCCAGCCTGGGTAACAGAGTAAGGCTCTTTCTCTCTCAAAAAAAAAAAATTAATAAAAATAATAATAATTGCGGTTTTTGCCAATGAAATGGCAAAAACTGCAATTACTTTTGCACCAGGCTAATACTGTTCAATAATGGGTCGCCAAAAAAGGAAGGAAGCAGGTAAGAAGCGCAGCAGCCAAGTTCATAACCCTGCTGCTGACAGTGTCAACATCCACCTCCTGCTGAGTGCCTGCTATGCAACCAGTACCACTCAAGGGCTTTCCTTCCACTTTCATTTACCCCTTCAGGAAATCCCATTTACAGATGAGGAACCTGATCCTTAACAAGGAGAAAGAGCTTGAGTTTGCACACCGTGTCTGTGTTGAGCCTCCTTGGTAAAGACCAGAGAACACCACCTTTTTGTGATTATGGGGCTGTCCCCAAACCTGTCAGGAAGGCGGATGACATGGTCTGCAGCTGTTCACCTCCTGTGGACTGCCCTGTTTCAGATCTGGGTTCATGGAGTGTTTCACCTGCCTGGCTGAAGAAGGAACGTGGCCGTACTTGTGAAGCTAATAGTGAGAGGTTCATTTGTTTAAACAGCAGTTGATGGAAAAGCATGGAATCAAGGATCTTTACATGTACATATTCAAAACCACTTCACCTCGCATCTTGCATCCATGTAGCCCTTTCATGCTCACTATTTTTCGTCTCGTGATGTCTATTCTCACTCAGGGCCAACTCCACGGGTGTGCGACCAGTGCAGCATCCCAGGGTCTGCACTCAGGAGGAGGTAAGGGTTGGCTGCATACATCTCATGCACCCAGCCATGAAAGGGGCCCCGGGAGCCCGCGAGAGGCTCTCTCCTCCAGGAAGTACCCCTCTGCCCAAGGGCACAATGTTACAAGGCAGATAAGACGCACCATGACTAAGTTCTTCAAAAAATTAAAAATCAAATTACTGAATGATTTAGCAATGCCTCTTCTGGCCATATACCCCAAAGAACTTCAAGTGGGGTCTTGAAGAGATATTCGTACATTCATGTTCACAAGCAGCACTATTCACAAGAGCTAAACGGTGAAACAGCCCAAGCGCTCATGGACAGATGAATGAACAAACAAAATGATGCATCCGTGCAACCTAATATTGTTCAGCCTTCAAAGGAAGAAAATTATGACACGTTACAACATGATGACCCCTGAGGACATTATGCTAAGTGAAATAGGCCGGACACAAAGGGACAAATACTGTGTGATACCACTTCTATGAGGTCCCTAGAGGAGTCATATTCATAGAGACAGAAAGAAAATGGCGGTTGCCAGGGGCTGGGGGGAGATAGGGAATGGGGAGTTAGTGCCTAATGATTAATGTATACATAACATACCATGTACCACCTTTTTTTATTTTTTATTTTTGGTGGAGTCTCGCACTGTTACCCAGGCTGGAGTACAGTGCCGTGATCTTGGCTCCCTGCAGCCTCCGCCACCCGGGTTCAAGCAATTCTCATGCCTCAGCCTCCTGAGTAGCTGGGATTACAGGCATGTGCCACCTGTAATTTTTGTATTTTTAGTAGAGACGTGGTTTCATCATGTTGGCCAGGCTGGACTCGAACTCTTGACTTCAAGTGATCCGCCCGCTTCAGCCTCCCAAAGTGTTGGGATTACAGACGTGAGCCACCGTGCCCGGCCAAAATGTACCATCTTGATCATTTTTTAAGTGCACAGACTGGTCATGGTAAGTGTGAAAAAATACCTAACCCCCACCCTCGTTCTCCTCGCACCCTCCCTGACCCACCCCAAAAAGGCCCAAGGGAGCCCCCCTGCATTCCCAACCTGCAGGCATGAGGTCATACAAGCGGGGTGTTGGGCAGAGGCCCCCGGCAGATGGCAGGGTAGGGCCCCCAGCACTCCATTCTGGACAGAATGAAAACCTGACGACCTATCTGATGGAATTACACGGAAGAAAGGAAATTCGTCTTTTAAGAACAAGCGGGAGGCGGATGACTGAAGTCCCAAAGAATGCTGTGGTTGAACCTTTTTTTTTTTGTTGTTTGTTTTCTGGCACAATCTGTCTCTATGACTGAGCTGAGTGCCGTGTTTCCCGTGACAAAGGCCCCTTTCTTACAACAGTTTAATAGCTCCAATACGGGGGACAGCCCTGACTCTCCCATGGGCCAGCGTCTGAAGGCGGCCACAGAAAAAGGGAGGGAAAGCCACCGCTCTTCTCCAAGTTGGTCCAGACTGAACTGAGAGAGTATAAGGAAAAAAAAAAAAATCGGAAACTTTAACCCACTCCCGAAATAAAAAATAGAAGTTACCAAAGGGATGGGGAACACACATGCAGAGGCACAGAGAAGAATACGGATGAAAAAGTGGCCTCAGAGCCCGGTGTGGTGGCTCACGCCTGTAATCCCAGTACTTTGGGAAATCGAGGTGGGCGGATCACTTGAGGACAGGAGTTTGAGACCAACCTGGCCAACATGGTAAAACCCCGTCTCTACAAAAAATACAAAAATTAGCTGGGCGTGGTGGCAGGGGCCTGTAATCCCAGCTACTCAGGAGGCTGAGGCATGAGAATTGCTTGAACTCAGGGGGTGTAGGTTACAGTGAGCCAAGACGGTGCCACTGCACTCCACCCTGGGAAACAGAGAGAGACCCTGTCTCAAAAAAAAAAAAAAAAAAAAAAATATATATATATATATATATACACACACACACACACACATATACACATATATACATATAAAATATATATATACATATATACACATATGTATATATGTGTATATATATACACATATATACACATAGACATATTTATATATGTCTATACATATATAAAAATAAAATTTTTAAAAAATTTAAAAAGAGGAAAAAAAAGTGGCCTTGGGGCTTTGTGTCCAACTGTGAGAGGAAGTGGAGAAAGCTAAGAGAGGACCTCAGGGACAGAGAAGATGCCGATGGAGGTAGGGAGACCCGATGCCCTGGTTTCTTAACAGCTGCCGTGATGAAGTACCACAGGGATTTGTTCTCACAGCCCTGGAGGCCAGAAGTCCAAGATCAAGTTGTCCACAGGGCTATGCTCCCCCTGAAGGCTCTAGGGGAGGATCCTCCCTCGGCTCTTCCAGCTTCTGGTGGCCCTGGCACTTGGTGGCATTCCCTAGCTTCTAGACACATGACTCTAGTCTCTGCCTCCACTACCACAAGGCCGTCTTCCCTCCACGTGTCCCTGTGTGGCCACGGGGCACTGTCCTCTCCGCGTGTGTCATCCCTCCTTGTTTTATAAGGGTACCCAGTCATGTTGGACTTAGGCCCACCCTAATCCAGTACGAGCTGATCTTAACTAATTACATCTGCAAAGATCCTACCACCAAATAAGGTTACAGTCACAGGTCCTGGGGATTAGGACTTCCATACCTTTCTGGGGTGCATGACTTCAGCATCGCTCCTTATTCTGGAACTTACAGGACAGGTCACTCTTGTTCTGTAGCTCTCCCTCGGAGTGACCCTGCACATCAGCTGTCTAGGTGAGGCTGGAGAAGTGAGTTATGACCGCAAGGCCACCAGATCACCTCAGTACCACCTGTCTGGAGTTTTCCCTTCTTTCCCCCTTCCTGCCCCCGGTATCTCACTGCTGGGCGGCACTGGCAAGGGTTATGGTTCTTACCAAAGTAACACTCATCTGGAGCAATGCTCAAAACCATCTTTAACAGAAATATTTGCTTCCAGTTAACACTGAATACAAAATCTCTATCTGTCCCTCACTGTGGATTCTTTACCTAGGCTTGCATTTCCTAATGAGTCAAATGAGGTGTGATTTTAAAGAAGCATCTGGGCTGAGGGCAGAGGCTCATGCCTGTAATCTCAGCATTTGGGGAGGCTGAGGCGGACGGATCTTTTGAGGTCAGGAGTTTGAGACCTGGTGAAACCCCGCCTCTACTAAAAATAGAAAAAAAAATTAACTGGGCGTAGTGGCAGGCGCCTGTAATCCCAGCTACTCGTGAGGCTGAGGCAGGAGAATCGCTTGAACCTGGGAGGTGGAGGTTGCAGTGAGCTGAGATCAGGCCACTGCACTCCAGCCTGGGCAACAGAGCAAGACTCCATCTCAGGGGAAAAAAAAAGTGTCTGACAAATTGGAATTACTATAGTCAATGTTCAAAGGATTCATAATGGGAGATTAGACATTTTTCACAACTGAGTTGACCCCATTTCCCACACGACTTTGGGGGAGAGTTTTGAAGACCTTGGGGTCACAGCCAGGCACGTCACTTAATAGCAGAGTGATAATTAAGAGCACAGGCTCTGGAGCTGGGCACCTGGGTTCAAATCCTAGAGGAGTCAAATTCATAGGGACAGAAATTAGAATGGCAGCTGCCCCTCACTTGCTGTGTGCTCTTGGACACAGCCTGCTTCTGTAAAATGAGAATGATAATTTCCAGCTTTCTTGATTGTTCCATGATTGCTAGAGGCTGGCAGAGGAAGTTTATTCGCGGGCTTCTGAATCAGATGGAAGTAAGTCTTGAACTCCTGGCCTCAAGTGATCCTCCTGCCTCAGCCTCCCAAGTAGCTGAGATTACAGGCATGAGCCACCATGCCTGGCTAGACAGAAGTAAGTCAAATCCTGAATCTGCCAGGTTCAGTGGCTCACGCCTGCAATCCTAGCACTTTGGGAGGCCGAGGCAGGCAGATCACCTGAGCTTAAGAGTTGAAGACCAGCCTTGGCAACATGGCAAAACCCCAAATCTACTAAAAATACAAAAAAAAAAAAAAATTAGCCAGGTGTGATGGCACATGCCTGTAGTCCCAGCTATTTGGGAGGCCCAGGCATGAGAATCACTTGAACCCGGGAGGTGGAGGTTGCAGTGGGCCAAGATCATGCCACTGCACTCCAGCCTGGACAACAGAGACTCTGTCTCAAAAAAAGCAATCCTGAATCTGCCTCTTACCAGAAGAATGACCTCTGAGCATTTCCCCTGCCTCCCGAGGCCCCATGGCCACATGTCCATACTGGGATGGCAGCGAGGACTGAGCAATGCATGTAAGCAGCACCAAGTGCCACATGTCCCCACGAGTGCGACACAAGCACCAGTGCTCCTGAGCTGCCTTTCTTGGCGTACCAAGCAGAATGTTTTAAGATGAAGACCCTGCCCCCCAGAACTAAACCACACCCACAGCTCCCTCTGTAGTGGCCTGATCTTCCTCAGCGGGCTGCCCTGGAAGACAGAATTGCTTTCTTCCCCAAGTCGCTTGTAACAAGCTGTTGGGGAGGACGGACAGGGCAGCAGTGGGAAAGGAGAAGAGAAAAGAAGTGTGCGTCATCTCCAGTGCCCGGGAAAGCCGCAAGGAAACCGCACTGCCATTTTCAGAGAGCTTGGCGGGGCCCTCCCTCCCCCAAGGTCTGCTCCAGGCTAACAGAGTATACGTTGTGCAGAGATAGCTTCCTGTGCCAAGATGTCCAATCCCTGTCGCCAGGGACTTGGGTGGAGGTGGCTGGGGGCAGTGGCAGAGGAGGAAAGGGCCGCAGCATAAAAGCCCCTTGTGCTGCTCTTGGAGGAGACGCTGCTGCCCAGCGGATGGGGGAGGGGCAGCACTGTCATCTTCCTTTTTGCTCTGAGAAGGTGACTTGTGTGGTTAGATGGAAGGGGCCCCAAATGAGTCCAGGAAACTGGGGAGCAAAAGGGAAGCAGCTCGTGTGCTTGTGTGGTCTGGAGGGGCCGACCCTTGCCATCGACACCCCTAGCACAGAGCTGACCACGCATTGCCTGGTTCTGGGTCCCGTGCAGAGCATAAAAGAGGTGATCCAGGCTCTGCTCCCAGGGAGGACACAGGAGAGAGAAAAACACCACACAACGAAGGCTGAGGACAAGGGCTGGGCAGTACCAGGGCCAGGGCTCATGAGCATGCACAGTCCATGCTGTGATAAGATGACAAAGTCAGCCTGGGAGGGCCTCGGGGGAAAGAGGGCAAAGGATGTGAAGGCCCCTTATATAGCACGGAGCTCTAGAAACAGGAGTAGAAGCAGTGGGAGGGCAGAGCAGCCAGGCACACTCAGAGACCCTGCTCCTGGACCTGGGCTCCGAGTAGCCAGGCACACTCACAGACCCTGCTCCTGGACCTGGGCCCCAAGTAGCCAGGCACACTCAGAGACCCTGCTCCTGGACCTGGGCCCCGAGGCTTGGATGTCAATTCCCTGCAGACAGTGGAAGCTACTTCTGAGACAGTTCTTCTCCTGGGGAGGCAGGGAGTGGGGAGTGCTTGTCCTGGACCTGAGTGGAAATAGAAATGGGCTGGCCATCTAGCTGTAGGATGTGTCATGGGTGTGCCAGGAAGCAAGAGCAGTAGCTTCACCATAGACAGTGCTACCTACCATCCACCAGGCTCCACTCAGGGAGCTTTTCCTAGAGAAATTCAGTTCATGGTCAGAACAATCCACTGAGGTAGATACTATTATTCTCATCTTGCAGATTAGGAAACAGAGGCACATAAGAAAAGCAATGCATCAAGGTCGTAGACCCAGTTGATGAAAGAGCCAGGATTTGAACCCAGGGAGTCAAGCCCCAGAATCCATGGTCTTATATAGCATCAATACTGCCTATTCATCCCTGGAACACATACAATGAGGTATGAGGGGGTCTGCAGTAAGTTAAACTTGATAGGAAACAAGACCCACCCACTCCCCCAGGCTCTCCCACTTAGCTTCTCCTCCTGCCTGGCCAGGTCGCCTCATAGCCTAGAACACCCCAAAAGAGGTAGGTTCTGGGGCCAGAGACTAGACTAGGCACAGACTTGACTGCTGTCCCTCGCCTTTTTTTTTTTTTTTTTTTTTTTTTTAAGTTTTGAGACAAGGTCTTGCTCTGTTGCCCAGGCTGAAGCGCAGCAGCGCGATCTCGGCTCACTGCAACCTCTGCCTGCTGGGTTCAAGCAATTCTCCTGCCTCAGCCTCCTGAGTAGGTGGGATTACAGATGCATGCCACCATGTCCAGCTAATTTTTGTATTTTTACTAGAGACGGGGTTTCACCATGTTGGCCAGGCTGGTCTCGATCTCCTGACCTCAGGTGATCTGACCACCTCACCCTCCCAAAGTGTTGGGATTACAGGCAAGAACCACCACGTCCGGTCTTGACTGCTGCCCTTACTAGCTACGGGGCTGTGGATGAGAGGCATCTCAGTGCCTCAATTTTCTACATCTGTAAAACGGGGCTCATCTTGGGTCCATGTGTGATGATTCAAGAGAATGAAGGTAAAAGACAGCACAGGACTGGGCACACAACAAGCACTCAGCAGAGCTCCCCTACATAACACTCATCATTACTGTGGTCCACGGACCAAGATGCAGGATGTGGCCCTGAGAAAGGCCCTTGTCATGATGATGCTTCTGTGTTTGAGAAACAGAACTTTAAAAGTTAAAATTGGCTGGGGGTGGTAGCTCATGCCTGTAATCGCAGCACTTTGGGAGGACGACGCAGGCGGATCACTTGAGTTCAGGAGTTTGAGAGCAGCCTGGCTAACATGGCAAAACCCCATCTCTACTAAAAATACAAAAATTAGCTGGATGTGGTGGTGCATGCCCGTAATCCCAGCTACTCAGGAGGCTGAGGCAGGAGAATCGCTTGAACCTGGGAGGCAGAGGCTGCAGTGAGCAGAGATGGCGCCACTACATTCCAGCCTGGGCAACAGGCAAGCCTCCATCTCAAAAAAAAAAAAAAAAGTATACCCTGTAACTCAGCTGTGAATTAAAAAATTATTTTTCTCTCGGATATTATTCTGTCCAAGGGTCCCCATTTCCATGAAGTAGCCAAAGGGAAAAAAAAAAGGTCAATCCAAAGGAATTCAGTATCTTCCAGTATCAATTTCTTTTGTATGCTAATGATTCTCTTTTGGGATAATACTTAGGAATTCAAAAATCGAGATCCCTCCTGGGGCTGTGACTTCCTTCTCTCAAAAAGACTCCCCTTCCCTCCCTGCCCTCCTCTCCTTGATGGCTTCTGCACACAGGGAAAGACAACAGGGAAGCAAAAGTCAAGGGAACACATTTTAAAAATACACCATCCAATTTCAAGAAACTAGATTTTCAACAGATGAAAACAGTAGCAGAATAAATTGCAGAGTCCAGATCATCTTCTTGCATTGCCCAATGGAGTTCAAATGGATTAGTTTGTATCAAGAGCATAATGACAAACCAGGTATTATTATGCAAGGTTTTCATATTGTTTTACAGAATTTGAACTGGGGTGGGGTGGGGGAGGGAAAAAGTAAGGTCTTTGGAAGGTCTTTGGTCTTTCTGTTTGGAAGACAGAAAGGACTTTGTTTTATCCTGAGCTCCTGATTTCATGAACTAATTTCTGGTGGTAAATAACACTTTTTTTTTTTCTTTTTTGAGACAGAGGCTCGCTCTGTTGCCCAGGCTGGAGTGCAATGGCACCATCTCAGCTCACTGCAACCTCCGCCTCCTGGGTTCAAGCCATTCTCCTGCCTCAGCCTACCGAGTAGCTGGGATTACAGGTGCCTGCCACCAAGCCTGGCTAATTTTTGTATTTTTTAGTAGAGACGGGGTTTTACCGTGTTTGCCAAGCCGGTCTCTATCTCCTGACCTCAAGTGATCCACCAGCCTCCACCTCCCAAAGTGCTGGGATTACAGGCATGAGCCACTGCACCTGGCTGCACTTTCTAGAAGGGTGATCTCTCATAAAATAATTCACTGACCATGGCGGTCTACGATTGCATCTTTCCTTCAATGCCTTCACTTTGAAAAATATAAAGGGTGGCCGTCCTTTGTCAGTCTTTACATATTTGGGGGACATCTTCATTGTCCAACAAAGCCCAACAGTCTCATAGCCATGGATACAATCTGCCTCTCTCACATGGTGCACGTAGAAACTGAGGCACATACAGTAAGGGCCAAGTGCTCAGTCAGGTTGTCAGGTGCTTGTCAGGTGAAGTCCCAGATGCTTCATAGAGAGATGTCACCAGGAGGACAGAGTGCTGAAATGAGCACGTGTCTTAAAATCCCTCCCAGGATTTTCTTTGTCTTTGTAGGAGTGTAAGAGTGTGTGTGTGTGTGTGTGTGTGTGTGTGTGTGTGTGTGTGTTTGCAGCCTAGCTGTCAGGAGGTCTGGATTAGAGAATTTCTCCATCCTTCAAAGGAAAACCATCTTTCAGAGTAAGTAGTAGCAGGAAGAGATGGATGACAGTAACTGGATTTGTAATACCAGTGAGGCCAACCCCAAACACACACAACCATCACCCTACACGTGGACTGTCTGTGCTAGGAGAAGAAAGTACAGGCGTGAAGAGTGCTAACTTCAGAACACCCCAAAATCAACTAGATTTTTCTTTTTGCCATTTTTGAGGTGGTACATTTATTTTTCGAATGACTTCCGTTGAATAATGTTATTTGTTCCATCAGTCCTGGGGAGTGAAGAAAGTGGGTCGTAAAAGTCTGCCAGACACAGACGAAGCCAGACCAAGACGGAACCTTGTGGGCAATCTCAGGTTAGCAGGTAATCAGATCATTCACCCATCTGTCCATCTGTTTATCCATTCAACCCAGAGATTCACAAGCACCAGGCTCCATGATGGCATATTTTGTAGGCAAATGGCTATTAAGTTCTTGATTCTCCTCCACATGTTCTGGAAAATCACCAGGTTTCCAGGTAACGATGGGATTGTATTTGTCAGCACAGAGCTGGGGATGTGGAGGACAAAGTCTCCAAGGAGTAGTTCTTCTTCCCTGGTAGGATTTCTCAGTCAAAGAAAAATCTTAGATGTGCAACTATTGGGCGATCAGTGGTGCTAACACGGGAACACACATCTTACTGGCAAAACACTGTCCTTTTTATTTTTTTTTTCTGTAAAACGTTGCTCTTATTGGGAGCTTGAAAAGCATTATCATAAAAAGCCATGGGAAGGGAGAAGGGGAGAGGAAAGAGAGGGACAGAGGGGGATAAGAATTGCCCAGGTTTGGATAAGGACTCTGGAGATGAGGCCCAAGATGATTCATTTCTCCCTGTTCGCTTCCCAGCCCTCAATCCCATCTGGCTCCTTTCATTTGAGTTTTCTATTGCAATGCACAAAACAGATAATTTTCCAAAAGCTTGCTCAAAAGCTTCCAGGTGGTCCAAGAATGGGAGGGGCACTTCTTGAAGTTCAAATGGGACAAGAGGAAAAATATCAAGAAAGCGGTGGGGGAAGGGAGCTTCAGAGGGGAAGCTGAGACAATGAGGAAAGCAGACCTTTTGAGATATCCTGGATGTTCCCTCCACCCTCTGAAATGGAAACATGACCAGCTACAGACAGATCAGCTCTTAGAGGGGAGGAAAGTGCCCCAGGGTTCAGGAACCAGGAGCTCTGACTTGAGTCATCCCTGATGACTTCCTTTTCCACTCTGAGACTTCAGTTTCTTCACTTATAACAGTAGAGACTTGGGCTAGATCAGGGATTTTCTGCCAAGTGCGGAGGGGAACTTTCAGGTAAAGGGTGGTATCTATTCCATCCAGAGTGTTCGCTTAGGAACTTGTTCCAAAAGCTCAACTGCTAAAAAAAAAAAATACTTCAGAGGCAAGATGATCTTTCAAAGTCATGTCCAGCCCACCAGTCCTACAAATTCAAGCCTGTTTTCCCAGTTGCAATGGATGAAATAACTATTCTAAGTTCTCTCTCTCCAAAAAGATGAATCCTGCGCTCAGTGAATCTCTGTGGATTGAAGGGATGGACGGATGGACAGACTGATGAATGACTTGATGGCAAATTACATAGGATGGTGAGAACCTGTTTGATCCTGGTCTGGCTTTGCCCATGCATCTGGTGGACTTCCTTGGCCTGGCCCACTTTCTTCACTTCCCAGAACGCATGCAATAAATAACATTATGTTTTTAAGTCACTAGAAAAGTAAATGTCACCCTCTCCCCTCAAAATGGCAAAAAGAAAAACTGAACTGATTTTTGGGTGTCTGGAAGTGAGGACTTTTCGCACCTCTATGCTCCCCTGCTAGGGTAGACCATCAAAAGCTTGGAGTAGCTTCTGACACTTTAATTGGCCCATTTCACATTTCTACCCCTCTACGTAGGGTCACGTAAAAGCTATACTTTTATTCCCAACATGGGAAAATAAGACAATAACGAGCTTTATAAACGCTGAATTAAATGGGGGGTGAAAAATCAGGGTACAACAGCCAGAATATAAGGATGTTACTATTTTGAAAAATATCCAAAGCAAAGTTGGACATGTCCAAAGTTACATGTAACTTACATATATGGTCCTTAGCCTTCTGCAGATACACCTTCTGTACAAGCCGAACATGGATTCGGATAGCGACACACAGTCAGTCACCTTTCCTGGTCAAACTCTTTCCTTCTGGTACTGTGTCTAGCAACCTATGATACCAAGCTACCGCGTGGTGGCGCCGTCTGTCCACCGCTGCCAGCCGGCAGTTTCAAATTCCACTGTCTCTTTGTAAGGTGAGGCTATGGAGTGTGGGAGGATGAGCCAGGAAAACTGAAGAGAAGGAGCTGCCAATAGATCACTCTAGAATTCCAGACAGGGTAGTGTGATAGCTTCAAGAGAAGAGTTTGCCTGCATAAAATAAAATTGAGAGCACAATGTGCGATTGCAGATAAAGAATAGAACAGGATTGTGCCGAAGTGATTGAAGGGTGGGAGGGGCATTTTTCTGCTGTGAAAGGGTGGGAACAGTGGGATCAAGATGTCAAAGTATTTTCTCCCCAAGTACCTTAGTGTCCTCAGGCTGGGTCTCCAATTCTCAGGCTAAAGGCCACTCTCCAGGGAGACCAGGCTGGGAATGCTGAGACCCAACTTGCTAGGCAGGGAGGAGGTCAAGATCAGTAACTTTGAGGAAGTAAGGGTCTCCCTAGGATGCTCCACGAGTCTGGGAGACTGAGTGCTGCCTGGGGCAGGTCTAGGCATTGCAAGAGCAGCTGCATGGAGGCTTGGCGGGAGCCAGTGAAGACAGCTTGCTTGTTCAAAGATGTTAGAGTGAACTATAATTAAAATGTTTCCATGTGAGTTCTCCGAGACTCCTCCCCGCCACAACAATGAAGTCTCCTTTGAAACTTCTCTACATGTAACCTGCAAGCATGCTTTCAATAATCTACAGGATGCACACCTGGAGTCCCAGCTACTTGGGAGGCTGAGGAGGGAGGATTATTTGAGCCCAGGAGGTCAAGGCTGCAGCAAGCTATGATTGTGCCACTGCACTGCAGCCTGAGCAACAGAACAAGATCCTGTCTACACACACACACGAACACACACACACACAATCTACTGGAGCAAAAGTAGAGGGGCTGCTTGGACAGGTAGACACACATGTAACGTATCTTACACATACAGACATGCTCATCTACTAGCTAATGTTGATGAATGACCAGGGAAATATGTCAATTGCCATTTTTCTTTCTAAATAAAGGGTTGCTTTGTTAACTAATGGCTGCAGTCTTAAATAATTGTTAATATATCAACATATATATGTATAAGCCAGGGGAAAGGATTTATCTGACTTACGATCTTTCCTCTTTGATCAGAGAGGCAAACATATATCTTAAAATTTATTTTGATGCCTCCATGTGTAATTTAATGAGCTATACTACATCCAAATGTAGACTAATCAACCATGCATCCTTTACCAAGTGTCTGGGTGTTGATTAGCATTAGCTGGTCCGGTCATATCTTGGGGATGTGTTTTGTGGACTATTCATGGCACACTAAAGTTCGCAGCCAGCCTCCTCTGCTGTGCACAGCCTGCTCTGGGATGGCTGCTGCACCTGTAGGTCAAGGCAGGTCCACAGACTACAAACGTCTCTTGACGCGTGCTTAGTCAAAGCTTAAAACAGGAAGTGGTATGTGAAGCTGAGTGTTTAAGCATAAACAGTCTTACTCTCCCTGCTGGTTTGAATGATGCCTGCCACTGAGTGAAGTGGGAGCTGAGGGCATGTCTCCTCTCCAGAGAACATGTTCTTTGAAGTGACGATACAGCAGAAAGGAAAACCGCTTAAGCATGCAATTCCCCCAAGCACATACGGTCTGAAGAATTCCTCTGTGATTGAAACAGAAAGAAACTGCTATGGGACCAGAACAGAAAGAAGCAAGCTGGGGCCAGGCACAGTGGCTCACGCCTGTAATCCCAGCACTTTGGGAGGCCGAGGCGGGTGGATCACGAGGTCAGGAGATGGAGACCATCCTGGCTAACACGGTGAAACCCATCTCTACTAAAAACACAAAAAATCAGCCAGGCGTGGTGGCGGGTGCCTGTACTCCCAGCTACTCGGGAGGCAGAGGCAGGAGAATGGTGTGAGCCCAGGAGGTGGAGGTTGCAGTGAGCTGAGATCGTGCCACTGCACTCCAGCCTGGGTGAAAGAGCGAGACTCCGTCTCAAAAAAAAAAAAAAAAAAAAAAAGCAAGCTGTGTTTCCCCTGAACTACAGGCCTCCCTCTGCTGGCTGAGAGTCTTCCTAATTCAGGAGACAATGACCTCTGAATGAACACCTTGGTGCAAGCTGACCTGGCCAGGTAGGGAGGTGGACAGAGGGGAAGGAGCTGGGGAGGGCTCCAGGAAGGTGAGGAAGTAACGGCGTCTGTACACCAGATGGCAGCAGCCACACACACATGATAGGCGAGGTGCCTGCCTGTCTTCTTCCCAGGTCAGAAACTCCTGAAGTGGGAACTGAAGACAGTGCCTTCTTGGAATAGTTCCTTTTCTTGTGGGTGGCTATAATGCCACAGGCAATGTTTATATGAAGCCTCTTGCTTCAACAAACAGGGCACAAGCAAGAGGTCATAAAAAAGACAGTTGGCCTCAGAGTATTTAATGATGAATCTGGGCTAAAAACAGGGATTGTGTCCACTAAATGAGGGTCTAACGCTTTCTGAAAAGGGTCAGAGAGCCAGGTGTGGTGGCTCACGCCTGCAATCCCAGCACTTTGGGAGGCTGAGGCAGGCAGATCACTTGAGCTTAGGAGTTCGAGGCCAGCCTGGGCAAACTCAATCTCTACAAAAAATACAACAATTAGCTGGGTGTGGTGGTATGTGCCTGTAGCCCCAGCTGCTTGGGAGGGATGCTGAGGTGGGAGGATCGCTTGAGCCCAGGGGGTCGAGGGTGCAGTGAGCCATGATTGCACCACTGCACTACAGCCTGAGTGACAGAGTGAGACCCTGTCAAAAAGAAAGGGAAAGGGAAAGGAAAGGAACAAAGGAACGGGGAGGTCAGATAGTAAATATGTTCAGCTTTGCAGATAGTAAATATTTCCAGCTTTTCAGCCTTAAGATTTCTCTGGCCATTATGCAGATCAGCCACTGTAGCACATAGGGAGCCAAAGACAATATGTAAACAAATGGGTGCGCCTATGCTCCAATAAAGCCTCCTTTCCAGAAATAGGTGTTGGGCCAAATTTGGCCCGCAGACCATAGTTTGCCAACCCCTCCACTAAACGAGTCATAAACTATCTGGCTCAGTTAGCTTGGTGCACGTGTACCCTGGGCCTGTACTGGGTAATGCTTTCCCCAATCTGTGCAAATAGAGTCCTTCTTCCCTCTCAGTTCACTCCACAGCACGAGATTAACCTACGTCTCCTTGTCACTTGGACTCAAATTCTCCCTTCTCCCTTCCACATGACAACAAAATCAGCTGGCAAACGCTGTCTGTGGGTTCTGTACGCAACAGCTCTTCCTGGGATCAGTCCTCATTCTCATGGTCATCACAACATCCAGTATCTTCTTCATTGCTGCTAAAACACACAGCAGTGGGGTGGGCTGTAAATATTCTTTTTCAGTTGGTGCATTCTTCACACTGGTTTATCTCCCCACCTGCTCTCCCAGATTATTTTATCTTAGCCAGATGCATGTTTGAGTTACCTCTTGGGTGATGTCTCTTGCCTGCATTGGAACTCCCCATAGTTGCCAACTTTTTGCTGAGTAATGCACCTGTTTCTTTCCTGCCTCAATCCAATCCTTTATTTATTTATTTTTATTTTTTTGAGGCACAGTCTTTCTATTGCCCAGGCTGGAGTGCAGTGGCACGATCACAGCTTTCTGCAGCCTCAACCTCCCTAGGCTCAGGTGGTCCTCCCACCTCAGGATCCAGAGTACCTGGGACTACAGGTGTATGCCACCCCACCTGGCTATTTATATATATATATATTGTAGAGACAGGGTTTCATCATGTTGCCCAGGCTGGTCTTGAACTCCTGGGCTCAAGCAACCCACCTATGTCAGCCTCCCAACATGCTGGGATTACAGGCATGAGCCACTGCAACCAGCCAATCCAATCCTTTAGACATACCTTCTCTAAAGCACCAGAAAATTCTATCTCAGTCATATCGGTTTGTCCACCAGCCCTGAAAGAACCTTGGCACCTACCTTGGCATTTGCTCAGAGTACTACCTGCCCTTACCATCCCCTTACCAAAGCAGACCACCCCTATGCTCCTGATGAAATGTAGACCATTCTATGAAGAGCCCTTGAGAGGAGCAAAAAGCTTGCCTGTCTTCTACTGGTTTCTTGGTCTGGCTTGGATCAAGCCCTTTGGAGCTTGGACTGTGTTAATCTTATGCCGCCTATGGGCTTAACTGTCGATTAATAAATTACTATGGGTATCTTTTCTGCTATTGACTTTCAACTATATCACATCGAAATCAAGACAATGTGGTCTGAATGGCATTGATCTTAGGGTATGTATTCTGACTCTCTCTGTGGCAGAGCACTCTAATCCATTTTAGGAACCCTCACGTGGCTTGAAATGAACGTAAGCTTTCTAATGACTGGGCTGGAGTTTATATATGTCCACCGCATGCATTTTGTTAACTTAATATCTGCGTCATCTACAAGTATCAGACAGGGACATTAAACTCCCCCACCATGACTGTGTTTCTCCTTGCAATTCTGATGATTTTTCCTTTAAACAGTTTGAGGCTTATGTTGCTAGGCGCCTACAAACGCAGCATCATGATGTCATTCTGGTACATTACTTCCCCTTTCCTTAAGTACTGACCTTTATCCCTTATCTGGCTTTCTGCCTTCAAGTCTGGTTTGTCTGAGACAAAAATGTAATACCTGCTTTCTTTTGATTAGTGTTTGCCTTGTATCTTTCTTCCTTTCAACTTTACCATGTCATATTTTAGGTGTGCCACTTATTAATCACTTAGAACTGAACATTTAAAAAGCAAAACCTCTTTGAAGAGATGAATTCCAACATCTGATGGCTGAATTATTTCACTTTGATTTTCCATCTCTCTTCCCAGTGTTTATTCGTTCATGCATTCTCACTTCCCTCCTCCATCCTATACCTCTCTCTCTCATTAGTAGTTGTCCTTTTAGATGCACTAGCATATTATTATTTTTTGAGACAAGGTCTTGCTCTGTCACCCAGGCTGCAGCGCAGTGGTGCAATCACAGCTCACTGTAGCCTTGACCTCTCAGGCTCAAGTGATCCTCTTGCCTCAGCCCCCTGAGTAGCTGGGACCACAGATGCACACCATGATGCCTACATGATTTTTTTATTTTTTATAGAGATGGGGTCTCCCATCTTTATACTCAGCCGAGTAATAGGAACTATAGGTGTGCGCCACCACGTCCGGCGAATTTTTTGTATTTTTAGTAGAGACGGGTTTTCACCATGTTGGTTGGGCTGGTCTCGAACTCCTGACCTCAGGTGATCTGCCCGCCTCGGCCTCCCAGTGCTGGGATTGCAGGTGTGAGCCACTGTGCCCAGCCAGCCATGCCCATTTCTTTATGTATTATTTAGGGCTACCTTGGCACTTCCACGACCGTCAGTCAAGCAGTTGTGACAGAGATTATATGGCCCACAGGCCATCTGGAATTTTAAGAGAAAGTTTGGCAGCTTCTACTCTAGAATGGCAGTTACTTTTTCTTGGCACTTTGAAGACAGCATTCCCCTGTCTTCAATTAGAGCTCAGAAATCTTCTGTGAGTTGAACTGTCGTTTCTGTGTAGAGAATCCGTCTCTGCCTCCGGTATCTCCAGATTCTGTCCCAGTCCCTGGTGGATATGGTTTGGATCTGTGTCTCCTCCCAAATCTCATGTGGAATTGTAATCCCCAATGTTGGGGGTAGGACGTGGTGGGAGGTGATTTGATCATGGGGGCGGCTTTCCTCCTTGGTGTCTTTTATAAAACTATTATATTATTATAAATCTATCCATTATTAAGTACTAAAAAGTGCTTTCATTTGTGCAATCTTATGAAGTTTTTTTTAAAAAAATAAACCTTTCATTTTAGATTAGCTTTAGGTCTACAGAAAAGCTCAAAGATAGTACAGAGAGTTCCTGTGTACCCTGCCCTCAGTTTCCCCTATCGTTAGCATCTCACTTTGGATGGAACATTTGTTACAACTAAGGAACCCATATTGGTGCATTCCTTTTTCTGTTTGTTTGTTTGTTTGTTTGTTTGTTTGAGATGGAGACTTGCTCTGTTGCCCAGGCTGGAATGCAATGGCGCGATCTTGGCACACTGCAACCTCCACCTCCCAGGTTCAAGAGATTCTCCTGCCTCAGCTCCTGAGTAGCTGGGATTACAGGTGCCCACCATCATGCCTGGCTAGTTTTTTGTATTTTCAGTAGAGGTGGGGTTTCACCATGTTGGTCAGGCTGGTCTTGAACTCCTGATCTCGGGTGATCCACCCACCTCGGCCTCCCAAAGTGGTGAGATTACAGGCCCTTTTCTTTTCTTTATTTTTTTCTTTTCTTTTCTTTTTTATTTTTTTGAGACAGAGTCTCACTCTGTTGCCCAGGCTGGAGGGCAGTGGTGAGATCTCAGCTCACTGTAACCTCTGCCTCCCGAGTTCATGTGCTCCTGCCTCTGCCTCCCAAGTAGCTGGGATCAAAGGCACCTACCACCACACCCGGCTAATTTTTGTATTTTTAGTAGGGATGGGAGGGTTTTGTAGGCCAAGCTGGTCTTGAATTCCCGACCTCAAGGGATCCGCCCGCCTTGGCCTCTCAAAGTGCGGGATTATAGGCGTGAGCCACGGCACCTGGCCATGTGCATTACTTTTAACTACACTATACAGTGTATTCAGATTTCACTAGTTCTTCCCTAACGTCTCTTTTCTGTACAAAGATCCCATCTAGAACAGCGCCTCGCATTTAGTCTCCTTCGTCTTCTCTGGACTGTTTCTTAGACTTCCCTTGTTTTGGGACCATCTTGGCAGTTTCAAGGAGGGCTGGTCAGGTATTTTGTCCCTCGGTTCGGGTCTGTCTGATGCATTTCTCCTGCAGTTTTGTTATTTCTAGTTTTGTGAGTGCTATCTTTCCTGCGCAGTGGCATGTTTCCCTATGTGGTTTGTCTCTATTTTATTTTCTATTTGAGTGTAAGTGTAACCGTACTTAAGAGTCCCCCTCCTTGCCCCCAGGCATCTGGTGTGGCTGGTTAGTGGAAGAGTTAGGGCTTTGTGTAGGTAAGGACTTTATGTTTGTTCCTGCTAGAGCCTGAAAGATTTCTATTATCCTAGGCCAGTATTTATGCTCTTTATTTGAGGTTTCTGGTACAAGATAGAGTATAAAAGTTTGTACCGTACACCCTTGTGTGATGCAGGTCTAGGGTTTTCCTACCCTGCACATCATTTACTACGCCCTATACCCCGTCTCTCTGTCCAAGATCCTGGAGAGAGGACAAGTTGCACATGCAAGTTCCTGGACCAGTAGGTGGAGTTTTATAGTCCCTTTTACAGAAGGTAACGCCTACAAGCCCTGGTCTTTAGGCTGGGCTGTTTCAGTTCCCTGACATCCAAGGGCAAGGGCACGGCTCCATCTGCTCCATAGGCAAGAGGTCCAACCCTCAGTCCTTTGAACCTCTATGAGGATCTGAAACCACCTACCGCGGTGTCTTTGATTTTTCCCTTTATTTCTAGCATCTGGCATTTCTTTCTCCTTAGTCCTTGGCTGTGTAGTAAAAACCATGTTTACTAGTTTGTTTGTTTGTTTGTGGTGGGACATCCATGTCAGCTGATCTCACCATGTTACTGGAAGTACTAGTGACAAATGTTCAGCTTCTTGGAAGAGTTTTTTCATACAAATTGTGTTTTCTGCAATGACTAGCAAAATATGGGACATATACCACTACTCACTAAAGAATGGGTGCATGAATGAATGAATGAATGAATGAGTGGAGACCAGGACTGCTCAGAAGATAGCTAAGCATCTGCAGCCTCCGTGGAGGCTGGACTGGCTGAGTCTGGGAGACTCTGGGCAGGCAGGGGCTGGTGCACAGTCCCCCTGCCTGGCACTCTGTGTCACAGTGGTCCTGGCCCCATGCGGCCTTATTCAATGCTGAGGACCACATGATTTCACCAATGGCTCATCCAACAGGGTTGCCTGTTCACTTTCTACTTTCATCATCTTACAGTGTCAGTGCCTTTTCTTTTCCCTCTTGAAAGAGGGAACTGAGAATGAGTGTGGGTGGATTTAGTGCAATTGATCAAGCCAAAGTCTCATCCTGGATTGCAGGTGGTCATCTAAGGCAAGATACTGCCTTGGTGTATGAACCCCATAGCAGCCTGTTTCTGCAGGGCTGGCTTCTCTGGACTCTACACACAAGCACAGATGCTGGTCCGAAAGCCCCAGCATTATGAGATAACTGGAAGCTGCAGCCCTTGACCTCCTTGTGTCAACAGGCACAACATTGGCCCCGACCTGCTATTAGTTGAGCATTCTACAGCCTTGCAGGGTGGCAGGCTCTGCCTGTCCAGGCTACAGTTCAGCACATACCTTTCCCTCTTGGCTACTCAAGTGGGAAATCCTCACTCTCCACTACCCTTTAGTCCCTATCCTCCCATGAAATCCTATGTGTAGTGTGAACTAAAGGCAGAGAAAGCTAACAAGCCTTGGCCCAGGGGCTGTTCTACATCTTGCCACCCAAGAAGAAGAGGGCAGACATTTAGAAAGGAGGGAATCACAAACTCTACACGTTTTTCAAAGTGGGGAGAATGGGCTAAAGGGTCTGCTTGAGGGAATGTTCTTCCCTCGTTCCTTCTCTGCGGCCTGCATTGCAGGGGTCCCCTGGCCCCAATACTCTGTGGACATAGTGGCAATGGCAGCACAGCTCCATCATTCCTGCCCCTCAGGCTGTGACAATAATGGGTCAGGTGTGGGGGCATATGGACCCTCCAGTGACGCTTGTATAGCAGAGGGTCTCGTGAGGCTGAAAACACCGAGGCCTGCTGCCCCGACTCCACCCCAGTTAGAGGATCCCTGTCGAGGGCTTTTATAACTGAGAGAGAATCTGTTTGGTCCGGGGAAGGGAGGAGCTGAGTTGGAAATATTTTTGCTCCACTTTCTTCCAAAATACTTATAAAGATTGGCAGAAAGTGCAGGTGACAGAACAGAAGAACATCGGAGTTGACATGATGATGTCGCGGGGGACGTGGTGCCACCAGACAGAGAGCCTGGCCTGTGAGTTCCATGCCTGGGGCATAGCTGTCACTTGCTGGGCACAGACCTCTGCAGCGTGTGCGGTTTCCTGTGCTCTGGGAGGACTTGGCCTTTGAATGTTTATAAGGTCACACCCTCTGGGCTCTTCAGCCCCGTGGATACTGCTTGACTCTGAAGTCTCTTGTGGTCTAGTGGAGTCAGGATCAAAACTGCTGTGCCAGGGGCAGAAGAGCTACATGCCCCCACCCCAGGCCCCGCGCTTAGAAGAGCAGTCTGCAGGATGTGACGAGTCATCATTAGCCCTTGTTTTGGGTGACATTTCTTACATTCTAAAGGCTCTGCCCTCCTTGTCTACCATCTCATGTGATTTTCACCATAAGCATCATTTTAATGAATGACTTGGGAGTCTGAGAGGCAGGAACATGAAGTTGAGAACAAGAAAAGTCTTGCCCTAGAACATTCCAGCCCATGCACACATTCGGGGCTTCATGGAGCAGGCACGCCTCTTAACGTACAGCCTTAGAATTCAGCGACCAGCAATGACTACATTTAACACACAGGGGCTCCACTTCAGCTGGGGAAACAGATGCAAGGAAGCGGCCTGAACACAGTCCTCAGGGTGCATAAACAGGCCCCACGCAGGCTTGGTAACCGGGGAAGGATGGAAAAGGGGTTATGTGAGAAATTCGTTTCTGACAGTCACGATCAATGGGTGCAGGAGGGAGTGCTATTTCCTTGGGGGAGTCAGGGAGAATATTTTGGGACTGCATCAGTCTGAAGACAGTGAATGAGCTCCAAGAGTGATAAACCAGTCGCCCTTGAGCCACTGCACTGAGTTATGTTTTAAAATAACTGTGAATTCAAGTACCTTTAGATAGTGCACGTGCTGTTTAAAGTTCGCCTTATTCCTCATGGTTCCCAGCTGTCTTCACCTGACTGTCTCCACCCATTTTGATGATCTTTTAGTCCCCTGAAGCCACTTGAGTTTGCTGCCTTCAGAGAGAAGGCTCCACCCTGCAGAGTGTGGCATTTATGGCTTTATGGGCCTGGGTGGACCATGGAGACCACAGCTGCACGATGTCTAGAGAACAGCATGTGATCCCAAGGCTGTGACCTTACCTATGCCCTGTTTATTTCCAGGCTGGTAGAAGAGCAAAGAATTTACAAGGCCCAGTGCTTCTGTATGGAAGGTGAGGGAAAACGCGGCATTGAGAGTGACGGCAGGGTTGGCTTGGTCAACTGGGTACAGTGGTGACAGGGAACCCTGGAGGAGGGGCAGGTTCTACATGACAGCAGATGGAGAAATATAGGAACATATTCAGAACAAAAGACTCAGCTGGAGCTTGACTTGGGTATCATCAGCAAACACATGGAAAATAAAGTCACAAGAACGGAGAAGACTGCCCAGAAATAGTGTGTTCAGTGAGAAGGAAGGATGCTCTAGATACAGGTCCCTGGGAACATCACCTCTTAAGAACAGGCCATAGGATGAGAAGCCCACCACCAAAGGGCCTTTCCAGGAGCAGGTGGAAAGAGAGAGGGAAACGAAGGGACCCCAGCATCAAGAAAGACAAAGGGAGGGCTTCAAAAAGGAAAGGCCTGAAGAGTGTCAGCGGCTGCCTTTGTTTTTTGTCGTTAGTCTTCACACCTTTGAAGTGCTTAGAGTACAGCTTGCGATTCTGTCCAAGCTTTGTTTTCAAAATGATCATCACGCACTTAATAGCTCAGTTGAAAGACTCCTCTCTTAGGAGACTCCTCTCTCAGGGATGGCCTTCACCGGACCCCATGCGGCCTCCATCAGTCTTGGTCCCGTGGGGCTGGGGTGCTGAACAATAATGCACAGACAGCCCACCCAGGTGACACGCACACCCGGAGCACCCCTGGGTGCAGAACCATGCTCTAGGGTCCCAGGATGCTGGCTTACCTGGCACTCTCAAAGGTAGCAGATGCCGTCTTTTCTATAGCCCCAAATCCAACTCCAACAGCGAGACCCTCTGAAATAGATGTAAGAAAAGCAAGAGGGGTTAGGAATATTTCCCCATAAGGAACATCACCGTCACTGTCACTGCATTAAGTAGGACTGCATGAGGCTGCCAGTCAAAGAAAATCATCGTAACAGCAGCTTAAACCCAGGGAAACTAAGGCATGGGGGCCAAATGGCTGCTGCCTGCTTCTCTATGGCCTGCAACCTAGGAATGATTTTTGTATTTTTTAAGTAATTGAAAAAACAATGACTATTTCATGATACATGAAAATTACATAAAATTTGGCCAGGCACAGTGGCTCATGCCTGTAATGCCAGCACTCTGGGAGGCCAAGACAGGCAGATCACCTGAGGTCAGGAGTTCGAGACCAGCCTGGCCAACATGGTGAAATCCCATCTCTACTAAAACTATGAGAGTTAGCAGGGCGTGATGGTGCACACCTGTAATCCCAGCGACTCGAGAGGCCGAGGCAGGAGAATCACTTGAACACAGGAGGTGGAGGTTGCAGGGAGCCAAGAGTGTGCCACTGCACTCCAGCCTGGGTGACGAAGTGAGACTCTGTCTCAAAAAAAAGAAAATTATATAAAATTCAAATTTGAGTGTCTGTAAATGAAGTTGTACTGGCACACAGCCATGCTCATTGGCTGACGAATTGTTTATGGTGGGTTTCATAGTATATGAGCACAGTTGAGTAGTTGGGACAGAAACTGTATGGCCTGAAATCTAAAATATTTACTATCTGGAACTTTCATAACCCCTGGCCTAAACACACAGGGCTTTATTTATTAGCTCATGCAACAGAAAGTCCAAGGTTGATACGGCAGCCCAAAGATGTCACTGCAGACATAGGTGTCTTTAGTTTTCATTTTTTTTTCCTTCATTCTCACCATTAGGTCCTCACAGTTGCAAAGTGACTGTGCTACCTCCAGGCATCTCAATTACATCCTAGGCAAGAAGAAAGTAGAAAGGTAGAAACCTTTCTTTAACAAGTCTTTGTCTCATTACTCTGGAAGGAACCTCTTTCCCAGCATCCCTCATACCTCTTCGGCCAGAACAGGAGCAAACGCCCATCCCTGGATCCATCGCAGCCTCAGGCCCCAAATACTGAGACTCCAGGACCGATTGAGGCCAGTCTCAATCCCTCTCTGGGGCTGGGAAAGAGTCTACCCTGCCCATGCTCCCTGAAATCAAGGGAGCCACCATCTGAATAAACTGGGGTCTTGTCAGTAGCAAAGGAGGAGGGGTGGCATGATCACCACCACCAGCATGCATTTTTATTTTTATATTTTTATTTTTTATTGAGAACGGAGTCTTGCTCTGTCACCCAGGCTGGAGTGCAGTGGCGCGATCTCAGCTCACTGCAAGCTCTGCCTCCCGGGTTCACGCCATTCTCTTGCCTCAGCCTCCCGAGTAGCTGGGACTACAGGCGCCCGCTACCACGCCCGTCTAATTTTTTGTATTTTTAGTAGAGATGGGCTTTCACCGTGTTAGCCAGGATGGTCTCGATCTCCCGACCTCGTGATCCGCCCATCTCAGCCTCCCAAAGTGCTGGGATTACAGGCATGAGCCACGGCACCTGGCCAAGCAAGCATTTTTATATGACTGCTCTTTGAAGAATATTCCAGCTTTCAAAGGAACCACCCTCATATGGTGCAGACAGATGCGGTCTACACTGATGGGGTGGCTGGAGTCGAGTGTGCAGCGTGGGGCTAGACAGGATGGGTTTTCACGTCCTTTCCTGTGGTACATGGGCTTGCCAAGTTCACTACCCACTCGCCTAGGGATCAGATGTGGGAGGATGATGCTGGTCTGCGTGTATTTGATGGAGCAGCGAGGGTCACGGAAGGAAATGGACCTGATCCAGTGGCCACGGACCAAAGGAGTGGAAGCACAGCATCAGGGCGCTTCTGACATCTGTGAAGAGGGCGATGATTCCCCTCGATCCAAACACGAAGGAGAACTACTGAATTACCACCACTGTTCAGGAGCAAGGCCAAGGGCTTTGGGGGTCAAATTCGAACTTTCTTTGAAGAAGAGGGAAGATATAAAAATCGACTGAGTGAGAGGAACTCGTTTTCTTTTGATTCATTGCCTCTTAGTACAGCGCATTTCTTTCTTGCGTCCTGTCTGTTTGAAGTGGGTCCAGGATGCTGGAATTGTGACACTGACTCCAGGAGACAGCTAGGGACAAGAAGGCAGCGGAGACTTATCCCATGTTCAGGTGAAAGTGCTCACCTGTGAGGCAGTCCGGCTCAACAAGAGTCCGCAATGGGGTCTGGAGCCCAAAGATCCTGCTAAGGAATAAGGTGTTCTTTTTTTTGCCTAATTTTACCTTTTGTGCTTGATCTCCTGCGGGGTCCTGATGGGATAGCTGTGATCACTGTAAGCTGCAGGTTGAGAATTTCGGAATTTTTTTTTTTTTTTTTTTTTTTTTTTGAGACACAGTCTCACTCTGTCACCCAGGCTGGAGTGCAGTGGTGCGATCTCGGCTCACTGCAACCCCCACCTCCTGGGTTCAAGTGATTCTCCTGCCTCAGCCTCCCAAGTAGCAGGACTACAGGCATGCACCACCATGCCCAGCTAATTTTTGTACTTTTAGTAGAGACAGGATTTTACCGTGTTGGCCGGGCTGGTCTTGAACTCCTGACCTCAAGTGATCTGTCTGCTTCAGCCTCCCAAAGTGCTGGGATTACAGGCATGAGCCACTGCACCCAGTGAGAATTTGGGATTCTGATTCCCTACCAAGTATCTTTCCAGTTATAAGAATTTTTATAACAACCAATGTCAGGACACAGAGTCCTAGGACAACAGAGGTGGAGGAAACTGCAGAGATCAGCCACTGTGACTCTTGGGCCACTGTCAGATTCAGAAGCCAGGTAGTCAGAGGGAGGTCTTTCCAAAACCAGACAGCAGCATCAAGCCTTCCGGGCCCGGCCTCTCAGCATGCACGTGCACACCCTAGCAGCCCACAGAGAAGGCTCCAAAACCCTCCCTTTAACAGCTCTGAGGCTGAAGGTGGCTGGCTGGAGTCAGCACCACCAGAGCAACCAGGCTTTAAAATCCATACGCATTTTTAAAAATTATTTTTTATTTACAGTGGACCCTTGAACAATGCAGGGATTAGGGGCGCCAATCCCTTGCACAGTTGAAAACCCACATATAACTTTAAACTCCCCCAGAAATGTTACTAATAGTCTAATATTGACGTTACCAAGAACATAAAGTCAATTGACACATATTTTGTGTGCTATATATATTATATACAGTATTCTTACAAGAAAGTAAGCTAGATAACACTTCTTATAGATAGAATTTCTTTCCTTTTCTTTTTTTTTTCTTTTTTTTTTTTTTTTGAGACGGAGTCTCTCTCTGTCGCCCAGGCTGGAGTGCAGTGGCGCCATTTCGGCTCACTGCAAGCTCCACCTCCTGGGTTCACACCATTCTCCTGCCTCAGCCTCCCAAGTGGCTGGGACTACAGGTGCCCGCCACCACGCCTGGCTAATTTTTTGTATTTTTTAGTAGAGACGGGGTTTCACACTGTGTTAGCCAGGATGGTCTTGATCTCCTGACCTCGTGATCTGCCCACCTCAGCCTCCCAAAGTGCTGGGATTACAGGCGTAAGCCACCGCGCCCGGCCAGAATTTCTTAATGTTAAGAAAATCATAAGGAAGAGAAAATACATTTACAGTGCCGTACTGTATTTATCAAGACCGTATGTTTACGTTGTCTGTTTATAAAGAGGAGTTGTGTGTCTGAAATGGCAGGCACCCACAGCTGCAGACCTCAAACTATGGTACATATCAAGCAAGTTCATTTTTTCTTATAACGTCATGACTTTTTTCTGCTTCTTGGGAGCACTTCCAGCATCCCTAATGGTACTTTGTATGGGTCCCATGCTGTTATTTCAAGGTTTACGATATTGCACTAAACATGATGAAAACTACGTAAGAACTGAGAGAGATCACTTTTTACGGTAATATGCAATTCACTGCAGAGATGAACTGCTCATGAGGAGATGCTCAGTGTCACAAGGCCATTTTTATTTTTATTTTTTATTTTTGAGACGGAGTTTTGCTATTGTTGCTCAGGCTGGAGTGCAATAGCGCAATCTTGGCTCACTGCAACCTCCGCCTCCCAGGTTCAAGCGATTATCCTGCCTCAGCCTCCCGAGTAGCTGGGATTACAGGCGTGCACCATCATGCCCAGCTAATTTTGTATCTTTAGTAGAGACGGGGTTTCTCCATGTTGCTCAGGCTGGTCTCGAACTCCTGACCTCAGGTGATCTGCCCGCTTTGGCCTCCCAAAGTGCTGGGATTACAGGCGTGAGCCACTGCGCCCCACCCAACAAGGCCTTTTAAGCAGACACCCGCAACACTTGAGCTCACTGCAACAGCAACAGGAGGTGGCTACAAAATTGTTACGTAGTACAGTGGGCTGTAGTTAATTCTATGTAGTTATGACTTAATATATCGTTTACAAAATGTTTTAATTTTTAAAAAAGTTTTTCATACAGATGGTCTCACTAAGTTGTCCAGGCTGATCTTGAACTCCTAGCCTCAAGCGATCCTCCTGCCTCAGCCTCTCAAAGTGCTGAGATTACAGGCTAACACTGCATCTTTATGTTTGCTTACATTTCTCTTCACTGTGAGTGGCACCATATATGATCTGTGTTTGTGGGTATAATTTTTGATAAATTTTAACTTTTTATAATTTGTGTATTTTTACAGTAATCAATGATAGACTAGACTAGTATCGACACATATATTTCACTGCAGGTATAAGGCTTATAGCCCAGTGTCTAGCATACAAAGGGCCACCAGTCCCCCATTTCCCGAGGCAAAGAATCACAGAGACGTTAGGATCTTGAAGAGGAGGCCTAATTTGGAGCCTAGAGGCCTAATGTGGAGCACTAGTATTTGCATTAAAATGACTAATTCAAATATAGGTGGGAACTGTCACCTCCAGTCCACAGATCAGAGAGGGAAGGTGATGGAAGCTGGTCTGAGAGACACAGGTGGGTTCTGAGTCCGAGGCCCAGGGTGTTGGTCCTTCATCACTCCAGGAATATATATGATGAAAGCCACAACTCAAGTATCAGAAAGGGGTGTGGATCCATGTTCAATATTTTAAGGTTTGCCTGATGGATGCAACATCATCAAAAAGAGGTAGGCAAGAATGAATACCCAGCCGGGTGCGGTGGCTCCCGCGCCTGTAATCCCAGCACTTTGGGAGGCCGAGGTAGGTGAATTGCTTGAGATCAGGAGCTCAATATTAGCCTGGCCAACATGGTGAAACCTTGTCCCTACTAAAAATACAAAAAATTAGCCGGGCATGGTGGCTCACATCTTTAATCCCAGCTACTGGGGAGGCTGAGGCTGGAGAATCGCTTGAAGACGGGAGGCAGAGGTTGCAGTGAGCCAAGATCGCGCCACTGCACTCCAGCCTGGGCGACAGTGTGAGACTCCATCTCAAAAAAAAAGAGTATCCTATGTGAGGTGGCTGACACTGGTGAGAGCTGAATTTCAGGGCAGGCTGCGATGGGTATGCCTAAGGGTTTCTGACATCCTTTCCGTTAGGGAGGAGGCAGCCTCGTTTCTGCAGCCTGAGTCGTGGGAGCTGCCCGTGTCCATGGTCATGAGAATATGAACTTCGAGAACATCTGACCTGCTGCCACCTGGCCAGTGTCCTGCCTTTGAGGAGTCCAGTATTTACAAGCCTGCTGTTCTCAACCTCGTTTGGCACTAACACACCCGAGACCATCAGTAACCGTGGGTCTGCAAGCCACAGATCTTCACCAGGGACCCTTGGGGAAAAACCAAGCAAACTATTTCCTGACACTAGATAGGCATATCCCTCCCTTTGAGAAAATTCACTTTCTAAAACCATAAACAACAGCTGGTTGACTCTTTTGTTAAAAATTTTCCTTTTTTTTCCTTTGTGTACACATTTAATTTTATTGTAACAAACAACTCGTACACTTTTAATGTTTAAAACTGAGCATCATCTTTCCTTTCCAGTGAAACAAAAAGAAAATTTAAAAATAAACAGGAATAAAATTACAATAGAGAATGTCAATTCCAAATAAGATCCTACAGGTTCTGCTGATTCTCCCATTGAGTGATGGGGCTCAAGTCATCATTAGGAGAGAATTTATTTTAAAAGTGTCATCTTAAACTGCAAGGATGTCTGTCAAATATCACAATTAAACATGCCAAAGGAGAAGCCATGTTTTCAAAATGCCCAAAAAATTTTCTTCTAATTAGTCATTTTAATGCAAATAATAGTGCAGCCCAGAGCACTAGGACCTGTGTTAATTATAATTAGCAAAACAATCGCTTGGAGTAGTTTAGCTCACAGCCTGAGCTTGCTGACTTACATAAATGCTCACAACAGCTTTGGGAGGTTGGGGAAGGGAGCACCCAGTGAGCAGATGAAGAAAAGGGCCTGCCCTAGGTGACCCAGCTGCGGGGGCTAGAGCTGGGCCGTGAACCGCAGTCTCTCATTGTTTCCTGCCCCCAAGTGTCCTCTGCTGCTCAGTTTGCTTGCAGCTTTCCCCCAGCTACAACATGGCCCCATGAGTAGTGAACACTGGCATCTGAGTCTCTGTACCCTGAAGAGGTTTGGAGCAAAGGGAATGCATTTTCCCTCCGGCCTATCCTGTACCTCAGGCCAGGCCAGTAGCAGGGGACAAAAGTTCACAAATGAGCATTCTGTGATGGTTTGCAAAGGAGCAGGTCCTTCCTCTCAGGTCTCCAGTGGCCCTGGAGGGAGAGAACCACAACTCCACGCTGCCTTAGGAGGCATCAGCCCACTTTCCCCCTGGATTTAGAAAGCGAAACAGGAAGAAGAGATCCTGGGGGAAGACAATGTATTTGTTACCGTGTCTGAAAACAGAGGTGATCCCCGAGAGCTATGCTCATGAGAAGGCAGGACACGTTAGTTATGCATGCAGAAGGAACACCAAAACGAGAATTCAGGCCGACACTGAAGATCAACAGACGGTAGAAAGAACTCACTGCAGGGAAAAGGAAAGGAGGAAAAATGCCAGCTGATGCTCATGCCCCCAGTATCCCACCTCGAGTGCAAATAGGAGAAACCCAACTCATACTGTGAATAAGTTCTTGCCCCTTTACACAGCTACTGCCATTAGCTCAGGGAAAATGAACTGCCTGGCCTGGGTTAGTAAGTCCGACTGAACGCAGGGTGACGCAGAGTCTGGAAGACAAACTTGAACATAAGCACCAAAGCGGAAGGAGCTCGCTCCAACCTCCTCCTGGGGCTGGAAGGCGGCTCTGCCTGCCTCTCTCCACCTCCCCATTGCCCTTGCAACTCCATCCCTCCATGGCCTCCTCTGCGGAAAACAGTAACAAAAAGGGCATGGGCTTTGGTTGAGATAAACCCAGGCTCAAATCTTAGTATATTATTTAAGGTTCTTGCAAAAATGAAAGGAGGATAACACTGCTTTGCTTACAGGATGGCTGTGTTAAATGAAATGTACCTGACAGGCCTGCTCAGGGTTCCTCACTATTGACATTTGGTAGTCGGGGACTATCCTGGCCACTCTAGGGTGGTTTGCAGCATCCCTGGCCTCTACTCACTAGATGCCAGTAGCACCTCCTGTCCCAGTTGTGACAAAGATGTCTTCAGAGGTTGCCAAATGTTACTTTTCTTCTCTCCCAATGAGGAACACTTACAGAAAAAAAAAATTAAACTATTATATCAATAGAACATTCTTAGAGTTTAAGTCAGTGCTAGGAAAGCAAACAATAAAAACCAAGTGTTTTCTTTTTCAATGGAGCCATAAGCAGCTCTTACTTTTAAGGGCATGGGGTGGAGTTTGCACTCTTCTTGCCCAGTTCTGGAGGCTGAGAAGTCTGAGATCAAGGTGCCCGCAGATTTGGTGTCTGGTGAGGGCTAGCTTCCTGGTTCACAGACTGGGGGTTCCTTGCTGTGTCCTCGTATGATAGGAAGGGTGAGGGGGCCTCTCTCTCGGGCTTCTTTTATACAGGCATTAATCCCACTCATGAGGGCTCCAACCTCAAGGCCTAATCACCCCCCCAAAGCCTCACTTCCTGATACCATCGCACTGGGGGTTAGCATCTCAGCATACACATCTTTTCTTTTTTATTTGAGATGCAGTCTTGCTCTGTTGCCCAGGCTGGAGTGCAGTGGCACAATCTCAGCTCACTGCAACCTCTACTTCCCTGGTTCAAGTGATTCTCCTGCCTCAACCTCCTGAGTAGCTGGGATTACAGGTGTGCACCACCAGGCCTGGCTAATTTTTGTATTTCTAGTAGAGATGGGGTTTCACCACGTTGGCCAGGCTGGTCTTGAACTCCTGACCTCAAGCGATCTGCCTGCCTCGGCCTCCCAGAGTGCTGGGATTACTGGCATGAGCCACTGCACCTGGCCTCACACATTTTTGAGAAACACGAATGTTCAGACCACAGCACCTGACATTTATGGGCATTGGTAATGAGTGGATGGGAAAGGGCACCTGTACAGGGTAGCTTGAGAAGTGCAATCACCTTGGTTCGGCAGAGCCCGCTGCTGGGGCAGAAATGGCCCACTCAGAGGTGCTGTGGGGACATTCTTCTCTTCCTGCCAGACTATGCTCCCTGGGATACGGGCCCAGCTGTCAGATCATCTCAGCAATGAGAGGGGCTTCTAAATAGGATACAGTTGTTTCGGGGTGGTCAGATCAGGGGTAGGAACTCCAGGGCTGTCATTCCCCTTATTCTGGACTTGACCCAGACCTCATGGCAGCTCATGAATGCATTCCTCTTGGGTGGTTTTCTCACAGGGTATCCCTTCTGGGCTCACAGGCTAACTAAAAGCTCAATCTTTCCCTGTATGCTGTTGTGAAGCCACTATTCTCAGTCCTGTGCCTGTACCATTAATTCTTTGTCTCTTAGGGCATTATGTGGATGTCACTAAATCTCTCTGTTCCACGCCATTTGTTCTCCAACTGGGCCTCTGGTTTAAGCACTCATAGTATCAGTTTTAGAAGTTATAGCCAGAAGAAGTCTAGAAAATATCAATGCAAAGGCCACGCAGAAAATAAGCGGTGATGCTACGACTTTTCCTCCTTGATTTAAAAAAGTATTTAAATTAAGATAAGCAGATAAGACCCTGTGGAGGCTTAATGAATATTAAACACTGCCACTACCACCACCAACAAACCCAAAAGGTGGAGAAATGACGAGTTATGGGATGGCTTATTCATTTCCATCTCCCCTAAAGACAGAGTAAGAGAAAAATGACTTAAATTACAGTTAGACGGATTTAGGAAAGAGGCAAAAATATGCTTGAGAAAGGAGGGCTTTGAAACATATGATAAAGAAACTGAAGGAAGGTCAAGGGTGTCCTTCTCTGCATGAAGAGTGTTCTCTGAAAGTGGGAGCTACTCCTAAGTCAGGGATGACTGGGATGGGGAGAGAAGGTGGGTTAGGAAGAACAGGGCAGGTAGCCTCATAACATCCCTCAGGCCAGATGACACTTCACCAGTAAATACGGGCTCAGTTCTAGGAGCAAGGCTGAACATCCACATGTACATTCTCAGGTCCCAAAAGGCACTCATTAAAAGACAGAAAAATAACCACGTTGAGGGGTCAGGTGTGATGGCTGACACCTGTAATCCCAGCAATTTGGGAGGCTGAGGCAGGAAGATCTCTTGGGCCCAGTTCAAGACCACCCTGAGCAACATAGCAAGACCCCATCTCTACAAAAAATTAAAAAATCGGCCAGGTGCAGTGGCTCACACCTATAACCCCATCACTTTGGGAGGCCAAGGTGGGTGGATCATGAGGTCAGGAGATCGAGACCACAGTGAAACCCCATCTCTACTAAAAATACAAAAAATTAGCCGGGCGTGGTGGCGGGTGCCTGTAGTCCCAGCTACTCAGGAGGCTGAGACAGGAGAATGGTGTGAACCTGGGAGGCGGAGCTTGCAGTGAGCTGAGATCGCACCACTGCCCTCCAGCCTGGGTGACAGAGCAAGACTCTGTCTCAAAAATAAAATAAAATAAAATAAAAATTAGCTGGGTGTGCTGGTGTGCACCTGTAGTCCCAGCTACTAGGGAGGATGAGATGGGAGGATCACTTGAAGCCAAGAGTTTGAGACCAGCCACGACAACGTAGTGAGACCCTGTCTCTACCACACACAAAAAAATTGGCTGGGTATGGTGTCATGAACCTGTGGTACTAGCTACTCAGGAGGCTGAGGAGGGAGGATCGTTTGAGCCCAGGAGGTCAAGGCTGCAGTGAGCTATGATCGCACCACTGCACTTCAGCCTGGGTGACAGAGTGAGACTCTGGCTCTAATTTAATAAACAAAACTAAAAACAAAACATGTTGAAACATCTATTGCCGGAGTGGACAATGGGGGCTTTGGGGACAGGGTGTGCCCACCTCCAGCTGCATCAGGAGCCTCTGACGTGCTGGACAAGCTCAGATTTATTTAATATTTCCATTTGAGACAGAATCTTGCTCTGTCACCCAAGCTGGAGTGCAGTGGTGCAATCTCAGTTCACTGCAACTTCCGCCTCCCAAGTAGCTGGGACTACAAGTGCACACCACTGCACCCAGCTAATTTTTGTATTTTTAGTAGAGACAGGATTTCGCCATGTTGGCCAGGCTGGTCTTGAACTCCTGACCTCAGGTGATCTGCCCACCTCGGCTTCCCAAAGTGCTGGAATTACAGGCGTGAGCCACCGCGCCTGGCCAAGGACAAGCTCGGCTTTGATTCCTTGTCTGTCCCAGCCTGTCTGGGAAGTGTCACTAAACTGGGAGAGGACAACACACTAGGGACGGGAGCAATGTCACGTAGCAGGTATTTCCTGGCCACAGTCTATCAGGAGAGCCAACTCACAGGCTTAGACACACCATGGGGCAGGGCTGCTGTCTTCATTCTCACTCTGAGCCCCAAAACTTAGCTGAGCCTTCTGGGGAGACTAGCTGGCTGATGATTTGCTGATAACCCTGCATGGCCTGTCTTTGGTTGCAAAGGTCTAGCAGGAAGCAAAACGAAGAAGGCAGGGACTCTGATCATATTACACAATTGTTAAACCAAATGTTGGTAGAACCAGCCAGGTATTATTGCCAAGGAATCCCTGTGGAGTCTGTTAGAGGCTGTATAAAGGATGGAAATTTACCAACTTATTTTCTTGAAAAAGTAGTTTGATGCAGTTTTCCAGTATGGATTACTAATCCTGCTATTTATATTGGAAAAAGATACATGTGGGGAAAGATGAAAAATAGAAGTGTTCTAGAAAGGTTGACTTTAAATCAAATTCTTATCAATAAGGCCGGGTGCAGTGGCTCACGCCTGTAATCCCAGTACTTTGGCAGGCCAAGGCGGGTGGATCACCTGAGGTCAGGAGTTCAAGACTAGCCTGGCCAACATGGGAAAACCCCGTCTCTCCTAAAAATACAAAAATTAGCTGGGCGTGGTGGTGGGAGCCCGTAGTCCCAGCTACTTGGGAGGGTTAGGCTGGAGAATCGCTTGAACACGGGAGGTGGAGGTTGCAGTGAGCCGAGATCATGCCATTGCCCTCCAGCCTGGGCAATAGAGGGAGACTCCATCTCAAAAAAAAAAAAAAAATTCTTATCAATAAAGTCATATCCTATTGTTTATTAAGAAATATTGACAATTGAAGATACTCTAACATGAATCCCCTTTGTAACTAAAATAACTACTTCCTAATTAATGTTGACAAGTGTGCTTTTTTGGCATATCTGATTGTTTCACGTTGGGATCCCTCTGAACAGTGACAGACCCAGAAAATGCTATTCTCCAGTCATGGCTGCCGACTTAGAGTTGAGCCTGACTCCAGCAGACTGCGGAGACACAGGCAGTGCCTCGTTTGTATGACTGAAGACAGCCACATCTTCAAACAACAGGTGAAGGCATCTGGTTAAACACCCACATCTCGGAGTCAATTTCAATTTGCTTTAGTTCTCAATAACCAGACAAAGATCAGATCTCTGTGTTTCCTCAGAGAAAAAGGGAGAGAATGTCTATACTGGCATGGAAGATTCCGAGCTGTTCCAACCAACAAGCTCCGTGTCATGCCCAGATGCACGCCTCTAGCCAACTCCCCCGACCTTGCACCATGGTCGTCCACACCTGGGTTTGCCCTGAATCTGAAGAAGTATATCTGCAGGCCCAAGGACAGACCAAGTACGGGAGAGGGGCCAGAAAGGGCACCGCAGTCTACTCTCCGGGCCTCTTTCTGCCGAGCTGAGCACATGCAGTTGTTGGTTTTTATTTATTTATTTAATGAATAACTGCTTATAACCAAGGGCGTTGTTAGTTTTGAGGTCAAGGGACTAAGCAGAAGCAAAGAGGCAGGTGAGGTAGGTTCTGACTCAGTGGGGGAACCTGCCGTCAGAAGAGCTGCCATCTTGGAAGACACAAAAACTCAAGATTCCCTCTGCTTTGCCCAGCAGGGAATTATCATGAAATCCCTGTGCCCTTTGAGTGGGGAGGGCTGCTATCTGTTGCTCCCAAACACTCTGTTCCACCAATGAAGCCGTGGTGTAGAAAAGCTTGCAACCCTGTAGCAAAGTTCCTTGACTCCGAAGTCAGAGCCTCATCAATCACCTGGCCACTGGGCTTCCTCTCCCTACGTCCAAAGTCCACAGCAGGCAGGGAAGTGTCTGGATCTGACAGATTCACTGTATGAAAGTGGACAGGCTTATGTTCTGGGGAACCTTGTATGTTCACAACAAAGTCCTCTGGGAGGCTTAGAAAGCAGGGACAACCTAAGCAGCTCTGTAAATATGAGGACACAGGACGAAGGAAGCATGAGGCAATGAGTAGTGTGGTCAGATGGGAATTATTTTTCCCAAGACAAGCCTATTTTGTGATAAGTGGGCCCTGGGCAGCAGAGGTGGGCAGGCTCTCTGGTCCCCTTGGGAAACCGGGGCTGCAGATGGAGGCTTTGCTAAGTGCCACCCCACCCTAGACAGTGGGAGCAGTCCCCAGCCCCACACTGCACACCGAAGGCAGGAGGTCTCTAATCACTGGTCACAGGGATCTCTCTGCTTGATCCTAGGAAAATGCTGCCTCTGAGGTGGGTGGACCATTCCAGGAGGAAGAGGGGAAAGCATGGCTGAAAGCACCTCTATGACTACAGGCTCAGATTAGTAAAACACTAGATGGAAGTTGTACCAGGAATTCAGCCACACATCCCTCCTGGCTGGGAAGGCCTGCAGCTGAGAGCACACGCACAAAGAGACACAGGCTCCATTGGCCCAGCCTCTCACCTGGCTCATGAAAAGATCAATGCCAGGAGTTCTCCACAAAGAGACTGGGGATTCCTGGGGCAAGGCACAAGCCAGATGGGTCGGGGAATCAGGTGAACCTCTGCAGCAGGTGGGTGGCGCCCATTCTGTGCCCCTTGGGAGCCAAGAGAGTCACCCTGGGAATTATCCCATAAGAGGGTCTCACATCCCCAGGAGGTGGATGGCCACTGATCCCTGCTATTCCTCCCCCAAGTTCACATGAAGAGGTCGTGCAGTCTGGGTCCCAGGTTGGACCCGACTGCCTTGTCAAAGGGAAAGGCAGCCTAGGGCCAGATACCTCGGAACCACAACCACATCGCCTGTGATTGGAGCCTCACCCCATCCCACAGGCCGTACATGGGCATCATGAACTCTAGCACACGCTTGACTATGGAATACCTCTGGAGGTGGGGTGGGGGGTGGGGAGGACTTATTTATGTTTTTGTAATTTGCATGTTCTTGAGGGCCTAAAAAAACTGGAGGAAAGGATTTTTTTTTTAATTCCCTTGGAGGACTTTCGAACAAAATTAGACTCTGGCAGTTCCTTCAGGATGATGAATAACCTAAGATACAGGTTCATTTATCACTCCCCATATGTGATTCCCACCAAAGTATTTCTAAAATCCAGGCAAGAAAAAGATTCTGAAGTCTCAGATCACTAGTATGTTTTGCTACATGGAGGGCAGGCATCACACCACAACGTATGTATCCAAGGGAGGGAGGGGCATTTTTTCCTACAAGCAGAAGTATTTCAATTGTTAATGGAGGGAAAAAAAAACTGCCTTCCTTACACATCCCAGTTCAGCAATTGTCAGGTTTCAGGTGTCAGACGGCAGCCTGTCAGCGCCTTGGGGTAGGCCCCGTGTGGTCATGGCCTTGCTGGTCATGCCAAGATGATGTCTGAGAAGCTGGCATTATGGCTTAGCTCAAAGAGAAGGCAGGAGGCTGTGCATGGTGGCTCACACCTATAATCCCAGCACTTTGGGAGGCCAAGGCGGGAGGATCACCTGAGGTCAGGAGTTCAAGATCAGCCTGGCCAACATGGCAAAAACCCCGCCTCTACTAAAAATACAAAAATTAGACGAGCGTGGTGGTGGGCGCTTGTAATCCCAGCTATTTGGGAGGCTGAGGAATGAGAATCACTTGAGCCCAGAAGGCAGAGGTTGCAGTGAGCCAAGATCACACCACTGTACTCCAGCCTGGGCGACAGAGTGAGACTCCATCTCAAAACAAAAAAGTGAGCGTACAACATTGGTGTGCTAACATATGATTCTCTATATAATCAGGTTGCTAGAAGAAGGTAAGGAAAAACAATCCTAAAGCTTCAACCTCTTCCCATTTGAAGAAGACAGTTCTAAGAATCACGGCCCCCATCCTCTCATCATCTAGGTTTTAATTAGGTTCTTTCCTTCCTTCCTCCCTTTCTTATTACCATTTTTAATTGTGATAAAATATGAATGAATAACATGTAATTGAGCATCTTCCTCATTTTTAAGTGTACATTCATTGGCATTAAGTGCAATCACTTTTGTACAGCCATCGCCGCCACCCATCTCCAGAGCTCTTTGGTTTTTTTTGAGACAGAGTCTTGCTCTGTCCCCCAGGCTGGAGTGCAATGGCATGATCTCAGCTCACTGCAATCTCCGCCTCCTGGATTCAAGCGATTCTTGTGCCTCAGTGACCCCAGTAGCTGGGAGTACAGCCATGCATCACTATGCCCGGATAATTTTGTAATTTTGGTAGAGACAGGATTTTGTTATGTCGGCCAGGCTGGTCTCGAACCCCGGGCCTCGAGTGATCCGCCTGCCTTGGCCTCCCAGAGTGCTGGGATTACAGGTATGAGCCACTGCACCCGGCTCCAGAGCTCTTTTTATCTTGCATAATTGAAACTCTCCACCCGCTGAACCCAGATCCCTATTCCTCCTCCTCCCTCCCACAGCCCCTGGCAACCATCCTTCTACTTCCTGCCTCTGTGACACTGACTCCTCAGGTGTCTCGCAGAGCACTCACACAGTATCTGTGATGCCCTCTTTCTTATGTCATATTATCCCCTTGTGTCCCTTCTTCATTTTGTCAGGGGGCCTCCTTAACCTCCTACGGGATGTGTGGGTGATAAACTTCTGAACCCTGACATAGAAAAGAAAAATTTTGATTTTTCTCTGTGACTTAATAGCTTGACTTGAAAGTGCTACATCCCAAGTTACCTCTCCTTAATATCTTTTTTCCGTTTTTTCTTTCTTAAGATAGAGTCTCGCTCTGTCACCCGGGCTGGAGAGAAGTGGCGTGATCTTGGCTTACTGCAGCCTCCGCCTCCCGGGTTCCAGCAATTCTCCTGCCTCAGCCTCCCAGGTAGCTGGGATTACAGGCACGCACCACCATGCCCAGCTAACTTTAGTATTTTTAGTAGAGATGGGGTTTCACCATGTTGGTCAGGCTGGTCTCGAATTCCTGACCTCAGGTGATCTGCCTGCCTCAGCCTCCCAAAAGTGTTAGGATTACAGGTGTTAGCCACCATGCCCGGGCCTTAATATCTTTTTTCTTTTTATTTATTTTTAAGACAGGGTCTCACTCTATTGCCTCAGCTGGTCTCTAACTCCTGGGCTCAAGTAATCCTCCTGCCTTGGCCTCCCAAAGTGCTGGGATTACAGGCATGAGCCATGGTGCCTGGTCTGCTCAATGTCTTGAGGGTATTGTTCCATCATCTTCCAGTATCTGATGCTGCTGCTGAAAAGTCTGATGCTAATTCCATTCTCATTTCTTTGTATTTAAGAAGACTTTTCTCTCTGGAAGCCTCATCAATTTCATCTTTGTTTCTGGAGTTATTGTTGGTGGTGGTGTTGTTTTGATTTTTGAGATAGGTCTCACTCTGTGGCCCAGGCTGGAGTGCAATGGTGCTATCATGGCTCACTGCAGCCTTGACCTCCTGGGCCCAACCAATCTTCCCACCTCAGCCTCTTGAGTAGCTGGGACCACAGATGCATGCCACCATGCCCAGCTAATTTATTTTTAGTTTTTGTAGAGACCGTGTCTCCATATGTTGCCCAGGCTGGTCTCGAACTCCTGGACTCAAGTGACCCTCCAACCTCGGTCTCCCAATGTGCTGGGATTACAGGCATGAGCCACTGCTTGTTTTCAGAGTTTTGAGATTCATCAAGATATTTCTGAGTTGGGGTATTTTCTCCATTCCCACTATTCAGCATTAGGTGGTCTTTTAAATCTACAAGCTTGTGCTTTTTTTTCAGCTCAGGAAAAATTTCCCCACATGCCTGCACTCATACCTTACATCTTTGACTTTGTGTCTGGGAACTGGAGAATTGTCTTCTACTTAACCTTCCAGATAACCAGCTTGGCCTTTCATTCAGAATATTCTAATGAATCTATCCATTTAACTTTCTAAAAGAATTCTGGCAATTATACGATATGATTAATTTTCAAGAACTCTTTCTTATTCTCTGATTATTCATTTTTATCACAGTCAGTTCTTGCTTTATGAGCATGATAAACATGCTCTTGAATCTCCAGCTGAACATACCGCTTTGAATTTTTATGTTCTTCTGTCTCCTGGGCTCCCTGTTTTCTCCAGAGTAGGTTGTCCTACTTACTTCAGTCCCTTTTTTTCATTCTTTGGGTTTTTCTCAGGTGTCTGGGGATCTGTTACCTTCAGAGCACATTCAGGGAGGCGGGTTGACATTGACGATAGTTGGAAAGGGCATTCTCCAGGGTTGTACAAGTCTGTTTCCCTAACAGGCCTCCCTGACAACTCTGAAATTCCATTTCAAAGTATTTCCTTAAAGAACTATAAGTAGAACTACCACTGGATCCAGCAATCCCACTACTGGATATCTACCCAGAGGAAAAGTCATTATACAAAAACAAAAACAAAAACAAAAAAAACCTGCACACATGTTTATAGCAGCACAATTCACAACTGCAAAAATGTGGAACCAGCCCAAATATCCATCAGTCAACAAGTGGATAAAGAAACTGTGATATGTATATATGTACATATGTGTATACACACACACACACACACACACACACAGTGGAATACTACTCAGCCATAAAAAGGAATGAATTAATGGCATTTGCAGCAACCTGGTTGCGATTGGAGACTATCATTCTAAGTGAAGTAACTCAGGAATGGAAAACCAAACATCATCTGTTCTCACTCATAAGTGGGAGCTAAGCTATGAAGATGCAAAGGCATATGAATGATACAATGGACTTCGGGGACTTGGGAAAGGGTGGGAAGGGGGTGAGGGATAAAAGACTACAAATTGGGTTCAGTGCATATTGCTCGGGTAATGGGTGCCCAAAAAGCTCACAAATCACCCCTAAAGAACTTACTCATGTAACCAAACACCATCGCTTCCCCAAAAACCTATGGAAATTTTTTAAAAAATTAATTGAAAGCTTAAAAAAAAAGATTATAGCTTCAACTTAGCAGTTGGGCTACAGAGGATGAGGAAGGATGAAAGAAGACAGGGAAAGAGTGTGGGAATCATAAAGATAGGTGCTGTGGGTATTTAGATTCCACCATTACAGCACTGGAATGATGGGACAGTGGATTCCTTATGTGGCTCCCTCCTAAGCAGAAACACCAGGGGTGCCGGGCAGCAGCCAGGGTGACACATGCCAGGAGCAAGTAGCAGGAAGTGCAGAGCCAACCTTGGGAGCAGACCAATGCTGACACACGCAGGATGCAGTGATGATGCAGAGAAAAGGAGTGTGTGCAGGTGTGGTTTCAGACACATACACAAATGCAGTGATGGTGTGAGCAAAAGGGAGTGTGCACATGCAAGCATGCCCGTGTGAGTGTGCATGCACATACACAAATTCCCACACAAGCATGCACAGAAAGAGACTTGGAGATGGCCTTCTAAACACACAAAAACAAAAGTCTAAATCAGTCTCTTAAGTCCTGAAACACTAGACCATCCTTACATGAAACCTGCCTTTTTGTATCCACAGGACAGCCCTAACAATTAGGCAGGGCCAGTGTGTCACAGGGACACTCCCAGGACTGGTCTCTGATTAGGAATGTCAAGCTCAGTGTGGCCCATGAACAAAGATGGTGAGGGAAGAGAGAGAACTGCTAAGAGGTGGTTTGAAACCGGCTTTCAAACAGCTGCTGGGATCACAGATGTGAAATGAGGAAAGGTCTGTGAATTTGTCTGGAAATGAAGGAAACCTTTGCAAGTAAAGTGCTAGTGAAGACATGGATGAAAGTCAGATTGCAAAGGAGTGAACAAGGGCAACGAAATCGGGAGGCGAAGGCCATATAGCAATGGAGGGACTGGGCAGAGAAGGTGGAGCAAGTTAGGGCTAAGCCTGTCAGGAGTGAGCAACAGTGTCTTTAAAACCCACATACAAAAGCAGGAAACGCCGATGCCAGGGGAGTTGGGAGGATGACCACTGGTCTCCATAGACACCGGCAACAGGTCAATGACAGCTGCCAATCAAGGTACCATCCAGCAAGGGTGCAGGCAAGATAATCTCATAAATCACTGCAAAACACTTGGTAAATTTAAAGTCAGGCATAAATGCCAAATATAAATAAAATATGCAACTCAGGCAGCAAGGTGCTCTAAGCCTAGAGGCCTTCTTTTAATTAATGTCAGATTTGATCCAAGACATTCTCAGGATAGATGGGCAGGCAGGTGCTCAGAGAATCCCGCCCTGTGGGACTGGCCTCCTCCCTGACAAGCTTCACCACCAGGCCCCAAAATTCAGGACACAGGGTGCTTCTCTCCTCAGCTGCCACCACGTGGAATCTGCTCTCCCCACTGGTAGATGCAACCCTGTGATTTCTGGGAGGGAGATGCCAAACTGAACTAGGGTAGCTCTGGAGAGCTGGGAGCTAATAGTTGGCTGACAGTGGAGGGGAACGAGCCAAAGGTTGACGCTGTTCCAATCCCAATATGGGTAACGTTTGAAAATGGAGGTTAGCACCTCACACCCATTAGGATGTCTACTCTCGAGAAAACAAAAACAACAGTGTTGGCAAGGATGTGGAGACACTGGAACCCTTGAGCACTGTTGCTAGGAATGAAAAATGGCACAGCCAGTGTGGAAAACAGTTTGGTGGCTCCTCAAAAAATTAAAAATAGAATTACCATATGGTGATAGCAGTTGTGACGTTCCTGAGGTTCCGTTTTCTGTCTCTGCCAAATATTTCTGTTATGGGAAGTCCTGATTCACAAGGAGGTGGCCATTCTACTTCCGGATACATACGTCAAAGCACTGAAGGCAGGGTCTCAAAGAGAAACTTGCCTACCTACGTTTACAGCAGCACTGTTCACAGCAGCTCAAACCTGGAAGCAATCCAAGTGTTTATGGATGGATCAACAGATAAGCAAAATGTGGTATATCCACACAATGGAATAGTATACTGCCTTAAAAAGGAAGGAAATGCTGACACATGCTATAACATGGCTGCACCTTGAGAATATTATGCTAAGTGAAATAAGCCAATCACAAAAAGACGAATACTATATGATTCCACTTACGTGAAGTACTTAGTCAAATGCATAAAGACAGAGAGTAGAATGGTGGTGGCCAGAAGCTGGGGAAGTGGGCATGTGGATACTGTTTAATAGGTATAGAGTTTCCATTTTACAAGATAGAAAGAATTCTGGAGGTGGATGGAGGTGATGGTTGCACAACATTATAAATGTATTTAATAATCCAAAACCACAGCCTTACAAATAGTTAAGATGCTAATTTTGTTATGAGTATTTTACCACAATTAAAATATTTGGGGAGAAAAAAAACTAAAATGAAGGCTAAGGTTTAAAAGTGGTGCAATGGCCGGGTGCAATGGCTCATGCCTGTAATCTCAGCACTTTGGGAGACCGAGGCAGGTGGATCACGAGGTCAGGAGTTTGAGACCAGCTTGGCCAACGTGGTGAAACCCAGTCTCTGCTAGGGAAAAAAAAAAACAACAACACAAAAATTAGCCAGGCGTGGTAGCGGGTGCCTGTAATCCCAGCTACTAAGGAGGCTGAGGCAGGAGAATCGCTTGAAACCAGAAGGCGGAGGTTGCAGTGAGCCGAGATCACGCCACTGCACTCCACCCTGGGAGACAAAGCAAAACTCCGTCTCAATAAATAAATAATATATAAAATAAAAGAAAAGAAAAAGAAAAAAGTGGTTCAAGGTTCAAGGCCTGAAGTGGGAGCTCACACTAAACTCTTAGGGGTAAGAACAGGTAAGACCCGATTCAAGTAAAGACAGGAATCACATGAGCCAGGACATGAATTTGACTCAATGACCCTGAAGATGGCGGCCCCCTAGGATGCTGTGATGACTCAATTGAGTTTCTCCTTCAGAGCTGCTCCCAGTTATTTCCTGGTGGTGGGAAAGGTGGGCGCTGAGTCTCTCCCATGCTCTCCTAGAGCATCACTGCTGAGTAAGGATGGTCCAGGGGTTGGGACTGCCTATGGTTGAGAGGACAGTTTGGGTTGTGGGACAGCTTTTTGTCTCCCAGGGCAATGAAACCTGCCTTATGCCACCATTAGTGACAGGCACTCCCACCATGGGGCCTTTGCCCATGCCATCACTCTATTCTCTGTCTGGCTCTTTTTTTTTTTTTAATCCCTTCCTGCCTACTTTTCTTCCCCTGGTCACTGGCTCCTCATGCTTCATTTCTCAGTCTGGAAGTCCTCTCCTCCAGGCAGCCATCGCTGGCTCCCTAGTCTGGGTTAGGATTTCTGTTAGATATTCTCACCTTATTGTATGTTTGCTGCGTGTATCCACCATGGTGTCCCCTGGATCTAGACCAGGCTTGGGGACCTAGGAGGTGCTCAGTTAGTATTTTGTTGTTTTTGGTTTTTGGTTTTTTTTTTTGAGATAGAGTCTCACTCTGTCTCCCAGGCTGGAGTGCAGTGGCGTGATCTCGGCTTACTGCAACCTCCACCTCCTGGGTTCAAGTGATTCTCCTGCCTCAGCCTCCCCGGTAGCTGGTACAACAGTTTTGTGCCACCATGCCTTGCTAATTTTTATATTTTTAGTAGAGACGGGGTTTCACCATGTTGGCCAGGCTGGTTTGGAACTCCTGACCTCAGGTGATCCACTCGCCTCCGCCTCCCAAAGTGCTGGGATTATAAACGTGAGCCACTGTGCCCAGTCTTTAGTTAGTATTTATTGAATAAGTAAAGTTAATCATGGATTGGATCAGTCAGTCAAAGATAATGATTATAAGAAAGGTCTGGAAGACACAGTCAAGAAGGAGTTTAATAAAAATGTGACAATAAGACAATACTTGGTTACTTTAATTGCAATCTCTAGCTACATGTGGCATGCTCTGGCAGTTCCCCCTATTCAATCAACATTCCCTCCTTACCCATTTTAACAGAATTCTCATTTTGTTTGGTATTGAAATGTGCCTGGCTAAAAATATTCAGTTTCCCCATCTTTCTTGTGGCAGGAGGTAGCCCATTGTCATAGTTCAGGCCAGTGATACCGCAGTTGAGGGTTTCCTGTAAAGTCTTTCCTTCCCTAATATAGACGCCAACCCATCCTGAAGAACGGTTAAAAAAGGGAGATCCTTTTCCTTTTCTTGCCTGGAACATGGGTGGGATGCTTGGAACCATGAACTACTGGGAAGGTCAGGAGATAAACAATGGCAAAGGCTTCTGCACTTGGTCACCTGAGCAGCCCAGAACTGACAGCCACCCAGACTTCATACTGTGTGAGACACAGAAATCCCCAACTGTGGAAGCCACAGCTGCCCAGATCGGTTGATACTTGCAGCCAGAGTGTTCCTAACTTGTATACGCCAACCGGAACATTCTACACAGGACTGAGATGACCCATGGATGACAGCAATTATAAATAATCTTGGCGACAGCCTGGCTAACATGGCAAAACCCTGTCTCTACTAAAACCACAAAAATTAGCCGGGCGTGGTGAATGCCTGTAATCCCAGCTACCCAGGAGGCTGAGGCAGGAGAATCTCTTGAACCCAGGAGGCGGAGGTTGCAGTGAGCCGAGATCATGTCATTGTACTCCAACCTGGGCAACAGAGTGAGATTTCATCTAAAAACAATAATAATAATAATAATAATAATAATAAATAATCTTGGGAAAAAATTACAGAAAATAATACAGATACCAGATAGCAGAAAATCGCTGGATTTTCAATATGCAGAAAAGATGATAGACTATATAAACCAAATAAATGTTTTTATGTGGAGCCAAAAAAAAATCAAGGAGAGGTCATTAAAAGTCTGGCTCATGAATTTCTAAAACAGACAAATGAGCAAAGGAACGGAAGTGGTGATCAAGAGAAACCAGGGTGGATTCATTAATAATAACTCACTTCACACAAACTACAAAATTCTTTTGATTGAATTTTAACTAGTAGAGCAGGAGAATACAAAGGATTCTTAAAAATCACGTGTCTGGATTTCCTTAAAGCTTTTGATTGCATGACAGCATGTGAAAAAGCTTTTTAAAAGCAGTAACATCATGGTTCAGTTAACTGAATTCATAACTGGTTGAGTGGCTACTCAGTGGGTATAAGTTAATGAATTTATGCAATCTTAGGAGGTGATACGCCACATGTTTGGCCATTGCTATTGTCCATTCCATCTTAACATCAACAACTCTAAAGGAGACATAAAAAATTCATGAAAAAAGCACAAAGCTGAAAACAAAGGTAATATACTTGATATAAACAAGACATAGAATTCTCAAAGGGTGGAAAATGAGCTAAAACATTTAGCTCAGATCTAGTATTCAAGAAAAATATAAGATTCTTAATGTAGGTATAAAGAACTAACCAAGAAAAGACAGGTGAGCAGCTCTGGGCTCCAAACAAGGAAGCGCTGTCTTATAATTAGTTACCTGTGCGGGGCCACCTGCCTTGTGATACCCAGAGAAGTATTGGGTATGCAGATGTCCAAATGTCTTAGGTCATGGAATCTTGTTTGTTTTTTTTCTTCACAGGTCGCATATAGGTTTTGTGAAGCACATTTTATTTTTTTGACACGGGGTCTCACTCTGTCACCAAAGCTGGAGTGCAGTGGTGCAATCTCGGCTCACTGCAACCTTCGCCTTGCAGGTTCAAGTGATTCTCGTGCCTCAGCCTTCCGAGTAGCTGGGATTACAGGCACGTGCCACCATGCCTGGCTAATTTTTGTATTTTTTAGTAGAGAAGGGGTTTCACCATGTTGGTCAGGCTAGTCTTGAACTCCTGGCTTCAGGCAATCCACCCGCCTTGGCCTCCCAAAGTGCTGGGACTACAGGCGTGAGCCACTGTGCCCAGCCATTGTGGAGCATATTTTAGCATAGGCTATTTAGAAAAGACATCCGGGAAAACCATCTGCTTCCTGTAGAGAGCCAGTGTGATCCATCTGAGCCTTTTGCTCCCTCCTATTGATGAGGCTGGACCCTGGGCTCTGAAACAGAGAGGTGGCGTTGGTTTCCATGTGGGACACTGAACAATCCCATGGCCACTGAGCCAAGCCAATCTCCAACCCACACCACCTACACACCCCATCTCCTACCCTCAGGAGTGCTGAGAGCATGGGGGTGACTCAGCACAGACCTCCCCCAACACTGGGAAACCATTTAAAGGACACCTTTGTGTATCAATGGGGTTGACGTGGTAAACACAGAAGGCATCCTTTTCATTTTTCTTAAGAACAGATAATTCACAACCAAGGAAGTCAGCCATCCCCACAGCCATCTCAGAACCAGCTCGGCAGGCAACTCAAATCACTGCTCTCCATGGAAGGCTGTGTACTCACGCCACCTCCGATGTCACTTACTGTCTGATCTGCCTTCCAGCCACCCCACTGGGCAACACCTGGAGGGAAATCCTCTGGCCAGGCAGCTGCTCAACTTCCTATTTGCCTGTTCCTTCTGCTAGAATCCCCTTTGTGGGCCCTACTGCCCCTTTAACCACATAGTCATCCAACCAACAGCCATCTCATCACCTGTTCCCCAGGACTCCGACCGCATCTATGGAACAATGTAAACAGCAGAGTGCACGCCCCAGCTAAATTTAGCAAAATAAAGCATGTTCATCAAATTCCACCCCAGGCCTTCCAATTTTTGTTTTGTTTTGTTTTGTTTTGAGATGGAGTTCGCTCTGCTGCCCAGACTGGAGTGCAGTGGCATGATCTCGGTTCACTGCAACCTCCGCCTCTTGGGTTCAAGCAATTCTCCTGCTTCAGCCTCTTGAGTAGCTGGGATTACAGGCACCTGCCACCACGCCTGGCTAATTTTTGTATATTTAGTAGAGATGGATTTTCACCATGTTGGCAAAGCTGGTCTCGAACTCCTGACCTCAGGTGATCCGCCCGCCTTGGCCTCCCAAAGTGCTGGGATTACAGATGTGAGCCATGCACCCAGCCCAGGCGTCCCTATTTTTAAGCTCTATTAAAGCATTTCAGAGCAACAGCTCAAACATAACGCCAAACGTCAGCAGTAATGAAAGGGGAGGGTGATGTCTTTTGAGAACTTGCTATTTTTTAGCCATTTTATTTCACATTTTCAAACATAATCCTTCTAGCCACCATGGGGTGGAGATACAATCAATGTCTGCATTTGAAAGATAAGAAAGCTTGATCCCTGAGAGGCTAAGCAACCTGGGTCATACAACGTTTTGAACCGTGTCTGTCAAGCCCAAACTTTTTCTTTTTTTACTTGTCTAAGATCAAGTGTGGGTTTGGCCCAGGAGTCCCATCACTGTACATTCCCAGGGAAAGAGAGTTCTATTTATGGGCCAATTGCAATGTCCTAATGAGCAATAAGCAACGCTCAGATCAACAGGCATCAAAGAGCAAAGAGAAAGTGAGAGAAAGGCATGCAGGGTCATGCTATTCCCATAAAGAGGAGGAAAGAATACAGGGAATCTACTGCTGATCAGGGACCAGAGCCCCATTCTGGGGTCAGTTATGAGCAGAGAGGGACAGCAAGTATAGACAGAGTTTTAGGCGAGTCTAGAGTATATGAGAGATAATGAGTTGGCGAAGCCTGACCTGATAAGGACCCAGGAGTCTGGATGTGCTGCTGTCAGTGTCAGAGGCGCTGGAACAAGAGCAACTCCATCTTGAATAGGGGCTGCGTAAAATGAGGATGAGACCTACTGGGCTGCATTCCCAGGAGGTTAATGCATTCTAAGTCACAGGATGAGATAGGAGGTTGGCACAAGTTACAGGTCGTAAAGGCCTTGCTGACAAAACAGGTTGCAGTAAAGAAGGCAGCCAAAACCCTCCAAAACCAAGATGGTGACGAGAGTGACCTTTGGTCATCCTCACTGCTTATTATATGCTAATTATAATGCATTAGCATGCTAAGAGACACTCCCAATAGCACCATGACAGTTTACAAATGCCATGGCAACACCAGGAAGTTACCCTATATGGTCTAAAAAGCAGAGGAACCCTCAGTTCTGGGAATTGCCCACCCCTCTCCTGGAAAATTCATGAATAATCCACCCCTTGTTTAGCATATAATCAAGAAGTAACCATAAAAATGGGCAACCAGCAGCCCTTGGGGCAGCTCTGCCTATGGAGTAGCCATTCTTTTATTCCTTTACTTTCTTATTACATTTGCTTTCACTTGACTCTGTGACTCGCCCTGAATTCTTTCTTGCACAAGATCCAAGAACCCTCTCTTGGGGTCTGGATCAGGACCCCTTTCCAGTAACATCAGGGTTCCCCCATGGGATTATTGCGTACCTCCTTAACCTTGTTTCCTCAGACCCATGGCAGACCTTCCCATTCGATTCCTACTCAAACAGAACTCTTTCTCAGCTCCAGGCAGACAAGCAGAATGCCCAGGCGGTTCCACTCTCACCCATGTCTGTGCTCATTCATGTTCATTACTGCTTGCTGTGACTCTTCTTTCGAGACCCACGTAGACTATTTGGAATGAGGAAATAGGCCTTGATGTCCAGCATGTGAGCATTGGTCCTTTTTGGAGTTCTCTCTCTAAACTGTGGTTTCCAACTGGCTGCCATGGGGTGGAGGCAGAGAGAACTAGACCTGAATCTTCAAGGAGTTAATTTCCTAAAGACCACCTGACCACAAGCTTAAAGCACATCAGACTCTCCTGGGACAGGAGAAGCTCCCAACAGGATTTAGATTCTCATCCATGAACCCTCCACCTTCCTCCCCTTCTCCCTCATTGCCTCCCAAACGAAACCAATGTTCTAGAGATCAAAATTGAGCTCCATGGAACATCAGTAACATTTAAAAGAGTTCCACAGTTAAATATTAGGTTAAACCATACAAAATTGCTGCTATTTAACCATGTTTAAAAAACTACAAAACAGGAATTTCCTATGGTCCAACCTAATGAGTTTTAGAAATCTTAAATACTCTTCAAGACTCAGAACCGACATCACATTTTATAGGCTTGAAGACTTCCCTGCAGCAAAGACACCTGTATAATTTTGTTTTCCTAATGTATTTGACAACGGAACCCTTTTATTAGATAACACCTGTTAACATCTTACAGAACCTGTATTTTGTATTTTAGGAAATACTGCCTGAAAGAATTCAAAATAATTAAGAGCTGTTCACAAACTCATCCTCCGCCATCTCTTGACTGTATCTGAATAAAATAAAATTCACCCATCCATGTAGGTTACCCATTTATTCCATCCACAAGTACTTATCGAGCACCTCCTCTGTACCAGGAATTTGCTTAGAATTGGGGACATACTGAAACCCAAGTGTTCTGACAAAGGAAACAGGGCCCTTTAAGATGGAGTGACCAGCTTCACTTGAAGGAGCCAGAAAGGGCTTCATGGAAAAACTGAGTTTTGACTTGGGGCTTAAAGAAATTTTCCAGCACATGAAGCTAACGGTCAGTGCCCACTCCATCCAGATGAACCCAGCTCACCTGCTTATATCAGGTTCCATTTTCAGCACCTACCTCCCAGGATCTTTGTATCTATGGCTTCCACTGTCTCTGCTTGACTTGTCTTCTCCTGAGTACCCGAATAAAGCTTGGTTTATCCAATTGCTTTTGGACCTAGTGCCTGATTTCCTGTGGGCTGCTGCTATTTTGCCAGGCACTCTGAAGTTAGAGTCCAGTAGGAAGGCCCAGGGTCACTAACCACAGGCCTCTTTCATGCAACTCTTCCCAGCCTGTCTCTTCCCGGGCCTCACTCAGTATCTGGCTCAGGAAGTTCCCTGTGGCGGAGGGAGGAGCTATCTTAATGGCTGACCTTTGGGGAGGTGGGAGACAGCCTGGGGGCTCAGGGAGCTGTGTGCTGCTCTGTCCCTTGGATTTCAAATCCTGGGCCTTCCTAGCGGTTCAGCTGTGGTGGGGACAAGGCAAAGCTCTTCTGTGCTTGGCAAGGACACAGGGGTATTTATATAGCTTGATGTCTCCCCACCCCTAATTTCCCTTGGTTCATCAGAATAATAACTGAAGTGGCTCCCCATGGTGGGTAACTGTAGGATTGGTTAGGGGCACTGGGTCCTTAGGGGGATGACAGTTTTCCTCCTACAGTTCCAGGCCTTGTGTACCCCTTCAGTGACCCTCTTTCTGACTCATGCAACAAGAAAAACCTACACAGCATGGTCAGTGAGACAGCCCACCGATGGCTGTGGCTGCACCCGGTGAGGGCTGGGGCAGACTGAAACTCAGACACACCACAGGCCATGTTATCGAAGTCCTGTGCTCCGAGCTCAGGAGGTTGGGTGATTCTATACCTTATGGAAGCTATATGACACATCTGCAATTTTGCAGCCCAGCAATAGGAGAGAAAAATGAGTATCAGTGCTGGTGGGGAGTTCAGGCACATTTCCAAAAACCAACCACAAAAAGTCATCCATCCAGTGATGGTGGAGGTAGACCAACCTGAAACCACCTTTGCAAAAAATTATAACAGTGAGAAAATCATGGCAGTGATCTAACCAACCTCCATCTCTCCTACAACCTCCAAACTGCCCTTAGTCATTCTTGGGCTTGGGCCAAGGTAACTTTGGGAGCTAGTTTATAGTTTAAATAGTAGCTCTTCCCCCAAACTAAACTACCTTTGTAAAGCTAATGAAAGATCATCAAATTAGGAGGATGATAGGAGCCTGAATTCTGCCAAGTGTAGACATAAATGACTACCAGCTATCTTTCCAGAGGTCAAAAGATATGCGACTTCCCCAATTTCTCCTGCAAATAAACTAAGACTGGCCTTTTGAGGTGTCTTTTCTGGTTTTGACATTTCTTCCCTGGACCCTTGACTCTTGACTCAATCGGTTCTGAAGCTCCCACCTAGCAGCAGACTCAGCATGCAAGGACCATTTTCCACGCCCCAATGATTGCATTCACAACAAATCAGCAGCACCCATTCCCTTGCCTGTCAAACTATCCTTGAAAAATCCCAGCCTCCAAATTATTGGAAAGGCTGAATTAAGGAATAATAAAACTTTAGCCTCCTGTTCCACCGGCTCTGCATGAATTAAACTCTTTCTCGATTGAATTAATTTCCTCATCTTGATAAATTGGCTTTATCTGGGCAGCAGGCAAAATGAACCCATTAGTTTATCTATGGCTAAAAATCTGCCTGGGGGTGCTCTCCTTCAGCATGCAGAGAACTGGTCCAGGAAGGTCCAGGGAGCTGGGCTGGACAGTGCTGGGCACTTTCCTTTCAAAGGAAATCACTAGCTATATTCCCTCGCAGCCACAACTTATTAAAATCAGGTCAATGGCGAGGTGGCTATTTTTCAAGCTGGTAACAACATGTTTTGTCAGTTTCATCTTTGTGTTCTAATGTGGCCCCAAAGAGAGATTTCTTCCCCCTATTCAGAAAGGACCGTCTGACTTATAACTTGGCCCAATGCTGGCTGCAAGATAATGGGAAAGTTTTCAACAACCTCAAGAGCCCAGACAGCTCTCAGCATGGCCAGGCTCCTCCAGGGGCCAGCTGAGTAATGATCTACAGTCGGCGGATAGAGCTGGGGCAGGAATCGCTGAGCTGCTAGCAGCTCCTGTTGGCAAAAGTGGCCGCAAGAACTTATGGTGGAACGTGGGATGTGAATTTCAGAGTGAGAATGATGCCAAGGATCATTCATCAGCTGAATGTTCGTCCCTCTGTGAATCACTTATTGCTGCAGGGACCCAGCTCTAGACCAGGGAGGGTGAGAATGACACCTACCCCACAAGGTGGAGGTGAGGATGGAGTGAGATGGTTACAAGGGAGAGGCTTCCCCAATCACACAGCACCGTGTGATGCTGGCTGTCACTGTCATCCCTTGTTAAGTTGCGCTATGGGTGGAAAGACAATTAGTCTGGAAGAAACCATCGCCCAAAGGGGTATATACTTAGAAGAAGAATTGCTGGGTCAACAGGACCTTTTAAAAACATAGATCTCAGCACCTCTCATCTCTGCTTAAAACCTTCCAGTGGTTTTCCTATACACAGGAGGAAGTTAAAGTGTTCACACCACCTCAAGGCCTTGTACCATCTGGCCATGCCTATTCTTCTCCTGGCTTGTAGCCACCTGGACTTTCCAAATAGTCCTTCTCCCTCCAGCCTTGGGGCCCTACTTGTCACTGCTTCTTCTGCTAGTGGGTCTTTCTCTCTCCTTTCTGCCTGAGTAGCTAACATCTACTTGTCTCTCGGATCGCAGTTTTCAGTGTAACTTACTCAGAGAAACCTTTCCTGGCCTCTAAACTGGGTCAGATACTCTGCTTGTTATTTGCTCTCCCACCCTCTTTTACTAGTGACAAAGCAGGAGCATTGCCATCTTGGACAAGCACTGTCATTTTTTAAAGTTCACTGTGACCAAAAGCTGCCTAAATCCAAAGGGCATCAGCCTAATGGCTAAGGTTGGCATGACCATAAACCACAAATAACATCTCTGACCAGAAACATTCCAAACACCTCCCTGACCAGAGACATGCCAGCCCCAAGATAACCTCCCCTCCAGCTGGAGAGATGTCACCCTCAAGATAACCTCCCCTCCGACCAGAGACATTCCAACCCCACTTCTCCCCCAACTTCTCCCCGACACAGAAACATTCCAAGCCTGTAATAAGCTCTCTCATCAATAAATATTCTTTGTCCATAAGAGAGAGGGCTCCTGACCAAAATCGGCCAGAAGCCCCTCTCAGGTTTATTCTCCAAAATAAACCTTTGACTGTTGAGCTGCTTTTTGTGTTTCTTTCCTCATTCTTTAACTCTCACAACTAGTCCTTCATTACTGTTGGAACTGCACGTTTATTGTAGTATTTTGTTTTGCTGATTTTCTCAGTATTTACTCAGCACCTACAGGGGGCCAGAGATCATTCTAGGTACTAGAGAGACAGCCTTCAGAGAAATGGTCCCAGAAGTTCCACGGAGCTGGGCTGGACAGTGCTGGGCACCTTCCTTTCAAAGGAAAAGGTGAGGGCTGCACAGGGTGAGGGCTGGGGCAGACCGCAATAAGCAAAGCAGTGCCTGCCCTTTGGGAGCCCATTTTCTTGCAGGGGAGACAGAGCAGACAAAATCAATGGAGACAGAATTTCATGTCAGGTGGTACTAAGTGCCATGAAGAAAAATACTGCAGAGCTGGAAGACAGCTCCACGGAGAGCAACCTTCCATGAGTTGGTCAGCAGAGCTTCACACAGGAGGTGACTGGGTGGAGCATCTGTCATGCCCACTAGACTGTGAGCTGTGGTTAAGGAATGCCTGTGTACGTTCCCTTCATTACCTTACAAATCTCCAGCACCAAGGTGAATGCTTAGCACACAACAGGATAAATGGGCAAATGAAACGACATTGCCCTCAAGGATCCTGGTGACCACGCTGTAACCACCCAGGGGTTACAAAGAAAGACCTGCTGTACAAAGAAAGACCAAAGCATTGGAGTAAGAAAGAGTTTAATAGACACGAGGCTGGCCATACCACTTGGGAGACAGAGTTAGTACTCAAATCAATCGCATCCAAAGCTCCCAGGTTATGCGTTTTTTTCAAAGGCAGTTTGGGTGAAGGGGTGGGGGTGGCTAGGCTTGCTGCTCATTGGTTGGGGCAGAGATGAAATCATAGAGAGTCAAGGCTGTCCTCTTAAGCTGAGTTGCTCCCTGGTGGGGGCCACAGGAGCTATCAGGTCCAGGTGGAGCTATGGGTTTCAGACATGCAAAAAACCTGAAAAGATATCTCAAAGGGCCAATCTGCAATAGTGGTGTTATCTGCAGGAATGGCTGGCAACCTATGTATACACTTTAGCAGAATTCAGATTCTTCTTCTCCAGCCTGACGGCCTTTCAATAGCCTCACAAGGCAGTTGAGTTTTGGAGAAGGGCTATTATCATTTAAACTATAACCTAAATGTCTTCTGAAGTTAGCTCAGCCCAAAAGCCCAGGAGTAGTTAAGGAAAAGGCAAGATAGTGAGGTGGATTAGATCAGATCTCTTTCATTGCCATAATCTTCTCATTGTTGTCATTTTTGCAAAGGCAGTTTCAATGGCACAGGGCACCAGGCAGACTGGAAGAGCCCCAGAGGCAGAGGGTAGCCTCCCAGAAGCTGACCCAAGCAACCATCCCATGAGGGGCTGTGTGTACATATGAGGCAGGAACCGAGCCTTGCTTTCTCCACCTCTCCTAACGCTGGACCTGGCAACTCCACCCTCTGGGCCCCACATTATCTCATATGTGACTGGCATATGGCACAGTCCTTGCTGTGGTCGAATCTAGCCAAGTCTCCAAGAGATAACCAGGTGCAAATGAGCAAGGTTACCTCTTGGTTTTTATTTATTTTTTTATTTTGATTATTATTTTCTTTTGAGATGGAGTCTTGCTCTGTCACCCAGGCTGGAGTGCAGTGGTGTGATCTCGGCTCACTGCAACCTCCACCTCCTAGGTTCCAGCGATTCTCCTGCCTCAGCCTCCCGAGTAGCTGGGACTATAGGCACCCGCCACCACGCTCGGCTAATTTTTTGTATTTTTAGTAGAGATGGGGTTTCACTGTGTTAGCCAGGATGGTCTCAATCTCCTGACCTCATGATCCACCCACTTCGGCCTCCCAAAGTGCTGGGATTATAGGCGTGAGCCACTGCGCCCAACCAACTTCTTGGCTTTTAGATCACATTTAACAAACGACTTCCCCAGGCCACCCTTCTTTGCTCACCACCCTCTCACAATGGCCTGGAGTTCACTCTCTTAGCCAGTGGCTCTGTCTGACTCAAGAAAATGCCTTAATCCTACCTGGGGTGATCCCAGAGTCCGTGACAGTTAACAGCCCTTTGCCCTTCCACGGTACTCATCTTTCTTTCCAACGTGTCACTCATATACAGTGTTGTCACTCATCTACCAAGTGGAGGTTAATGACCTTTAAAAACCCATGCATTACATACAATAGAACACTATTCAACCTTAAAAAGGAAGGAAATTCTGAAACATGCTACAACATGGATGAACCTTGTGAAAGGAAACGGATCTTGGGCCCCCAAATCGTTAAGGAAAACTCAAGCTGGAAACTGCTTAAGACAAACCCGCCTCCCATTCTATTCAAAGTTACCCCTCTGCTCACTGAGATAGATGCACCATTTTTTTTCTTCTTTTTTTGAGATGGAGTTTCGCTCTGTTGCCAGGCCAGAGTGGAGTGGCCCGATCTCGGCTCACTGCAACCTCTGCCTCCTGGGTTCAAGTGATTCTCCTGTCTCAGCCTCCCGATTAGCTGGGACTACAGGTGCGTGCCACCACACCCAGCTAATTTTTGTATTTTTAGTAGAGACAGGGTTTCACCATGTTGGCCAGGATGGTCTCAATCTTTTGACCTTGTGATCTGCCCGCCTCGGCCTACCAAAGTGCTGGGATTACACCGAGCCCGGCCATTACAGGCATATCTGATTGCCTCCTTTGGAAAAGCCAATCAGAAACTCAGAAGAATGCAACTGTTTGTATCTCACCTATCTGTGACCTGGAACCTCCCCCTGGCTTCCAGTCTCCCTGCCTTTGCTTCAAGTTGTCCCGCCTTTCCAGACTGAACCAATGTACCTCCTACATCTATTGATTGGTGTCTCATGTCTCCCTAAAATGTATAAAACCAAACTGTGCCCTGACCACCTTGGGCACATGTCATCAGGACTTCCTGAGGCTGTGTCACGGGCTCGTCCTCAACCTTGGCAAAATAAACTTTCTAAATTAACTGAGATCTGTCTCAGATTTTCTGGGTTCACAACCTTGAGGACATTATGCTAAGTGAAATGAGCCAGACACAAAAGAACAAATACTATATGATCCACTTATGTGAGGCTCCTAGTGTAGTCAATTCATAGAGGCAGAAAGTAGAATGGTGGTTTCCAGGGGGCTGGGAAGGTGAAAATGAAGTTGGTGTCTCATGGAGGTAGAGTTTCAGTTTGGGAAGATAAAAAAGTTCGGGAGACAGATAGTGCTGATGGTTGTAGGCCCATTCCAGTGGGATGTGGCACTCCTTTTAGAGGACACTTTTGGCTCATGGGCCTCCCTTCAGCCTGACCTAATGTTCTTAGAAATGTGCTGTGATTGGCGGCTCTTCTTCCCAGGCCTCCTTCCTTCCCCCTCTCCTTTCACGGGTGTCAGACCTGCACGGCAGTCTGCCAGCTCCTGCTCCCTCCCCTTGGTCCTTCTCAGGTCTTTCTCCCAGTCAATCTCATCTCATGCAGGTCTAATCCCTTCTTGGAATCTGCTTCTCAGAGGACCTGGGCTGATAACATCACCACATAGGCCGAAAGAGCAACATGCCCAATAAATGCACTGCAAGGCAACAAGCACATTTAGAACCAGCACTATGCATTTGGAAGCACGGCAACAAACACCTTCGAATTTGTCAGGGCTTACAGTTGACAGCCCATATTAGTCATTCAATACATGTGTAATAAGCTCCTGCTGATGGTGAACACATGCACAGCCTGCACTTCTGAGGCAGGCAGGCAGGCCTTCTCATCCACATTCTGCACACGAGTAAACTGTAGGAGGTTATTCTAGGACACACTTTGGTTATAATGAATCTTAATGATGTTAAAAAGTAATAGGCAACATCATTTAGCATTTACGACATGTCAGGTACCATTTCTATACTTTTTTTTTTTATGTGCGTGTTGCTTATTTAAAAAAAATCCTGGCCAGGTGCAGTGGCTCATGCCTGTAATACTAGCACTTTGGGAGGCTGAGGCAGGCAGATCACTTGAGGTCAGGAGCTCAAGGCCAGCCTGGGCAACATGGCAAGACCCCATCTCTACTAAAAATACCAAATTAGCTGGGAGTGGTGGCGATGCCTGTAATCCCAGCTACTTGGGTGGCTGAGGTTGCAGTGAGCCGAGATCGTGCCACTGCACTCCAGCCCGAGCTGGGCAACAGAGCGAGACCCTGTCTAAAAAAAAAAAAAGTCCTTAAACAGCCCCATATTTTAGGGAATGACGAGGAGCCATGAGCAGAGGTGTGCACTGAGAGTCACTTCGTGCCTCGTGTTCTACAGGAGCTGACCCAGAGGAGGAAATGGGGGGGTTACAGCATACCTGGCCCTCCAGGCTCACCTTGCAGGAGGAGAGCCTGCAGCTGAGAAGCTCCATGGTAGGATGGATTATCTTTAAAGTTTCCTGGGGCCATCTCTGGTTACACAGCAGGGACAAGACAGGACAATGGGTAATAAAGTGCACAGGCTCAAATTCCTAATAAAAAAAAGACTGTGCGGTAATGCGCTCATCAGCCACGCTGAGGCCAACTGCAATTGCGAATTTATAAGAAAAAACGATGTGTGATTTACAAAGAAATGATTTTTATCTTTTAGATGTCAAACGATCAAGGAAAATGCAACGTCTCACATCATGCTGATTTCAAAAATAATGCAACAAACCAGTGATCGGCAAAAGAAATGGAGATGGTGTTAAAGACTTGGGGTGGGGAAGGAGGGGCAAGGCACAGAGCCTGCCCTCCCTCTTCTCTCCAAGAGGGGAGCCTCTTTCCACCACCCACCCTCCTTTTCCTGTAGAGGGTGTGGCTTTCTTCCATCTCAACCTGTCACTTCTGCTGCCTCCCTTGATCATTGAAACAAGAAATCCAGACACTCCTCATTCTTCTAACCTGGTGATATCCCTGGGGCTCTCCCTCCTTCCCAGAGTCCTTTCCAGGCCTGGACAACAGGAGGGGCTGGCCCAACAATCCTCTGCTACAGGACTAATCTTCAGGAGGGCTGAGCAATGCCCTCCACCCCAGGAAGGGCAGTCTTTGGGGTTCCCATCTTCACACTACAATTGTGCCTTCCTCTTCATACCTGAGCACTCTGTGCCACTGCTGGCACGTCCAACCTATTCAAGGCCTTTGAGACTGTCCAGCCCACCAGTGACTCCAAGTTTAGTACAGTGGCGCACATCTGCACCCTTTATTTATCTCGATGTTTTATATGCATAACTCCACTTCCTCTACCAAGTCACTAAACTACTGGGGGTTGGGGCCCATGGGCCTGCCTTGGGCATCTTCTATCTCTCCATTAATCCGGAAGCCACATAGTGAGTGCTCAGGCCCATGAGCAGAATAACTGACCCTGCTAAAGAAAATGCTGTCTGTCTCCCACCTCGCAGGAAGGAGTCAGCCAAGGAGAGGGACAGAAAGAGAAGGTAAGTGTGGAGGAGGTATAGGCTTCCTGTAGGCGGGTTCCTGTTGCATCGCTACACACCTGCTACCCAGCTGAGGGCCTGGCTCACACACAGCAGATGTGTGATAAATAAGTGCTGAACAAATAAAGAAATGAATGAGTGAAATGAATAGAAAGGAGGATCCAAAGATTAGAGAAGGGAGAGATGAAAGAGAGAAATGCACAGGCTGGGTGCAGTGGCTCACGCCTGTAATCCCAGCACTTTGGGAGGCCAAGGTGGATGGATCACCTGAGGTCAGGAGTTCAAGACCAGCCTGGCCAACATGGTGAAACCCTGTCTCTACTAAAAAAATACAAAAATTAGCTGGGCATGGTGGCGAGTGCCTGTAATCCCAGCCACTCAGGAGGCTAAGGCAGGAGAATCACTTGAACCTGGGAGGTGGAGGTTGCAGTGAGCCAAGATCATGCCACTGCACTCTATCTTGGGTGACAAGAGTGAAACTCCATCTCGGAAAAAAAAAAAAAAAAAAAAGAAACAAAGAAAAAGAAATGCACAGATATTGTTTGATCTGGAAGAGTTGGTTAGACAGGCTATGCCTTGACACAAATGGATTGTCCTGAAATTGACTTCCAGAGAGGCATGGTTTAGCCACAGCCTGGTTCACCACTCTGAAATGTATCTTCTATAGACAGGGGTGAGATGGTTTGGCTGCGTCCCCACCCAAATCTCATCTTGAATTGTAGTTCCCATAATTCCCATGTGTTGTGGGAGCGACCTGGTGGAAGATAATTGAGTCATGGGTGTGGCTTCCCCCATCCAGTTCTCATGGTAGTGAATAAGTATCATGAGAGCTGATGGTTTTATAAGGGGAAACTCCTTTTTCTTGGTTCTCATTCTTCTCCTTACTGTCACCCTGTAAGAAGTGCCTTTCACCTTCTGCCATGATTGTGAGGCCTCCCCAGCCACATGGAATTGTGAGTCCATTAAACCGCTTTTTCTTTTTGAATTACCCAGTCTCAGCTATGTCTTTATCAGCAGCTTGAAAACAGACTAATACAGGGAAGACCATCTTACACACACATACACACACACACATACAGTATATAAAGGATATCAGTGTCATTGCAGTGCTTCCAAAAGCATAGGTTGGTATCAGGCTGACTATAGCTCTTGACCATTTCTATGACCATTAAAATACAACATAAATAACTTGATCTTCACTGACCTGTAGACCTAGAAAAAAATATTCAGGCTTAGCCACAGACAAGGAGGAACAGGGGCTGAAGCGTGAAACACCAACCATCTGCAGAGTTCCTGAACTGGTGGGAGCAGCCTGTCCCACAGATGAGCCTGGACTGGGAAGCATCTAGGTTTCCTCCTACACCAAAGAGCAAGACATGGCATTAACGAAGCCAGACGTGCTAATGGGGGCAACTTTGAAGCCTAAAGCTGCTTGGGCTTCCAACTAACTGCTCTGGGCCTCCGTGTCTCTCTGTTTGCAAAATGGCACTGAATCATTCCTGATTTCTCTAGATAAGTAGCTGTGCTTACACTGGCGATGTGGTCCATGGAAATGTACGTGAATAATGGTGTGCTGGTATAATGGACAGCTGGAACCAGAAGCAGGGAGGAAGGCAGGGAACAGACAGGCTCATGGCCCTTGCAGGGACTCAAGGTGTGTCTAACGGGACAGTGACCACCAAACTCTATCTTCTGGCTGCACTGATTTATGTCTTGCTCCTGAGAAATTAATGGCTTGGGAGGGTTTGTGGCAGCTCACCTTGCCTCCCTAGAAGGGTTTGGTGACAACTTTGGGAAGTAAATGCACTAGTTTCCAAGCAACCAAATAACAGGTCTTCAGTTACAAACCCACGCTTCATTTTACAAAACAGTAGCTCCACAGCAGCATCTAATTAAATTGGCGAAGGCTTCACCTCCCTGGAATAACCTGAGCCTAACAGGACCCGGCTAACACCACTGTTCACCAAATAAAGGTAAACAGACTCGTCTGAAGTCATGCCTGGAGGGGGACTCCGATCTTGCATTAATTGGGCATGTCAGTTGGCCTTAAGAATTCAATCAGCCAGGCAGTGACCCAATCTACTGCTGACAAATGGGCCCCATTTGCTATTCGAAAAATTAAAAAACTTATTTGAAGAGGAAATAGTGGCTTCTAGTTTGAGCACCTCTCATCTGTCGGGATCTAGCTACATACATTTGCCATTTAGGCTAGATTGCTTTACTCTTCTTTCTAAGCCAAGGTCAAGGATACATCCCCTTCAGTCTAGGATGACTTGGAGCTCAGAGAATACCAGCTCCTTATTCCCTTCTCCTTGGCTTCATCTTCTGATTCATGCCTGTCTAACTTTCAGGCACCCATTGTCAAGGGAGTAATGGTGTCTGGCTACAAAGGAAAAAAATAAATAAGTTCGTGGCACCCACTTCACCAGCAGAAACTCTCTGATTTGGAGGGCTGGGTAATGTTGTGAGCACCCATTCCCCCAACACCTGGCCCTTTTCTTTGTTTTGCTTGCTTTCAGCAGCCCCATTTCTAGCCCCAAGACCTCCCACTGTGACACTCAGCTAATGTATCACCTTCTTCTCTATAACAGCATCTGTGGTCCCAAGCCTAGAGCACCACTGAGGACCCCCACTCCCTTGCAGCCCAGTTTCCAGACTGCTGAGGTGCCCCACTGGCCACTGTCCTGGGGTCCAACCTTCAGGCTGGCAGCTGCATCAGCATCATCTGTGACCCTCCTCGAAACACACACCTGGATTCAGAGAAACACAATAGGGACAGGGATGTTGTATTATTTATAACAAGTAGGACAGGTTGATTCTAGCACTGCCTCCTGGAGGCACTGGGGAGTCAGGTGCAGGGCACAACTAGACAAGGTGACTGGGCTGCAAGATAGAAAGTAGAGAGCCGAGCTAACAAATGGTGCAACTCAGTGAGAAGATCTACATGCTCTCCTATAGGACTGCATGCTGCGAGACAATCTTGGGGGCACCGTAGCAATCAGATTATTCAGGAGCAGCTGCAGAAAGCCAGGCTACAAGGTACGAGCTAATTTCCATGGGTGACTCTCAAGCTTCAAGACACAAGATCACCCAGGGCTATGCTCAAGGCCAGCCTCTGCCATAAGGCATGTTTCCTGCTCTACCTGGAAGGACCAAGCAGATTCCCTTCTCTGGGGTCCAGTGATTGAAGAACCTACCACAGAGCTGGGCTGGAAATTAGGGATAAGATTTTAGCTCTTACTCTTCTGCTGCTGAGAACTTGGCCCCGGCCTGCTTCGTATCTGCACGTATGTCTGAACTATTGCAGATACTCACACAGAACTCCTCCACTGGCTCTTGTTCAGGTCCCTCTACATCTCTGAGTTATTTCTGAAAATCTCTTTTCCAAGCAGATCCCACAGAGCCTGCCACATGTTCCCTCTCCCTGGATCAGGCTGGTCCAGGAAGAATTGGGGAATACAGATGGGCAGACCCCCTGCTTGGGGGAGATGCAATTACAAACAGCAGGCCTGAGACTCTGCTTGCAAGTGCCAGATGGCGGATTGGAGGCGCCACCCCAGAAGTCTGCTCTGTGCCCACTCCAGACAGATGTTTAGATTCTGCAGGGACTCACAGGTCGTTGCCTCCATTCTTTCCCCATCCCACGACGGCACTCAATGCTTCCCAAATTTAAACCATCCAGGATCATGCAGGGCAAGCACTGAACAAAACCAGAAGACAGCATTTAAAGTTCTTACAAACAATTTGTTACTCTCCTAATAAATTGTTTTGCCAAATATTCTATACACTTTCCAGTATTGGCCTTGAATTTTTTGCAATGCTTGACTTTATATTATTATACTTATCTGTGTTATTTTAGTTTTGCTTTTACTGAAATCTGTATCAAAATGTTGAAATACAAATTATTCTCTATATGAAAATAATTAATTTGTCTTTTAAAATTGCTTTCGTTTCATATTGACTATTTTGTTTTTAATTATGTTTGTTTATAAATAAAATACTTTGCATGAAAAAAAAAAAAACCAGAAGACAGGCTGTTGGTAATCCGGCTGCTAGACAGAGGAAGAGAGAGACTAGCACTTACTGGGACATTTCTAGTGGCATTATATACCCGTGGTCTGGTCTGATTTCATCCTCACAACAGCATTCCAAGGATCTTATCCACTCCATTTTACAGGTAGAAAAATAGTGGTTTGGAGAGCTGAAGTCACCTGCCAAAAGTAGCAGCTGGTCCACAGTAAATCGAATCCCCACCGCTCACCAAGTCCCCTCCTGCCTTAACCGGAGCAGTCACTGGGGGCCCTAGCTTTGAAGTTGACTTTCGCAGTTCGTGGCTAAATGACCTCTCTCAACTTCACTTTTTTCATCTCATAAGAGGGGGCCATATGATCTGCCTACCTTCCTGGGGGGCTGTGAGGATTGGCTGAGGTCAAGGGTGGGCCTGCTTCATAAACTGCACTGTTATCATTGGGATCTGGGACGGAGCCTGAATAAACGTATTCACACTCGGGCTTTAGTGTTTAATAAGACTTAAAACAACAATAACAAATCCCTATCGAACTATGTGCATTTTAACAGGGGACAAAGCTCTAAACCAAAAAGACGGCATTATGATCATAGCTTCAGGTCTCATTTAGCCTGCCAGGTCAAAGGGGACTGGGGCAGGAAGGGAGTTACCTATTTAATAGGAACTCTTCTCAGAAAATTGCAAATCATGCCAGGGAATAGTTCAACCCAGGAATCATGCTGGGTTGAACAGTATCCCCCCAAAATCCATGCCTACTAGAACCTCAGAACATGATCTTATTTGGAAATAAGGTCTTTACAGATGTAAACAGTCAAGATGAGGTCATACTGGATTAGGGTGGGTCCCCAATCCAATGACGAGTGTCCCTATAAAAAACGAAAACAGAAACCCAGAGACATACAGATACAGAGGGGAGAAGTACATGTGAAGATGGAGGTGGCATGGGAACGATGCATCTACAAGACAAGTTACACCAAGAATTATTGGTAACTCTAGGAAACTAGGAGAGGCCAGGAAAGGTCCTCTCTAGAGCCTTCAGGAGAAGCATGGCCCTGTGGACACCCTGACTTCAGGCTTCTAGATTATTCCAGAACTGTGAGAGAATACATTTCTGTTGTATTTAAGTCACTGAGTTTGTGGTGCTTTGTTATGGCAGCCCCAGGAAATGAATAAACATAGTAATGGAAGATTCTGAGACAGGCACTATGCTTTACGTACACTGTTTGTATGTATGTATGTATGTATGTACGTACGTACGTACTTACTTACTTATTTGAGACAGAGCCTTGCTCTGTCATCCGGGCTGGAGTGCAATGGTGCGATGTCGGCTCACTGCAACCTCCACCTCCCAGGCTCAAGTGATTCTTCTGCCTCAGCCTCCTGAATAGCTGGGATTACAGGTGCCTGCCACCAAGCCTGGCTAATTTTTGTATTTTTAGTGGAGATGGGGTTTCACCATGTTGGCCAGGCTGGTCTCGAACTCCTGACCTCAGGTAATCCACCCGCTTCAGCCTCCCAAAGTGCTGGGATTACAGGCATAAGCCACCAGGCCTGGCCCATTGTCTCATTTATCCCATGGGGGAAACAGTATTAGAACCGTCATTTCACAGAGAAGACCACAGAGGCTCAGCTCCGCAGAGGCAGCAGCAGGATTCATGCTCTGATCAGGAGGCCCCGGTCTCAGCCCCTGGACCACGCTGCCACGCAGGACTGCCCCTGCCCTCTCCTGTTCGGCCGGCACAATCAGTGCACCTCAGGGGAGCCAGCTAGTCTAATTTGTGTGGCTTTTTCCTACAGTGAAGGGTTCAACCTTAAGCACTGATATTTTCCTTCATTTTCAAAGAAGTTGTTTTCAAAGGCAATACTCATTTTCCTGCTTCCTTAATTTAATTTCTGTATTGATGACTCAGAAGCATTTCAGAAACATTAATTACTGTGTGACAACACGAAATGATGATGGCCTGAGACATCTTGAGCTAGGAGGGGATGTCAGGGCTTTCATTAGAACCACCACCAGCTGCTCTGTCCACAGTAGTGGCGTCTCTATGGATGACATATGGTCATTGATTTTATGTCTGATTCACTGTCATCACGGCGTCTGCTTTGCTATCTCTTAGTTGTCCCTACGCTGAGCAAGACCTTTTCCCTTCCACATTACATTTGGTTTTTCTCCCCTAATCTAATAAAGGTTGGGGAAATAGATAACCAAATTTCTTAGAATTGGGCAGAGACTCAGAATAAACAGTATTCTGGACTGTAAGGAGTTCTTTTATGGATCCAGCCCATGTGCTATAGGGCATTGAGTTTTCTGGTTTCTCTTCTCCCCTACATCCCTGTTAACCCAGCTGCATTCACAACACAAGAGCTTTTACCATCCTGCCCTGATCCTGCCGAACTGAAGAACACACACTTTTTGGGGCAAGGAATACGTTGGATGAGGCTCCAGCACAAGAAACAGATTTTCACTTAGTGTCCACCTGTGTTTTCTCCAGTTGGCAGGATGGCCTCATTAAGGGCATTTGGGGCTGGATGCGGTGGCTCACACCTGTAATCCCAGTACTTTGGAAAGCGGAAGCCAGCAGATCACTTGAGGTCAGGAGTTCGAGACCAGCCTGGCCAACATGGTAAAACCCCGTCTCTACTAAAACTACAAAAACGAGCTGGATGTGGTGGCTGCTTGGGAGGCTGAGGAAGGAGAATCACTTGAACCTGGGAGGCGGAGGTTGCAGTGAGCTGAGATTGGACCATTGCACTGCAGCCTGGGTGACAGAGTGAGAGTCAGTCTCAAAAAAATAAAAAGAAAATAAAATAAAAAAATAAAGAGCATTTGGAGGGGGCTGGCTTTAGGGGTCCTCCCAGACATCCTGGGACATGAGAGGTGTAGGATAAATCCTTTCCTGGCTTCTGCTTCCCCAGCACAAGCGCTGTTCACCTGACCGTGCTAACCCATCGCTCTCTTTGTTACAGCTGCTAGGGCAAGGGAATGCTACCAAAACCTCCACCTTCACCCGTTCAACATTTTCATGGCAGCATCTCAAGTTGAAGGGGAAATTCACACCTTCTGGTCTCTATTCTCACTTAGCTCGCTTCTGCTGCAACTTGTGATCCCCAGACTTCTCAGCTGCGCCTACATCTGTGGAGAGGAACATCTGAATCCACAACTGCCTTTAGACTGGGGCCACCAGGCTTGCTCTTAGCCCTGCCCTTATAAGGGCCCCTTTCTTGGTCTCTTCTGGCAACTCCCTTTTCAATAGGGCAAGGAGTCTGTGGCGCCCATGAGGAACCCCTACCTGTAATCCACACCCCCTTCTACTCTCAAAGTCTTGGCACCAGGGATTCTTTCCCCAATGACTGGAGGCCCACATATAAGGCCTGCAGGGAACTCATAATTGTGTTGGTCAAGCGTTGACCATTCCCTTGGTCCGTGTACTCAAGGATCACCAAGTAGCCAACGCAAAGATGAGCTAAGCCCTTCTTTTTCTATTTCAACTCAGGCAGTCTGTGGACTAAGCATGCTGGGAAGAGCTGATTAAGAGTTCCAAGTGGGCCAGCACTGCCCAGAGAAAGCAGTGAGGAGAAACTGAGCTAGCTGAAGGGCAAGAGCTGGATCAACAAGGCCTTCTCTGAAAACACTTCCCAAGGGAGAGCTAGTATAAACACCCTGGCCTCTCTTCTTAGTTTGGGGGCTGATTTTCATGTCTCTGGGCTGATCATAACTACATGGAGGGGAAATACATCTTTCCTGAGGGGCCCAGAAGCACTCATCAATGTCAATGTTGATTTCAGAGCTGATAGTCGGGATGAAAGAGGCAGTAGTCAATTTGAGGGTATTAATTCCATGTCTACTACATGCACCGCACAGTGCTAAGGGCCCCGAAGATGGGGGGTGGGGGCACAACTGTGTGTCTGCTTTGTTATCTTGAAGTTGCTCTGTGTCAGAGCAATTCCGGGACTTGACAAGTTCATCATTCCATGTAGACCATAACTGCTCTTTCGCTTTGCTCTCCGCTCTCTATTAGGTCAGCATTCATTTTCTTTTCTTTAAAATATTTCCCAAATCATGCCGGGCGTGGTGGCTCATGCCTGTAATCCCAGCACTTTGGGAGGCCAGGGCAGGCAGAACACCTGAGGTCAGGAGTTTGAGACCAGCCTGACCAACATGGAGAAACCCCGTCTCTACTAAAAATACAAAATTAGCTGGGTGTGGTGGCAAATGTCTGTAATCCCAGCTACTTGGTCGGCTGAAGCAGGAGAATCGCTTGAACCCAGGAGGCGGAGGTTGTGGTGAGCTCAGATCGTGCCATTGCATTGCAGCCTGGGCAACAAGAGTGAAACTCCGTCTCAAAAAAAGAAATAAATAAGTAATTCCCAAATCAGCTTATTTCTTTACAGTCCACACTCATCATCTCAGCCTGAGCTCTAATCCCCAAACTGTCTGGCACCTTCGGTCTCTCTCCTCTTTCCTGGGCTTCACTTATTTTACCATCACTAAAGTGAACATTTTAAAATAAAGTCATAAAAGTTCCACGAGAAAACCTGGGAAACTCAACAGGTGTCTCTCAGGATCACGGTGCCCCATGAATCCACGATCCTCTCAAACTCTCCTCTTCTGCTCCATTCCTTGCACGTCAAGAACCAGCTTCAGAGAACTCCTCCCAGGAACTTTCAGGAGAGAGAGAATTTATTTTACTGAAACCTGTCCTTCACTTCCACCTCTTTGGAAATGCTTTGACATTTCCATCATTTTGTCTTATTTTGTTTCTTTTGTTTTTTTTTTCTTTTTTCTTTTTTTTGAGACGGAGTCTCGCTCTGTCGCCCAGGCTGGAGTGCGATGGTGCGATCTCGGCTCACTGCAACCTCCACCTCCTGGGTTCACACCATTCTCCTGCCTCAGCCTCCCGAGTAGCTGGGATTACAGGCACCCGCCACCATGCCCAGCTAATTTTTTGTATTTTTAATAGAGACGGGGTTTCACTGTGTTAACCAGGTCTTGGTCTCCTGACCTCGTGATCTGCCCACCTTGGCTTCCCAAAGTGTTGGGATTACAGGCGTGAGCCACTGTACCCGGCCCTTATTTTGTTTCTAATACAAGCTCGTGTTGGGGTGAGGAAGGGCAGAGGAATGGCTATTACTAACATTCTTGAAAAAGAGCAGATGCAAGATGCTTTGATTTTTAAATAACAGACTCTCGGTACATTTCATCCTGAGAAAATACTTCACTTTCCATCCATCACCATCCAAAAAAAAAAAAATTCTATTTATAAAAGGACTCCTCTGCACTGTAGTGGGTTGAACTGTACCTCCCTGCTTCCTGCCTCTCTCTATATATACATATACATATATATATTCAAGTCCCAATCCCCTGTACCTGTGAATATGACCTTGTTTGGAAAAGGGCTCCTGGCAGATATAATTAAGGTAAGGATCTTGAGGTGAGATCATCCTGCATCAGGATGGACCTTAAATCCAATGATAAGTCCTTCTAAGAGGAAAAGAAGGGGAAGCAGACACAGAGACACCCAGAGGAGAAGACAATCTGAGGACAGAGGCAGAGACTGGAGTGATGCAGCTATGAGCCAAGAACACCAAGACTTGCTGCACCCCCAGAAGCTGGGAGGGGGCATGGAAAGGATTCTCCCTCCACTGAGAGTCTCCAGAAGGAACCAACCCTGCAGGCACCTTGCTCTGGGGTCTTTCACCTCCAGAACTGTGAGACAATGCATCTCTGTTGTTTTAAGCCACCCAGTTTGTAGTACTGTGTTACAGGAGCTGCGGGAAACGGATTCACTAGCCAAGTCCCTTGGCACACACTTTCTAGGGACAGACTCTGAAGTTTGAGATCAGCCTGGCTAACAGGGCAAAATCCTGCCTCTACTGAAAATACAAAAATTAGCCAGGTGTGGTGGCGTACAGTTATAATCCCGGTTACTTGGGAGGCTGAGGCTGGAGAACTGCTTGAACTGGGAGATGGAGGTTGTAGTGAGCTGAGGTTGCATCACTTCACTCCAGCCTGGGCGACACAGCAAGACCCCATCTCAAAAAAAAAAAAAGCAGACCCAGCACAGTGGCTTATGCCTGTAATCTCAGCACTTTGGGAGGCCAAGGCGGGTGGATCACCTGAGGTCAGGAGTTTGAGACCAGCCTGGCCAACATGGCAAAAACCCCTTCTCTACTAAACATACAAAAATTAGCCAGGCGGGGTGGTGCACACTTGCAATGCTAGCTACTCGGGAGGCTGAGGCAGGAGACTCACTTGAACCCGGGAGGCGGAGATTGCAGTGAGCTGAGATCATGCCACTGCACTCTAGCCTGGATGACAGCGCAAGACTCTGTCTCAACAAAAAAAAAAAGGAAAGAAAAGAAAAAAGAAAAGAAAAGAAAGCAGATTTTCACCAGAAAGCAGACGATTCTCACCAGAAAGCAGATGATTCTCACCAGAAAGCAGATTCTCACCAGAAAGCAGATGATTCTCACCAGAAAGCAGATGATTCTCACCAGAAAGCAGATTCTCACCAGACACTGAATCTGAATCTGCTGGCACCTTGACCTTGGAGTTTCCAGCCTCTAGAACTGTGAGAAATAAATGTCTATTGTCTAGAGCCACCCAGTATATGGCACTTTGTTATAGCAGCTGTAACAGACTGAGACAACCAGGCAGGGAGCAGAGTCAGGGCTGTGCTGGAAAAGGCCTCCCATGGCTGTGATCACACACGCCCCTTCCTATCACCAGCCAGGACCTCCCTTCTGAGCCCTAAGGCCTTCATACTCATGGAAATTGAGATTACAGCAAATAATGCAGGTTCAAAGTCTGAACATGCTGAGTTTGGAGCCTGTAGAACATTCAGATGAATCTACCTCAGCCAGATGGCTGGAGGGCAGCAAGCGAAATGACCCAGAACAGAGGAGAGAAGCTTGAATCACAGCTATTGATCTGGAAGTTATCAGCGTATGGATGGTGTGAAGCCGTGGGGGCAGGGAAGAATGCCCAGGATGAGAAAACAAGCCCAGAGGAAAACCACAGATCAGATCTACATCAGCTTCTAAATGCAGGCAGGAGTCTGACTTGCAAAGTTGAGGGAACGGGAATAGTCAGAGTTAACAGGCGCCCACGTCACAATGGATGGATTGAAGAATTAAGAGGAACTGAGAAAGCTGACACTTCCAAGGAGCTGGGGGGTCTCCATGTCCCCTAGCACACCCTCAGCCAGGAATTTTCAGGAGCCAGGGCAGCCAGCCCCCAGGGCATGGCTGTCCCATGGTCACAGGGTGGGGTGAAAAGTAGAAGCAGATGGGAAAGGGAACTGGAGGATGTGGGGGTAACTGTGGGTAGGGGTACAAGCAAAGAAAGTATGAATGAAGCCTTGAAAGGATTTGGAAAGGCCTGGTGTGGTGCCTCACGCCTGTAATCCCAGCACTTTGGGAGGCAGAGACAGGAAGATCACTTGAGGTCAGGAGTTTGAGACCAGCCTGGCCAACACGGTGAAACCCCGTCTCTACTAAAAATACAAAAATTAGCTGGGCATGGTGGTGCATGCCTGTAATCCCAGTTACTCCAGAGCCTGAAGCAGGAGACTAACTTGAACCCGGCAGGCATAGGTTGCCGTGAGCAGAGATGGCGCCACTATACGCCAGCCTGGGCAAGAGAGAGAGACTCGTCTCTAAAGCAAAACAAAACAAAAAGGTTGGGGGGTGCGTGGGGCTGGAAGATAACACAGAGCAAAGATGTCTAAGAAGACAGGGGGTTTGACACCAAAATGTCAACGTAGTGCAGCATTACTGCAGAGAGCATTTTCTAGGGCCTCAAACTGCTTTGGAAAACTTTGGTGATATAGTTCGGATATTTGACCCTGCTCAAATATCATGTTGAATTGTAATGCCCAATGCTGGAGGTGGGGCCTGGCGGGAGGTGTCTGGATCCTGGGGGTGGATCCCTAATGGGTTGGTGCTGGGGTGACAGTGAGTTCTCACGAGAGCTGGTTGTTTAAAAGTGTGTAGAACCTCCCCTCCCCTCTTTCTCGCTCTTGCTTTTACCATGTGATGTGCCTGCTCCCCCTTCACCTTCTGCCATGATTATAAGCTTCCTGAGACCCCCCAGAAGCTGAGCAGATGTCAGCACCATGCTTCCTGTAAAGCCTGCACAACTGTGGGCCAACTAAACCTCTTTTTTCTTTCTTCTTTTTTTTTTTTTTTTAGATGGAGTCTCGCTCTGTCGCCCAGGCTGGAGTGCAGTGGCGCAATCTTGGCTCACTGCAACCTCCACCTCCCAGGTTCAAGCGATTCTCCCGCCTCAGTCTCCCAAGTAACTGGGATTACAGGCACGCAGGCACGCGCCCCCATGCCTGGCTAATTTTTGTATTTTTAGTAGAGACGGAGTTTCACCATATTGGTCAAGCTGGTCTTGAACTCCTGACCTCATGATCCGCCCACCTCAGCCTCCCAAAGTGCTGGGATTACAGGCCTAAACCTCTTTTATTCATAAATTACCCAGTCTCAGGTATTTCTTTATAGCAATGCAAGAACAGCCTGATACATTTGGAGATGAAAAGAAGCAAGGATATAGGATGAGGGCTTAGAAGGGAAATTACCATCAAGGAGGTTTTCTCTCCTCTCTCATTTCTTCCTCTTCCTTCTCTCCCAATCTCTCTCTCCTCCATGGCTAGATGTTTGTAGGCTGAAGGGAAGAACCCGGAGAAAGAGTCGAGAGAATAACTGACAAAATTTCAAAGAGAAAGAGAGAGAGGGAAGAAGATATTGAGGAAAGGTGGTGAGGGAGCTCAGGAGCACGTGAAGACATTAGTCCTGCAGTATTTGGCTCCTCCATCTCCGAAGGGGAGAGAAGGCTGAAAGATGGTTCATGATGTCACTTGAGCTCAAAGGTAGAGGGCGGAGAGTAGAGATGCTCCCACCAGATGCCCTCAAAGCTTTCAGAGAAGCCAGGGCACGATCATCAGAGAGGACGTAGGAAGGGAAGGTGGAAGGGCTTTAGTGGTGGCACCGGGAGGGTGGAAAAGAGCTAAGGAGAAACAATTACAGAAATGCTGGATACATCGTTTTCTTTATTCCATGTGTTTTTCTCGTCCTGCCCATTGGATTTGCAGAGCTTGAAGAGTAAGTTAAGTATGTATCTCAATCCTCCTGGTCTTTCTTGTCACTCAGAGATGCTAAATGCATTTCACATACAGGTATGCAAAAATACCTCAGGCCAGGAAAATATGTTAGCTTGGCTAGAAATGATCATTTATGCTTAAAAAAAATTAAATTTGATTGGCCAAAGCCCACCCTTTAGGCTGCTGAGTATTCATTTTCTTCACCTTGACAGATGAGATTCCCTCCCCGACATCTCTGGATCACAATGGGCCAAATTATCAGAAACCGACAGGGAGCCTAGCGACACCTTTATAGGGTAGCAAGCATATGCTAAGGCCTTATGGCATAACCTTGGGTTTTAGCAATTGACTGCATGGGAAACCGGGAGTCAGGGCCCGGGCACCCAGCTGGAATCTGATGGAAACATCACCCTTCCCATCCACAAACATATGGAAAACTTCTGTGAAGAATTTGAGTGTGCCAGAATAGTTGATGGAAAGTTCTATTCTTAGTTAATACTGTAACTACAGATATCTTCGATGCTGGCACTTCCAGACAATTAACCCACAGCCTATGCCAACAAAATTTTACACTTATCTTCCTGTCTTACTGTAAACAACCCAATTTCAAAGGCAAATGTGCTATATACCCTCCCACATACATGTCTTATTTTATACACCCCATCTTGCCTTTCCATCAAGATAGGAAAGTAGTCCTAGATACCAAAATAAGCCCCCCTTGCCATGCCCCCAAATGTTCAGCTTGTTACAAAAGCAGAAGATATCTGGATGGCTGATGGATCCCGGGGTGTTTTTCAGGATTGAAGGACACTCAGGCTATTCCTCAATGACAGGGAGTTCACACAGCAGCTTCTAGCTCTGTCTTAGACTTCTTGCTTCTGTATGGGCAGGAAGTGGGACGCACATCTAGATGGGTAATGAGATTAAGGGATTCTTGTACTGTCCTGGGGGCAGTGATATGTGAGAGATGCTGAGGACTGGGGTCCTAGAGGCAGACTCTAGGCAGAGAGGCAATCCCATATCTATTTTTCTTGTTTTTTTTGAGATGGAGTTTCACTTTTTCGCCCGGGCTGAAGTGCAATGGCGCAATCTTGGCTCATTGCAAACTCTGCCTCCTGGGTTCAAGGGATTCTCCTGCCTCAGCCTCCCAGGGAGCTGGGATTACAGGCGCCCGCTGCCACGCCCAGCTAATTTTTGTATTTTTAGTAGAGACGGGGTTTCACCATGTTGGTCAGGCTGGTCTTGAACTCCTGATCTCAGGTGATCTGCCTTCCTCAGCCTCCCAAAGTGCTGGCATTACAGGTGTGAGCCACCAAGCCTGGCCGCAATCCCTTATCTTTAAGATGCAGTACAGCAGACCTGGTATCAGCTTATGCGGATGAATGCATCTTAAGAGGCTCTGAAATAGTATGCCACCAGCCTTTACCATTTATCACTTTGACTGCTATAACCCATGGCTTTTTTTTTTTTTTTGAGGCAGAGTCTCGCTCTGACGCCTAGGCTGGATGGCAGTGGCGCAATCTTGGCTCACTGCAAGCTCCGCCTCCCGGGTTCACGCCATTCTCCTGCCTCAGCCTCCCGAGTAGCTGGGACTACAGGCGCCCGCCACCACGCCCAGCTAATATTTCGTATTTTTAGTAAAGACAGGGTTTCACTGTGTTAGCCAAGATCATCTCGATCTCCTGACCTCATGATCCGCCTGCCTCGGCCTCCCAAAGTGCTGGGATTACAGGCGTGAGCCACCCGCCCGGCCAACCCATGGCTTTCAAGGGAATTTTATTCTCTTAAATTATTGGGGTTCTACAGTTGTTCCTCCCTCTCTTCAACTTTTTCTTTCTAACTATTCAGTCTATCATATACTCAGCCAACAAATGTCTGTGGAATCTTGGAGGTAAACATCATTTTTAAAGTAGCAAAAACCAAGTACACAGAAAATCTGACGTTGTCTAGCTAAACTCACAGTTGTAGCCACATTTCTGCTGACCCCAAAGCCTCATTCTGATACATTCTGTTTCCTCCTGGGATGCACATTCACCCCAGCTGACTCTCCCCCTCCTTCCCTGGGCTCCCTTACTGGGCGCATCCAGTTATTTTGAGCTCTCATAGCACCGTGGCCCTCTCTGTTGTAGGTAGATGTATCAGGGTTGAAGATTTGCATTTATTTGTACAATTCTTTCATGAATGTCCTTCTCCTCCCTGGACTGTAAATCCCCAAGAAGGCAGGGTCAACATGTTTTATTAACCACTGAATCCTCAACACCTCAAGTAGGCACAGTTCAAGTAAACTTTTATTTATTAATCATTGCTTCCCAGCGTTTAATAAGTCAGGTAGCCTCTAATTTCATCCCCTGGGTCCTAGGCCAATCCTTTCCCCACTGGTTAGGCCCAGGTATTTACTCCATACATCCTGGACCCCTCGACCAGAAATTTCTTCATCTGGCCTCTCTGCTATGCATCCATGCTGGATCCAGCTCTCCTAACAGTCCTCTGCCACTGCCTGTCCCAGCTGGGTTCAACATTTCCCCTTGTTTCCATGCATTATTAGTTTTCTCTAATGATCTTTCTCATATGAGAATGACGTGACATTAGCATCTAGAGGGTCCCTGAAGATTAAGCTGTGTTTAACCATTTCTTAGAGAAGAGGGAAACAAAGGTCAAGGAAGTCGACCAATGTCACACGACCAGGCAGCAGTCCCAGGCTATACTTTCTTTCAATTTTCCAACTGTCTTTGCTGTATTGCTTCCTCAAAACCCACCTTTTGGTTAGGCATGATCAAGAACTTGTCTCCAGAAAAGGGAGTATAAGAATAATACACACATAATTTTGGGAGGCAGGAGGGCCCCTCGTTACAATGGCCAAACACCGGGGCTCCACCCAAAAACTGATGGAGATGACATGAGCCAATGGTATACATTTAAGAGGTGATGCTCTCCCAACTAAACGTAAGTCCTGGACAATACTAGAGGCAGGGGTCCCAACCCCAAAGGCTGGGATCAGATGCTGTGTATTAAGACTGGTCAGTGGAGAGTATGAGGCATGGATGGAGTAAAAGGAGGTGACTATCAAAACCATGCAACTGAAGCGTGACCACAGGTGACATGTACTGTGGCAAGGCCAGTGATTTCATTATAGCATATTTTCTTTTGTCTGCATGACTGTTATGTTATGACCCTCATTTGAGCATCAGATTCTTAGAGGCCTTCATTTTTCTCCCAGTTACCAGAGAGGACAAAGGCTTTTTTTTTTTTTGAGATGGAGTCTCATTCCGTCACCAGATTGGAATGCAGTGGCGCAATCTCAGCTCACTGCAACCTCTGCCTCCCGGGTCCAAGCGATTCTCCTGCATTAGCCTCCAGAGTAGCTGAGACTACATGTGCACGCCACCATGTCTAGCTAATTTTTGTATTTTTAGTAGAGGCAGCGTTTCAACATGTTGGCCAGGCTGGTCTCAAACTCCTGACCTCGTGATCCGCCCGCCTAGGCCTCCCAAAGGCTTTGACTGCAGTGTAATATTTACCCTGTGGCCAAACAATCTCGATATATTTGTTAACTTAGCACATGCACTGTGACATGCTATCATGGAGAAGAACAATGGAGGCCACCTCAAAATTCAAGTCAAAGAAGTACTTGTTAGGGCAAAGGGCACATGAAATGAAGAATGGTTTTGTAATTGGCTGTGAAAGCAGGTAAACTGTCCCCCAGGTAAGAACCATCCCTGGGAACAGGCCTATAACTCGGAAGATAATAGCCACAGCTCTGATTCCACCCTTCAGTTCACTTCAGCAAACACTTATTGGTCACCCACTGTGCAGGGCAGACTGATATTTGGAAACATAGAACAACAACCTGATTAAAGGCCACACTTCCTCTGAAGCCTCTGAATTAGTTATAAGAAAGAACCTTTTCATTATGAGGGTTCTTTATTATATAGAACCTCGTTCCCTGGGGCGGATGAAATCCAGGCATCAATATCCAGGCCGAGAGTCAGGCCGTACTGAAGATAGGAGAAAGATCTGTGGGTACGTATGGGTGTCCTGCCATCTGAATGAATAATTCAGGAACATGGCCCAATTTCACCTTCCATGTCTGGTCTGGCAAACGTGGAGATGCTTCGGCAGTGAATTTAACTGGGTTTTTCTGACTTCCCCTGGAGTGCCAAAGATTGAGCTGAGGGAAATCAGGGATGCCAGAATGCTATGAAAGCTCAAATCCACTCAACCCTGCAGGATTCAAAGACATAAAGTAGCAGCACTGTATGCAAGGGAGGCTACTTATCTGCTGCCACATTATAGGGGAGCTGAGGATAACAAGCCAGGTGGGCAGATTATCCATTTATTTTTGTCTTTCGAAAGACTAGCATAGGGGGCATCATTTAGTGTCCAATTTCCTGTGTCCCGAGGAGAGCACACTGGTACATACCCCCAGCCAGGCTGGGGGGTCATCCCAGGGGGTTTCTTGTTGTGAGAAAGAATCCATCCTGGTTGCCCACAAACAAACATGTGAAATACAAACCATGTGATCTGGATAAACAGAACATGGTGAGGAAGTAGGCAGTGCTTATCTGGAACAACAAAACCGCACCCTCCTGGAATACAAAGACACCAGATGGTGGTTTTCTCTGGCCAGGATATTCTTCACACCATGGACAGACCTGAAGCGCTGCTTCTCCAAGGAATGAGAAGATAAGAGAATCCATCTTTCAAAGAAAACAATGAATTTCTCTCTCTCTCTTTTTTTTTTTTTTGAGACAGAGCCTTGCTTTGTCGCCCAGGCTGGAGTGCAGTGGTACGATCTTGGCTCACTGCAACCTCTGCCTCCTGGGTTCAAGCCATTCTCCTGCCTCAGCCTCCTGAGTAGCTGGGATTACAGGCATGTGCCACCACACCCAGCTAATTTTTGTATTTTTTAGTAGAGATGGGGTTTCACCATGTTGGCCAGGCTGGTCTCGAACTCTTGACCTCAAGTGATCCACCTGCCTCGGCCTCCCAAAGTGCTGGGATTACAGGTGTAAGCCACCACACCCAGCCAAAAACAATGAATTTCTTGAATTTGTATCACAATTACATGTACAGTTAGTGGGACCCTGAGCAGAAGAAGGAAAGCTTCAAGGCAAATGGTGAGGCCAATCCATGTAGCAACTTAGCCACGTTGAGGACAAATCCCCAGCTCCCTCACCTGCAGATATTTACACGAATCCAGTGGTTCTCAAAGTGGAGTCCTCAGATCAGCAGCATCGGCATTGCCTAGGGACTTAGAAATACTAATTCTCAGGTCCCATTTCAGACCTACTAAATTAGCCATTCTCAGGGTGGGACACAGCAAAATTCTCCAGGTGATTCTGATGCATGTTAAGTTTGAGAACCCGGCTGGGCACAGTGGCTCATGCCTGGATTCCCAACACTTCGGGAGGCCGAGGTGGGCAGATTGCTTGAGGTTGGGAGTTTGAGACCAGCCTGGCCAACATGGTAAAACCCTGTCTCTACAAAAATACAAAAATTAGCCAAGCGTGGTGGTGCACACCATGTCCCAGCTACTCAGGAGGCTGAGGCAGGAGAATCGCTTGAACCTGGGAGGCAGAGATTGCAGTGAGCTGAGATAGTGTCACTGCACTCCAGACTGCATGACAGAAAGAAACTCCGTCTCAAAACAAACAAACAAAGGAAAAAGTTTGACAGCCACTGCACTAAGACAAAAATAGCAAATTACAATCACAAATACTTCCACAGTGCTTCCTGTGTGTAGGCACTATTTTAAGTCTTTATAGACATTATTTCATTAAATGCTCACGGCAAACCTGTGATAAAGGTACTGATATAGTGTGGTTCTGTGTCCCCACCCAAATCTCATCTTGAATTGTAATCCAAATTGTAATCCCCATGTGTTGGGGGAGGGAGCTCGTGAGAGGTGATTAGATCTTGGAGACAGTCCCCCCTGCTGTTCTCATGATAGCAAGTGAGTTCTCACAAGATCTGATGGTTTTATAAGGGGCTTTTCCCCCTTTTGCTCGGCACTTCTCTCTCCTGCTGCCATGCGAAGAAGGACATGTTGGCTTCCCCTTCCACCATGATTGTAAGTTTCCTGAGGCCTCCCCAATGCTGCGGATCTGTGAGTCAGTTAAACCTCTTTCGTTTATAAATTACCCAGTCTCGGGCAGTTCTTTATAGTGGCATGAGAATGGATTAACATATGTAGTATGATAACTTCTCATTTCTCAGAGAAGAAAATTGAGGCACAGAGGGTTAGGTCATTTTCACAAGTTGTTCTGACCCCCTTTAGTCACTGCGGTGGTGAGGGAGACATCCCTCACCTTAAATAGTATGAAAATAGTGTGAGACAGCTGAACATATGACAAGCAATGCTGCACAGACTAGTGACATAACTCAGAAGAGGGGAACATCGCAGGCCATGTGGGGCCACTCAAAGGTTGCACACAGTGAACCAGAAGGGGCTGTGCAAGGCAGGTTCTGTAATGACAAAAGGGTGAGGTGACCCTTAGTTCCCGCAGGAGGATGTGGCTGGCTTGTTTGAAGAATTCTGCTGGCAGGCAGTGAGGTAGAACCCAGAAAGTTGAGGACTGGGCTGGGTGCAGTTGGTCTGGTTGATGTGGAACTACCTAGGTGGGGAGCCTTTCCTACTGGGTGGGAAGAAATCTAGCCAGAGCCAGGGAACTCACAGCTAAGTCTTTGAAGTTTTATGAGGCTCAAAGGTGTCAAGGAAGCACATGAAATTTCAGGCCTTACAAAGTATGAGAGAGGAGGTGATAGAGGCAGCATTTGAACCCAAGCTCCTGTGCTCCAGAGTCCATGCTCTAGTTTTAAACCACAGTTCTATCCTGTCTCCCACTGTCTTTAATCAAGGCACACTGCACACCTCTGTAAGAACTGCCATGATCCCCCCTGGGTCAATATGCACCTGGAAAAGCAGCAGGCCAGGTCACGGAGGCTGTGGGAGGTTAAGGTCAGAGGTCTTCCCCCACTGACTTAAATGCTCCTTTATATGGGGGTTGCATCTCCTTCACCAGCTCCTCCACACACCCCACTGGAAATTAATAAGGACATAAACACTGCCCATTGTGCACAGCATGCACAAACACATTCATTCACTAGCATATGGCACTGACTCTTTTTGCAGAGACTATGTTAGGACCAGACACACAAAGATAACATCAAAACAAGGCTCAGGATGCTCCCTACTGCGGGCGGGGTGGGGGCGAGGGACAAAAATACAAACAGAGCATTTTGGGCATATTACAAAAGGCTTTATATTCATTCCCAAGGTGTTTGGACTGCATCCTGGAGGCTCTGGTCAGTCAACAGAGGCCTGTAAGTCAGGGAGTGAGGAGCAGATTTGCCATTTTAGGAAGATAATTCTGGGGGATGGTGTGGGAAAAGCTAGAATGAGGATGGGCTTATGGCAAAGCACCAGACAAAGGCTATTGTACAGCCTGAGACAGAGAAGCAGGATGATCAAAGAAGAGAGGCAGGGTCACAGATTCCCAGGGTGCCACGCAACAAGGGTGACAGACAGGTTTTGGCTGGCATATCTTAAGTCCTAGAGCTGAGAAAGCATTCTCCAGTTAGCCGCAGACCCCACCCCTCCCTACTGTCTTTTATTAGCTGACTTGCTGTGTTTACATGAATTGCCTGGTACCCTAAGGTGTTTATGTTTGAAAGGGAGAGCTTTTCTTTCTTTCATACAATGTATAACATGTGATGGCAGATTGGATTGTGTGGAATAGAGAAACAGACAGGGAGGAAAAGGACTAAGGGTACCAGATTTCTAGCTTTTAAGAGGGAAATGCTTCTTTTTTTAATTTTTTTTTAAAAACACAGAGATGGGGTCTCGCTATGTTACCCAGGCTGGTCTCAAACTCCTGGCCTCAAGCAATATTCCTGCCTCAGCCTCCCAAAGTGTTCGGATTACAGGCGTGAGCTGCCACACCCAGTCTGGAAAATGCCTCTTGATGTGCACATCGTTCTATCTGAATTAAGGGAATACAGTGCCCAGAAAGGAAATGAATAACAATGATCAACAAATTCTGCTTCTCTAAGATTAAGGCTAGGGGGGTGTACCTTGGCAGTTGCAGAACCTGACTCCTGTATCCTTTCTCCCCCTTCACAGCAAGGCTGGGTTACAAATGACACAGCTGATACCACACCGGCCAGTATACAGAGAAGAACAAAGAGTCTTCAGGTTGAAAGAAAGCTTGAGGGACCTACAGTCCTGCCTCTAACTGTAATAACAGCCTTCAAAATCTAGGCCATTGTTAGCATCAGGCTGTGCCTGAGGTTTGTGGCATTCTCCTGAGAGAAGCTTTACCCATCCTGAGAAAATGAGATTTTGCACCTTGGAGCTGACGGGAACACCTGGGAACAGTCACTCTGTACACAGCTCACGATGGGTCCCAGCACCTGCTCTCACCTATAAAGGAAATTCAGAAGCTCCTGCTCATCACCATCACACGGTCCATGAGTACAAATCACCCATCCTAAGAAACGAGTTTGCTGGAGAAAAGGCAGCAAAGCCTTGGAGAACACAGCAGAGGCAACCAGCCCCCACCAAGCCAGCGAGCATGGTGAGGACTCACACTGACTCCACAATCCTTCTGTTGGGTTCCAGGCAATCATTTTTATAATTGAGTGAGAAAATCTGATAATATTGTTCCCCTGACTGAAGCCTTCGTTTCTTCTCATCACTCTAAAGATGAAATGCAAAGTGCTTATCTTAGTCCCCAAGGCCCCGGTGTCCTGTCCTCTGCCTATATCCCCAGCTGTGTCCAAGCCACTCCCTGCTCCCTCCTTCTCTACACTCAAGCTGCCTAGTCCTCCCTTCTTTTCCTGCATCTCATCAGCACCTTCCTGGTGCAGGGCTTTGTGTGTGCTGTGCCCTTGGCCTGGGACACTCGCCTCCCTCTTCCCATCTCTTCACCTGGCCAATTTATTCTCTTCCTTCAAGTCCCAGGGTGACTTTCATTTCCTCCAGCAAGTGCCTCCTCTCTGCCCCTCTGAATTAATTATCTATTGCTGTATAACAAGGTACCCAACATTTAGCAGCTCAAAACAACACACATTGACTATCTCACACTGTTTCTGTGGGTCAGGGACGGGGAAAGAAAGGCACAAGACCTGTCAACATCCACAACATTAGCATCCACACTGGATACGAGAGATGAATGCCACCAGAATTCTGAGGGCAGAGGACCTCCGACTGTAAAAGAAGATTCTATCCACAGTCAAGTTATCAGCCCAAAGTGAAGTTATGATAACATTTTCAGGTACACAGAGTATCAAATAATTTATCTCCCTCATGCCCTGTATTAAAAATCTACTGCTGTATAACATCTTCCCTGCAAATTTGGTGGCTCATACCAATAATCCTGTATGGTCTCAGTCTCTGAGACTCAGAATCCAGGAGGGGCTTAGCTGGATGGCCCTGGCTCGGGGTCTGTCATGAGGCTTCAGTCATGACAGTAGCCTGGGCTGTTGTCATCAGAAGGCTTGAGTGGGGCTGAAGGATCCACTTCCAAGCTCACTTGTGCAGCTGCTGGCTTGGAGTTTCAGTCCCTTGGCATCATAGGTTTGCCTTAAAGACACAGGGCTGCTGATAACATGGCAGCTGGCTTCCCACAGAGCAAGACATGACAGAGAAAGAGAGAGAGAGAGTGCAAGAGAGCAAGACAGTGATAGCACAACAGAGCAACCAAGATGGAAGCCACAGAGACTTCACTTGACCTCAACTCTAAGGTCGCACACCATCACTTTTGCTTTTTCCTGTTTGTTAGAAGTGAACCACTGAGAAGTCTAGCACACACTGGAGAAGGAGAATTAGGCTCTATTTCTTGAAGGGAGGATACTAAGGGATTTCTGGACATATTAAAACCACCCATCCTCCCAATAGAAGAGTTCAAAATTCCCTGTGAGGTGGTGGCTCAGCGGTCATAGCACACAATGCCTCGGCTTCTTACTACTTGTCACAGAGGCAATTAACCAATTATGTGTGTAATCTGCAGGGTACTATCAGTCTCTCTTTCTAAATCCAAGGCTTCAGGAAGACAAGGACTATTATAAGCTATATCCCTGGTGAATAGCACACCATTTGGTATGTAACAGGGGCTCAAGAGATATTTATTGGATGAATAAGCAAATGAGCAAATAACAAATGAAAGAGGGAAGAATACTGGGGGGAAAAGAAATAGTATATAGAAAATGACTACAACAAAGAGGTCAAAATTGCAAGAATTTTTATACAGTGCAATGCTAAGATAATGAAATACAGATTCAGAGCAGCAGGCCAACCAGCCTCCATTTGCTAGGACTACAGCTCACATACTCTGAGTTATGAGGATGAAGCCCTGGGCTGAGCCTCAGGCAGCAGGAAACTCCTTAGACTGGCTCAGCAGGCTGCTGGTAAAACAGAAAACCTATTTTCCAACACGCAAGACAGAAGAGCCGGGAAGTCACATCTCCTTTATTAAGCGAGGCTTCCCTCATCATCCTCTTGGTAGCGACAGGCTTCAAATCCACACACTCCCATCAACAGCACCCAGGGACAGCCAGTAGGTTTTTCCTGGCTTCTGCTGGTGGGGTCACTCTATATGCATGAGAAGGAGGGCTTTTTGCTGTGCTCCTATTCCCAAGACCACTGCTACAGATTCTTGGAAATACACCCTCCCCGTGGAGCTGGGCTTCCAGGATCAACCACACAGCAGTCTGAGCTTGGCCCCTGCAGGCACAGCCCAGGGCATGCCAGGTGAGGGGAAGGGCGGGTGGCAAAGGAGAACAGAGGGGAAAGGGAAGACAGAATCATGAGCAGAAAGCACGTTTCAACAGGCAGCTGAAAAAACGAGACCTAGGCCCTGGAGGGGACACACTGTGCCCAGAGCAAACCACACACACACAAATCCAGCAGCATCACCACCTCAAATTCGATGCTGACTTAGCACTGACTACATGCTCGATACTGTGAAGTGCTAAGTATGCAAGAAGATGTGACAACCCAGCCCTGATTTTCAAAGTTACCTGTGGGCATAACACACAGACGAAATGATGACCGAGAATGCAATACAAGGTGGCAGGTGCCAAAGAAGTGATGTGTACAGCATGTGTCAGAAGGGAGCTGTCCCTAGGATGGGGCCGTCCCTGAACTTTCCTGAGGGAGTCAGAGCTTGAACTTCGTGATTCCTGCAACAGTGTTGTAGCTTGAAAGTGCCTGTGTGTGAGGAGCGTGTATCTCACACATTGTTCCATGTTCAATGTGCCTAATACAAAACAAGAATCTATCTACAAGGGGTTTACCATCTTGCTGAGGATGTAAGACTGGTGCACAAATACCTGCCATCCAAAGCAGCTCAAGAGGCTATGCTAGTGTTAATAATAATAAATAATAGTAGCCATGTCCCTGAGGAATGCCAACCCATCTATTCTACTGTTGGAGGCAATACAGAGCCTCTGCAGGGCTCAGTGTCCACATCTGTGAAATGGGGTTGTAGGAACACTGACTAAGATAAGGAATAGAGTAACTACTGGCAGGTAAAGGCACTTGAGTGTCTCTCCTTCCTCCTCCTTCCATCTTCCATGAAGATGATCAGGCAAGAAGAAGGTAGCATTAGATGAGGGCTAATTTAAAAGATGGGGTACTGGCAAGGGAAGGCTCTATTTGCTTGGGGGAATAATGGAAGACAGGGCCAAGTAAAGGGTTGAGGAGAGCGAATTGACTGTGGTGCACACATTCTAATACCAGCAGCCTCATCTACCAAGCCAGGCACTTGACATGCACTACCTTGTCTAATACCCCACTAACTCACGGGATGCACACCATCGTGGCCCGGCTCTGCAGAGGATGGAGCTGAAGTTTAGGGATATCAAGTGTCCAATCTAAGCTCGCAGGTGGCACAGCCAGAACCTGGACCCAGATCCTTTATTCCAATGTGCTCATAACCACTTCCTAATGCTGCCTCTGGGGGATGCTTCGTGCTGGGGTGCACTGACCCATGAGGCTGAAGGGGAAGTCTAGAAGAAGGAGTTTGCATCTAGCATCTGGCAGCCTAGGAGTACATTTCCTATCACCCAGGGAGGCTATGTCTTGCTCTTGGTTTCTCTCTCATGCACTCATGGGAGTGATGAGAAAAGGAGAAAGGACAGACGTGACCACAGACTTAGTGAGTGCAGATGTTGGAAGGAGAGGGCTGGAATCGTGCTGAGCCTTCCCGTTTGGGCACGTGGAGATGGGTGTATCACTAGGAGAAGTAGGGTTACTGGTGGGGAGGAGAGGAGGCAACTTCAGGTTATGTGTGTTGAGTGTGAAATGCCCCAGTATACCGAAATGTGTCTTAGTCTGCTCACGCTGTTATAACAAAGTACCATACACGGAGGGGCTTAAATGACAGAAATGTGTAGAGTGGTTCTGGAGGCTGGAAGTCTGAGCTCAGTGTGCCAGCATGACATATTCTTGGTGAGTAATCTTCAGGCTTGCAAAGAGCCACCTTCCACTATGTCCTCACATAGTGAACAGAGAGAGAGACTGAGCTCTGGTCTCTTCCACTTCTTTCTTTCTTTCTTTTTTTTTTTTTTTTTTTGAGATGGAGTCTCACTCTGTTGCTCAGTCTGAAGTGCAATGGCATGATCTCAGCTCTCTGCAACCTCTGCCTTCCAGGTTCATGCAATTCTCCCACCTCAGCCTCCCGAGTAGCTGGGATTACAGGCACCCACCACCACGCAGGGGTTTCACCATGTTGGTCAGGCTGGTCTCGAAATTCTGACCTCAGGTGATCCACCCACCTTGGTCTCCCAAAGTGCTGGGATTACAGGCATGAACCACCGCACCCAGCCTGTCCCACTTCTTATAAGAACACTAATCTCACCAAAGGGGCCCCACCCTCCTCATCTCATCTAAACTAATCACCTCCCAAAGGCCCCTTCTCCAAATACCATCACACTGGGGGCTAAGGCTTCACAATATGAATGGGTGAGGGACACAAGCATTCAGTCCAGAGCAAACTGTCAGCATCTAGCTGGGGGAGGAAAATCATGAGTGGCATCTTTGGGAAGGAAGGCAGGCCCAGATGTAGAGAATTGAGAAGACAGCTGAAAATCTGAGAGGGCACAAGAAGGCCAAAGCTAGGGAGAAGAAGAGGACCATGGGTTGGTGGAGGAGGGGAGAGGAGCTGGCGAGGTTTTGACTTGTGCACTTGGACGTGACTATGTGTGTCTGTGAGCGTGCACATGTATGGGTGCATGCATGTCTGTTGCGGGAAGTCAGGGACCCCAAACAGAGGGACCAGCTGGAGCTGTGGCAGAGGAACATAAATTGTGAAGATTTCATGGGCATTTATCAGTTCCCAAATAATACTTTTATAATTTCTTATGCCTGTCTTGTCTTTAATCTCTTAATCCTGTTATCTTTGTAAGCTGAGGATGTATGTCACCTTGGGACCACTGTGATAATTGTGTTAACTGTACAAAATGATTGTAAAACATGTCTGTTTGAACAATATGAAATCAGGGCACCTTGAAAAAGAATAGAATAACAGCGATTTTTAGGGAACAAGGGAAGACAACCATAAGGTCTGACTGCCTGCAGGGTCGGGCAAAAAAAGCCATATTTTTCTTCTTGCAGAGAGCCTATAAACAGACATGCAAGTAGGGAAGATATTGCTAAATTCTTTTCCTAGCAAGGAATATTAATATTAATACCCTGGGAAAGGAATGCATTCCTGGGGGGAGATCTATAAATGGCCGCTCTGGGAGTGTCTGTCTTATGCAGTTGAGATAAGGACTGAGATACGCCCTGGTCTCCTGCAGTACCCTCAGGCTCACTGGGGTGGGGAAAAACTGCCCTGGTAAATTTGTGGTCAGACCGGTTCTCTGCTCTCAAACCCTGTTTTCTGTTGTTTAAAATGTTTATCAAGACAATATGTGCACCACTGAACATAGACCCTTCTTGGTGGTTCTGTTTTTGCCCTTTGCCCTGTGATCTTTGTTGGACCCTTATCAGTGGTTCTGCTTCTTGCCCTTTGAAGCATGTGATCTTTGTACCTGCTCCCTGTTCTTACACTCCCTCCCCTTTTGAAAGCCTTAATAAAAAGTTGCCGGTCTGAGACTCAGGCGGGCATCACGGTCCTACTGATATGTGATGTCACCCCCAGCAGCCTAGCTGTAAAATTCCTCTCTTTGTACTGTCTCTCTTTGTTTCTCAGCCGGCCGACACTTATGGAAAATAGAACATACGCTGAAATATTGGGGGCAGGTTCCCCCAATACATGTCTATGTGAGAGACAGCACAGACACATGTAAGGAGGCAGGAGTGAGAGGACCTCCATCCCTGAGGCAGGAGGAATACCAAGGATACTTCAAAGTGGAAGCCATAGGTGGAGAGAGCTCCAGAAATGCAAAAAAGGTCCAAACTACATAAAATGCCCCACAAGGACCAGGAAACCTAGAAGAATTTTTTTTTTTTTTTTTTTTGAGATGGAGTCTTGCCCTGTCGCCCAGGCTGGAGTGCAGTGGTGCAATCTCAGCTCACTGCAACCTCTGCCTCCCAGGTTCAAGCTATTCTCCTGCCTCAGCTTCCTGAGTAGCTGGGATTACAGGCACACACCACCACGCCCAGCTAATTTTTGTATTTTTAGTAGAGACGGGGTTTCGCCATGTTAGCCAGGCTGGTGTTCAACTCCTGACCTCAGGTGACCCGCCCACCTCGGCCTCCCAAAGTGCTAGGATTACAGTCGTGAGCCATTGTGCCTGGCTGACTTAGAAGAATTTTAAAGCAGCCAAGAGACTTGGCAGCTGGGGGGGGGGGTCACTGGACACCTTCAGTAAAACCATTTTCTTTAAATGGCAGGGGACTAGAGGTTGTGGGTAAACTAAGGAGAGAGGCAGAGGGCGATGGCTCAAAAGGCAGCAGGGTGTTCACAAATAGAGAATTGAGAGGGAGAAAACAGAGTTTGGGGAAGGGAAGATGCTCCAAGTCACTTCTATTAATGAAATGGACTGCTTAGAATTTAGACAGAATGAAAAAGGTAGAAAAGTGAGGTACCATAATTATTAGTATATTTCTATCATGTCATTCAAATATGCTTAAAACTAATGTGCCATGCAATGGAATATTAATTGGCAACAAAAAGGGATGAAGAACTGATACATGCTACAACACAGGTACATCTTGATAACACTGGGCTAATTTAAAGAAGCCAGACACAAAAGCCCACAGACGACATGATTTTATTTATACGAAATGTCCAGAAGAGGCAGATCTAGAGAAACAGAAAGTAGATTAGTGGCTGCCTAGGGCTTGAGAGGGAATGGGGTTGGGGGATGTTGGCTAAGGGGTGCAGGATTTGTTTTGGAGGCAATGAAATGTTCTTTTTCCTTTTCTTTTTTTTGAGACGGAGTCTCATTCTGTCATCCATGCTGGAGTGCAGGGGCACAATCTTGGCTCACTGCAACCTCTGCCTCCTGGGTTCAAGCAACTCTCCTGCCTCAGCCTCCTGAGTATCTGGGACTATAGGCATGTGCCATGACACCTGGCTAACTTTTGTATTTTTTGTTTTAGTAGAGACAGGGTTTCACCAGGTTGGCCAGGCTGGTCTTGAATTCCTGACCTCAAGTGATCCTCCTGCCTCAGCCTCCCAAATCGCTGGGATTACAGGCATGAGCCACTGCGCCCAGCCGGGCAATGAAATATTCTTAAATTGACTGTGGTGATAGCTGCACAATTTTGAATATACTAAAAGCCATGGAATTGCACATTGTAAATGGCTGAACTGTATGGTATGTGAATTAAATCAACAAAGCTGTTTAAAAATTTACTATGTATATTGTCTTCAGGATGGCATTTTAAAAAAGAAAAATTTACTATGTATATCTATGAGTAACACGGGATCTTTTGGGGTGATAAAAGTTCTATAATTGGATTATAGAAATATCTGCACAACTCTATAAATTTACTAAAAATCACAAAATCGTACATAAAAACTGGTAGATTTTATGGTATGTCAATTATGCCTCAATAAAGTTGTTTAAAACAATAAAAAAACTTTAAAACTTTATGACACAGATAAAACACTCTATAATAGGGTTGCAGTACATTTAGACTAAAACAACTCAAAAATATACCAAGTCATCTGTCAAACGAGAATGACAGTTCCATAGAATCACTGTGAAGATGGCACAAGGTAAGACATTCCCTGGCCTACAGAAGGTTTGATGCAGCGCAGCTCTGATTAAGGGAATTAAGGGAATGAATCCCACCGTCTCTGAATCTGGCTTCCCTGTGTGATATCTCCGGGGTACGGCAAAGCCTGGGTGGGATGTGCACCCAGACACGTTTCTTGGCAGTGAAATATCCCACAGCCGAGGAAGGAGGTGAGGGCAGATTGATTCCACTTCTTGTGGCCCAAGAGAAGGCCTGCAGGTCCCAGGGATGAACCTTGTCTTGAAAATCATATGGGTGGCCAGACAAGGTAGTACACGCCTGTAATCCTAACACTTTGGGAGGCTGAGGCAGGTGGATCCCCTGAGGTCAGGAGTTTGAGACCAGCCTGACCAACGTGGTGAAAACCCGTCTCTACTAAAAACACAAAAATTAGCTGAGCATGGTGGTGGGCGCCTGTAATCCCAGCTACTTGGGAGGCTGAGGCAGGAGAATTCCTTAAATCTAGGAGGCAGAGGTTGCAATGAGCCGAGATCACACCATCGCATTCCAGCCTGGACCACAAGAGTGGAACTCCACCTCAAAAAAAAAAAAAAAAAAAGAAAGAAAAGAAAATCACACGGGTTAATTTGAGTGGGGAAGGAAGGGAAGGGAGGGAACGCAATACTAAGGGAGGCATGTGTATGGGGCATGGTGGGGAATAGGGGCTGGAAAAGCCATTTGTAGTTGCTGGAGAGTAGAGAGCCACTCACTGTAAACCAGTAGGTCTTTGTAGGTGCCCTCGAGGAAGCCAGGAGACAAAAAGAGGCTGCCCCTATCTGTCAGCTGGTTTTATTTCCAGAGCCCAGGGAATGTGTCAAAACTATGGAAAGTCCCCATCACACACGACTGAGAGCCACCCTCAGGCTGGAAACGTCCATGGAGTCCCTCTGCCTGCTGGGGACAAGCCGGCTAGCCTGTCCTATTGGACCTTCAAGGGCAAGCATGCGGCCTTGTGATTCCTGGCCCGGTTAAACCCACCGTCCTTTCTATCAAACAAAAACGGAACGTCCTGCTTTCTTGTTTGTAGAATACAAAGACGGGATTTGGTTTCCCAAATAGAAGATTAAATCTCAATCCTCAGTGCGCTGCTTTAAACCCCATGGATGTGCGCCTCTGAGGCACCTGGGCCCCCTCGCCTCCTGCCCTTGTTGTGAATCTCCAGTGCAGCCCCATCCCTCTGGCGCTGCCAGGAAATGCTTACTGACTGCTGGGCCCGTGGTGCTGCCATAGGGCCACACACTTCATCCAGCCTGTAGCCAGCCAGGGGCTTGGTAAATGACCCCAAAGGCAGACTCTGCCGGCTGTGTCCCTGTCTCTACATAAAACAACGCACAAACCCAAACCTTTCCCAGAATCTGCACGTGGTTCAAAGGCATGAAATGCCACACGCAGGAGGTACAAAGGACCTGCCTGAGGCCCAAACAGGTTACTCTAGGGAAAGTGGGGGAAGGCTGTGTGGACCATTGAGCTCTATGTAGTTATAGCACGCCTCTTCCCTCATGCCGTGAAGGATTTAAAGCCCCCAAAGAGAGGCTCCTTCCAGGGTTCTCCTTCCAAGCACTTCAAAATAGTCCCACTGAGAGATGACTCCGCTCCAGCCAGGTTCTCAGCTCCTGGAGGGCAGATCACATTTGCTTTCTCTGACTTGCATCTCACATGTGCCACAGAGCAGACCCCCTTGATCAGTATTCGGCAGAATAAGGGACTAGTCTCCCTTCATCCCCTAGGCCTAATTCTCCCTGGATGGCCTTGAAGAGAAGCAGGTACATCCAGGTGAGGCAGAATTCAGGTATTCTTGCTTTCGGGTCAGATGCTTTCCTATTAGCCCTCATCCGTCATATCCCACTCTTACCAACTTTCCACACAAGATAAACTCTTACACATGAATACCCTACGTTTATGCCAGAGCTGTTAAACCTGTTTCTACGTTTCTTTGTAAACACTATCTTTTTTTGGGGAGGCGGGGTGGGGTCTAGCTCTGTCGCTCAGGCTGGAGTGCACTGGCGTGATCTCTGCTCACTGCAAGCTCCGCCCCCTGGGTTCATGCCATTCTCCTGCCTCAGCCTCCCGAGTAGCTGGGACTACAGGCGCTCGCCACCACGTCCGGTTAATTTTTTTTTATTTTTAGTAGAGACGGGGTTTCACCGTGTTAGCCAGGATGTAAACACTATCTTGATGCATTTTTATTCCAAGTCCCCATTTGAATGCAAAGTCCTAGGAATCTGGAACCACTGTTATCTCCCTGGCGTCCCACAGGGAGCTCTGCCCAGTGGTCAATGTCCTAGAAAGCTCAGGTAGCACACAGCCAGAGGAGGACAGAAACCCTTGTTGGGAGCACACATCCCTCTTCCCTCCCACTCCCCACCCAAGTAGAGAGTATGTGGATAATTTAGAATCTAAAGTCGAGGGTTGGATATGATCTATTACAAAGATACCTAAGCAATTTAACTGTGCCTGTAAGATTATAAAAGGAAAGGTTAACCATGCAAGAAGACCATGTGCTTTCCAGCAACATATAAGCATTTGTTGATGAGTAAGGCAGAGTGGTACAGTAAGCGGGGCCTCAAACTGCAGTCAAGAAATCCGTTTCTGGTCCTGTCTCTGCCATGACCTAGCTGTGGCACCTCAGACCAGTCATCCAGTTTCTTGATCTGTAAAGTGGGCACATTGGGGTAAACTAAATAATCTCCCGGCCACGCAGTGGCTCACACCTGTAATCCCAGCACTCTGGGAGGCCGAGGCGGCGGATCACGAGGTCAGGGGATCAAGACCATCCTGGCCAACATGGTGAAACGCCGTCTCTACTAAAAATACAAAAATCAGCCAGGCGTGGTGGCGTGCACCTTTAATCCCATTCGGGAGGCTGAGGCAGGAGAATCACTTGAACCCGGGAGGCGGAGGTTGCAGTGAGCCGAGATCACGCCACTGCACTCCAGCCTGGTGACAGAGCAAGACTCCGTCTCACAAATAATCATAATAATAATCTCCCAAGTCCCCTTCATCACTGAACATGACTATTCTATTACACATGGATGAAAAATTGTAAGGATAAATAAATACCAGGTCTGTTCTTATACCGCCCTCCTGTGTGTGTAAATATTTTGGTACTATTTAAAGAGGCATGTGGGTTGGTGGGGGTGGGGGCTCTGGATCTCTACCTTCTTTTGGTGACAGCATCCTGCTTTTCCTTGAAAAACCCCCAACTTCCATCCTATGTAATCCTGATGGAATTGTTGAACAAGCCTCCAGCCTCCCACCTCCAGGCAGGAGGAATAGTAGCTCAAGCTTGCCTACTCTCGACAACTGCCCCTGCTTGGAATGCATCCCAGGGCTCTCGGAAGGCTAAGCGTGAGGGAGACTGATGGGTGAACTTGGGCTGCAGGAGACACCACTTGTTCAATCAGCAGACTTTGCACTTAGCATGTGGAACTGGCCACCTACAGTGCCCGATCTTCTGTGGCCAGATGTGCTGTCAAGGCAGATTTATACTCAGGAGTGCGGGAGGCCTGGTGGCGCTCCTTCCCGCCCTGGATCAGTGAGACACAGCCTCCAGTTTCTGCTTCCTTCCGTCCATGGGCTTGGATTTGTATATTACCTGATCAATTCTTGTCAGGAATGTCAGACCAGCTGTGAGATCCTCCTGAGTGCGAACAGTGACAGCCAGGAGATGTGGCTCAGAGTTAATTTTTTTTTTTCTTTTTCTTTTTTTTTTTTCCTGAGACGGAGTCTTGCTCTGTTACCCAGGCTGGAGTGTAGTGGGGCGATCCTGGCTCACTGCAACCTCCGCCTCCTGGGTTCAAGCAATTCTCCTGCCTCAGTCTCCTAAGTACCTTGGACTACAGGCACCTGCCACCACGCCCAGCTAATTTTTTTTTGTATTGTAGTAGAGACAGGATTTTGCCAGGTTGGCCAGGCTGGTCTTGAACTCCTGACCTCATGCTATCCACCTGCCTTGGCCTCCTAAAATTACTGGGATTACAGGTGTGAGCCACTGCACCTGGCGGCTTACAGTTAATTTGCAACCAACCTGACTTTAAAGCTGGGAAACAAAGAGAGACCTGTTCCAGTTATAATTAGAGATCCTTTTGGACTAGTGAAGGCAGAAGGGTGTTTACAGGATATTGTTATCTTCTTTCTTGGTTTATCCTGGCCGCCCCCTCAGCCGTTACTTTTCCTAGCCAATCTTCAACTGCTTCCTAAGGAAGGGTACAAGTCTGAAAACATCTTTATTCTATGAATCATCATTGAGTGAATGTGAGTATAGAAAATTCTAGGTTTAATATTATTTTTCCTCAGAACTTTGAAAGCTTGAAACTTGGGAAATTAAAAGCCTTGTTTATTGCTGGGGAGACCTTTGAAGCACTTCTGCCAAACTATTTCCCCCTTTCTGGAAGCTCTAACGATAGCATTCTACAATTTCATGCTGATGTATCTTGGCAACGGTCCCTTTTTTATATAGTGGGCTGGCACTTAGGGGGCCTTCCCAGTCTTGAAAATTCAGGTACTTCAGTTTGGGAAAGTTTTTATTGTATCACTTTTGCACTTTTTTTTGAGACTGAGTCCCTCTTTGTCGCCCAGACTGGAGTAGAGTGGTGCGATCTTGGCTCACTGCAACCTCCGCCTCCCAAGTTCAAGTGATTCTCCTGCCTCAGCCTCCTGAGTAGCTGGGATTACAGGCGCCCATCACCATGCTGGGCTAATTTCTGTATTTTTAGTAGAGACGGGGTTGTGCCATGTTGGCCAGGCTGGTCTCAAACTCCTGACCTCAGGTGATCCGCCTGCCTTGGCCTCCCAAAGTGCTGGGATTACAGGCGTGAGCCACCGTGCTCAGCCTCACTTTTGTGCTTTTTAAGCTCCATTTTCTTTCTTTCTGGAATGCCGACGAGTCACCAGTAGATCCTACTGGATTCATATTCTCATTTCCTTACCTTCTTTTCTCACATTTTGCATCTACATGTCTTTTATTCTAAGAGATTTCCTCAACTTCATCTTTTCATCCTTCTACTGTTTTATTCTAGCTATCTTGTTTTTGATTTCCAAGAGCTCCTTCTTAATCTAATTGTGCCTTTTCATTATTGATAGCATCCTCTTCTTCTCTCTCTGAGGATATTCATCATTTTCACTGTTGCTTTTGTTTTATGTTTCCTTGTGATCTCTGCATTGTTTCTGTTATCTCCAAATTAATTTTTCTGTCTTTATCTTTCATACCGAAGGCATGCCTCAAAAGTCTAAAGAATTAGAGCTATCCAGCTGTGGTATAATACAAAACATATTTTGTCTTTGTGTCTGGTGGCACAGAGCTTCCCAAACTCCTGGAATTAACTAAGGAATAGGAGTGTCTTTGTTTATTCATAATGAGCCCCTTTTGTTCACACCTGAGTTTATGCTCATAAGGTGACTGACTTAAGGTAGGCCCCTAAATAGTCTCAGGGTGGGCTGGTCACGGTCACCAGAAAGACCAAGTGATTAGAAGGCTAGAACTATCAACCCCACCCACTGACCTCCTAGAGGGGATTCGAAGGAGGCTGGATATTAAGCCGTCTAAAAACTCAACAAGAAGATCTGATGAGTTTCCAGGTTGGTGAACACACGGAGGTGCTTGGAAGGGCAGTGGGCCTGGAGAAGAAATGGAAGCTCCATGCCTCTTTCCCTATAACTGCCCAATGCATCTCTTCCATCTGGCTGTTCCTGAGTTGTATCCTTTTATGATAAAGTGGTTATTTTGCAAGTAGATGGTTTTCTTGAGTTCTGTGAGCCATTCTAGGAAATAACTGAACCCGACGAGGGGGTCGTGGGAACCCCTGATCTACAGCCAGATGGTCAGAAGCCCAGCTGACAACCTAGATTGGTGTTTAGCATCTGAAGTAAGGGATCTGAGCCCTTAGCCTGTGGGATCTGACACGATCTCCAGGTGGATACTGTCAGAATTGAGTTAAATTGTAAGGCACCAAATTGGTGCTCTCAGAAAACTAGAGAATTGGTTGTTACAGGAAAAAAAAAAATACCCACATCTTTGCTGGCCATAAGTTCTGTGTGTGAGTGTTGGGAAAACAGGAGTTTCTCTTACCACTGGTCATATTTAATTGCAAAGCATTAAGAAATGGACCAGAGGCCCATATGCATAGAAGGGGCCTGTTGGGTGGGGAACTACCATCTAGGGGGATTGGGCCTTACTTAAGTCATCTTTTTGGTAGGTGGACCTCCAAATATCAATGTTTTGAAACTGCCTTTGCAAAGAATATGACAGGAAGAGAAGCTTGACATGGCAGACTCCATCTTGGCTTCCAGCCCTGCAGGTGGGCTGCCCTCGCTCATTCTTAGGTGCAGGCAAGGAATTTAGTTTATAGTTTAACTTTAAAGCAAGGATGATAATAGTCCCTCCCTAAAACTGATCCCCTTCCTGTTCAGGGACTAAAACTGGCTTTGTAAGACTAAGTGCAGTCTACAAGATTAGGATTATGGGAGGGGCCTGAATTCTGCTAAAATGTAGGTATAGCTAAATGACAGCCAGCAAATGTCCACTAGCTTGTTCTTCTATAATCCCTTGCTGCTCAGGAGTCGTGTGGCCAGAGGTCACAAGATTTGTGATTTCTGCAATTGCTCCTATAGATAACACTATACATCACTATTGTAGAACCTAAGATTGGTCTTTTGAGATGTTTTTCAGACTTTTGCATTCTGGCACCTGACTGACCCCACCTGGATCTGTGATTCCTAAGCAATCCTGTCCTGTGGCTCCCACCCAGAGTCGGACTCAGCACATGAGGACTCTTCCACACCTCTATGATTTCATCCCCAACCAATCAGCAGCATGCATTCCCAAGCCCCCTGCCCAACAAATTATCCATAAAAATCCTAGCCTTTAACTTCTGAGGGAGGCAGATTTGAGTAATAAACTGTCCTCTCTTTCCACTTGGCTGTCCTTACGTTAATTAAACTTTCTCTACTCAAACAACATTATCTCAGTGGATTGGATTTATCTGTGCAGTGGGCAAGAAGAACATGTTGGGTGGTTACAGTTTGGAGATTATTTCTCTAAGATCCTGCAGCAGAGTCCAGCAGTCTTTTCCTCTCTTCCCTGGAGGATATAATCTTGGTTTCACTATTCCCAATTTCGGCTTAGATCATCTTCTTTCTTTCTTTCTTTCTTTCTTTCTTTCTTCCTGCCCTCTCAGGCCCACCTTCTCCTGGGATTCACTTTCTCCAGATACCTCTCTTGGTTCATTTATCTGGATAACAAATTTTTCTCCTGCCGTGGTACAGGAGCGGCAATTGCTCTGTTATTTGGTGTGGGATGAGCTCTAAGGATTCCTGATACAGATCACAACCAACCATCCTGTTTGCGATCCCATCTCTACTCCAAGTTTGGAGCCTCAGGATCTCGACACTTCCTAGGATTTATGCAGGGCATTTCAGCTTGCTTCTTAGTGGCTTCCCTTTTGCAATCACTTGGACTCCATCTTTCTCTACTCTTTGTCCATTTCTGCATCCATGGTTCAAATATCTGAGGACTTCTCATCACTCATCACATCTTGGAGTAATAGTATGGCGTTAAAAAGGTATGTCCAAAAGAGAGAGACTCTTACTTTCATTTTAACGGTATTTTAGGAAGCAGCAGAAATGCATGTGTTAAAATCTGCCACATTTAAACAAGGTCTGCTTAACTATCCCAAGCCTCAGATTTTGTTTGTTTGTTTAATTGAAAATGAAGAGTTTGCGCGTGGTGGCTCACACCTGTAATCCCAGCACTTTAGGAGGCTGAGGTGGGCAGATCACTTGAGGTCAGGAGTTTGAGACCAGCCTGGCCAACATGAAGAAACCCCATCTCTACTAAAAATACAAAAACTAGCCAGGCTTGGGCACCTATAATCCCAGCTACTTGGGAGGCTGAGGCAGGAGAATTGCTTGAACCCAGGAGGCAGAGGTTGCAATAAGCTGAGATTATGCCACTGCACTCCAGCCTGGGTGAAAGAATGAGACTCTGTCTCAAAAACAAAAACAAAAACAACCAAAAAAAAAAAAAAAAGAAAGAAAATGAAGAAAACTCTAGTAATAATAATACTTGAATACTCTCTTAAGAAAATATCTTTCCCCAATTCTCAAATAGTACTTACTGGTTTACCTATTAAAGCTTAACACATGCTTCTGCTATGACCCAACAATTCTACCCCTAGGTACATATACAAGAAAAATGAGTGTGTGTTCATCAAAACACAAATACAAAACACTCATTGTGGTTTTTCTCCTAATAGCCCAAACTGGAAACACCCAAGCATCCATTCACAGAAGAATGGACAAATAAATAGTAGCATATAAATACAATAGAATACTGCATAGTAAAAAACATGTAATCAACTATTGCAATGCACACAGACGAACCTCAGAGATGTCACATTAAGCAAAAGAAGCTGGCTACAGAGCAGAATGTGCAGTATGATTCCATTTAAATGATATTCCAGAGCAGGCGGAACCTATCTATGGTAAAAAGAATTAGAATACTAATTATCTCTTAGAGGAAATTACTGCTTAGGAAGAGCTATCAGGAATGCTTCTGAGTTGCTAGGGTGTTTTGTATCATGATCTCAATAGTGGTTATATGGGATATACATATGTAAAAATTCTTTTTTTTTTTAAGACAAAGTCTCACTCTGTTGCCCAGGCTGGAGTGCAGTGGCATGATCTTGGCTCACTACAATCTCCACCTCCCAGTTTCAAGCGATTCTCCTGCCTCAGCCTCTTGAGTAGCTGGAATTATAGGTGCACACCACTACGTCCGGCTAATTTTTGTATTTTTAGTAGAAAAAGAGTTTCACCATGTTGGCCAGGCTGGTCTCAAACCAGCCTGGTCTTGACCTCAGGTGATCTGCCTGCCTTGGCCTCCCAAAATGCTGGGATTACAGGCGTGAGCCACCATGCCTGGCCCGTAAAAATTCTTTAAGTTGTATATTTAAGATTTGTTTTACTGTATATATGTTAAAACTTGATTTGAATAAAAGCAAAAAAAAAAAAACATTGTTTAGACTGCTATAACAAAATACCTGAGCAGCTTACGAACAACAATTGTTTGTTTCTCACAGTTCTTGAGGCTGGGAAGTCCAAAATCATGGCACCAGCAGATTCACTGTCTGGGAGGGTCCATTTTCTGAGTGGCAGACTGCCAACTTCTTGCTGTATCCTCACATGGTAGAAAGGGTCAGGCAACTCTATGGGGCCTCTCTTTTAAGGGCACTAATCCAGTCTCTAGGGCCCCACCATTATGACCTAATTACCTCCTGACAGCCCCACCTCCTAACCATCACATTGGAAACTGGGTATTTTGGGGGTACAAACATTCAGGCCATGGCAATCATTGTTTATAATTTTAAAGCTTTGTGGAAAAATAGTTTTCCAGGGTAAAAGTTCTACCTAATCAGAAATCCACCTGGATCTCAGAAGGGAGAGGCTGGGCATCTTTGCCTGTCAGAGATGCAGTAACTGAGATGCTGTACCTAAAATGCATAGCTTATTCTTTCTTCTTCTCCCTGTTCTACTATCAGTGGTGTGATCTTTGAGGAGTCACACTTTCTGTGAGCTTCAATTTCCTCTTACAACAAAGAGGTGAACTATATTATCTTCCAGGTTCATCCAAATTCTAAAATTCTTTGTCCACTTGGGAAAAGTTTGTTGGTTTTGTTTTTTATTTAACAAAAATATTCTCTTTCCTCCCTTTCAACCAGACACATGATTTCTCTGCTCTTAATCCTCCTACTACTGACCAGATGATAAGGGGACCACATCACCAATGTCTTTTATACTCAACTAGCTTAGTGCAATGAATATAACACATGCTATTAGATGAGAATGTAACTTTGCCATAAAAATAGTGAATCTAAAGCAAAGCCTTATATTTATAAAGTGATGAAACTGCATCCACAATAAAAATCCTATCAGCAAAGCTGTGTAACAATACAAGGCTTTGGAGAGAGTTATTTCTACCAATGAACTTAGTGAATCACTAAATAAACTGTCTTTTTGTCTCCCCCACAAAAACTTGGCCTTACTATAAATGATATTATATTTTCTCTGGCCAGAAAAATAAGAAAAAATAAAATACTATTATGCTTGGAGAGAAAGCTGCTCCCCAAGGTCATGCTGGTGTAACCAAAGATCCTTTCGGAGGGAAGACAAGCATCTGGGCAGTCAACCTGATGGGCTGGCAAACTTTATCCGTTAGTAGATTTTCTCCCAGGGTCAGCTTTAAGAATCATCACTGCTGTATCCTAGACATTTTGGTTTCTATTTGAAATCAGAGCAACAATAAAAATTAAGGTACATTTGAATGATTTAGAATCTAGAGTCTAGGGTTGGATACATTGTATAACAAAGATGTCTAAGCAATTTAATTGCATCATTCAGATTGCAAAAGAAATGGTTAGCCACACAAGAAGATAATGTGCCTTTAAGCAACTTAAAAGTAAATCTTGATGAGCAAGGCAGAATGGAATAGCAACGGGGCCTCATATCACAGTCAAAACATCTGCTTCTGGTCCCACCTCTGCTATTACCCAGCCTTGGACAAGACATCCAGTTTCTTGATTTGAAAAGTGCACATACTAGGGTAAACTGAATAATTTCCAAAGTCGTCTTTTTACGGTGAACTTTAACATTCTATGATATATGGATGAAAACTACAATGACAAATAAATAGCAAGTTCGTTCTTGTAACTCCCTCTTGTGTATAAATATTTCGATGTCATTTAAGAAGGCATTGTGCTTGGGGGGGTTTAGTTTTCATAAGCTCAGCATCCTTACTGCTTCTTTTGGTGATAGCATCCTGCTTTTCTTTGAGAAATTCCCTGCCTCCATCCTACACAGTCCGATGGGACTTTGAACAAGCTCCTCCCCGCCCCTTAGTGTTGGCCTCTACAACCTGACCTGGATTCTCCCAATCCGATTTTCTCTTCCAGAATTGAAAGTGGAGCTGAATGACACAGGGGCAGAAAATGGTTGTTCGTGAGTCATTCTGACGTCAGCTCTTTGAAGAGACTGCCCATAGCTCCCGTCTATTATTGCAGGTTTTGGGATGCCTTGCTATTGGTCTTCCAAAGACTAGCTTTTCCTTAGATTCTTTGAGTTACTCCTTATACTTTTGAAAAACTTCTTCATATGCTTTAGCTGGCCAGAGATGACATCTGTTGCTCACAACCAACAAACCCTAATGGATGGAGAACTCTTTTCTGGTCCCCATTGTCAGATTTTAATTTGTATTTTGAAATAATAAAACCAAATTTGTTTAAAGTGCTCTAAAAATTTCGATATTTTTGTCTAATTAAGACACCCATTTTCTCTAATTAGAATAAACAGAGCTACTGCACATTCTAAAGCATAATATTAATTTTCTGCTACCTTAGACTGTACTTGATTAACCTGGTAAAATACCATGGTTCTTTATCAAGCTGAGCCTGAACTAAGGGCAAATACATTCATGGATCAGACCCTGGAACTAATTCTATCCTCCTCTATAATCATGGATGTCATCATCAGAATGCTGTGGAACTCTTGGCAGCATCCAATCTACCAAGTGTTCTCCGGAGAGAAAAGCAGAAGTTGATCACTCTGCCTCTCAGCCAAAAGCCCATCATAGCACTGCCAGGGGCACTTCTGCCAGGAAAGCAATGAGCTTTTTAGCAGGTGGTACAAAAGTACCTTAGCCAGGAGCTAAGACTTCAAATATTACCCTCAAAAGAGTAAAACGCCTTTAGTTAAGGCAGGATGGGGCAGAGGGAGGCGGCAGAGAAGGACCTGCATATTCCACTAATGAAGGCTAAAGTCTACCTCCATAAGAGTGCTTTTGTGAAGCAACATTTAAAACGTGACACTGACAGCGCTACTCACTGATGGGTTAGGAGGCCATGAGAACCGCCTTCTTGAGAGAGCTGAGCAAGATATATAATGGGACTTATCTGGTCTCAGAACTGTTGCTGAGAAAAACTGTTGACATTACCCTCTCATTCTACATTCTAGAACAACACGGCATGTCTAATACAGTAGCCACATGCGGCTTTTTACACTTAAATTAATTAAACAAGATTACACACCAGTTCCTCAGTCATAGCAGCCACCTTTCAAGTGCTCAAAAGCCACAGGGGATTCATGGCTACCATAATGGACCGTGCAGATATTGAGTATTTCTATGACTGCAGAAAATTCTACAGGACAGTGTTACTCTACTGAGAAGTACCTGACCCTCTTGCAGAACTGGATAAGGAGTAGTTCCTCCCAAATGGTGCCCTCGGCCCCCAGTGGTCCCACGGAAGGCAGAGAAACAAGAACGACCATACCAAGAATGGCCTTGGAGAGTTGTCAGAGCTCACCCTGAGGATGGAGGAGTTCCTCTATACTCAGGCCAAATGAGGGCCACTGCAAGAGACATGCTTGCAGAGTTCAGCATGCTCCTCTGGAGAACTGGGCTCTGAACACATTGTGGAATAGTCCCGAGGTGAGAAGGTGCCTGAGAGAACTCCAGTGGCCATCAGAGGAGAGGGGGATGCCCTGGAAGCAGCCTGCATTTCCAGAGGCAAAGGGCCAAGGTGACATTTTGGAAGGTGACTAGATACAAACAAGCTATAAAGGTTAACCCGAGAGATCAGCCTGCAAGGACAAACTGATTCTAATAGAATCTGTGCAGAGAGGATCACCTGGGGCTAGGGGGACCCCAAGAGGTCATCCACAATGCATCCTGCCCATCCCTGTGTATATTTCCATGAAGAGGCTCTGAAGAGCCCTCACAATTAGGACCCCATGAGAACAACGGTCCACACTTGAGAATCTGCTACTTCAAGGACACCAACACTAAATTATAACTGTAACCTTTAGGGAAGGCCTTTTGTCACTCACCACCCAAACACAATCCTTCACTTCTTTCTTCCTTCAATCCTAAGGAATTGGCAAGGCAAGCAGGGTAGGGGGTAAAAAACTAAGGAAGGGGCAAACCACCCACATCTTGTCCACTGCAGGCTGCCAAGGCTAAAGCAGCCCAGGAGTTATTGGTGGAAGGAAAGAATGCTCTACTCAAGGAGATGCTGAAGTTCTATTAAGACTGGTCCATCGGGATTGCATATGACAATGAATCTGCTCATCAATACCTAAAACTTACAGGAAAATGTAGCTGTCTATGGAATCACCCAGGGGAAGGGAAGGGAGAGCCAACAGAACAGGTTAGAAAGACATTGATGTGAGAAAATCAAGCTGTTATGATTTCACCCTACAGACTCGGAAAGCTCCAGAAAGAATGCAGGAGAGGCTGGGCGTGGTGGCTCATGCCTGTAATCCCAGCACTTTGGGAGGCCGAGGCAGGTGGATCACGAGGTCAGAAGCTCGAGACCAGCATGACCAATATGGAGAAACCCTGCCTCTACAAAAAATACAAAATTAGCAGGTCATGGTGGCAGGTGCCTGTAATCACAGCTACTTGGGAGGCTGAGACAGGAGAATCACTTGAACCCAGGAGGTGGAGGTTGCAGTGAGCCGAGATCACACCACTGCACTCCAGCCTGGGCAACAAGAGCGAAACTCTGTCTCAAAAAAAAGATTTATGTCCTAGGGCCAGGTGTGGTGGCTCACACCTATAATCCTAGCACTTTGGGAGGCCAAGGCAGGCAGATCACTTGAGATCAGGAGTTTGAGACCAGTCTGGCCAACGTGGCGAAACCCTGCCTCTACTAAAAATACAAAAATTAGCCAGATGTGGTAGTGGCCACCTGTAGTTCCAGCTACTTGGGAGATGAGGCGGGAGATGAGGCAGGAGAATCGCTTGAACCTGGGAGGTGGAGGTTGCAGCGAGCCGAGATTGGGCCATTGCACTCCAGCCTGAGCAACAGAGTAAAACTGTGTCTCAAAAAGACTGATGTCCCTAAAAGTGTTTTGTTGTTGTTGTACCTGTGCTGGAATGCCTGTCTCTAGCTTTCCTTTATATGAGAAAAGATAACATTGTTTCAGATGTTCTATACATGCAGCCAATCCCTTATCCTAACTCAGAAGCCAGAATCCATTATGGAGAGTTGAACTTGGTTTTCAAAGTCCTACGTGCTTCATTCTAAATCATCTGTCCTTATTTCTGTAGGCTGAGGAAAGTTCCTGAAGGTGGTTGCCCAGTTGTAGAGTGTCCTTTCAGCTCCATGACTATATTCTTCAGATGGGACTTGAACTTAGGAATCCCTACATGTTGGGGAGAACAGGATGCTGTAACAGCAATGAACTTCCAGACACAGCTTTGATCATTGGTGAATCAGAGAGTTCTGTTGTTGTTGTTTTTCTAATCTCTTTGCTGTTTCTTTTGCTCTTTCTTCCCACCCTCATTCCCCTGCCAGGGAAAAAAAATATATAGCCAGGCAAGAGCACATCCAATTCCCTTTCTTCATTAGAAGCGAAACATTTGAAAAGCTGTGGCACAACTGCTTGACGAACATTTGCAAGTTATCTCCAAGCACAAAGCCAACACATTAAGGAGAGCAAAAGGGTCATAGAACACGTTCCAGGCTAACAGAGAGGGTGATCCAGATTTGCAGAAGTGTCTGTCAACCACGGCTGGAGGCTCCTAATCCCCTCACTCAGAGCTGGCCATCCACAGAGAAAGGCTCATATGAAACACAATAAACCCAAGCTCTCCCAGGTGTCCGTAGCCCAGCTACGAAATCTGTCATCCCAAACTAACACTCCAGAGCACTTAATGGGTTTTAGGGGAGCGTTCAAATAAATAATCATTTCCTGGTATTAGAGATTGGATTTCATACACCATAGCCCAGGCCCAAGCTTAATGGGAGAGAGATAAAGAACAGAGTTCTTTTTCCAAAAGTAAAATTTACTTCTGATCCATTAATATGTATGCAAATAGTTTCTTCCAGACTCTGTGATCTGGGAAATAAAATAGCCAGCTTGATCATAATTATTTTCTTACTTCCAGGGTGCTTGATATTAGATGCAGTAATGGTTTGCTATGGCAAATCCTAGGGCCTCTTTCCCTAGAAAGTGTTAAATAAGAACAGGTTGTGTCTGAGTCCATTTGTGTTGATATAAAGGAATACCCCAGGCTGAGTAACTTATAAAGAAAAGAGATTTATTTGGCCAATGGTTCTGAAGCCTGTACAAGAAGCATGGTGTCAACATATGCTTCTGATGAGGGCCTCGGGAAGCTTCCACTCATGGTGGAAGGCAAAGGGGAACTTGCATGTGCAGAGGTCAATGGCAAGAGAGGAAGCATGAGAGACGGAAGGAAGGAAGGAAGGAAAGAAGGGAGGGAGAGAGGGAGGGAGGGAGGAAAGGAGGGAGGGAAGGAAAAGAAGGGGGAGGGGGAGGAGGAGGAGGAGGTGGTGGTGGTGTAAGGTCTTTTCAACAACCAATTCTTGCTGGAACTAAGAGTGAGAACTTGCTCCCAGGAGAATGGCACCAAGGCATTCATGAGGGATCCACCCTCATGACCCAAGCACCTCCCACCAGGCCCCATCTCCAACAATGAAACTTCAGTGAGATTTGGCAGAGCCAAAAAACCCACATCCAAACCATAGCAGGTACACCCATGGGAAGCGCTCAATGGATGAGGGCTATGACAACATCACTAACTCCCAAGACGAACAAAGTATTTCATCTTTACACAGTTCTAATTGTGAAAAATGTATTCCTTAGACTGTGTTAGCATCTATTTCCCTTTACCTTCCACTCCTGGGTCCTATTTCCAGCCTGGGAGTAAACATAGGATACACCCAAACTCTTGTCCCTGTGGTGGTCTGTATTATTCCATTCTCACGCAGCTAATAAAGACATATCCAAGACTGGCTAATTTATTTAAAAAAGAGGTTTAATTGACTCACAGTTTCACACAGCTGCGGAGGCCTCGGGAAACTTACAATCATGGCAGAAGGTGAAGCAAACACGTCCTTCTTCATATGGTGGCAGGAGAGAGACATGCCAAGCAAAGAGGAAAAAGCCCCTTATAAAACTATCAGATCTCATGAGAACTCACACACTATTATGAGAACAGCAGCATGAGGGTAATCGCCCCCATGATTCAATTGTCTCCCACCAAGTCCTTCCCACGACACATGAGGATTATGGGAACTACAATTCAAGATGAGATTTGGGTGGGGACACAGCCAAACCATATCAGGGGTCCTTTCAAGACATAAAGCAGTTTATATCACCTGTGTCTTCTTTTGTCCAGCCTGAAAGGTCCAATCATCTTGACCCGAAAGGTCAAGCCACTGCTCCCGTGGCTTAGTTTCCAGTCCAGCCTGCTGAGGTTCTTGTCTCAAAGCCCCAGGGTGTGGCAGTCTCTTCTATCTTGTAGCTCCTTGGACACCTGGAGAGGTATCTGGAGGGTGTACTCCTCCAGGTGTGGACAAGCACCTGCAGATGAAGTAGCTTGTTCCGAGAGGAATGACTTCACAAGGATGGCTTAGACTCGCAGGCTACCTCACACCTTGCAGGCAGGAGGTAAGCAGTGACTATTTTTTGAATCAATATATGACTGAATGAAAGATTAAGCCTATTGATTTAAAACCTACGTTCTTTTTCCCACTTCTGAATATACTTTTATCATTTCTTTGGGGGGCCTCATTTCTGGACTCTACTTAGGTCCCTGTGTCTACTCATTTCACCTTGTTTAAGCTAATAGGAATTCTAGTCTGTTGAGATCCTTTGATTTAGTGACTCAGTAATCCCAGAAATTACCTGTCCCTCCCAGGCTCATGTCAACTACAGATTGTCATCTCACCAGTATACTCATCTGAGCAATTAATTAGATTATATTTGGCTTATAATCATATTACAAGTTTTTTTAATGTCAGTTGTAGAATGATCCATCCTTTTTATTTGTAAAGTGTGAACAGAAAGCTACTACATTCTACATGACTTTAGGACATTTACAAAAAGTTATCTTCACTTTGAGAAGAAACTGGATAAAAATGAATGTCTGCCCTATTATAAGGTCTTTTTTTTTTAAAAAAAGCAGGTAAAATATCCTCTGCCTAGTCTTCCCTGGATGGAGGGGTGTCATAAATTGAACTGTCTCTCCCCCAAATTAATATGTGAACGTCCCAACTCGCAATAACTCAGAATGTGAACTTATTTGGAAATTGTGTGGTTTGCAGATATAATTAGTTAAGTTAGAATGAGATCATAACGGAGTAGAGTGGGCCCTTGATCCAATATTAAAAGTGTCCTTATAAAAAGGGGAAATTTGAGCACAGAATCGGACATACATAAAGAGAAGATGACGTCAAGAGACAGAGGGAGAAAAAGCCATCTGCAAACCAAGGAGACAGCCCTGGAACAGATCCTTCCCTCAGAGCCCTCAGAAGGAAGCAGCCCTGTGGCCACCTTGATTTCAGACTCCTGGCCTCCAGAACTGTGTGAGAATCAACTTCTGTTCTTCAGGCCACCCAGTTTGTGGCCATTTGTTTCATAAGCCCTAAGAAACTAATATGAAAGGAAAGGGGGCAGATGGCCAATCCCACCTCTCTGCTCAGCAGGGAACCATGCAAAGTCCTTCTCTACTTCAGGCAGGAACAAAAGTAACACTAAGAGCGAGTGAAGGTGAGCCACTCTCTGCAAAGCCCCTCTGGGATTTTGAACTTCTAGATGCCCGAAGAACAGCCTATGACAATAACAGTCATATGAACAATTCAACAGTACACTGAATGCATTTTAGGCTTTTCCAACAGCCTCTTGGTGGATCCCAAACCATTTTGGGAAGTAGGTGGCACAGAAGTTATTATTTCCATTTTGCAGAAGACAAATTATTCTCAAATCAGAAATTGGCTCAATGAAATGAAGCTAGACAGTGGTCAGCTCCAAAGGAGAGCCCAGAGACAATGACTCCCTCTCTGTGTTAAGAAGCTCACACCACCCGTGCTCCTCTGTGCTGTCCCCAAACTCAATCCTGTCAATTCACGCTAGGCCCTGTGTTCCCTCTGGGCCTCTACACATTCTTAAGGGGACAGGACTCTAGGGAAGGCAGGTGAGACATCAGCACAGGCACACAGGCTTCCTTCCGATTGACAACGAGCACGCCAAAGCCAGAAAACAAGTGACTTCTGTGACTTCCGTCAGTTTACACTAAGAGGGAAGGTCACTGACTATGGTCTTGGGTGATGTGACCTATGGACAATTGTAATAAAAGTGGTACCATTGCCTGCTAGAAAAGGTAGGTATGGGAGAAACTGCCCGTGGGAAAATGATCTTTGACTATTTTCCCCTCCGGATGTCGAAACTGTCTTCCAAATAACTGAATTTTGTTGTGCCCCCCGGGTCACATGGAGCCCTGGTTTAAGTTCTTGCGATGACCCATCCTCATGAATACACTTGTAGCTGTCTTAAGCAAAGTGAAACAAGAGCATCTTTAAGGCCTTCCCAGTCCCTCCGTAATTTTCCTTGTGCCTCTCCTCTCTCCTTTGCTGAGCCTTTGCAGCTCAGAGCACCCTCACAACCTCCCTTCAACAGGAGCACCCTCTCTCTCCTGCCACCGGGGATCTATTACATGGCACATCCTACACTGGGATTGCAGAGCTCAGCAAGACTCTGTCCCCAAAGAGCCCATGCTCTTGTCAGGAAAAAGTCATTATGGAACAGGGTTGGGGGCACAGTGTTGGGGGAGCCAGAGTGCTGGGGACACAAGGAAAGGCAAACGATGGACGCTATGCAGGCATGGGGTGAGATGAGAGATGTTTCCCATAAAGATGCCCTGGAGCTGGGTGCTAACGGGCGGGCAGAAGCCGGCCAGGTGAAAAGAATGGGGCAGAAACTGGGGGACAGAGGAGGAAAGGGAGGAGAAACATGTGGATGGGGGTACAGTTGCCTCCCAGCAAGTCAGAGCACAGGGTCCCCCTGAGCACTTTCTGGGTTACTAGGGTGATGGCAGGTGAATACAGAATAGCAGGGCCTTGGAATGTCTGCCTAGTCTTCCCAGGGTGTTGCAGATTGAATGGTCTCTCCTCCAAATTAATATGTAGATGTCCCAACTCGCAATAACTCAGAATGTGAGGTTTTTGGAAATTGGGTGGTTCACAGGTATAATTAATTACGTTAGAATGAGATCATCATGCAGTAGGGTGGGCTTCTAGTCCATTATTACCAAGGTCCTTATAAAAAGGGGAAATCTGGGCCAGGCACGGTGGCTCACGCCTGTAATCTCAGCACTTTGGGAGGCTGAGGAGGGTGGATCACCTGAGGTCAGAAATTCGAGACCAGCTTGGCCAACATGGTGAAACTCCGTCTCTATTAAAAATACAAAAAAAATTAGCTGGGCATGATGACGCACACCTATAGTCCCAGCTACTCAGGAGGATGAGGCACAAGAACCGATTGAAGTCAGGAGGCGGAGGTTGCGGTGAGCCAAGATTGTACCACTGCACTCCAGCCTGGGCAACAGAGTGAGACTCTGTCATGAAAAAAAAAAAAGAAAAGAAAAAAGTTGGCGGTGGGGAATTTGAACAGATTTTTTGTGGAAAAAAAAATCTGAAAAGACATACACACAGCACAGTGTTAGAGGTCAAAACAATATAATGTATAGGGATATCCACGTTTTAGCTAAGTACAACTCAAAGGAATGAATTTAAAAGATCAAGTTCAACTCAAGAAAGACAGTCCTGGTGATGTTTTCACCTGAGAAACTCAGTATCTCCCTCAGACTGAGGCAAAAGGGACTCCGAGGCCAGGCCTCACAGATAGGCCCCTTCTCATGAGGCAAGGATCACAGGTCATGGGATGTGACCACACTCTGGATACCCAGCACTCTGGAATTCTCCATCCAAAGTAGTGGAATTCCCCATCCAAAGTAGTGGAATTCCCACTCCACTGACAGGGCCTGCATAGTCCTCTTCCCTGGGTCCATTCCCCTGTGGGAGACCAAGCCATTAGTGTACACTGAGGGTCCAAACAGGTCCACCTTCTGGCAAGCAGGTCTCCTGATGTGCAAGCTGCAGCTGGAGACAGGAAGAGAATGGGACTGGCTGGGGCCATTTCTCCCTGGGCCACCACATCCAACAAAACTCCAGGGAGGCTGAAAATTTGAACCTGGTTTCCCAGGTCCCTATGAAGATGTCTTTGTCAGAGTAGGAGACAATATGAAAAAGAGTACTCATATATGTACTACACATTATATGCACATATACTATATATATACTATATACATACTATACACATATACTGTATATATAGAGAGAGAATATATAGAGAATATATATATATAGAGAGAGATTATATATATAATTATATATAGAGAGAGATAATATATATATATATATAGGGAGAGAGAGAGAATATATATATATAGAGAGAGAGAGGGAGTGAGAGAGATCTATCTAAATGCAATCTGTTAATTTGATACATGACTTAAAATTTTTTAGACATATGACATGTAAGACTCCATCTGTACTTTTGCTCCCAACTCTGCAAATATTAGGGGCGGGTCTGGAGGGCCTATGCCCTCAGCTTCACGTGGCCAGTGCACAACAACTGAGAGAAACAGGTATCAATTTTCAGAGTAACTTGTTTCCTGGAAACTGTTGCTCACCACACTCTATGCCCCTGGTCAGGCATTCTCACCAGGGAGAGAAGGGTGATTCGAGGTTGAAACAGGGAAAGAGGACAGGAGACAAAGGAAATAAGTGGCAAACACTTCCAACCCTAAACTTTTTTTTTCTTTCTTTTTTTTTGCTCTGTCACCCAGGCTGGAGTGCAGTGGCACGATCATAGCTCACTGCAGCTTCAACCTCCTGGGTTCAAGCAATCCTCTCATCTCAGCCTCCCAAGTAGGTGGGACCACAGGCACACACCACCATACCCAGCTACTTGTTTTATTTTTTGTTGAGGCAAGGTCTTGCCCTGTTTTTGTAGAGGTGAGGTCAGTTGCCCTGGCTGTTCTCAAACTCCTGAGCTCAAGCAATCCTCTTACCTCAGCCTCCCAAAGTGCTGGGATTATAGGCATGAGCCACTGTGCCTGGTCCTAAACTTTCAAATGCCTGAAGCACATACAAAGGAAAAGCTGGGACAAGGCAGGAAGAGGTGAGTCCAAAAGCGTTCAACTCAGCGCCTGCCCCAAGACAAAATGGAAGAAAAATCAACAAATACCGTGAAAACTCTCTCTGTGGATGAAAACTACTTTCATTGCAATCAGGGTTAAAGAGCAGTCCTTCTAGGTCACCCAACTTTGACCTTGAGGCATGAGTCTTCTTACTCCCATCTCTCTTACCCAGAGTGCCAGGAGCCAGATTTTAGGGTAAATATCCAAGTAGCAGGTTCTGAAGTAAACTGTCTCAGTAGCCTGTATCTTCCATCTCCTTCAGTGGGCTTTCCAGACATTGGTTCTGTGCATCAATCTCTCTAAACTCATCTGGCAACAGCAGCCAGGCACAAACCCTGCAGTCTTTAAAGTGGCACAAATTCACAGACTGAGAGATGTTCCCACGCTGCATATGTTCCTAAAACAACCCCGTCCAAGCCATCCATCCACTCGCCTCCCTCCAAGCCACAAAGTAGTTTCATGAGCTCCATTTCAGTTCTGAGATCACCAACACCTTATATCATTACTCAGAGTCACTGGCTGGAGAACAGACATCTTTTCTTTCCCGTTAAACATTGCTCAATAATCCCAAATAGGGGGCACTGCAGAGCTGAAGCTTAGAGGTGAATGGTAAATTCTAATAAGAAAGTGCAGAAACATCCAGGATCATTAATGCTGCAGTAGCTCCACTTCTTGCCACACTGGCGCTATGTTTTGTCTTTCTGGACTGACCACAGAATTTTCTAGTGCTTTGAAAAACACAGTGCTGTTTCTTGCAGCTAAATGGAAACCTGTAGAGAGCAAACAAGCGCAGATCCTTGAACTTGGTAATGAATAGATGGGATTCTAGGTGAGAAAGAAAGAAGAGAAAAACACCAAGTCTCCATATTCAAAAAAATTTTTTCAATGCCAAAGTTGCATTCAATTTAAAATAAAAGCACAAAAAAACATAAAATTCCCTTTTATACATAAGCCAGTGATATGGTTTGGATTTGGGTTCCCACCCAAATCTCATGTCAAATTGTAATACCCAATGTTGGAGGAGGGGCCTGGTGGGAGGTGACTGGATCATAGGGTGGACTTCCCCCTTGCTGTTGTCATGATAGTGAATATGTTCTCATGAAATCTCATTGTTTAAAAGTGTGTAGCACCTTCCCCTTCACTCTCTCTCTCTCCTGCTCCACCATGTGAAGACATGCCTGCTTACCCGTTCGCCTTCTGCCATGACTGAAGGTTTCCTGAGGCCTCCCCAGCCATGCTACCTATACAGCCTGCAGAACTGTGAGCCAATTAAATCTCTTTTCTTTATAATTACCCAGTCTCAGGTAGTTCTTTATAGCAATGCGAGAATGGACTAATATAGTAAATTGGTACCGGGAGTGGGGACATTACTATAAAGATACCTGAAAATGTGGACGTGACTTTGGAACTGGGTAAAAGGCAGAGGTTGGAACAGTTTGAAGGGCTTAAAGGAAGACAGGAAGATGAGGGAAAGTTGGGAACTTCCTAGAGACTTTTTAAATTTTTGTGACCAAAATGCTGATAGTGATACGGACAATGAAGTCCAGGCTGAAGTGGTCTTAGATGGAGGAACTTTTTGGGAACTGGAGTAAAGGTCACTTGCTATGCCTGAGCAAAGAGACTGGTGACATTGGGCCCCTGCTCTAGTGACCTGTGGATCTGTGAATTTGAGAGTGATAAATTAGGGTATCTAGCAGAAGAAATTTCTAAGCAGCAAGGCATTAAAGATGTGGCCTGGCTGCTTCCAACAGCACATGGTCATATGTGTGAGCAAAACGATGATCTGAAACTTGAACTTATATTTAAAAGGGAAGCAGAGCAAAAAGTTTAGAAACTTTGCAGCCTGACCATGCAGTAGAAAAGAAAAACCCATTTTCTAGGGAAAAGTTCAAGCCAGCTGCAGAAATATACATAAGTAAAGAGGGGCCGAATGTTAATAGCCAGGACAACAGGGAAAATGCCTCAAAGGCATTTCAGAGACCTTTGTGGAAGCCCCTTCCATCATAGGCCTGGAGGCCTAGGAGGGAAGAATGGTTTTGCAGGCCAGACTCAGGGCCCTGTTGCCCTGCACAACATTGGGACACTGCTCCCTGCATCCCAGCCACTCCAGTTCCAGGTATGGCTAAAAGGGCCCCAGATACATCTCAGGCCACTGTTCCAGAGGGTGCAAGCCATAAACCTTGGTGGCTTCCACGTGGTGGTAAGCTTTTGGGTGTTCAGAAGGCAAGAGCTGAAGCTTGGGAGCCTCAACCTAGATTTCAGAGGATGTATGGAAATGCCTGGATATACAGGCAGAAGTGTGCTGCAGGGGTGGAGCCCTCATGGAGAACCTCAACTAGGGCAGTGCAGAGGAGAGTGTGGCATTTGAACCCCCATACAGAGTTCCCACTAGGGCACTGCCTAGTAGAGCTGTGAGAAGAGGTCACTGTTCTTCCAATCCCAGAAGGGTAGATCCACTGACAACTTCCACCATGTGCCTGGAAAAGCCACAGGCACTCAACATGAGCCTGGAAAAGCAGCCATGAGGCTGTACCGCGCAGAGCCAAAGGGGCGGAGATGTCCAAGGCCCTGGGATTCCACCCCTTGCATCAGTGTGGACTGGATGTGAGACATGGAGTTAGAGATTATTTTGGAGCTTTAAGATTTAATGACTGCCCTGCTGGGTTTTGGATTTGCCCCTTTGTTTTGGCTGATTTCTCCCTTTTGGAATGGGGAGTATTTAGCCAATGCCTGTACCATCACTGTATCTTAGAAGTAACTGACTGGGTTTGATTTTACAGGCTCATAGGTGGAAGTCACTTGCCTTGTCTCAGATGAGAATTTGTACTGTGGACTTTTGAGTTAAAGCTGGAATGAGTTAAGACTTTGGGGACTGTTGGGAAGGCACAATTGTATTTTAAAATGTGAGAAGGACATGAGATTTGGGAGGGGCCAGGGATGGAATGATATGGCTTGGATTTGTGTCCCCACCCAAATCCCATATCAAACTGTAATCCCCAGTGTTGGAGGAGAGGCCTGGTGAGAGGTGACTGGATCACGAGGGTGGACTTCCCCCTTGCTGTTATCATGATAGTGAATATGTTCTCATGAGACCTGGTTGTTTAAAAGTGTGTAGCACCTCCCCCTTCACTCTCTTCCTCTTTCTCTGGCCATGTAAGATGTGCCTCCTTCCTCTTCACCTTTCACCATGATTTTAAGTTTTCTGAGGCTTCCTCAGCCATGATTCCTGTACAGCCTGTGGAACTGTGAGCCAATTAAACCTCTTTTCCTTATAAATTACCCGGTCTCAGGTAGTTATTTACAGCAATGTGAGAATGGACTAACACAGCTGGATTTCCTTTAGGGAAGGGCTTATTAAAACCTGATTTTTTCTAAGCTAACTGGAACTATACTTTCTTTCAGAACAAGGGAGACCCTTTAGAAAAGGGTTAAAATCAGGAGTCCATAGATCCAGGCAGTTTATAAACTTCCTGACATTTTATATAATATATCATAATTATGTGTATCACAGGAAGTTAGAGAAAGATTCCTTAAGCTTGATTGGATATACATGGTGATCGTAACCCCCAAAGTAAGAACTGCTATTGTGGACACTTAACTTAAAACAAGGTGTGATAAACACGTGAAGAATGCTCACTGCTATTAGTCATCAGGGAAATGCAAATCAAAACCACAAAGAACTACCACTTACAACCACTAGGATAGCTATAATAAAAAATGCAGATAATAACAAGTGTTGGTGAAGATGTAGAGAAACGGAACCCTCCTACATTGCTGATAGGAATGAAAAATGGTGCATCACTTTGGAAAACAGTCTTACATTTTCCTCAAAAGGGCAAATATGGAGTTACCAAATGACCCAGCAATTCCACTACTAAGTTTAGACCCAAGAGAAATGAAAATGCAGTTATACAAAAACTTGTACATGAAAGTACAGAGCAGCACTATTCATAAGAGTCCAACAGTAGATATAACCCAAATGCTTATTAACTGATGAATGGATGAACAAAATATGGTATAGAGATATAATAGAATATTATTTGACAACAAAAGGAAATGAAGTACTGATACATGGATGAATTTTAAAAACACTGTGCTAATTAAAAGCAGTCAGATACAACAGGCCACATACTATATGATTTCATTTATATGAAATGTTCAGAATAGCCAAATTCATAGAGACAAAAGTAGATGAGTGGTTGCCTAGGTTTGTGGGGGAGGAGCTGGAGGGAAATGGAGGATAATTGCTAACGGGTAGGGGTTTCTTTTGGGGTAATGAAAATGTTCTAAAATTTATAGTGGTGGTTGCACAATTTTGTGAATATTCTAAAAATCATTAAATTGTACACTTCAAATGGGTGAATTGTAGGCTGTGTGAGTTACATTTTCATAAAGCTGTTATTAAAAGAAAAAAGAATATGTGGGCCTATTCTCCATCTAAGTGGCCTACTCCTCTACCCCAGGTGGGGGGACACCAGGAAGGCTTTGGGAAGGGACCAACAGGGGTGCATGGAAAACATGAGTTTGATATGAAGGAAAAATGCTATTGCCTTCAGCCATCTCATTCTCACCCTTGGATACAGATCCCTCAACCAGGGAAGGAATAACTGTCTTTAAATGCACTGAAGAGGAGGTTCCCATGGAGACTGGGGAAGTTAGCATAAGACTATCTTCCATGATGATGAGGAAAGACTGAATACACTGTAGCACAGGCATTCGCAGACAGACCCCTGGCCAGGTTACTGTGGGGCAGGTGCCCAAGTCCATAGAAGAGAGAACTGTAATAAAGCAAGAGGGAAATAGAGTTTCTTTCCCAATCAGGCAGACGAACGGCAACGCTGCTTTGAGGCTTCACGTGGGCAAGGAAGACACACTGGGCAGTGATACATGGATTTCTGTTAGCTGCCAAAGTGGTCCCATCCATTCAGGTCTCTGATAGTGGTCCTCTGGCCACAACTGTGCCAAAATAAAATAATACATGCTATGGTAGGAAATTAGTGACCTCCTAAAATGTCTATGTCCTAATCTCGAGAATCTGAATATGCCGTGTGGCATGGCAGGGAAAACTGGGGTTGCAGAAGGCGTTAAGGTGGCTAACCAGCTGACCCTGAGAGAAGTTATCCTGGATTATCTGGAGGATCCCACTGTAATCATAAGGGTCCTTAAAATGAAAAGGAAGGTAGGAGAGTTAGCAATAGAGTAATGCAATGCAAGAAAGATTCAATTGGGCATTGCAGGGGAAAAGGGGACCATGAGCCAGGAAAGGCAGGCAGCCATGGGAAGTCGGAAAAGGCGAAGAAATTGATTCTCTCCTAGAGCTTCCAGAAAGCAATGCAGTCCTGCTGATACCTTGACCTTCACTTTGGGCTTCTGACCTCTAGAACTACAAGATAATAAATCCGTGTTATTTTAAGCCACTAAGTTTGTGATCATTTGTTACAGCAGCAAAAGGAGACTCGTATACATCCTTAAACTCACTCTCTTGTCATTCAGTCCTCAGTGAGGTGAGCTGCAGAGTAGCTTGGGAGGATTTTCCATTAGGAATCTGTGGGTTCTATGATGTTTCAGCTCCAAAGTGCTTTAAAATGTCACCTCTGATTCTTCGGCTGTGATAGACACTTTTTCCCATTTTATAGTCTACAATAAATGTAAGGATTGGGACTGGTCTATGGTCCTGTCCCTTCTGTTAGAATATCAGGCAGTTGGCCCTAATACTGGAGAATTAATGGCCACAATAGGAGTGAAATGGAGACACAGAGAGGGGTACTTGTCTCAAGCACACGGCTATTAAGTGGAGGGGCCACTGGGATTTGAACTTAGATCAATAGACCCCAGAGCCTGTGTGCTTAACTAAGGACCCTAAAAGACTATTCCAGCCTGGTGAGCTGAGTTCCTGTTTGAGAGGAGTCTCCGCAGCCTGAGTCTGGGGGTTTTCTCCCCTGTGGGGCCATGGGTGCCCCCGGGGAGGTGGACACGCTGCAAGGTGGAGGATGTGTGCCACGTTTCCAGGACACCATATGGCCCCACCCTAGTCCAGGTGCTGCTGGAGCAGGACCTGTGCTGTCACTGCTCTCTGACACCGCTCCACTGTCTCCTCCAAAGGCTCCCACCCTGGTGGGCTCTGCACCCACAGATTTGATGAAACTCACAGGTGTCAAGCATCGGAGAGTAGTGACTGGGGGTTGTGTATGGGGAGATTAAAGACATTTATATTTTTCTTTCTCATGTAAGATGAAGACTGGCGTGAAAGCAAATTTCTATTTTCAAAAGTTAGGTTTGGTAACACAGTGCAGAGCAGATGGATGAGGAGAAAACGAAGCAACAAAGAAAATGGGCCTCAGCCAGGTACGGCGGCTCACACCTGTAATCCCAGCACTTTGAGAGGCCGAGGTGGGAGGATCACTTGAGCACAAGAGTTTGACACCAGGCTGGGCAACATGGCAAAACCCTGTCTCCACACAACAAATAAATGAAATGGTTTGCTGGGCACACCTGTGGTCCCAGCTACTCAGGAAGCTGAGGCAGCAGGAGGATCACTTGGGTCCAGGAGGTGGAGGTTGCAGTGAGCCATGATTGCCTCACTGCAGTCCAGCTGGGAGACAGAGCGAGCCTCTGTCTCAAAAAAAAAAGGCCCCCTCACAAAGCAGTGGGGCTGGAAAAGGGAGATGGGAACTAGAGGTGGGGGAGATGGGAGCCGGTGATCAATGGGATTTGGTGACCAACTAGCTATGGAGAATGAGGCACAGGGAAGAGCTAAGACAACTATGGGGCTTCCAGCTCAAGGGCAGCTGGGCAGAAGTTCAGGACTTTAACTTAGAGGCAGAGGGAAAGGGAGGATGCTGAGAAGAAAACAAACATGCCGAATTAGGGCAGACATGCTCAGAGGGCCAACCAAAGTACATGTCTGGGGTTCCGGACAGATCCGGGTCCCTCCTCTCTTTCCCCTTCCCATCTGTTAAAATCCCTTGTCTCTTCTACTGTATAAACCACCCTGGTGTCCCCATCCTCATGGGCCCCCATGGCACTCACACCCCTACCCAGTTAATGTCCCCTCCTCTCTGCTCCTGATGCAGTTTTCTCCATGTCACTAGTGTAGCCACCTTGTTCCCCTCAAAGGTGTGTTTTGAGCCCCCCACTCAGCTGAAATGCCCCCGGACTCAGTAAAGGAACAGAACTGAGTGTGTTCAGGAAGTTGACCTAGGGGAGCAGGGGATCGGTGCAGAGTCAGGGAATGGGGAAGAGAAACAGGTCAGTGGGCTTCAGAAAACCTGTGATGCTACTCATGATGAATATGCAGGCAGGAAGGAGAGAGGAGAGGAGACAGACTCACAGAAGGTATGAGGCCACGAGGAAATGCATACATGCACACATGCACACACATGTGATTCCTCAAGCTCCCAACAGGCTTCCAGCATCAGGAGCTAAAATTGCTACCACTGATAAATGAAAAACTTAAACTCCCCACTGGGAGGGAGCATTTCAAGTACCATTCCTGGATATCACCCCCTCCAATTCTTCTGTCCACTGATATGCTAGCATAGAGCAGATGTGATCATTTGAAGCTTCAACAAAGAATCCCTTGAAGATGACTGTGTATTTTTTTTTCCTAAATCAGGAACACCAGAATTAAGAGGAAGGTAGCCATGCAAAACTCAACACCGTTTGTCAACCTGGGTACTAACTCGGCTGTGTCTTGGATAACACATCAACTTGGTAAAACACACACACAGAAAAGAAAATACTTTCTTCCAACTGTCAGAGCAAAAATCCTTTACTCTTCTGTCCAGCAACCTGAACAAAAACAAGGGAATTTGTGGCTTGGTTTCCTTGACAACCTTATCTTCACTCCAGGCACCATCCCGTCTCTAAGCAACAGGGCACACTTTGGAACTAGCAGGAGGCAAAACCCAGTGCTTATCCTGAGTCTTTTAGGACTAAACAAATCAGGGCAGAGCAATTGGTCCCTCGCAAGGTAGAGCCCAAGGAGCCCATGGGAAGGTACGTGGCCCCAAATATCTTCATCAAACCCCATGCATACCCTGGCACTCCTCTGAGTTCCTTAGTGCCTGAAATTCCACCTCTCCACACTCAACCCATTGGCTTATTCCCCTGTCGGCTCCATGGGGGCACTGACTCAGTCTATCAGGTGACTTCTCCCACATCCCCACTCCCAACAGGAAAGCCCAACGTGGCTCTAGTGTGAAGAGGAGGCTGACCCTTGAGAACAGGGCACAGAGAAGGAAATCTAGAACGTCACTGGGACTTAGTGATTTTTGTAGAAAAATGAGGAGCCTGGAGGAAAGTGTTTGATTAAAAGAGAATGAGGGAAAATGCCTGTATTGCTATGTTGACATTTAAGAAGACTGTTTGCACCTGCAAACAGGATTCAGAGATTTTTTTTTTTTCTCCCATCAGCATGCCCCAACCTCTTCCCTAACATCTCTGAGACAGAAAGAATTTCTGAGAATATAGAGAAGAGAAGTAAATGAACAAACTCTCTGGGAATGACAGCTCTGAACTTTAATAAGACGGAGAGAAGAGAGCTGATGAGTGCAAGGCTCTGCAGCTGAAAGGAAATGGAATTTGGAAGTGGAAGGAGCTGACAAACAGTGCTTATAACTGCTGCATCCAACAGTCAGGATAACTGCTATTTATCTGGTACCTTTATTTCTCAAGCAGGCTCGTGTCCATGACCTTATTTTATCCTCAAATCACCTGTGAAGCAGAGGGTGGAGCTGGAATTATTTATCTCCTGGTGAAGCCAGTGATATCACAACTTGGAGAAGTCATTCTTACAATCACCTACTTGGTGATTTTCAAAATAAGATAGGAATTATAGATTCTGACTCCCAATGCTTACTTACCATTGATTCTGGAAAATGTGGATGATCTAAATTGCTATCGTAAAAATGCAATTTCCAAACTTTATTTCATCCATGAGCTTTGAGTTCATTTCTAATTAAATTTTTTCAGTAGCCCATCAACAAAACAGATCAGTTTGAGATTCTTCTCCTTGTTCATTCTCTCTTAAAGAGAATTATTAAGAAGAAGCATCTGAATTCATTTTTGAGCCCTCATTTGATTTCCATTTACAATCTCTGTGTTGCTGAAGCTGTGGAAGCAACAGTCTCCATGGCTGAGAGTAGAGCTTAAGTCACGCAGATGGGCTGCAAAGATTAATTGCCATTCTTAAAGACGCCAATAGAACTATGAAAAATAAGTAGTAATAGTAGTAGTAGGAAGAAGAGGAGGAGAAGGAGGTTGGAGAATAGGGGAAGTTACCATGCTCTAGTAAACTGCAAGATGTTGGCATACGACAAACATTGGTACAAGATATAAGACAAAATGAAATGGGATCGAGCGTATAATCCCTGTGGCTACTAACTACTGCATTAGTAGACAAAGCAACAATTAGGATGAGCCGTGAATAAGGATGTGGTGCTGTCCCTTAGGGCAGGTAATACCCAAAACATGCAGCCACACACTTGTCTATTCTCCAAAGAGCTGAACCACTGAAGAAATGGTGGTCTGAAATGGCTTGGAAGTCTAGGTGTTATTGGGAGCTTGGATTCGTCACGAGCCCCCTAGGGGCTTCACACACACACTGATTTTGCAGACTTCTACCCCCTCGAATATTATGTGGAGAACAACCTATTTTTTTCTATCCTCTCCCAAACCGCCATGCTGAACTCATCGCCTCTGAATTTATCTCCGTGTCAAGGAGAAGATGACAGCCAAAAGTAATACATTTTGTTTAAGTCAAGTCATGACACATCCATGCCAAATGGAGAACTCAGCTGGCAATTACCACCCTGAAAAGTGGGACAAACAACAGAGCAAGGAATAGACCTAGAAGTACATTTAGGTGTCATTTCACCCACTGTATTTAACCAGAGAAAGAAAAAGAAAATGGAATTTTGATTTCAGAATCCAACCTTGGTTAATGGTTATTTGCAGAAAACTAGAAACATTTTAATTATTTTCAACTCCACACCATAACAGCTATCAAGGGAATGGAGACAAAAGAAACAGGGACTTATTAAATACATAATTAATGTGCACTAAAATTCGCATATATGAATATGAATAAGCTGGGACCATTATAAGGTATGCAACTGAAACGTGATCAATTAATTAAACCTGTTATTTGCTGGGGCTTTGGGAAAAATGGGGCCACCTCAACAGAGGAGGGAGACTCATCAGCAGATGAGATGGCTCCTTGGTGGTCCATCCTGCTTGCAAAGTAGCCAGGTATTTTAAGAAACAAAAATCTTAGAAAAGCTACAATTTTCTTTACAGTGAAGCAAAAATAAATCAAGCCCTTGTCAATCAAGACCTTAATCAAGACCACTGTCAAGCTACAAATAGATTACTTTATTCCCTCTCGCCTGGTTTCCAGTCTCCATTATAATCAAATAAAAATACTTTTCAGGCACTGCATCTGGTTTAGAAATATAGTCTGCGGCCAGGAAACAAAATGAAGAAAACTGGCAACACAGGAATGAAATCACTTGTGGCGATTAATTAATAACCATCCTCTTTTGAAATGGATTAAAGTGCAGTACAACAATAGGTTATAACATGGAAGAAGAATTCAGATATTCAGATATTCAGACCTTAAGAATGCACTTCATCCTTATCACAAAGCAGCAAATGAAGTGCTGTGCTTCCTAGCAGCCAAAGAATAAAAAAAGGTCTACAGGGTCAATGTCTGTCATTCCCACAGGGAGGCAAAGCTTTTCCAGGCAGTGTATTCTAAAAGTTTTATCTAGAGGCATTGGGGGATGAACAGGACAATGGCTCTAGCAGAAAGCTGACAATAAAGACTCCGGTGATTTTCATCTGACGGTTAACATCCTTTCTTTCAAACCTGAGTTAAGTCACAGGAGGCTGTTCTGTGAGAGGGGCTAAGCTGACATAGACCAATGATGTTGGCTTGGGCTGGGGTGAGGAGAGGGTGTCTACTGGCAGATAACACATAACACCAGAGGACAAGATGGTGAGCTACTACTTAAGCCCTTGTGCAGCTCCTTCCATCCCCCGACATCAGACATCGTGATACTCTTGAGCCTGCTACAGAAGTCCCGGCACAACTCGCAACCCACTTCAGTCCCCAACTCAGGAAATAAGAAAAAAACTCAGAACCAACAGGAGCAAGAGAATGGTATCTCAGGATGACTCTGCAGCATCCTTAATTTATCAGAAACAATGTGAAAAGGCTGACATTTAAATTATTTTATTCACAATATATGTAGGACATACCCCATGACTGAGAACAGCTCTCTTACACTGTCTTCCAGAAATGGAACTCCTCCCAAGGCAACCTTGGGTAGGCACTACACAACAAACAATTTGTGAAGTTACTTTTTTTTGCTAAGGGTCTAGTGCAGTGTCATCCAGTAGAACTTCCTGTGATCATGGAAGCATTCTACGTCTTGTGTTGTCCAACACAGTAGCCACTAGATACAAGTATTTGACGTGTGGCTAAGTCATGCTAAGGAGCTAAAGTTTGCATTTTATTCCACTTTAACTCATGTAAATTTAGAGAACTACAGGTGGCCAGGGACTATGGAATTGGACAGAGCAAGTCTAAAAGATCTTACTAGGCTGGGCATGGTGGTTCACACCTATAATCCCAGCACTTTGGGAAGCCAAGGCGGGTGGATCACCTGAGGTCATGAGTTTGAGACCAGCCTGGCCAATATGGTGAAACCCCGTCTCTACCTAAAGTACAAAAATTACCTGGGCGTGGTGATACACGCCTGTAATTCCAGCTATTGAGAAGGCTAAGGCAGGAGAATAGCTTGAACCTGGGAGGCGGAGGTTGCAGTGAGCTGACATTGCACCACTGCACTCCAGCCTGGGCCACAGAGTGAGACTCCATCTCCATAAACAAAACAATAAAATAAAATAAAAGATTGTATTAAACCATGTTCTAGTCAATACCTGGCCATGGGAGAAAGACAACTGGAAGTTACTGGAAACTTTGCTTCCTAATACAAAAATGTATTCAAATTCTCTTGCTTTAGTTTTCTCTTTAATTTACATAATAGGTAGGAGGATGGCATAATACAATCGACGTGGAAATGAGTCTTGATTTTAACCCTAATCCTAGCGCAGCATTAGACTTTCACTCTGGCTGTAGCTTCCTTGATCTGAAGGTCAGAAAGCAGGGCTCAGGCATCTGCGCGTCTGTCGCCTGTGCAGGAGATGACAGAACGTCTAAAAGTTTCCCTGCCACTTTTATTTGGGATCACGGAGGATTCCCAGAGTTGCGATTTTGCCCTCTGGGCGTTGGTGCCAACTCTCATGCTCAAATCCAACAGCGTCATTTAGAAGTGTGCCACCGGCTTCTGCCTCAGTGCACACCAGGAACATGATATGTTGAGCAAAATGTCATCCCATGTAGGAGCCTGTGCTAATTATAATGTCAGGCTTCCCACTGAGATACTGATAATTAAAGGAGAATATTACAATGTTTTCAAACTCCTGCAGTAAATGAGAAGCATCTTCAAATGTAACCTGTTGGAGATGAAAACTAAAGCCATCTGTGACGTCCCCATTTAAGACCTCCACAACCAGAACCAGACAATTTTTGAGGATCAAAGCAAGGTGAAGGCAAAAGTAGGTGGGTGGTAGAGCTTGGGGGAGCAGGAGGAGGTGGAGGGGAATTAATGTTTTCCAGGTCCTGCTGTGTTCCAGGAACCACAATACTCTTTATTTTTTAATTGAGACAGGTCTTGCTCTGTCACCCAGGCTGGAGTGCAGTGGCACAAGCACAGCTCACTGCAGCCTCTACCTCCTGGGCTCAAGTGATTTTCCTGCCTCAGCCTCCTGAGTAGCTGGGACTATAGGCACGCGCCACCACACCCAGCTAATTTTTGTATTTTTTGTAGAGACGGGGTTCTGCCACTTTGCCCAGGCTGGTCTCGAACTCCTGAGTTCAAGTGATCTGCATGCCTCGGCCTCCCAACGATACACTCTGAATAGCAGATAACACAGTAGGTGGCCCTGCTTGTTGCTACTACTGTCGTCTCAATAATGAACTGCCAAGTAGCTATTATCTGCATTTTACAGCTGGGAAAGCTAAGACTCCCATGATCTCACCTAAGGTTACCTACCTAGTAAAGCATTTGGTGGCTCCAGGATCCAAGTCTTGGCCTTTCTGCTCTAAAGTTTGTGCTTGCCCTATGCCTGTGGGCGACCACCTGCTTGGGTCCTGGCGCATCAGTGGTGGTGATAGGTGTGCAGGGGCCTCACAGGCATTCATTTTACACATCTCCTAGAGCATCCACAGCAGTGGGCCCTGTGTACGGTGAGGCTTGCTGCCCAGGTTTCCCTGCCCAAGTCTCCTTGCTGAACTGAGCCCGATGCATCTGGAGTGAGAACTACGCCAACGTGGTGCTGCAGACATTAACATTTAATGTGGCAAGCTTAAAAAAAGCAAGAAGCATTTCCTGAACTTCTCTGTTAACTCTCTCTGAAAAACAGTGTGATCCACGGGAAGAAAAGAAACACAGAGCTCACCAGTGAGACAAAACACACGGAGACAGAGTGTGAGTCAAGCTGTACCCATCATTGCTTGTGTGGCCTCGGGCTTTTTTTTTTTTTTTTTTTTTTTGAGACAGGGTCTCGCTCTGTTACCCAGGCTGGAGTGCAGCGGCACGATCTCAGTTTTCTGCAGCCTCCACATCCCAGGCTCAAGCGATTCTCCTGCCTCAGCCTCCCGAGTAGCTGTGACTGCAATCACGCGCCACCATACCCCACTAATTTTTGTATTTTTTGTAGAGATGTGGTTTCCCCACATTGCCCAGGCTGGTCTTGAACTCCCAGGTTCAAGCGATCCACCTGCTTTGGCCTCCTAAAGTGCTGAAATTACAGGTGTGAGCCACCATGCCTGGTCTTGGGCTTGATCTTTAAACTTTCTAGGTCTCAGTTTCTAAAATGTACAACAGGGACGCAAATATCTAAATCATGTATGTGGTGCACTTTATACAGCGTCTGGAACCTTGAAAGGCCCCCGTAAGTGGCAGCCTTTAGTACTATTGGTATATTTTATTACGGTCAATGATGCATGCCTTTGTGTGGCGTTCTGCTTCCTCATTAACTGAGCCTGGGTCGCCGGCTACTGAGAAGGCCCCTCCAGTTTCCGGAAGCAGAGCAATGTGAAGTAGAAGCTGTTGCATCACGGTTTCTCCTGGAAAGGTCTGTATCTAATAGTAGAATTTTCTGCTCAGTCTTTACCCCAGGAAAATGAAAAATCAATATGTTCTTTCTCATGGCTAGTAGCTCCTTCTTGCAAGTTGGGGCCCTGGTCTCGCACTGCTGCCCCTCCAAAGCCACCCTTTGCAGCACGGGGAGACTGCACTAGGGCAAGCTGAAGGTCCAGGCTCACATCACCAATGGCAGCAGCAGCGGCCTCCCTGGCCACCTGCAGCTGTCCGCAGACTTTTCAGCATTCCAATAGATCCTCCATATTCCACACAAAATCAAAATCCACAGCAACTGACACCTCGTTGGAAAGCAGGGCTCAAAAAACAACTTTATTTTTCCCCTGTCTATTGACTTGAAGGAAAATTCACTAGATTTTTTAAAAATGTACTATAAAAATGTATATTGCTCAAAAAAAAAAAAAAAAAAAGCAGGACTCATAGACACCCCAAGCAAGTGCCATGGTAGGTGGGACAGAGATTATCCCTTTGTGTCAAAGGACTCTGCTGGATGGAATGAATGGGAAGGAGCTTAACAAAAAGAACTGGCTTCAAAGAGTTCAAAGGTTTCCATATGACCCAGCAATTCTACTCCAAGGTATGTACCCAAGAGAACACAGGTCCATACAAAGACATAAACACACATAGCAACATTACTTACAACACCCAAAAAAGTAAAAACAATCCAAATGTCCATCAAGTGATGAAACGGTAAACAAAACACGGTGTATCCATAGAACAGAATATTATCTGGCCAGAAAAAGAAAGACTTACTGATACATGCTACAACATCAACGAAACTTGGAAGCATCATGCCAAGTGAAAGAAACCAGACACAAAAACATACATATTACATGATACCATTTAAATGAAAGTCAGTCCCGGTTAGGGAAATTGTAGAGACAAAGTAGATTAGTGCAGGGGCTGGAGTGAGGGAGGAATGGGGAGCGACTGCTAATGAGCATGCAGTTTCTTTTTTTCCTCAGAGGCACTGCTCAAAGAGTGTGGGGTTTCTTTACAGGGTGATGAGAGTATTCAGGAATAGTGGTAGGTTGGGTACAGTGGCTTACACCTATAATCTCAGCACTATGGGAGGCTGAAGCAGGAGGTTCTCTTGAGGCCAGGAGTTCGAGGCCACCCTGGCCAACACAGCAACACCCTTGTCTCTACTGGAAGAAAAAAATTAAAATTAAAAATTAAAAAGATAGTGATGGTGGTTGCACAACCTTTCAGATATACTAAAACCACTGAATTGTGAAATTTATTTTTCTTTCCTTTTTTTTTTTTTTTTTGAGACAAGGTCTTGCTCTGTCACCTTGGCTGGAGTGCAGTGGCACAACCACAGCTCACTGCAGCCTTGACCTCCAGGGTTCAAGCAATCCTCCCACCCTAGCCTTCCAAGTAGCTGGGACCACAAGCGTGCACCACCACACCTGGCTAGTTTTTTAATTTTTCGTAGAGATGGGGGTCTCGTCATGTTGCCCAGGATGGTCTCCAACTTCTGGGCTCAAGCGATCCGCCCACCTCAGTTTCCCAAAATGCTGGGATTACAGGCATGAGCCACTGTGCCTGGCCTTGAATTGTGAACTTTAAAAGGGTGAATTTTATGGTATGTGAATCATATCTCATTCTTTTAAAAAAGTTAACAGGGACTCTTTCCTCAGTGTGGAAGTGTAACTGACAGACCTCCTAACTACCAGTGAGCGTGGGGATGAGAAAATGCCACACAATAAAGTTGCTTGAGAAAGAGAGAGATCGAGCGACAGATCATGTGTGAGATGGAGTGGGGTCAGTAACCATTTAAATACGCCACTGACCTTGAGAAAAAGAATGTCAGCTATAATCACAAGCCACAAATGTCTGTCACTGTGAATTGGCTCATCACGAAGAACTGAGGGATAACATGGAGTTACGATAGCAGTGGAGGCAGGCAAGGGAAAAGGGCCCATGAGATATGGACGGCAGCACTCCCCGCCATTCCCTGCCATCCCCACTGCACATGTATAAGCTAAGTAAATATTACGTCATCTTTTACTAACACCCCAAAACTCTCACTTGATGAAGGACCAAGGGAGTAAGTTGCTGAATGGGCTCATTAAGACTTAGGAATTCTTCAGAGGCTCAAACACAGAAAGCCAGTGATGGGAAATAAGGATGACACAGCTGACAGCCCTTGGGAGTCCTAGGGTGAGACTAAGACTCCATAAGAGCCAGGCTTAGACTTATAAAGGAATGCTGGCTGCTGAAGACATTTCTGAACTCAAGCTAAGAATCTCTGGCCTGCATTCAGAAGATACCTTTGGTCTCTGTGGTTGGCCAAATGATGGCTCCAAATATATCCAGGTCCTCATTCCCGAAACCTGTGAATGTTACCTTTCATGACAAAGGAGATTTTTCAGATATGATTATCCTGGATAATCTGGGTGGTCCCTCAATGCAACCACAAGAATCTTTATAAAAAGGTAGAGGGAGATTTGGCACAGAAGAGAAAGTGATCATGGAGGTACTGATTGGAGTGATGTGGCCACAAGCCAAGGAATGCCTGCAGCCTGCAGAAGCTGGAAGAGGCCAGGAATGGATTATCCCCTAGAGCCCCCGGCAAGAACACGGCCCTTCCAACCCCTTGACTTTATCACAGTGAAACTGATGTCAGACTTCTGGCCTCCAGAACTGCAGGAGAATAAATCTGGATTGTTTTAAGCCACTAAGTTTGTGATAATTGGTTACACCAGCCAAAGAAAACCAAGGCAGTCCTTCATTCTGCTTCTAACTTGTCTAAATATTAAAACAACCCCAGTAAGATGATCTCTAGTATAAAGGAATAACATCTCTCTACTTCTGTGCATGAGTTGAGGGTTGAGGTGTTGAGGTGGTTAGGTGATGGTAACTCCTTGATGAACTGAGCCTGATGCATCTGGAGTGAGAACCACGCCAACGTGGTGCTGCAGACATTAACGTTTAATGTGGCAAGCTTAAAAAAAGCAAGAATTTCACCTTTCCAAAAAAGCATTTTTATCTGATCGCAAGTCATAAATATTTACTACAGGAAAGCTTAGTTATAAATCTCACAAAAACAGGAAGAAAATAAAAGTCATCTGCAATCCTATCACCCAGGAATAACCAACCACTGTGAACATTTTCATGTCTAAATTTGGGTTCTTGTTCCCTGAAACAAAAAATCACTTTGGATTAAAATCCCAAGCATTTCTTTGAAAGCCATTATCAGGAGCTGGCAATGAGGACAGGCCACATGACCAAAACCAACTCTTGTGCTGCTCTAGCAACACAAACAGTGGTCCCCAGGCCTCTATGTCATAGCAACAACCAGCAAAACAAACTTGGCTCTTGATACTATTGAGAGGAAAATGAAAAGCATGGAATTCACCTACCCTCTTCTTCTCTGGACCTTTAAAATAATTTCAAACACAAAAGGCAGCAAGAGTCTGCCAATGTATCATCAGGACCCACATGAGTCAATGTCCTCCCTTGGCCCACCTGGACAATGTAGAAAGAAAATTAGGTGACTGGGAGTGGTGGCTCACACCTGTAATCCCAGCACTCTGGGAAGCCAAGGTGGGTGGATCACCTGAGGTCAGGAGTTTGAGACCAGCCTGGCTAACATGGCAAAACCCCGCCTCTACTAAAAGTACAAAAATTAGCTGGCGTGGTGGTGGGTGCCTGTAATCCCAGCTACTCAGGAGGCTGAGGCAGGAGAAGCTTGAACCTAGGAGGCGGAGGTTGCAGTGAGCTGAGATCGCGCCACTGCACTCCACCCTGGGTGACAACAGCAAGACTCCATCTCAAAAAGAAAGAAAATTGGCTGGGCGCAGTGGCTCATGCCTGTAATCCTAGCACTCTGGGAGGCTGAGGCGGGCAGATCACAAGGTCAGGAGATCAGGACCATCCTGGCTAACACGGTGAAACCTCGTCTCTACTAAAAATACAAAAAAATTAGCCAGGCGTGGTGGTGGGCACCTGTAGTCCCAGCTACTGGGGAGGCTGAGGCAGGAGAATGGTGTGAACCTGGGAGACGGAGCTTGCAGTGAGCTGAGATGGCACCACTGCACTCCAGCCTGAGTGACAGAGCAAGACTCCGTCTCAAAAAATAAAAAATAAAAAATTAGGACACCTAACTCTCAAACAGCCCCTCCTCTCTTAGAATGGAGGGCAGGTACCCAATGCACCAGTTCTTCTAGGTGCTCAAGTATATAATACATATTGAATACATCAAAGCTTCAGTGTGTGTTATAACATTGGGCCCCCAAAAAAGAATGCAGTATAGAACTTCTTGCAAGAAGCTCCATCTCTCAGGGGCAAATAAACATGTTTAAATACAGGTAATTGCATCCATCAAGAGTTGAATGAATAAAGAAAATATGGTACATACACACAACGGCGTATTATTCAGCCACATAAATGAATGAGATCCTGTCATTTGCAACAACATGGATGGAACTGGAGGTTATTATGTGAAGTGAACTAAGCCAGGCATGGAAAGACAAACTTCTCATGTTCTCACTTATTCATGGGAGCTAAAAATTAAAACAATTGAACTCATGGAGATAGAGAGGAGAAGGATGTTTACCAGAGGCTGAGAATGGCAGTCGGGGAGTGGGGGGAAAGTAGAGATGGTTAATAGGTACAAAAAAAATAGATGAGTCAGACCTAGTAGTTGATAGCACAACAGGGTGGCTATAGTCAATAATATAATAATTATACATTTTAAAATAACTACAAGTATAACTGGATTGTTGGTAACACAGAGGATAAATGCTTAAGTTGATGGGTTATACATTACATACCTGTATCAAAATATTTCATGCAGGCCAGGCGAGGTGACTCACACCTGTAATCCTAGCACTTTGGGAGGCTAAGGCGGGAGAATCTGTTGAGCCCAGGAGTTCGAGACTAGCCTAGGCAACATGGCAAAACCCTGTCTCTACAAAAAATACAAAAAAAAAAAAAAAGAAATTAGCTGGGTGTGGTGGTATGCACCTGTAGTCCCAGCTACTCAGGAGGCTGAGGTGGGAGGATCAACTGAGCCCAAGGTTGAGGCCGCAGTGAGCCATGATCACACCACTGCACTCCAGCCTGAGTGACAGAGAGAGATCTTGTCTCAAAAAACTATGTGTGTGTGTGTGTGTGCACGCACGTGCATATGTATTTCATGGCCCCATAAATATACATACCTATGTTACTGACAAAAATTAAAAATAAATAAATAAAACACACAAACAGGTAATTGTAAGTCAGAGTGATAATTATGGTAACAGAAGATAAAGGATACAGCAAGACATCACAAAGGAAGGAGTGATTAACTTTGTTAAATAAATGAAATTAATAATAAATATTTCTATGATTCTTCACAGTTATCATCCAATGCTAAGGCTAGAAGGAGCCATAACAATAATTTACCACAATCCCCTAAATTTTCAAATGAATGAATGTTTGAATGTGATAACCCCTAGAATCTCTTTAAGCTTCCAATTTAACTTTCTCCCATACAAAGCAATGGTGCAGTTCACTGTTGAGACCATAAGTTACTCATGATAAGTGCTTAGTAGGAACTCAATTGCTAGGTGATTTTTAATTCCATTCAAAAACAGAAGGGCCAGGAATCTTTGGAAGGCTCAGAGCGCTTCAATCTGTATGATACTGCATGGAAAGCACTTCAAGAGACAGTATGCTCAAAAGGCTGCAGTCTCGGGTTGGTTTTCTGAAAAAACATGTTGTTTCCTCAGGGTGTCCTTCTGCAGCAGACACGAACGCCCTAGACCACCTCCACAGATGCACCCAGGCAGACGTCACGGAAGTAGCTTAGAAGGAGGCGGGTGGTGTCTGCACTCTGTTTCTGGAGTCTGCCTTTTACTGCTCTTTTTACTGCGCCTGCCTGCATCTGCTGGCCTGCATCAGTCATTACCATTTCTTCCTAAGACATTTCAATTGCACAACTGTACTTTTCTTTGTCCTCTAAAGGGGAGGGTTTTTTGTTTTTGTTTTGTTTTTTTTCTGAGACGGAGTCTTGCTTTGCCTCCAGGCTGGAGTGCCATCGTGCGATCTCGGCTCACTGCAACCTCTGCCTCCTGGGTTCAAGTGATTCTCCTGCCTCAGCCTCCCAAGTAGCTGGGATTACAGGCACGTGCCACCACGCCCAGCTAATTTTTGTATTTTTAGTAGAGACGGGGTTTCATCATGTTGGCCAGGATGGTTTCTATCTCCTGACCTCATGATCTGCCTGCCTCAGCCTCCCGAAGTGCTGGGATTACAGGCCGTGAGCCACCGCGCCCGGCCTGGGGAGGGGTTCTTTCCTGTTCTAGGGTTGTGGATAGACTCCATAAAGTCTAAACACCCAGAATTGTCTATAAAATATTGTGTGTGGCTGTGGTCTCAAGGTTTATGTCTCCCCAGAATTCATATTTGGAAACCTAATCCCCAACGGTATTGTTATTAGGATGGTGGGGACTTAGGGAATGGATGGTATTAGGAGGTGGGGACTTGGGGAAGTGATTAGGTCGTGAGATGGAGCTCTTATGAATGGGATTAACAACCTCATGAAATGAGACTCCAGAGAGTGCCCTCTTTCCACCATGTGAGGATACAACGAGAAGACAGTCACCTGCAACCCGGAGAAGGACCCTCACCAGAACCTGACCACGACCATGCTGGCAGCCCGATCTCAGGCTTCCAGCTTCCAGAACTGCGAGAAATAAATTTCTGTTGTTTCTAAGCTACCCATTGTATGGCATTTTGTAATGGCAGCCTGAACAGACTAAGACATGTGTACAACATCCTCTTGTGAGATGGTGTATAGCTCTTATCAGATTCACAGGACAACTGTGAACCACAGAAGCTTAAGAACTATTTGACCTTGCACATGCGTATTAAATATTAACCCAAGAGCCCCAGACGTGTGCATATGCCTTCGGGTGTGGCCTCACACCCTGGATACCTCCGGGAGATAGGCTACTATTAACAGGCCTTCCATTTTCCTTCTACTCTAAAAAAAAATTTTTTTTTTAGCAAAATGTCATCCTCAGGACATACAAAACTGAAATAGCAAAGACAAAAAACTTAAAAAAAAAATCAATTCTCCATTTAGTCATTGTGAAAAGTCTGTCTTAAAAACCCAGAGTCTCAGGGAATGTCAAAGCTCTAGTTAAATTTTTAATACACTATAAAGGATAGTGTTAAAGAAGAGACCTTTTCAAAGGTAAGTTGGCTCCAAACAGGCTCTTAAAATGGTCCTCATCAAAGACATGAAGCTGCTTGACAGTGATGGTGAGGGAGTTCACTTCTCTTTAGACAGGAGTAGGAGCTGAAGACTTGAGGAATGAGCCACAGTGGGTCTTTGGAGACACATCTATTTGTAGTTAGACCCTTGGTGGCTTCATCCAGTGTCAGGGGTTTAAGTAACATTCATGTGCCAAGGGGCCAGGCTCAGTGGCTCACGCCTGTAATCCCAGCACTTTGGGAGGCCAAGGCAGGTGGATCACTTGAGACCAGGAGTTCAAGACCAGCCTGACCAATATGGCAAAATCTTGCCTCAACCAAAAATACAAAAAGTAGCCAGGTGTCGTGGCATGCGCCTGTAGTCCCAACCACTTGAGAGGCCAAGGCAGGAGAACCTCTTGAACCCAGGAGGTGGAGGTTGCAGTGAGCCAAAATTGCGCCACTGCACTCCAGCCTGGGCATCAGGGCAGACTCTGTCTCAAAAACAAAAAACAAAAAAACAAAAAACATTCATGTGCCAACGATTCACAAATCTATAACTCTAGCTAGACTTTGCAAGCCAACTCCAAACTCATGTATCCAGCTGTCTAGTCAGTATCTCCATTTGAATGTCTAATGGCAATCAAACCTCACAATCAAAAAACGAATTCCTGATAGTCCCCCTAAAGCCCCTGGAGCTGCAGCCTTCCTCGTCTCAGTTGATGGCAATTCCATCCCTGCGGCTGGGCAGCCCTGAAACCTCCGGGTCCCTCCTGGCTCCTCGCTTTCTCTCATATCCCACATCCAATCCATCGGCAAATCCCATTGGCTCCACCTTCAATCGGGACCCAGGAAGGGATCCCTTCTCACCACCTCCAGCACTACCACCTTGGTCTGCACCACTATCATCTTTGATCTGGAGTCTGCAGTGGCCTCTACATAGGCCTCCCTGCTTCCATCCTTACCTCTCCTAAGTCCCATCTCAATTCAGTATCTAAGGAGAAACAAACTTTCAAAGCTCAAGTCAAGTCATACACACCCTCTTCAAAACCCTGCAATGGCTCATCACACACAGAGCAAAAACAAACATTCTTATGCCTCCAAGTTCCATCTAAAGGAGGGGCTGACAGCCCTGCCCTCACCTTGTACTTCTCTCCCTGCTGCTCACCCTGCTGTGGCCACAGTGGACTCTTGGCTACTCCTTGTGGGGGCCAGACATGCTCTTGCCTCAGGGCCTTTGCACTGGCTGTTCCCTCTGCCTAAAACACTCACTCTTTCCCAGAGATCTGCATGACTGACTCAAATGCAAGGACATCTCAAGGAGCCCCTCCCTACCTACTCTATTTAAAATGGCAATTTCTTCCTCTAACACTCTACCATCTCCTCTGCCCTGTTGAACTTTTTCTTTTTTTAAATCACTAACCACCTTCTAACACAATATAAAATTCATTCATTATGATGATGTTCATCGACCATCTCACCTTGCTATAATATTGGTTATAGAAGGCCAGAGATCTTGGTCTGTTTTAGTACTGATATAACCCAAGTACATGGAATACAATACTCAAATATAATAAATAAAAGACAAGACTGGGAAAGAGATGTCCCTTCAAACCTCTCCATCCAGTCAAGCCAGCTGTCCTCCAGTTTACTGAAACCAGTGACTATTACCACCATGCTTCTGGTGAAATCTAACTCAGTTGAGATTCCTGGAAGGCACTCAATCCTCATTTCAATTTATTTTTTATTTTACTACTATTTTTGAGACGGAGTCTCGCTGTGTCACCCAGGATGGAGTGTGGAGATAAGAGAATCCATCTTTCAAAACAATGAATCTCTCTCTTTTTTTTTTTTTTTTTGAGACAGAGCCTTGCTTTGTCACCCAGGCTGGAGTGCAGTGGCATGATCTTGGCTCACTGCAACCTCTGCCTCCTGGGTTCAAGTGATTCTCCTGCCTCTGCCTCCCAAGTAGCTGGGATTACAGGCATGCGCCACCACTCCCAGCTAATTTTTGTATTTTTAGTAGAGACGGGGTTTCGCCATGTTGGCCAGGCTGGTCTCAAACTCCTGACTCAAGTGATCCGCCCACCTTGGCTTCCCAAAGTGCTGGGATTACAGGCATGAGCCACTGCGCCTGGCCTCAATCCTTATTTGAAAAAATACTTTTGCATCACCATAAAAGTGACAAAGGCTGAACTTAGACTTGGAAACTCCAAAGACACAGAATAGGGTCTCCTGTCAGGGAAGAAGTAAGATTTTAATTTATGCTCATTTAGGATCATCAAATATTGCTGTCATTCCACACGTCTTCCTCCTGTTTCTGGCTTTATTCCAAGTTGTCACTGGAGTCAACAAACATTTGAGAAAGTAAACTCTGAACCATCCTGGCCTTCTATTGGGATGAGCCAGGAAATAATTCCAGCTGAGCATAATGAATCACCCAAGTACAGTGGCAGGTGTGGTATATAAAAGGGTCCATTAGAGGAAAGTTGGATACTCATTCCATTGCTATAAAGTCTGGACCTTAGGCCACATTTTTGTTCTTCAGAGAAATAGTTGCCATAATACACCTCAGTGTAGTTACCTTATTTAACACTAAACCCACTGGGCAGATCTTTACTCTTGCTCAATTGGTTAAAGAAGGGGTCATAAATGGCAGAAAGACAGCTACTATTATGAATGAAAAACAGGTAACCTCTCTTCTCTAACTATTAGCACTTAACAGGCTACAAGTGGCTGTCAGGGCTCCTAAGTAGTCCTCTGCAGGGGACCAAGGGGTCTTTCATTGACCTCTTTAAGATACGGGGTGGGCATGAGCAGGGTCTTCCACCAAGGCTAACCCACTTTGGCCATCTTTGTGCAGTGAGGTCCATATAAGACCCCATCTTTATCTCAAGACATACTGAATACCAAGATGTAGAAAACCAACAGGGTCAGATGCTGTGGCTCATGCCCGTAATCCCAGCACTTCCAGAGGCTGAGGTGGGCTAATCACTTGAGGCCGGGAGTTTAAGACCAGCCTGGCCAACATGGTGAAACCCCGTCTCTTCGAAAAATACAAAAATTAGCTGGGCATGATGGCACACATCTTTAATCCCAGCTACTCGGGAGGCCGAGGCAGGAGAATTGCTTGAACCGGGAAGTGGAGATTGAAGTGAGCTGAGACTGCACCACTGCACTCCAGCCTGGGCGACAGAGCGAGACTCTGTCTCATTAAAAAAAAAAAAAAATTGGAAAACCAACTAAAAAAAGCTTATTCATAACTCAAAGAAAAGGGTCAAGAGGGGAATGAGGGAGACACATAAACTGATGAAAATGTTGGGAAAACTGGCCTACCTATGATCGTATGATAGACATTCCTAAGATTAGGATAGAAATAACAGAGGAATGTGCTTCTTATCTAGAGAAATATCTGAGCTTAAAAAGTAATTAAACACATAGTGCTTTAGGCAGATTTAATATATACTAGAATATATAATATGTATTAGAATTTTCACTCTTTAAAGACGACCAAAAAAAGTCTTCATTGTGCAAGCAAAACAATATCAAGTTATACAGAGGAACAGACTCACTTTGGCCATGCTTTTTGCTTCTACAATACTAAAGCCAGAAGACAAGGGATCAACATCTGCAGAAGCTTTGTAGAGAAAAATGTCATGACTAGAAAGCTTTGCCCAGCCAAGTTCTTGCTCCTGTATTAGAGTAACAGATTGGCACCATGAACTCTGCAAGGACTCAGAAAATGTATCACCCAAGGATGCTCCCTGGGGAAGATTATTGCTCAAACTCGAGTTCCCAAACAACAAAAGGTGGGTCAGCATGTTTAAGATCTCAAGATCGAGGAAATCATGGCTGAAAAGGCAGCAGGAGTATCATCGATGCCAACAATGGCTCCCATTTTTCAAGTGCTCGTAAGTCCCAAGCACTGTACTGAAAGCTGTATGTATATTTAGCATCTCATTTAATTCTCTAAGCAAGCCACTTGTGGCATTATCCCCATTTCTTAGATGAGAAAACCAAGGTTCAGGGAGTTCAAGCAATTCGTCAAGATAACCTCGTTAGGAAGTGAGAGAGATGGAATTTCAAAATGCATCCCAAATTGCTCAGGTTCCCTCAGTTTATTTATTTTTAAAAATATCTTTATCATTTCTTATGCTTAATCATGTTTTCTAGTTGCTCTAAAAGAAACATTCATTGTTTTTGAAATAAGGCATTAATATGTCCTTTTTTCCAATTAAAATACATCTAAAGACATAAAACAGGCCAGCGTGGTAGCTCACGCCTGTAGTCCCAACACTTTGAGGGGCCGAGGCAGGTGGATGACCTGAGGTCAGGAGTTCAAGACCAGCCTGGCCAACATGGTGAAACCCCATCTCTACTAAAAATACAAAAAATTAGCCAGGCATGGTGGTGCACACCTGTAATCCCAGCTACTCAAGAGGCTGTGGCAGGAGAATCACTTGAACCCAGGAGGCAGAGGTTGCAGTAAGCCAAGATCGCTCCACTGCACTCCAGCCTCGGGGACAGAGCAAGACTCTGTCTTAAAAAAAAAAAAAAGACATAAAAGAAATTACTCTAAAATGCTAAATAGGAAAGAATTGGTAAGAACATTTCAGAAAGATGCCCACATAAAGAAGGCAGGTAAGGCAATTATCAGTGCCAAATTATACTGAACTCAATAGACTTGACCCTCGAACAATGCGGACGTTAGGAATGCTGGTTCCCTGCGCAGTAGAAAATCTGCATAGAGTTTTTGGCTTCCCCAAAACTTAACTATGAATAACCTGCTGTTGACCAGAAGTCTTACCAATAACATAGTCAATTAGTACATATTGTGTATGTTATATGTATTATAAACTGTATTCTTACAATATAGCAATCTCAAGAAAAAATGTTATTAAGGAATTCATAAGAAAGATAACATATATTTTCTATTCATTAAGTGGAAGTGAGTCATCATAAAGGTCTCATCCTCATCCTCTTCACACTGAGTCGGCTGAGGAAGAGGAGGAAGAGGAGGGGTTGGTCTTGCTCTCTCAGGGGGGCAGAGGCGGAAGAAAATCTGAGCGTAAGTGAACTCACGTAGTTCAGATCTGTGTTGTTCAAGGGTCAACTATATTTTCAAATAGCATTAAGCAGAACCAGAGATATCCAGTATTTATAAAAGATACCCTCCACAGCAATCATGTAACAGTTATGAATTTATGCTCCAAATAACTTGGTAACGAATATGTAAACAAAAAAGGAAGTAGAAGTTGTTTAAACTAACCGGAATGGGAAGTTTTCACATATGATGATCTATCTATGATGATCAAAAAATAAAGTCAAGAAAGATTTGTACTGCCACCTTCACTCCTCTCCAAAAAGGACCCACGTCACAATTGCCCATTCCCCTTTTCCAGCCAGACAATTGTGCTGACAAACGGCTTTACCTTCAGGCAGTGGCTGTCACGCTCACGGGCAAGACCTCACCTGGAACGTTGTGTATAGTGATGGCCAAGATGAGCAGTGCGATCCTCCTCCAGCTGCTGCCGCCGGGCTGTGCCAGATTCCCTCGAGAAGGCACAGGGACAGCAGGACCCTCTGGAAGGCCAGTGGCTGCCGCCTTCTTTCTCTGATATGCCTCACCATTCTCACTCTTGTCTGAGCAAAAAAAAAAAAGGGAGATGGGGAAAGACAGCGCTTTGAACATGTGCATGTTAACTCTCCAGCAAGCTACAGCAGGAAGAAGCTTCTTTTTCTTTTTTGAGACAGGGTCTTACTCTGTCACCCAGCCTGGAGGCCAATGGTGTGATCACAACTCACTGCAGCCTCAACTTCCCGGGCTCAAGCCATCCTCCCATCTCAGCCTCCTAAGTAGCTGGGACTGCCATCTTCACTCCTCTCCAAAAAGGACCCACGTCACAATTGCCCATTCCAAACTTCCTGTAGACTATGCATGCTTCTGTGTGTTCTCTCATTCACTCAGGCATCCATTCATTCAGCGAACAATTCATTGACTAGGCCCAGCATGGTCACTCACGCCTGAAATCCCAACACTTCGGGAGGCTGAGGCAGGCAGATGGCTTGAGCCCAGGAGTTCGAGACCAGCCTGGGCAACATGGCACAATCCCATCTCTACAAAAAATAAAAATAAAGAATTAGCTAGGCGTGGTGGTATGCACCTGCAGTCCCAGCTACTCGGGAGGCTGAGATGGGAGGATGGCTTGAGCCCGGGAAGTTGAGGCTGCAGTGAGTTGTGATCACACCATTGCCCTCCAGCCTGGGTGACAGAGAAAGACCCTGTCTCAAAAAAGAAAAAGAAAAAAAAATCACTGAACAGGCATTCAGTGCCCAATGCATAGGTACCAAGAAGGATAAAAAAGATGAAGATGTGGTATCCTAGCAATGCCTGTTTAAGACAAGCAATGTTGAGTCATGATTAGAGACACAGATTCCAGAATCATGCTGCCTGCTTCCCTTCCTGACTCAGCCACTGGCCAGCTGTGTAGTGCCAAATAAGTTGTTTCACCTCTCTGTGCAGTGGTTTTCTGATTCGTAAAACTAGAATAATAGCATTACCTATGTCACAAGCGTTTTGTGAGGATTAAATGCAACAATGTCTGAAAGTACTTAGAATGTACTAAGTGCTGATTGTATTGATGGTTATTGTTAGTATCATGTTCCCTCTCCCATAGCCGTACAGAATTACATAATATGTGACCCTGCTCTCCTCGTCACACTGATTTATGGGAACCAATTCAGATGCCTGGCTCAGCCAATCAGAATCCTTCTCCAGGGAGAATTGGCGACTCCAACGTGCAAGCTGAATCTGAAAAATCACGTGATGCGCGAGCAGCTCTGCCACAATGGAATGAGGGAAGCGGCTGGACAGACAATCAGAAGGAATCAGATATACATCAACAAGCAGAGATGGGAAACCATGCAGCTAGAGAGGAGAGAGAAGGGCAGAACTGCAGCCCACGTGCCATAGACATTCATGGGCCATCCGTAGCACCCAGCCCTTGGGTTTTCTGAGCAAACCTTCCTTTTAAAAATGCCTTTACAAATTGGCTTATATTGGAAGAATGTCATTCTTAGAACCTTATCCTAAATATCGATGGTCCCCTGGGCTATTTGTTTATTCATAATGGAGCCAAATTGTGTGGATTTGAAATTGGGAGGACAAGAGTGGGAGAGAGCATCCAGCTTTCAGTTCACAGCATGGGATGGATTTGTGGGGAAGGCTTTCTAGAGGAGATAGGTCTTGAGTGAATCTTAAACACGTGATGGCACAGATAGAATGAAGGGTCCCTTTATTGGGAGAGAAAACCCAGCAAGCATAACTCAGGTGTCTGTTAAATTAAATAAGCAAAAGGCCATTGGTCTGAGGCTGTACTTTGAGTTGCTTCACAGTGAACTACAACCTAACTTAGTACATATACAAATGAAAATCTCATTAGGAGTATATATTTTTTGTAATAGGATAGCTAGATCTCAGCCAATCACAAGCGGCTGAGATTCAACCAATCACAGGCAGCCAAGCTTCAGCCAACCAGAGGCAGCCAACTGATCAGACTAAGTCCAAATAAGGTAAATGCCTAACTGTATACAATTAAGCTATTTCTATACTTTATTTCCTGCTCGAATATCAAAAAACACGGAGCTCTCTGAATGTCTTCTAGTTTTGAATGCTGCCTAATTCACGAAGCCTTTAATGCTTAAATAAATTAAAAAACATTAAAAGAAAAAAACTTCTTTTGAAAATCATTTTGTGGCCAGGCGCAGTAGCTCACACCTGTAATCCCAGCACTTTGGGAGGCCGAGGCAGGCGGATCACGAGGTCAGGAGATCGAGACCATCCTGGCTAACATGGTGAAACCCTATCTCTACTAAAAATACAAAAATTAACTGGGCGTGGTGGCAGGCACCTGTAGTCCCAGCTATTCGGGAGGCTGAGTGAGGCAGGAGAATGGTTGAACCCGGGAGGCGGAGCTTGCAGTGACCCGAGATCGCACGGCTGCACTCCAGCCTGGGCAACACAGCAAGACTCCGTCTCAAAAAAAAAAAAAAAAAAAAAACAGAAAGAAAGAAAGAAAATCATTTTGTATTTATTTGCTCAAATCATACAAGTACAGATTGAAAAGTAAGAAAGTACAGGGCAGGTAGACTCACTCCTCCCCAGCTCCCAATCATTTTTCTCTTACTAACAGGTGAATCTCAGTTCCATTAGGAAAAGGGGGGTCTTTGATCCTCCACAATGCAAGGATGCCAGTCCTCCACTGGTCAGTAGCCCTGACTCACAAAACCAGCCTGTGGAGAATTCAGCTGTCTCAACTGGATAGCAACTCCTCCCAGACAGTATTTACACAAGGCGAAGCTCCACACTCATTGTGTGGTATCCACACCATGTGTATGCATGTACGTGTGTGTGTGCATGTGTGCATGTGTATGTGCGTGTGGGTGCATACAACTGCTACTCAGTACCATCCTGAGATATTATATCACCTTCGTGTATGTATGTGCATGTGTGCACTTCTGTGCACACATTGGGGGAAGGGGTTTTATACATTTCGAGTAGACAATATGTAGATGACTCAGGCTGCAGATGCTGGTTGAGAAACTGAACTAAACATCTGGGATTTCAAGCTCACAGATGCTAAAGACATAAGCAAAGCAGTCCCTGAGAGCTGTCCATGAACTAACCTGGGTCATGGTGGAGGGTCCTCAGCTTTCTCCTAGATCAGTCAGCAAACACTCCTGATTTCCTGTGCCTGGTCTGAGCATACAGGCCTGCACTAGATGCTCTCCAGTGAGAGTTGATAAAGGCCAAAAGAAAAATCTCTTCTCTTGGAGACTTTTGATTGATTGATTGATTGATTGAGCAGGGTCTCACTCTGTTGCCCAGGCTAGAGTGCAGTGGCACAATCTCAGCTCACTGCAGCCTCCACCTCCCAGGCTCAAGCAATCCTCCCACCTCGGCCTCCCGAGTAGCTGGAACTATAGGTGCACGCCACCATGCCCAGCTAACTTTTGTATTTTTTTTTTTTTTTTCAGTAGAGACAGGGTTTTGCTGCATTGACCGGTCTGGTCTCGAATCCCTGGACTCAAGCGATCCACCTGCCTTGGCCTCCGAAAGTGCTAGGATTATAGGTATGAGCCACTGCACCTTGCCCCTTGGGGATTTTATAATTTAAGAGAGGGCAGACAGGGAAGACACACACCAATTCCCTCAAATCTAAGGGGCTAAACACACACTCTAACAATCACCAACAGTTGCGCTTGTTTTTGCCAATGTCACAAAAGGATCCTACTCTGAATCTCCTGCAGATACTGCACAGAGAGCAACAGACCTCGGACGCACCACGAGCAAATTCTAGCGTTTTGCTTGTGTTTTATAGGAACGTCAAGGAGCATAAAGAATTCTTCACCAAAATAAAAATGCACGCCTGGCCCCAGGCTTCCAATGTGTGAAAACTGACGTCAGTGCCTTCCCTAGTAGGAAACAGGAGGGTGTGAATGCCTCACGTCCTTGTGAAAGTTAAATAAGCCACCATTTGGTGACAGCCACTAATGAGTCTGCAACAAGGAAGATGAGTCCAAATAAATCATTACAGAGTATGATGCGTCGTGAGCAATGAATCTTCTTGCCGCTCCTGGTAAGGCTAGTTCAACCATCACACCCATCAAGTAAAATGCTAGTGCGTGGGAAAAGGATGATCAGTTAGCGGAGGCAATTGCCAAGTACCTTGTGGGATGTGAGGGTGTGCCAGAGTGACGAGAACCTCGTGAGGTTTCTTGAAATTGGAAAGGTTTGGGCACTTTTGAAGTGGAGTTTGGGAAGGAGGAGTAGAGAGGGGACTATTTCATTTAGGGATGAAATAGTCAATGTCAAACTCAGAAGCAAAACAACATCAGAGACACTGGTTAATAGGTAATATTGGGAACTTATCTTCAACGAGTCCTCAATCCTTACAAAAGCCCCATGAAGTAGAGATTAATCCCCTTTAACGAATGAGTAAATTGAAGAACAGAGAGGCAGAGGTCACACAGCCAGTCTGCAGTGGACTCAGGAGTCGACTCAGCATCTTTGCCTCCAGGAGCCCCTCTTTTAACTAGGGCCTCATGGTTGACTGGGGATGAAGTGGGGGGTGGGGTGGGGGTGGAGAAAAGGCTGAACTGCTCATTGCTTGCCAAAAAAGGTAGTGGGAGCAGTTGCTGCCGTGAGAAGGAGAGTCTGGTGAGCTCTCATTGCCTGTGACCAGAGTGGGGAAAGACTCAGGAGAAATCTCGTATCTATAATCATTCTTACTTGCAGACAAACCTGAAACATTTCATGATAGTAGTATGTCTTAACCCATTAGACCTACTATTTCTAAGCATAAAGTAATTGCAAGCAGAAAATATTTACCCATGCTAAGCCCACAACACAGGCTTATACTTCTTTTGGGAAGGAGAATGAAGATCTTTGTTGTTAGGAAAAAAAAGTTGCCCATCATTAAAATTTTGTTTTTCAACTTATAATTGAGCATCTAAGAATTCACACAAAGAAAGGACCCACTGCCAGGGCTCAGCCTCTCATCCTTCCCACTCCATCTTTCCTGGAAAAGAACCACAGTGCTACATGAAAGGGTGAGGACGACAATAAAACAGACAGAAAAGTCCCAGGCTCACTTTTCCCACAGAATCACCAGGTGATCTTTTCTGATGCATCCGCTTCCCTGATTTCCTCTTCCCCAAAACAAAGGACATGATTGTGGCCACAAAACATCATAGGATGGAGAAAAGCAGACACGGGTCTTGCGGGCACAAGCCCAGGGGCCATCAGCAAACCCTGCTGCCCAGGTAAGCCCCTGCCCTTCAAGGTCTGGCTTCCTCCCTGCAGAGTGGAAGTCTCTGAAGTCCTCTAGTGAATGGCCCCAAACCATTTTGGATCAGCAACCGCCTTTGAAAGTACGGCGAAAGTTACAATCCAGCAAAAAATACACAGACCATTTTGAAATAATTGTCGGGTCCTTATGGATTCAAGAACGTCAGACTGAGAACATCTTGCTAGATAAATGCCAAGTTAACCTCCATTTTCATAGCCCACGGGCCCAATCACACCAGCAACACAGAATGTATGTGGTCCCTGAGATGGTGTAACCGGCTAAATCTAATGGGCCCGATGATGGAATTGCAGGCCCCCGATGAATATGGCAATGCTAATTAACAGAACACTAGCCAAGAGAGCTTTAACAACATTCCCATGGTATTATTGGAGATGATTTGGTTGGATTAGCACAAATGGCAAATCGTCATCTGTTAAGTGCAGAAAGCATCAAATCCCTGGAAAAACTCTTTCTAAACCCCTGTTACAAAACAAAATGAAGAGTGGCCAGCAACATATATTCACTAAGTAGTATGTATACACAAACAAAACCAAAGGCCAATCAAAAGCAGAATAGAGGCCGGGCGCGGTGGCTCACGCCTGTAATCCCAGCACTTTGGGAGGCCGAGGTGGGCAGATCACAAGGTCAGAAGATTGAGACCATCCTGGCTAACACGGTGAAACCCCGTCTCTACTAAAAAATACAAAAAATTAGCCAGGCGTGGTGGCGGGCACCTGTAGTCCTAGCTACTTGGGAGGCTGAGGCAGGAGAATGGCGTGAACCCGGGAGGCGGAGCTTGCAGTGAGCCGAGATGGCGCCACTGCACTCCAGCCTGGGTGACAAAGCGAGAATCCATCTCAAAAAAAAAAAAAAAAAAAGTAGAATAGAAGGGGATCAACTTATATTGTCCCTGCCTTCTTGTTTCCCAAAGAATCAGTATAGTTTCAGGTAACATAAATTATTATTTACATTCTCATATGATTGGAACTTTTGGCTATTTCTAGACTTTTTTTCTTATAAATATCACTGTAAAATCTTTAATGTATATAAACAATCAGAAATTGGACAAAGTTCCCAGAAGTTGAACTGTTGATCAAAGGGCCATGATACAATTCCCTAATAAATTTCCAGGAAGGCTGTGTCACTTACCCATGAACAGAGTTTGCAAGTTCTCATTATGCCACTTCTTAGCCCTGGTATTTCTCATCTTGAAATAAGTATATTTATTTATGGGGCAAATGACATTTCTCTTAATGGGTACTTCTTTGACTACAAGTGAGGTGGAACATTTTTCAATTTCAGGCATATTTCTTTCCTCTTTTGAAAGATGCCTGCTGCCCAAATGAGGCCTCTTTAAATAACAGTAATATGATTAGCTAATTATTTACAGACACTGGTAATTTTCCTCTGATCCGCTTAGGTTTGTCAGTGAGACCTAGCTGGGAGTAGCAGGTATTATTATACATCAGACAGACGTATCCACTTGGCCAAGTTGGAGTTTTAGCCTCAAATTTTAAAATTCCTTTTTGAGATTCCTCAAGACATTATAGGGCTTTAAAAAAAAGTATTACCTGCTTTCCTTATGGAACTATGTAGTATGATCCTGAAAGCTAATTTTCTCAGGCAATTGTCTCTTTCAATATTAAAACTTTTTTTTTTTCTTTTTTGAGATAGATTCTTGCTCTGTCACCCAGGCTGGAATGCAGCGGCGCAATCTTGGTTCACTGTAACATCCGCCTCCCAGGTTCAAGCAATTCTCCTGCTTCGGCCTCCAGAGTAGCTGGGACTACAGACATGCACCACCCCACCCGGCTAATTGTTGTATTTTTAGTAGAGACGGGGTTTCACCATGTTGGCCAGGCTGGTCTTGAACTCCTGACCTCAGGTGATCCACCTGCCTTGGCCTCCCAAAGTGCTGGGATTACAGGCGTAAGCCACCACATTCTTTTTAAAAAAACTTTCACTTTAGGTTCAGGGCTACATGTGCAGGTTTGTTATACATGTAAACTCACGTCACGGGGGGTTTGTTGTACAAATTATTTTGTCACCTAGGTACTAAGCCTAGTACCCAATAGTTACTTTTTCTGATCCTCTCCCTCCTCCCAGCCTCCACCCTCAAGCAGGCTCTAGTGTCTGTTGTTCCCTTCTTTGTGTCCACAAGTTCTCATCATTTAACTTCCACTTGTAAGTGAGAACAACTGGCATTTGGTTTTCTGTTCCTGCATTAGTTTGCTAAGGATAATAGCCTCCAACTCCATCTGTGTTCCCACAAAAGACATGATCTCATTTTTTTTTATGGATGCATAGTATTCCATGGTATATATGTACCACATTTTCTTTATCCAACCTGTCACTGATGGGCATTTAGGTTGATTCCATGTCTTTGCCATTGTGAATAGTGCTGCAATGAACACTGATGTGCATGTGTCTTTATGGTGGAATGCTTTCTATTCCTTTGGGTATAAACCCAGTAATGGGATTGCTGGGTTGAACGGTAGTTCTGTTCTTAGCACTTTGAGGAACTGCCACAGTGCTTTAGTTCAACAATGGTTGAACTAATTTACACTCCCACTAACAGTGTATACGTTTCCTTTTCTCTGCAACCTCATCAGCATCTGTTATTCTTTGACTTTTTAATAATAGCCATTCTGACTGGTGTGAGATGGTATCTCATTGTGGTTTTGATTTGCATTTCTCTAATGATCAGTGGTGTTGAGATTTTTTTCATATGCTTGTTGGCCACATCTATGTCTTCTTTCGAAAAGTGTTGGTGTCCTCTGCTCACTCTTTAATGGGGTTGTTTCTTTCCTGTAATGTGTTTAAGCTCCTTACAGATGCTGGATATTATACCTCTCAGATGCATAGTTTGCAAAATTTTTCTCCCATTCTGTAGGTTGTCTGTTTACTCTGTTGATAGTTTCTTTTGCTGTGTAGAAGCTCTTAAGTTTAATTAGATCCCATATGTCAATTTTCACTTTTGTTGCAATTGCTTTTGGGAACTTTATCATGAAATCTTTCCCTGTTCCTATGTCCAGAATGGTATTTCCTAGGTTGTCTACCAGGGTTTTTATAGTTTTGGGTTTTAGACTTAAGTCTTGAATCCATCTTGAGTTGATTTTTGTATATGGTGTAAGGAAGGGATCCAGTTTAATTTCTATATATATGGCTAGCCAGTTATCTAAGCACTACTTATTGAATAGGAAGTCCTTTCCCAACTGCTTATTTTTGTCAGCTTTGTCGAAGATCAGATGGTTGTAGATGTTCAGCCTTATATCTGGGTTTTCTATTCTGTTCCATTAGTCTATGTGTCTGTTTTTATACCAGTACAATGCTGTTTTGGTTACTGTAGTCCTATGGTATAGTTTGAAGTTCAGAAATGTGATGCCTTCAGCTTTGTTCTTTTTGCTTAGGATTGCTTTGGCTATTTGGGCTCCTTTTTGGTTTCATATGAATTTTAAAATAGTTTTTTCTAGTCTGTGAAGAATGTCATTGGTAGTTTGATAGGAATAGCATTGAATCTGTAAATTGCTTTGTGGCAGTATGGGCATTTTAATACTATCGATTCTTCCTATCTCCATAAGCATAGAATGTTTTTCCATTTGTTTGATCATCTCTGATTTATTTGAGCAGTGTTTTGTAATTCTCCTTGTAGAGATCCTTCACCTCCCTGGTTAGCTGTATTCCTAGGTATTGTATTCTTCTGGGGTCAATTGTGAATGGTATTGCGTTCCTGGTTTGGTTCTCAGCTTGGCTATTGTTGGCATATAGAAATACTAGTGATTTTTGTACAGTGATTTTGTATACTGACACTTTGTGTATTCTGACATTTTGCCTAAGTTGCTTATCAGCTAAAGAAGCTTTTAGGCCAAGACTATAGAGTTTTCTAGATATAGAACCATGCCATCTGCAAACAGGAATCGTTTGATTTCCTGTCTTCCTATTTGGATGCCCTGTATTTCTTTCTCTTGCCTGATTGCTTAGGCCAGGACTTCCGTTACTATGTTGAATAGGAGTGGTGACAGAGGGCAGCCTTGTCTTGTGCTGGTTTCCAAGGGAATTGCTTCCACCTTTTCCCCATTCAGCATGAGAAGCATCACTCTTTTCAAAAGAAGAGGATGTACAAGAGCTTCTCTAGTCTTCTTTCCCCCATAGCATGGGAATTCTTGTAAACAACACAGGAGTTTTGTAATCAGTGCACACAAATACAAAGCACCTATTGTGGACAGGCTCCTTGCTAGGGTTGCCAGATTTAGCAAGTAAAGACAGGATGCCCAGTTATGTTTAAATTTCAGATAAAACCAAGATTGTTTTAGTGTAAGTATGTCCCACATATTGCATGGGATCTACTTATGCTACAAGGTGTTCATTGTTTATTTGAAGTTCAAATGTAGCAAGGTAACCTGTATTTCAACTGACAACTCTACCTGAGCCCCTGAGGGGCTCAAGGGGCACTTCTCCTCTTGGAGCTGCAGATCCTGCTTGGGAACCCAGGCAGGGACAAGGGAGACCAGGACTTCCTGCTCCACAGACCCAATTTAGGGCCCAAGTTCTATGGAGTTGAGCAAGCTGACTGCACTCTACCCTGAGAGCAGCCACATATTCATCTCCATGTAAAATCCATGCAGGATGTGCTACATGGGCCACATGTAGCCCAGGGCAGGAGAAGATTCCACTGGAGACCAAGAAAACTTCATAGAAAGATAACTAAAATATTTATTATGGGCCAAGGCTGGCGGATCACAAGGTCAGGAGATCGAGACCATCCTGGCTAACACGGTGAAACCCTGTCTCTACTAAAGCTGCAAAAACTTAGCCGGGCATGGTGGCACACGCCTATAGTCCCAGCTTCTTGGGAGGCTGAGGCAGGAGAATTGCCTGAACCCAGGAGGCAGAGGTTGCAGTGAGCTGAGATCATGCCACTGCACTCCAGCCTGGGTGACAGAGTGAGACTCCCTCTCAAAAAAATAAAAATAAAAATAAATATGTATATATTATGTTTAGTTCCTAACCTTTAAGCAGAGAAGCATCTGAAGTTTAGGTGATGTGATCATGAACTTATTTATATGCTTTTTAACTATAATAGATATTTCCATTTATCACGCTGATAATCACAAGCCACGTGATTATCAGAAGGTCAAACACTGCCTGTGTAAGGAGGCTGATTCAATTGTAGTCAGTACATGTTTTCCCAGGCACAGAAAGTCATCTATGTCTTACCTCTGATGCTTATGAATAAGCAATTGCTTAGTGACAACACACATACAAATAGATCTGCATAACTATAACTAGTGAAAATTAAATGCACGTCAGAAAAGAAACTGGGTTCACTGTTTGCTAAAGATTTCTCATCCATTAAGCAGACCACCCACTTCAGCGTTCCTTGTTCCAAGTATCTAAGTAAGATAATTTCTACTCTTAGGTGACAGAGCCAAAATGTCTAATAATATTAAAAGTCCACCTACCAGGTGAGCTCTTCTACTTCATAAAGGCACAAACAACCATTTCATGAGCATGAGCTCACTCCTGATGAATTAATTTTGGTCTAAAAACAAATCCCAAATGGGCTCCAGAGTCACCTCTCCACTCCTTCTCAGCCCACCCTGAACATGCACGATCAGTGCAAATGCCCCGTGGGAGGGAGGCCATCATAGCTTCCGCAGGGTCCACCAGCAAAGGACATTTGCTTAAAAAAAAAAAAAAAGAAAAAGTCCCAGCACAGTTACTGGAGAAAGCGTATTCTGGAGAACATCAATACTTACAAGAGCTTTGCAGTGGACTCCCAACCTCCCCATAGTCAACTTACATGGTTGTCAATTACCAGGTCAAGGAGGAGGTAGACAAGAGAATAGTACCTACTTCAGGGCTCCTGTTCAACTGATAACATTAACTTAATTGTCATGTGGCTCACTTTGCCCTTGAGGTACTGCTGCTCTGTCTTCTTCTCTAGTTCTAAGAATAAGGGTGAACAGCCTTGACTGCTGCATCTCAAAGTGTTGGGTGAAGACCACCTGGTGCAGTGTTACAGTGGGAGCTCCCAAAACACCGACTCCTGGACCCACCCTGGAGCTACTGGAGTCTTTTGGAGACAGACTCAGGAAGCTGCATTGTTCAAGCCATATCCCTCCCAATCCACACTCGTCCCATGATGATTCTGATACAAACTAAATTTTGAACATCAACGTTTTAGACTGCCCAACTACAAGTTAGTCCAGGTACCTCCTCTGAACCTAAACAGACTTCAGTCCAACTATTACTGTCCCATTACGTGTCTCAGGGTAATGAACAGGGATATACTTGATTCTTAGTTATATTATTTATATCTGGACACCGAAGGATACATGTGCTTCTGTTTCAAAGACACAGAGGGGACAGCAAAGGAATTTAAGACTAGAAGGTGGGAACGAATTGAATTGCCCTGATAGAAACCATTTTCCTATATCAAATAAAAATCTTCTCTCCCTCTTTTTTTTTTTTAAAAAAAAAGAGAATATGGGCTATCACAAGTGGGACAGACAAGCAAATGCAACCACAGCAGATGAGGTGACAGAAAAATAAATTCCCCCAAACCAAGGAATTCTTGCATCTTCCCTAAGGCTATGTCTCAAACACATCTCTCGAGTTATACAATTTCCCACTTCCTCTCTTGTCCTAGGAGTTGGTCGCCAGAAATCAAAACATGACAATATTCACGAAAACTGTTAGTTGCTACAATTGAGACAGTATACACATTGCCAGTATTTGCAAATAGTATTCTATTCTGTAAACTACACCAAAAACGAGAATCTTTCGTCAAAGGTCACATAAGTGAAGGGAAAATGCGGAACTAAAATGGCTTAAATCGCACTAACATTCCATAGACATTTCTTGATGTCTGGGTCTTCTGGCTTTTCAGGATGTAAAAAACTGATGCCCAACAAAGGATCATCACTGGAGAGGACAACGGAAAAAGAAAAGGACGAACACACGCCTGGAAATGTAGGTTTTGCTGCTTGTCTTTGTTACAAGAAGGCCAGGAAAGCTGAGGTTTTACCTGGGCGAGTTTACCAGCTACTCATCCATTAGAAGGATCCTGAGGGACTCAAGGGGCGCTTCCCCTCTTGAAGCTGCAGATTCCATTTGGGAACCCAGGCAGGGACAAGGGAGACCAGGGCTTCTTGCTCCACAGACAAAATGCCACGACAACAGCCTTGGGGCAGCACCTCTGTCCCCAGTGCTGGACATCAAATGCCTCAGCTTAGGTTATTGACACAATGCTGGCCCCCTGCTGGCAGCCCCATCTATTAAGTCCATCTGACTGGCCAAGCCAAGGTCACCTGTGGCTGGGAGAGGACCCAAGAAAGGGAATGTCTGAAATCCAACTTTGGTGGGTTTTTTTGGTGGTTTTTTGTTTTGTTTTGTTTTGTTTTGAGACAGAGTCTCACTATGTTACCCAGGCTGGCGTGCAATGATCTTGGCTCACAGCAACCTCTGCCTCCAGAGTTCAAATGATTCTCCTGCCTTAGCCTCCTGAGTAGCTGGGATTACAGGTGCACACCACCACGCCTGGCTAATTTTTGTATTTTTAGTAGAGACAGGGTTTCGTCATGTTGGCCAGGCTGGTCTCGAACTCCTGACCTCAGGTGATCCACCCACCTTGGCCTCCTAAAGTGCTGGGATTACAGGTGTGAGCCACCGCGCCCAGCCTGAAATCCAACTTCTATCCTGAAAGGCAGGTCTGCCTTCCACCAAGACCCCAAGGTGGGGAGAAGAAGAGATTCCCCAACATAGCCAAGGGATGTGGGTGCTAAGCAGCCAGAGGAGGAAAAGGGGAGGGAGAAGGAAGGAAGGAGCAGGGGAAAAGCCACCCTTGGGAAGCCTTATTCATGTCTTTCGCCATTTATGCCTTCAGTATTCTAGACTCCGTCAAATTTACCCCAGCTCTTCTACTCCCTTTAGAAAGACACAGATGAATGGAATCCACTGCATGGAATCCACTGCATAGAATCCATGGGCCAATTCTATCTCCAGTTTTCTGCGTGAAACCCTAGCAATGGTTGCAACCCCTAAAGGTCTTAGCTGCTTCCATCCGTAAAGGAGCCAAATTAGATAGACTTCAGGGCCACTTCTAGCATAAACACTCCCCCTTTCCAGGGCAGCAATAGCCTCTGACTCAGCCCGCCTAAATGATCACTCATCCCCTGTGAGTTGGAGAGAACAGCTACTTCCAGTGCCAGTGCTTCTAGAATTCTGCTCTAGCCCAAGAAATTCCCCAAGATGAGCTTCAAGGACAGCACATTCCAACTGCTCATAAAATAAGAATGTCCACTAAATGAGGAGCAAATGCATTTGCCCAGAGGAAGTGGTGTCTCGTGCCCTAAAATTTTTTTAAAAGATTTTCTCTTAAGATTTATTAAAATATTTTGTTAATACAGAAATTCCCATACATTAGAGAAAATTTAGAAAATAAGCACGATAAAGGACTAAAAATCATTCATCACCCAGAGGCGACAACCTTTAAAAAATTCTTAATCTTGGCCAGGTGCGGTGGCTCATGCCTGTAATCCCAGCACTTTGGGAGGCCAAGGCGGGTGGACCACTAGAGATCAGGGTTCAAGACTAGCCTGGCCAACGTGGCAAAACTCCACCTCTACCAAAAATGCAAAAATTAGCCAGGTGTGGTGACGCATGCCTGCAATCCCAGCTACTTGGAAGGCTGAGGCAGGAGAATCCCTTGAACCCGGGAGGTGGAGATTGCAGTGAGCCGAGACTGTGCCACTATACCCCAGCCTGGGCAACAGATTGAGACTCCGTCTCAAAAAAAGAAAAAAGAAAAAAAGGTGTGTTCATTGTTCAAATTACTTCAAAGTCAGGCACATCCAGTTATCTTCCAGGCCTCTAGAAAGCTTTGGTGCTTAGGATAATAAAAGTGAGCTGGACAGGAATTATAAATCACCACTTAAAAAATTGGCAGAATGTTAGTTGAACTTCAAAGGGCCAGTGCTCCTACTCTGAGACATCTGTGGTATAAATGTTATCTTCATGAGTGGTCTCTGATTATTTCTTCAAGCTCAGCTTAAATAATATCGCAGAAAGAACATGTGTATGAAGTGGGAAGCTATATTTTGGCAGCCTGATTTTCCATTGTATTTCACATTTTCAAGTACATCATTTATCTGTCATCTGCTTCTAGGCCCACCACCTCTCATGTCCATAAACTGCATGAAGAAGTACCTGGGCCTGCATTGCTCACAACCACAGCTACAGTATCTAGCACAGTGCCTGGCACATGGTAGGTACTCAGATATTGTAATTCATTGGAAATGAATTAGGAAAGCCAACGGATGTTCTTTCCTGAAAAAAATGTCCACGCACACCTACACAGAACATTTTGCACATCTTTTAAAGAGTTGATAAACTTTTTTAAGGCTAAGAACCTCACTCCACAATATCCTATCTTATTGATAGACCAGTATTGATTTATCCAAAGGCCTATTTTACAAACATAGAGATCAAGGGCTGGCAAACTCTCTTGGTAAGGGTCCAGATAGAAAATATGTTAGATTTTGTGGGTCAGCTCTGTTGCAACTACTCAACTCTGCCATTGTCACCCAAAGGCAGCTGCAAACAATGTGTCAATGAGCTGGTGTGTCTGTATTCCAATAAAACTTTATTTATTAACACAAAATCAGGCAGCAAGCCAGATGTGGTCTGCAAATTATACTTTGCTGATCCCGGATATAGACTAATAAAAGCAGGACTTTCAAGATCCTTTAAGACTCAGATCTTTTGGTGATCAATGATCCACAGAGAATTTATCTAGAGCCTTTCTGTTTCCCGAAGAACTGAATTGCCTAGGCCCACCCAAGGACCAGCCTTCCACAAGGAGGATCAGAGACAACCCTTGTCTGGAGGAGAGAGTGAAGGTCATTATGAAATATACTGTGTCACAGACAACCTGCAGTGGACAGATGCACCTGTATTCTTTAAGGGAGAAAATAATCCCTGTGTTAGTGTTACCTACAAGCCTAGGAAAGTGAAGCCATATCAAGGCTCTGAGGATCATTCACAGATTGGGTGGGGCTCATTTGTAATCAGCATGAGCTCTTAAGGAGTAATTAGCAAATCGTTGAGATGCACATAATTTACACATTATGTAAATGCAGCTAAATGATTTTCTCGAAAAGTTTGTTTTCTTAATCAGCTAATTATTTCACCAACAATATTTTCATGCTATTAATCCACTCAAGAAACAACTCAGCGCAAAGGTAAACTTCCCACAGTTAAGGAAAAAAAAAAACAAACTACAAGAATGGGGTCCCAACTAAAGAAGAATGACAATTCTCTGAAACTGGGTTTTCTCCATGAAAAAGAACACAAGTCAGCTGGGCGCGGTGGCTCACGCCTGTAATCCCAGCACTTTGGGAGGCTGAGGCAGGCGGATCATGAGGTTAGGAGATCGAGACCATCCTGGCTAACACAGTGAAACCCCGTCTCTACTAAAAATATAAAAAATTAGCTGGGCATGGTGGTGTGCGCCTGTAGTCCCAGCTGCTTGGGAGGCTGAGGCAGGAGAATGGCATGAACCTGGGAGGCGGAGCTTGCAGTGAGCAGAGAAGGCACCACTGCACTCCAGCCTGGGCGACAGAGTGAGACCCCATCAAGAAAGAAAAGAAAAGAGAAGAGAAGAGATGAGAAGAGAAGAGAAGAGAAGAGAAGAGAAGAGAAGAGAAGAGAAGAGAAGAGACAAGGGGAGGAAGGAAAGAAAGAAAAGAAAAGAAAGAGAACACAAATCAAATGGGATCGTGGCAAACTTTTGCCAAGGTTTGAGTTGAAGGTGGGTAGTGGAGCATGGAAAGAAAAACCCACAGGCAGCACTATGACAGAGTAGTCCTGCACAATGGTGGGTGCCCTTGGCAGATCACGCTTGCTTCTTGCTAGTTTGCTAGTCTCGCCACCATCTTCCCGTTCACAGGATCAGCAAAAGTGATTCAGACGTGGGATCCACCGTTTCCCTCACCAGGAGTACCAGGGTAGAAAGCCACAATTGCTGAGTCCCTGAAGTTTCCCCTTACTCATCTCTTCTGAATGTTCATTCTGTGTGTGTATGTGTGTGAGACAGAATATACACATGTATGTGCCCACATGCAGATTAAAAGTTGGGCACAGTTTATGAGTCTGTCATTTTCTCCAGTTCCTCTCCTGGGGATTGTCAATCAAATCAAAGGATGGTGGGTGCAGGCAGGTGGGGGCACAGGTGGGGACAACCTAAGTTGCTGGCATGCTGGCCAAAGGCAACCAGTCCTCCCAGCAGGCACAGCTCAGGGAGACAAGCGAAAAACCCATAGCAGGCTTGGTGCACGTTCCTCTTTTCTTACTTCTTCAGGATTCTCTCTTTTCCTTTTTCTCTGAGGTATTGACAAGGAGGACTATCGGTGTCATTGCAAAGAAAGCAGGAACAATGATTCTGGGGGACTGAGAACCTGGGCCAACTGCATTCACTCACTGTAAAGCAGCTGTTTTTCTGCCCATACATGTTCATGCATCAGGGCGACCATTTCCTGGTTATGCATCTTTGGGGATGCTCATTGATACCCTCCGCGCCTCAGTTTATGCACTTGCCTAACGAGGGTAATAGTATTACCCACTCTACAGTATTGTTGTGGAGAGTGGATGAGAGTAGGTACAGGACCCATCTAGCACATAACACGTACAACACAAACCACATTCTCTAGTTTCTGCCACGAACAGTATTGCACTTATAAAAACATAAAAGAAAGAGTAATGTCATCTAGTACACCTAATCCATTTTAACTTAAATCCAAAAGGGCAAGAGGCCCATGGTGGAGGAGAAAAAAATTAGATTATGATAAGATTTGGTGCAGAATTTTCAAATACCATCAAATGCCAATTCTCCATGTCAGCAGAGTGAAAGCATGCCTTGGCTATAATAGCAACACTTTTTAAAATTCCATGTTCACGCTGACATTTCAACCTTCAGAAAGGATCACCCACTGCTAAAGATAATAGAGACTTTCCATCAATAAAAGGAGGGGGCTGCTGCCCTTCAAGATAGTCTCTACTGCTTTGGAATACGAAGTCACTTTGTGTTTTTTATTTTTAAATAGTGGATGCACTCCTCTCATGTCGTTTACTTAGGCTAACACTGACACAAGTTTGCACTTCCTAAAAAATGCTGCAGCCAGGAAGATGGGAATAAAGTAGGTCGCTAGCATCCTTAAAGCATGCTGGCTGGCTGGTTATCCAGAGTAGACTACGCTTGATAGACAGATTGACAGACAGACAGATGGATAAGATATATACACACAGATACATGCATAAATACATGTACCAGGTATATACAACACATTATATATATATATATAATATATATTGGATATATATAGGATATATATATATACACACATTGGAGATATATATATATCTCCAATGCTATTTCATTAAGCCATTATATTTCTATTTTCAGGCTGATTTTTGTTCAAAAATTGTATATCTATACGACTTTTAGAAATTCACCTGAGACATTGAAACTTAATGAAATAGCATGAGACAGCTAATTGCCAGGAAGAACAAGCACCACTCTGTGGTCCGTGCATTTGTCCATATGAAATGAATGATAATAAAGGAAACGGTCAGGAGGAAAATTGGTTCCTGAAAAAACCAAAAACCAAAACCATGAATCAACCCATTCAAATGCAGCTCCCAGCAAGGGAAATACATCTCTTTCTCTGCCATTTTTTTGTTGAGTCAGGGGCCATTGCATTTTCAAAAGATGGCTGTCTTCTTTTAATGAATCCAATTAGTGCTATGCCAAGATGCCCAAGAGACTTAAAGGTTCCACACAGACTCCCAGTGCAGGGAGGCTAAACTCTTGAAGCCTCTGCTTTCTGAGATGGAAGTGTTGGGTCAGAAGGGAGGCTGACAGGCAAAGGCTGACCTGAGGTTGCGTGGAGCTAACAGAGCCAAGAAAAACGTTGGTTCTGAGACAGGAGGAAAAAAATAAATTAGAAATCAAACAGCATGGGACTTAGTGAAATCAATATGAGGACAAAGGAGGCTGCCCTGATGTTCAAGAATGGACCCTGCTTGGTAAACCCTAAGAATTAATGAGGCAGAGCAGAAACGTTTGCCAGGCTGGGAGCATCCTTTCCCATCCTGTTCCTACTTAGACAGGGACCACAGGGTCACACGAAGAATGGCTTAGTTCCTAATGGAAAACAAATGCCATTCAGCAAAGGTTTCGAGAAGGAGCAAGGTGGCTGCTGAGAGCTTTGTTTTCTTTCCATTTCAGCTACGGGCAGACATGTCTTGCTGAAAAATGAAGGTTTGAGAAATACAGATTGTCCTAGTGTTCAGGTGAGTACTGCCCACTAAGGTTAAAAAAAAAAGGACCACAGGGCTGGAAGATGAAGAGGCAGTTATCCTCAACTCAACCCTGTGCCTCCTATTATACAAAGAAAGGTGGGAAGCTGAGGCCACATGTGCATGCGGGAGCAGACTGTGAGTAGCTGTATGGTAGAAGACTGGAACTGAGCCCAGCCCAAGTTAATGATATTTTACAGTGGTTCTTCAGCTTGAGCATGCAAAAACAAAAAACAAAACAAACGAAAAGAAAACCCCACAAAAGCACTTGGGGAGCTTGAGCAAAGTGCAGATTCTTGGACTCCACAGTAGACCCAGGCAGGGCTTGGGAGTCTGCAGGTCTGACTGCTACTCCAGGTAACTTAATTCAGAGAAGGAAGATAGATCTAGGGGAAAACACAAAGGAAACCCATTAAAAATAAACTCCTAAGCTGGGCTCCCAAGAGCCCGGACCTCTTGCTAACTGTTTAGTGGGGATCTTCACTTGGGCGTTATACTCTCATTTTACACACCTTGCCCCAGACGGAGCAAATTACCTTTTGCCAAGAACATGTTCCTCTTCTTGGAATCTCTTTTAGTATGACAGATTCCATAATCTCCCCCATTTACCAAGCCAGGAGCAACACAAGAGCAAGTGTCAGCATATGCAACTCACTCTGACAAACTCTGTTCTCGGAGGACCCAAGGGAAACCCAAGGAGGGACTCAGACCCTAGACACTGGGAGAGTGAGTGTGGAATAACCTGTGATGGTTCTACTCATAAGGCTCCCAAATCCAGTCCAAAGTATGTGAGCAGGAACCCAACATCCCACCCAGACACAGCCGCCTGTCACGTTTTCTTGAAGTTTAATATTAGAGTCTACCCCATAAACCACCTCAAGTGGCAAGTTCTGACCTCCTCACTGACATCTGTCCCTTATTTTGCCACTGCAGACCGGAGTCTGCAGACAGTCAGGTCCTGGCTCAGTAAGGCTTGTAGAATCGCCCATGCCAGAGGCAGGTGGTAGGGGTGGGCTACAGATTGCAGTGTGCCTGCTGCCATGGCAACCCACGAGCAACCAGGGATGGGAAAGAAGGTGCTTTACTTAATTGAAATCCAGGCAACGTCTTAATATGAAGCTCAAGGAAGTTAATGCTCAATTAGATTTTCTCCTGCCTCCTTTTTCCCTTCCATTCATGTCACCAAATGACTTTAACCATCCCTCTCTGCCACCAAAACAGAAAAACAGGGGAAAACCCATAAAACATCTCTAAAGTTGAGTCACTGTATAAACCACTGAGACTGAACCCTCTCCTCTCACCATACTCAAGCAAAAAGCAACCCAAGACCCCTAGGTTCTCTCTGTTCGTTGCCAATCCATCTCAAAAGAAATTGTTTGCCCAAAGGATTCTTAAGACTGCATTGGCTTTGCCATCACCACCTCACCGGGGCCACCTTTTCTCACACTATGACTACGAATTACCTGGAGATTTAAAATGCATATTCCTTGCCTATGCATATATGGACAAAATGCATAAAATGCAGATTTCCTGGCCTCATCCACCAGAGAGTTGGTTTAGGCAAATCAGAGACAGAATATAAGCATCGGCTTTTTTTTTTTTTTCCTAGCACCCCGGGGAATTCTGATCTTGACTAGAGCCAGATCCACCCTGTGAGAAATGCGGACCAACCGATTTGGGCTTTACCTGCAGATCTGTCCTTCATATGACAGGCTGAGCCCAGCTAAAAGTGGACATCTAATGGCCTCACCAAATAAGCCATGGGCTGTGAAAGGGTTAACCGGGGTCCCCTGTTACTGCAGTCGTGAGTCCCCTAACATAACGATTCTGAACACCATAGATACACATGGAAAACGTGTCCTGGGGTCCATCCTAGCCACTATTTCTCCATTCTGCAAGGTGGAACAGGAAAATAAACATGCTCGTAATCCAAAAATATTCACTGATGAACTCACCACTTATAAAATTAGTCCTCCCACTAAAAAATTCCCTCCCTGCCTAAGAGCCCGACAGAAGTCCCAACCCGCTGCTCACTGTCAGTCTGGGTGATTGCGAACATTTGTTTGTATTTTCATTTTATTGTGGAATTTGTGGAAATGTCAAGTTATAAGTCTTGAGAAAGATACAAGAAGCTCCAGGACATAATGCAGAAGAAAGGCTGTTCCCTGGCCGAGCCCAGAACACGAAGGACCCAGCTAGGGAGTAAAGATGAAAGCATGGCTGTTTTGCAAATTTAAATTTTGACTAGCCATCTATCTGATTCCAGCAAGATGAAGGATAAAGATAAACCAAAATCTCCCTCTACAAACACCTAGAAATGATCGGTGAGATGAACAACAATAACAAAAAAATGTTTTAAATGCAGGTACAAGCTTGCAACAAAGGAAGGAAATCATTAATGATGAGAAACTAGAAATCGGAGCCTTAAACACCAAAACCAGTTCAGAGGTTGCCTTGGGGTGAATATGGGTCCCAGGAACAGGGGCCTGGGTGTTACTGTCCACACGGAGGTAAAGGGGAGGCCCTGGAACACACACACCAGGGGGTGAAATTTTACAAATGCAAGATTCATGAAATTCTGCCCCTATGCAGACAGGTGAAATAGGGGGAAAAATTATGCACCAACAGAGAGAGACAAAAAGGATGCTCATATGTTTCTATGTGGTCTCTGAAGAAAAAAACTGCTCAAAAAAAAAAAAAAACCAACTTTGGGCCTACACCTTGCAAAGGTCAGGGTATGAGTTTCTACTTTCTACATTGGCTAGAAAAACCCCACCATAAACATCAACATAAAAGCTGGTTCCAGGGTAACGAGACTCTCAAAGGACGTTACAGAAACAAATGCAAACCTACTCTAAAAAAAAATATGCTCCCATGATCCAGGACCCTGAAGACCCTCAAGGAAAAATGCAGCCACCAGAGAAGGACTGATGCTAAAAAGCTGAAAGGTCTAAGAGAAATCAGCACTCTATGCATGAGAGTCAGCAGGCACCACTGACAGAGAGAAACAGAACCTTTGTGTAATAGCTCTTTTTTAAAAAAATATAAAACAGCCTAACCTTATTCAAGACCTAAAAGAAGAAATTAAAACCAAAATAACCACATATAACCAAGAAAAAACAGACGAACCCACTCGAACAACTATAAAATAAAATCTACAGTCATTTCTATTGAAAACTCAACAGACAAATTAGATAGTCGGATACTGGCTCAATGACTAACCAATGAGCTGGAGAATAAATCTAAATCAGAGAGAAGAAGAGATGGACAATATCAAGAACAGTTTAAAGCAGGGGTCCCCAATACCTGGGTCATGAACCAGTATCCGTCCATTGCCTGTTAGGAACCAGGCTGCACAGCAGGGGGTGAGCAGCAGGCAAGCAGTTGAAGCTTCATCTGTATTGACAGCCGCTCCCCATCGTTCACGTTACCACCTAAGCTCCACCTCCCGTCAGATCAGCAGTGGCATCAGATTCTCATAGGACCACGAACCATATTGTGAACTGCATATGTGAGGGATCTAGGTTGCATGCTCCTTATGAGAATCTAATGCCTGATGATCTGTCACTGTCTCCCATTACCCCCAGATGGGACCATTTAGTTGCAGGAAAACAAGCTCGGGGCTCCCACTGATTCTAGGTTAGGTAAGTTGTATAATTATTTCATTATCTATTACAATGCAATAATAGAAATAAAGTACACAATAAATGTAATGTGTGTGAATCATCCCAGAACCATCCCCCACAACCCCCAGGTCTTTGAAAAAATTGTTTTCCACGAGACAAGTGTTCACTTTAAAGTACTATACCAAATCTTAAGATAAATAATACATAGACACACATACAAACACACACACAATCACATCATACTGAAACTGAAAACCACCAAAGACAAAGGAAAAAAATGTATACACAACCAGAGAGAAAGACAAAAACTTGAAATGAAGCTGCTGCTGTGTGCATTTTTATAATGCTTACAGAGAATGCAATGCAAAGCACAAATCTTCAGATGGATGAATGCCAACTAATTAGAATAATAAGTGCCAAAGGAAATGGACATTTCTATTAACCTAGACATTTAAATGCAATTTGATTTTTCTTTCAAAAGTCAGAGCTAAATACTTTATTTAGCTAACTAACTAAAGCCCCTCACAGACCCTAAAATCCCCCATAGCTTCTAAGTGAAGAGATATTATAAGAGAAATCAAAGGCAATCAATTTCACACAAGAAGCAATGGTGAGCAAAGATATCAGCAAAAATGCTGGAAAATGGAAGCAACCACTGATTGTAAAATACAAACGAACAAAAACAATAACAATACTAGCAACTCATTTGGGAGGTATCCAACAAAGGTAGATACTAAAATACTGGAAAAGTAGTAACATTAAAGCATTCTAAGGTCCTCTGATTGGTAGGGAGGAGGGGAGAGATGCACATTAATTTTAAACACTGTTATTAGGTCAACTAGGCAAGTTTAAAGAAAGTAAAAGGAAGCCGGGAGTGGTGTCTCACACCTGTAATTCCAGCACTTTAGGAGGCCAAGGCAGGCAGCTCACTTGGGGTCAGGAGTTCGAGGCCAGCCTGGACAACATGGTGAAACCCTGTCTCTAATAAAAATACAAAAATCAGCCGAGCATGGTGGCAGGCACCTGTAATCCCAGCTACTCGGGAGGCTGAGGCAGGAGAATTGCTTGAACCCAGGAGGCGGAGGTTGCGGTGCGCTGAGATCACGCCACTGTACTCCAGCCTGGGTGACTGCGTGAGCCTCCATCTCAATAAATAAACAAACAAACAAACAAACAAGGAAATAAAGGAAAGGAAGACACAGACAAGATACTGAATTGAAAACTTCCAAATTAATAAAGCATAAGGGGGATAAAAAGAGGAAAATAAAAATCAATCAATCCACTGAAGTACTAAAAAAGGAAAAAGAAAATGCATGGTAAATAAAATACGAGGAAGGAGTATAAATCTTGAGCCAGGCCATACCCACACGCAAGAAAGGGCTGTTCCTCAAGACAGCCCCTGGTGTGTTGAATGAAGTGCACACACACATACACACACACACACACACACCTGTGCACAAACACACTAGACCCAGATGGTATTAATAGTGTTAAAAAAATTAATTGAAACACTATTAGGCTGAGATGACCCTAGTGCCTTGGGATCCTATATAAGCAAACCAAAACCCAACTCACTGTAAATGGTAAAACAAAATTGAAGCTTAGCCAATCAGAAACTGCCAACTAACCTCTAACTAGGGATTTTCCACTTTAACCAATCAGATATTTTCTTAGTCTTGCTTCCTGGAACACCTTATAGAAGTTTTCCTACTCACACACCCTGGGCAAAGCCCTGATCACTTGTGGTTTAATACTGGCCAATTCATGAATCGTTCGCTGCTCAAATAAACTCTTGAAAGTTTTTATGTGCCTAAATTTAACTTTTAACATTGGTAAAGACCGTCTTGTTATAGAGGAACAAATAATCCCCATTCCATGCTAACTATTCCAGAGAATAAATAGAAAAATAAGGAGGAGAGAAAGAAAAATAAGTAAAACTCCCCAGCTCTGCATGATCTGGATGAGGTTGGTATAACTTTAACCTTAATATTCAGAGGGAAAAAATAATAAAAGCAACAATATTCAAACCAGAGGAATGTAACATAAGAAATAAGTTTTAGGCCATGCTAACTTAAGAACATAGATGCAAACTGCTAGAAATAAAAAGGATAATAGTATCCATCAAAATGTATCTATTGAAAATCTTCAGTAAGGCTAGGCACAGAGGCTCACACCTATAATCCTGGTACTTTGAGAGGCTAAGTCAGGAGGATGGCTTGAGACCAGTAGTTAAAGACCAGCCTCGGCAATATAGTGAGCCCCTGTCTCACAAAAAAAAAAAAAAGAAAGAAAGAAAGAAAAAATTAGCCAGGTGGGGTGGCACATGCCACAGGCCCAGCTACTTGGGAGGCTGAGGTGGGAGGATAGTTTGAGCCCAGAAGGCAAGGCTGCAGTGAGCCATGATCCCACCACTGCACTCCAACCTGGGTGACAGAATGAAACCCTGTCTCAAAAACAAAAAAAAATCTTCAGTAAGTATTATATTAATGGTAAAAATGTAAAACTGTTCGCTTTAGAGTTCCACGGGTAGACAGAATTCTAAAGATGGCACCCAACATTTGCCTCTCTCCCTGCCTAGAGTATACACTTTGCATAATCCCCATGGATAGGATGAATTTCACTGCTGTGATTAGGCTCAGCTGACTTTAAGACAGGGAGGTTAGCCAGGTAGGCCTGACCTAATCCCATGAGGTCTTTAAAAGAGAGAGCTTTCTCCAGCTGATCTCTGAAAGGAAGTCAGAGGTTCTTCTGGGGATAAGGCTCAGGCATGGGCCTTTGAAATGGACATCCCCAAATAAACAAGCCCCCCATGTTGTCCTTCCTAAGTGGCACCAGTGAAAGTAACAAGAAGCCCAGAGAACATCTGCTGACTGAGGAGGCCCCAGCTTTTGACAAGGTGTCCATCTGGAAGCATCTGGGACAGAGTCAGCTTCTCAAACCTTGTGCATGTTAAATACGGAAGCATGGTCTCCTTCCCCAGAGAATCTGGTACTACGAATAAGTGGGAAATGCATTTTTATTGATTGATTGATTTTTATTTATTTTTGAGACGGAGTTTCGCTCTTGTTGCCTAGGCTGGAGTGCCATGGTGTGGTCTTGGCTCACTGCAACCTCTGCCTCCCAGGTTCAAGCAATTCTCCTGTCTCAGCCTCCCAAGTAGCTGGGATTACAGGCACCCGCCACCATGCTCAGCTAATTTTTGTATTTTTAGGAGAGACCATGTTGGCCAGGCTGGTTTCAAACTCCTGACCTCAGGTGATCCACTCACCTCGGCCTCCCAAAGTGCTGGGATTACAGACATGAGCCACCACGCCCAGTGAATTTTTAAAAATTGATTTTCATAATACAAAAAGCACATAAAGAAAAGAAACTGGCATGTAATCCCCATGCCCGGATAATCCCTGCTGACATTTGAAAGCATGAAAGTAACACATGTTCATGTTTAAAATGCAAATAGAACAGAAAAAGCTGAAATAAAAACCAGAACTGTCTCTCCCCCACCCCCAAGTATTTCTTCCCACAAATAACTGATCACAGATTTTAATGTATTCTTCCAGAAAAAAAAATTATAATACCAGGGCATATGTCCTTCTCAACATTTCTACCCCAAAGGAATTAGATCGTATCCAGTTTTGCAGCTTGCTTTTTCTTTTTTTTTTTTTTTTTTGTTTAGCATAACCTGTAGATTTTTCTACATCTGCATTTTTAAAAACTACCTCATTCATTTAACTAGGCTCAAGGCAGGGAAGGAATCCCATTTTTAATCAGCGCTTAAGGTGAGTCTAATGTGCGAGGTCAGCAGACCACACTGAGAAACCCTGATCTGTGACAGGTGTATGCATGTGGAACTCTCTCTGGTTTCTATGCCAATCCATGCTAAGGTCTTGGGAATGTCCTCTTCCTCTCCCTAACAAGCAGAGGCCCAGATTATCTCTGAACATCCCGGATTTAGGTACTGCTGTCCCAATACAAATGGAGAAATATTCCTCTCCAGACTGTGTTTATCCACCTGCAAGGGTTTCATGATAACTTCCAGGAGTTAGGTAGCATGAGATAGAAGATTATTCCTGGCTTCACCGCTGAAAACGGGTGCCCTGCGGCAATGTGTTCATTTGCAAAGCATCTTCGCTAGACTCCCAAATTGCCACTCATCCATTTTCAATCTTAGGTCATTGCCAAAGCAAAGCAAGCAGCCAAGATCTGGTGTTGGTCTCACACAGCCCCAGATGCTCTCCAGATGCAGAGACCCCTCTCCCCATTCCTCTACAGGCCACGCTCTCCTGCAGATTTGTGGCCAGTTGGTAAGTGGCTCCAAGATAATGTTGCTATGGATTTGCCTGAAGCATCCTTTTGCAGTCTTACTTATCTTTTAACTGGAAAAGGTTTGCCTGCTAATGAGCCTATGTTATCCTTCATCTAGTTATCTTTGGCAATCCCCTCTTCCCTGGCTGCCACAATGTTAAGGGCCATCAGTCAGAGATCTGCAGGTGGAGAGGTATGATATTGTGATAGAATAAGAATTACATATTTTGGTCTTCATCTTGATTCCTGACACAGAGCTCTTAAAATCCTTGTACATTTCCTAAGTGATAGGAACAATAAAGGAATAAAGGAGAGTCTTTTGTTATTCATAACAAGCCCTTTTCTGGTTTTTTGTGTTTTTTTGTGTGTGTGGTTTTTTTTTTTTTTGGTTTTTCTGAGACAGTCTCTCTCTGTTGCCCCAGTTGGAGTGCAGTGGCGCAATCGGGGCTCACTGCGTCTTCCGCCTCCCAAGTTCAAGTGATTCTCCCGCCTCAGCCTCCCGAGTAGCTGGGACTTCAGGCATGTGCCACAATGCCCAGCTGATTTTTTTGTATCTTAGTAGAGACAGGGTTTTACTATACGCCCAGGCTGGTCTTGAACTCCTGAGCTCAGGCAATACACCCCCCCTCAGCCTCCCAAAGTGCTAGGATTATAGGCGTGAGCCACTGCACCTGGCCTATAACAAGCCCCTTTCAATCACACCTAAGTTTACATGTGTGCGGTGCCTTTTGGAAAGGCCTTAAGGATGGAGGGCGCTATTTGCCAGGGGAAACAATCATGAGATTAGAGAGTTGAATTTGGGCCCCACACCCAAACCTGGCCTCTGGGGAGGAGGAGAGGGCCTACAGGTTGAGTTGATCACCACTGGCCAATGATTTAATCCATCATGCCTGCATAATGACCCATCCATAAAACCCCAGAAGGACGGGGTTCAGAGAGTTTCCTGGTGGCTGGACATGTGGGGTGCTGGAAGGGTGACATGTGCCCCATCCCCCAGGCCTTGTCCTGTGTGTCTCTTCTACCTGGCTGTTCCTGAGTTGGGTCCTTTTATAATAAATTGATTACCTGTAAGTAAATTGTTTTCCTGAGTCCTATAAGCCATCCTAGCAAATGATCAAACTTCAGGAGGGGGTTGTGGGGACCTATGATTTACCGTCCAGTTGGATGGGTGAGAGCCTGGATCTGTAATTGTTGTTTGAAGTGGGGGCAGTCTTGTGGGATGTAGCCCTTCATCTGGGGGACCTGTTACTGTCTCCAGGTACACAGTGGCAGAATTGAATTGAATTGTAGGACACTCAGCTGGTGTTCTTACAAAACTGGAGAATTGCTTGGTGTAGGAACACCGCACACATTTGGTCACAGAAACGTTCTGTGTTGAGTGACAGTATAAAGAAAAGGCAATGATTTTTCCTATACAAGAGGTAAAGAGAGTAATGTCTATGATGGTGTCTGCTCCTGTCCCAGAGCTTGGTTAGGGCAGGTGATTCCAACCCAGCAAAGTCCCGGGAGTGGAGGGAGTTGGAAGCCAAGACCCACATCCCTGGATTTATAGACCCTCTGGGGTGTGTCCCTAGCTTGCCACCCACAGCGCATCCACATCCTCATACATGGGAAACCCTAGGATACAGCTGAGCTCCACTCTGATCCCCAGGGGGGTGGGAAGGTCATCAGGGCCAGATGGGTACAAACCACCCAACTCTGCCAGATTCTCAGATTCGACAGACGGGTACAACCCACCCAACTCTGCCAGATTCTCAGACTCAACTGGTCTCTCGAAATAAGGATGTAACAATGTGGGGGCAGTGGCGTAGCTCCTAACTGGCTATGGCACCGAGAAGCTGATGAAACTGCCTTTGCGAAAATTATGACAGTGATAGAAATCTTACATAGCTGATCCATCTTGCTTCTAACCTCATAAGCTGTCATCCCTGGACATAGGCCAAGCTAGCTACAGGAGGAAGTTAGTTTCTAGTGTAACTTTAAAACAAAGATGATAACAGTCCCTTGCCAAAACTAACCACCCCCCCCCCCCCCCCGTTGTGGGGACTGAAACTGTCTTTGTAAAACTAACCAATTGGCCACCAGGTTAGAATTATGGTTCAGGGCTGGGCACAGTGGCTCATGCCTGTAATCCCAGCACTTTGGGAGGCTGAGGCAGGTGGATCACAAGGTCAGGAGATCGAGACCACCCTGGCTAACATGACGAAACCCTGTCTCTACTAAAATACAAAAAATTAGCCGGGCGTGGTGGCGGGCACATGTAGTCCCACCTACTCGGGAGGCTGAGGCAGGAGAATGGCGTGAACCCGGGAGGCGGAGCTTGCAGTGAGCCGAGATCGCGCCACTGCACTCTAGCCTGGGCGACAGGGGTAAGACTCCGTCTCAAAAAAAAAAAAAAAAAAGAATTATGGTTCAGGACTCATGTAGCTGGAGGTTACAAGATCTATAACGTCCCCAGTTGCTCCTATTGATAACATCGCTATTATAAAACCTAAGACTGGTGTTTGAGGTGTTTTTCAGACCTCACGTTCTGATGGACCAGCTGGCACCACCTGGACGGGAAACCTATACCAAGAAACTAACTCAGCTGGGTCCTGTGACCTCTACCCAGAAATTGACTCAGCACAAGAAGATAGCTTCAACCCTCTGTGATTTCATCCCTGAGTCAACCAATCACCTTATCCATTTCCTAGCCCTCTGCCTGCTAAACTATCCTTGAAAAACTCTAGCCTCCAAATATGTGAGGAGGAGGACTTGAGATACATCTCCCATCCTTCCACTTGGCTGGCCCTATAATATCAAACTCTTTCTCTTCTGCAACTCTTGCCATTAAGTGTTTGGCTTTTCTGGGCATCAGTCAACTGCACTAAGAAAGCAGGTTTGCAGAATGAAGAGAGCTGATGGAAAACAGAAAAAAGAGACCCTGGTGGGAGGCAAAGGAGAATACGTGAACACATGCCCTCAATTTCCCACCCCCTGACTCTAGCACCCCATGAGACTCAACTTAGCACACTGCCCTTGGATTGTTTCCTTGGAATATATTCTGCCTTCCTCCTTTAGCTGATCTGAACTGGGTTTCACTACCTGAAATGGTTTGGCTCTGTGTCCCCACCCCTCAACAAATCTCACTTTGAATTGTAATAATCCCCATGTGTCAAGGGTGGGACCAGGTGGAGATAACTGAATCATGGGGGCAGATTCCCCCATGCTATTCTCGTGATTCCTTCTCACAAGATCTGATGGTTTTATAAGGGGCTCTCCCCCTTGCTCAGCTCTCACTCTTTCTTGTGCTGCCTGTGAAGAGGTGCCTTCCACCATGACTGTAAGCTTCCTGAGGCCTCCCCAGCCACGCTGAACTGTGAGGCCATTAAACCTCTTTCCTTTATAAACTACCCAGTCTTGGGTATGTCTTTATTATCAGCGTGAGAACCGACTAATATACTCCCTTCCAACCACAGGCACCCTTCCTTGATGAAGACAAAACCACAGTTGCAATAAAGTCTTAATGGTTGACAGTATAATAGGAGACGAGGTAAGAAATGATCACTTAAATGTTTGCCAAGGGAAAGTAATCACCTGGGACTGGTGAGCATAAATGATTTTTGCTCCAAAGCAAAGAGAAAATCCAGAGTCCACTCTGGGTTTCCTGCCCGATGTAGAACTGTCTCTGTTCCTTCTCTCCCACCCCGGACATGCAGTTCTCTCTCATGATTTTGTGGGAAAGCTCCATCCTCAGCTAGGATGGATGCTCTGTGGACAAGAAGCTGAGGCGTCCATCTGCAAGGCTGTCATAGGGATGCTGAGCAAAGCTGAGACCAGGAGGGAGGGGAAAACCCTGCTGCTGGTAATTCAAGGTCCTATAATCTTCTCCCATTTTGCAGGTGAACAGCCTGGTATAGGAGCCTCAAGTTATCGGTCCAGAAAGAAAATGCAGGTTCCTGTCTCCTGTCACCTTCAAAACCTTGCTTCCAAAGAAATCATCAGGGAACACCCTGAGAGGTAAGAGTGAGCCCTGAAAAATGAGCAGAAGTATCCTTGATGGAGAGGAGGAAGTGGTAGCAATGTTGGGTTTTGTCTGTATTGGCCATAGCCAGCAAAAGCCCATTCCCCTGTCCCGCTCTAAGAAGAAAGCACAGCCAGGGCCTCCAACCCAACTGTGGACAAAGGAAATAAGACAAAGATTGTAGAGTTTGGGACCCAGTCATTCCTAGTTCTTTCCCACTGAAAACAGAGTGGAATAAATTTTATACCCCAAATGAAGTTAAAGAATATTACAGTGGCTGCAGGTTGAATAAACTGGGGGGAAGGAGGGAGAGACCAGAACCAAAAACACTCAGATGGGCAAATATATCTCAAACACAGCACGAGAGAAACACAGGGAGTAAATCACAGCAAAGAGAGAAAAAGAGGAGACAGGGTTATTTTGAGAAGAAAAAACTGGTGCAATTAGATGCAGAAATAACATTTTCGAAGGGGAGGAAGTCACAAGAAATGTAAGGAAGTGAGCTGTGTATATTATTTTAAATCCTGTTCACATTAACACTGTAAATATTCCAGTTAATTCATCATTACTGAATTTGCCAGCAAGGCTAAGGGTAAAACTTCAGCCCAAAGTTTAATTATACCAAGGCAGAGTGGAGCATTTTTCATGTCCCCAAGAACTGCCAATGGAGAAAGATGAAGCTTTCATAATGGCCAGGGTGACAGCCACCTTTCTGAACACAGCTGTTACCTACCTGAGGACTTCCTAGGAAGCCAGCGGGATTCTGGAACCCCCTGAGGTTGTCCAGCTAATTTGCAAAGTGAGACAGAGTTTTATGGAAAAGCTATTCAAACCCACTGATGCCAAATGCTCCAACAATCTGTCCACCCTTCCCTTCCTCATCTCCCACAAAGGCACCCATGGCTGTGCATGTTTATGCGTGTGTCTGTCATCCTACATTTATGTGGCTCTGGTTGATTTCCCAGCTCGCATGCATTTACTTATTAACGATGATCTAATTTGGAGTCATTGTTTCTTTTCTAACCTATTTCTTTCTTTTTCCTTAGAGCACTTTCAATGCTTACTGTGTCAGACCCTCCTTCTGAGGAAGGAGGTGGGACTTGATTCCAAAGGTGAGGCTCAGTCACTGGACCAAACTGAGGACTAGCTAAAACAGGGGCAGGGTGGAAGCAGCTTTCTATTAGACATGTCCACCCAGTGTGCCGTGTCAGCTTAACACTGCCATGGCAACATCCTGGAGCTACCACCCCTTTCCATGGCAATGACCCAATGACCCAAAAGCTGCCACCCTTTTCCTAGGATTTTCTGTATATAATGCCCCTTAATCTAAATGTAATTACAAGTAGGTTATAAATATAACTGCAAAACTGCCCTGAGCTGCTACTCTCCTCACACTGCCTTATAGGGTAGCCCTGCTCTGTGGGACCAGTCATGGGAGTGTCAAAGTTAAACCCGGAATGTTTCCTTCTTGTGGTCTTGGGACATAACCATGCTCTGCCATAACCAAAAGCCTCCATCAAGATCACTGGGTGGAAATAGAAATTGGATTATGGTGGTCAAATAAAAAATAAAGAGCTATTGTAGAATACTTATGGGAGAAATGGGCAATGGTCAAATGCTTCATATCCCCTGGCCCCAAAGCCAAAGTCAAGTACAAAGAAGCCAAGGAAGCATGTTGTTAAGTTTCAAAAGTTTGTCTCTGCTTGTTAGAACATAGTGCTAGCAAGATCACAATCACAGGAACTTATGAAACAGGCCTAATTGTTGCATGAAACTGATATTTATGGTTTCTTTTGAATAAACACAGAAATTGACCCTCCCAGCCTTAAAACTTGAGAAAGTTACATTCGTCTTATCTGAGTTCCTTTCTCAGAAAACCAACCACCTAGTTCCTAGATAGTATCATGGAGCTGAAACTTACCAATCACTGCATCTGGACAATGAAACCCCTCACCTGTCATGATCACCTAACTGACCATGTGCTTCCTACTGACCAACTCCTCTACTCCTCCCTAATTCCTGTTTCCCCACACATGGTTCCATTTCTTCCCTGCTATATAAACCCCCTAATTTTAGTCAGTTGAAGAGAAGGATTTGAGACTGACCTCCTATCTCCTCAGCTGCAACACCTGATTAAGGCCTTTCCTGGCAGTACCCACTGTTTCAGTGATTGGCTTTCTGTGCAGCAAGCAACAAGACGTAGACCAAACCCCTGGTTTCAGTAACACTTAGAGCCTACAGAAACCACTCCAATTTCCCTGTGCCCACAACCACAAAATAAGCTCCCAGGCCCTAGCCAGGCACCCAGCAAATGCAGGTCCTTGGCTACAAGGTAGGCTAAGAAAAAATGCATAATGTAGGTTAGTGTCCCACCTGGGTTAGACAAAATCTAATTAAGCATCATCTTATCAAAAGAGCCAAAAGAATCATCATCTCTATAAAGAAGGGCAGCAATACACACACATACACTCCCTTTTCTTTAGATCATTGTAAGCCTCAAGTTATAAAAAATGCCGGTGTGTGTTAGGTGTGTGCTTTGGAGGGAAAATGCCAGAAAAGGCTTTGTGATCAATCGTTCATGTCTTTCCAATCTAACTGCCTTTCTCTCTCACCTCTCTTTGCTTCAAGAACATTCATGACACTGGGTCTCTGAATAGTAATTCACAAGGCAAAATTATTGGCGGCTTTATATTACAGCCCATTTTCCTGACTCCTTTGAAGGGTGGGCAATTAGAACCTCAAACACAATTTTTTCACTCTGGCCAGTGCCACGTTAAAATGGGCAAAAAGGGGGGAAAATGGCCTGAACCTTTCTTTTGCAATCAGTTCACGATGCTTGATTGAAACCTACCAATTACTTTTCCCCCCATTTGCTCATGAGAGGTAATCGAGGTGGAAGAAAAATCTGAAGCTAGGAGAGACAGAGAAATTGCAGGCAATTTTCCCAGTGAAAGGGCTTTCTCTAGCTGCCTGATTCTGATGTCCCTATTAGGAGCTGGCTGAACATGGTCCATGGTCTCATGACAGACTTGGAGAGACCGGGGACAGCATGCTTTATTCTGGCATCTCAGGTCCAGAGCACGTGATGGCACTGGCCTTCATCTTCATTTTTATTTTTTTATTTCTTTTTATTATTATTATTATTATACTTTAAGTTTTAGGGTACATGTGCACAACATGCAGGTTTGTTACATATGTATACATGTGCCATGTTGGTGTGCTGCACGCATTAACTCATCACTTAGCGTTAAGTATATCTCCTAATGCTATCCCTCCTCCCTCCCCCCACCCCACAACAGGCCCCAGTGCGTGATGTTCCCCTTCCTGGGTCCATGTGTTCTCATTGTTCAATTCCCGCCTATGAGTGAGAACACGCGGTGTTTGGTTTTTTGTCCTTGCGATAGTTTGCTGAGAATGATGGTTTCCAGCTTCATCCATGTCCCTACAAAGGACATGAACTCATCATTTTTTATGGCTGCATAGTATTCCATGGTGTATATGTGCCACATTTTCTTAATGGCACGAGGGGATCTCTCCTTTCCAGAACCAGGGCAGTCCGCCCCTAGAGGGACCTTGACTCTGTCAACCGACACTGTCACCTTCTGCTACCATCTTGGAAAGGGTATCTTGATGTTTCACTTCTCTTGGGGATTTCCAGAAAAAGACAGCCCATTAGAGTATTGTCTTCATGTATTTTAGGAAAATAAACAAGGTCCCCAGCCCCGGTGGCCTTCTTGCTGTGAACACACCAAGCTTGTTCCAACCTCTGGGCTTCTGTTCCTGTTCTTCTCTCTTGGCCTGGTATTCTCTTCCTCTAGACATTCCCATCATAACGGCTTTTGGCCAACATCCTTCAGACCTTACTCACATGCCATCTTCTCAGTGAACAGTCTCAATATCCCACTTAAAACATCAACATCCCCTACACCCCCTTTATTGCTGTATTTTTCTCCATACCTGTACTATATATAGGAATAAAATCCCATAATATTTTTCCCTACTCTCATACAAAAATCAACACAGAATACTTCTATGACCTGTGGTCACCAAACTGTATGGGGATTTCTCCCCACCAACATGGAGTGGGGGTAATTCAATTCAATCCGGACACTATCTACCTGGAGGTAGCATCAGATCCCACAGGTGAAGGCTCAGTCCCAAAAGACTGCCCATACTTCAGGTCAATTGCAAGTAGTAGGTTGTCACCTATGCTTCTGACTGATCCACTATAAATTGGGGTTCACACTAGCCCTTCCTTGGGTTCAATTAATTTACTAGGATGGCTCACAGAACCCAAGGAAACACTTCACTTATGTTCACCATTTATTACAAAGAGTATTTTAAAGGATACAGATGAACAGCCAAATGGAAGCAATGCATAGGGAGGTTATACAGGAAGGGGGCGTGGAGCTTCCACGCCCTTTCCAGGCACACTATCCTCCAGGAACCTCCAAGTGTTCAGCTATCAGGAACTCATCCAAACCTTGCCCTTTGGGTTTTTTATGGAGGCGTCATGATTTAAGCCTGAATCATTAAATCATTAGCCCAGAGGTCAGGAGGTGAGATTGAAAGTCCCAACCTTCTAATCATGCCCTGGTCTTTCTCTTCACCAGCCTCCATCCTGAAGCTATCTAGGGGCTCCCAGCCACCAGCCATCTCTCTTCCATACAAAAGATACTCTTATCACTCATACAAAAGATTCTCTTATCAACTCCAGAGATTCCATGGGTTTTAGGAACTGTATGCTAGAATGCCGGAGGAAAACCAATTATATATTTCACAATATCACAGTATCACTCACTGCTATCTAGTTTCTACATGCTCTTTTTACTTCATTATCATTTCTGCTGCCCAAAGCTAACACAAGCTCTGTGAGGACAGGAGGTTTTGTCTGTTTTGCCGTAGTGTTACTAAAACCACCCTCACAGGGTGAACAAGAATAACAAGCCAGGCTTTAGGCAGGATTATAGTTAGGCATGACCAGGGTGCCCTGGTGTACTTCAACCCACTTCCCTGCAGCTGCTGAGTGACAGGTAGCCTGCTGACCACCTGCCTTCCCATTGTTTCTATAGATAAATCTCTCACCCTAGACCTTTTTACCCAAGAATTGCTTCAGGAAATCAGAAATTCCACTGAAACTGGCAAATGCCACCTGGTCTGAAGACCCCCGCCAAGGAACCGACTCAGCACAAGAATGTGGTTTCTTCAGCTCCCTGTCCCATGACTTCACCCTACACTTTCTGACCAATCAGTGACCCCCACATTTTACCCCATCATTTGTCCAGACTCCTTAAAAACCCCATCCTCAAACCTCTTGAGGAGGCTAATTTGAGGTTTCCTCCCATCTTCTCATTCAGCTACCCTGAGATGATTAAACTCTTTCTCTGCTGCAACTCCTGCTGTTTCAGTGTGTTGGTCTGTTACTGCACAACGGGTTTAAGAGCATCCTAAGAGCTCCCTACTCCTCACACACTGCCTGGCACATAGCAGGGGCTCCATGATCTGTCATCCATCATCCATTACGATGTGGGGAATGACAGAGGACAGCAAAGTATGCCACACTCTTCATGGGGTTTATGAAGAAGAAAAGAACTTGGGGCTGGGCATGGTGGCTCATGCCTGTAATCCCAACACTTTGGGAGGTTGAGGCAGATGGATAGCTTGAGCCCAGGAGTCTGAGACCAGCCTGGGCAACATGGTGAAACCCTGTCTCTACTCCCCCACAAAAAAAAAACCTGTTGGGCATGATGGTGCATGCCTGTGGTCACAGCTACTTGGGAGACTGATGTGCGAGGATAACTTGAGCTCTGGGAGGCAGAGGTTGCAATGAGCTGAGATCTCTCAACTGCACTCCAGACCTGTCTCAAAAAAAGGAAAGGAAAAGAAAAGAACTTGGTATTGCAGAGAGGAGACAAGTAAATGCAAGGGAAAAATTGGGAGAGGGGACTGCCTCTCAGCTCTTAAAACAGAGATACCCAAGTTCAGATACATGGCTTTTTTTTTTTTTTTTTTTTTTTTGAGACAGAGTCTCGCTCTGTCGCCCAGGCTGGAGTGCAGTGGCATAATCTCAGCTTGCTGCAAGCTCTGCCTTCTGGGTTCATGCCGTTCTCCTGCCTCAGCCTCCTGAGTAGCTGGGACTACAGGCGCCCGCCACCACACCAGGCTAATCTTTTGTATTTTTAGTAGAGACAGGGTTTCTCCGTGTAAGCCAGGATGATCTCTATCTCCTGACCTTGTGATCCACCTGCCTCGGCCTCCCAAAGTGCTGGGATTACAGGCGTGAGCCACTGCGGCCGGCCCAGATAGGTGGCATTTTTAACTGAACTTGTGAACCCTGAAAACAATTCTTTGCAAGCATGGAACCCAATGAGCTCTAAGGGCTGCCTAGGATTTTTGTCAGCCTGAATCTGCCACATTGCTGGTCTCCAGACATCAGTGGCATTTGGGATGAGGGATGCTGGCAGGAGTTGGAGAGTTGCTGCTAAGTTCCAGCCACGCTGCCTACAAGGAGGCACAATTCCATCTGTGGTTTGTTACAGAGGACTTGGACCACTAAGCCCAGCCCTGCTAGAGCTCTCGACCCAACCTGTTGCCTCCATACTTAGATGATCAGTAGATTTTTAATAAGGGTACCAAACAATTCAATGGGGAAAGGAAAATCTTGATCTCCCACCCTCACACCACACACACAAGTTAATTCAAGATGTCTTACAGAGCTAAATGTAAGGTTAAAACTATACAGCATCTAGAAGAAAACATATAACGATCTCTTCACAACTTGAGAGCAGGCAAAGATTTCTTAGTGAAAACACAAAAGGTGTGAACCATGAAGGAACAACTTGATAAATTAAGCTTTATCAAAATTAAAAGTTTTTCTCATCAAAAGACACCACTAAAAACCGAAATGGCAAGCCACATATCGGTTTAAAAAAAATTCACAGCCAGGTGCAGTGGCCCATGCCTGTAATCCCAGCACTTTGGGAGGCTAAGGCAGGTGGATCACTTGAGGTCAGGAGTTCGAGACCAGCCTGGCCCATCTCTACTAAAAATACAAAAATTAGCTGGGCATGGTAGCACATGCCCGTAGTCCCAGCTACCTGGGAGGCTGACAGGAGAATGGCTTGAACCTGGGAGGCGGAGGTTGCAGTGAGCTAAGATCGCACCACTGCGCTCCAGCCTGGGCAACAGACCGAGACTCCATCTCAAAAAAAAAAATATCACAATACGTATACCTGAAACAGGACTTGCATCCAGAATATATAAAGAACATCTACAAATCAATAATAAAAAGACAAATGACCTACTAAAAAGGGGGAAAATAATTAGATACTTCATAAAAGTATATATATACAAATGGACAATAACAACAACAAAATGTGCTGAACATCTCAGTCCTCAGGAAAATATAAACAAAAACTACAAGATACTATTTCTTACACGCTGGAATATACAACGGCTAAAGTGAACAAGACTGGCAACACCCAGTGTTGACAAGGATGTGAAACAAATGGAACTCTCACACGCTGCTGGTAGAAGTGTCAAACAGCACAACCACTTTGGAAGACTTTTTGACAGTTTCTTATAAAATATAAGAATCCTGCATCTGAGGATTCAGCAATTCTACTCTGAGGTATTTTCTAAAAATAAGTGAAAACATGTTCACCCCAAAACCTTATAAACAAATGTCCACAGCAGCTTTATTCTTAAATAGTCCTACACTAAGCATGCAAGAATGCAGGAGGGCTTTGTGATCAATCCACTCATCCAGGAAGTGATTCAACAGAGACTGAGGAACAGAGAAACCTTCATAGCAGAAGCTGTGGTCACCAATGAGTGCATTTCTATAGGGCAAAACAGGCAGACAAGGATGCAGATATTATGAATCCCGAGCAAACAGAATGAACACAAATACATAATCTGGAGCTGGAGGAAAGGGGGCAGGAAAAAGTATATTTCTGCAGCAAGGACTCATTCCATAACACAGTTGACCCTTGAACAACACGGGTCTCAACTGTGGGTGGGAGGTCCACTTATACATGGATTTTCTTCTGCCTCTACCACCCTTGAGACAGCAAGAGCAGCCCCTTCTCCTCCTCAGCCTACTCAGTGAGAAGATTGGCCAGGTGTGGTGGCTCACGCCTGTAATCCCAACACTTTCGGAGGCCGAGGCGAGCGGATCACCTGAGGTCAGGAGTTTGAGACCGGACTGGCCAATACAGTAAAACCCAGTCTCTACTAAAAATACAAAAATTAGCCGGGTGTAGTGACACACACCTGTGATCCCAGCTACTCAGGAGGCAAGGCAGGAGAATTGCTTGAACCCAGGAGGGGGAGGTTGCAGTGAGCCAAGATCGTGCCACTGCACTCCAGCCTTGGCAACAGAGTGAGACTCTGTCTCAAAAAAAAGCTGATGAGGATGAAGACTTTCATGATCCACTTCCACTTAATGCATAGTAAACATGTTTTCTCTTCCTTATGATGTTCTTAATAACATTCTTTTCTCTAGCATACTTTATTGTAGGAATACAGTATGTAATACAACTAACACACAAAATATGTGTTCATCTACTGTTTATGTTAGCAGTAAGGCTTCTGGTCAACAGTAGGCTATTAGTAGTTAAGTTTTTGGGGGTCAAAAGTTACATGTGGATTTTTGTCTGTGCAGAGGTTTGGTGTCCCTAACCCCCATGTTGTTCAAGGGTCAACTGTATACAAAATTACTCTATACTGTTTAAGCATAACAACTCCAGCTTCTTCATGGTGTTCATAGTATTTTTTCTTACCTTTAATGGTTCTTTTTTTGAATGAATATTTCTTTTGGTGAAGAGGTATTTAAAGTTTAGCAATTTCTTTATATTTCAGATTCTTATGCTTTAGTTAAATTCAAGTAAAATCAAATTTAATACTTATTTTGTAAATTGCATGTAACTATGCAGAGGCAGATGTTGAGAACTGTGTCTTAAGAATGTTCATATGATTTCTGGGTCTGGAGGGGTGGCACTTGGGGAGATTTCTTGCCTTCTTCTCTGAACCCTCTATGTTGCTTAAATTTTATTTTAAAAAGCAGGCATTGTTTCTGTAAAATTAATCAAGTTGTAGTTTAAAAGAATAAAGTAGGTCTCTTTCAGGTCCTAATTCTGGCACCTTGTTCATTTCTTTCATGATAATCCTCACAAATTATAGGCAAAAGTGTATTTCCATGTGTTAATTTAATATCTGTTTCCACTACTACTCTGCAAGCCATAAGGGTGAAGTCAGGAAGTACATAGTGGACATATGACACATATTCTCTGAATAAATATCACAAAAGAAGGGAAGTTCTGGCCGTGCGCGGTGGCTCACACCTGTAATTCCAGAACTTTGTGAGGCCAAGGTGGGTGGATCACCTGAGGTCAGGAGTATGAGACCAGCCTGACCAATATGGTGAAACCCCATCTCTACTAAAAATACAAAATTAGCTGGGCTTGGTGGCGGGCACTTGTAGTCCCAGCTACTTGGGAGGCTGAGGCAGGAGAATCGCTTGAATCCAGGAGGCAGAGGTTGCAGTGAGCCAAGATCGCGCCACGGCACTCCAGCCTGAGCAACAGAACAAGACTCTGTCTCAAAAAAACAAACAAAAAAAAAAAAAAAAGAAAGAAAGTTCTTTATAGAGTTAAAAAAAAAAATCAGCCAGGCGCGGTGGCTCACGCCTGTAATCCCAGCACTTTGGGAGGCCAAGGCGGGCGGATCATGAGGTTAGGAAATCAAGACCATCCTGGCTAACATGGTGAAACCCCGTCTCTACTAAAAATAGAAAAATTAGCTGGGTGTGGGGGCAGGTGCCTGTAGTCCCAGCTACTAGGAAGGGTGAGGCAGGAGAATGGTGTGAACCCGAGAGGCAGAGCTTGCAGTGAGCTGAGATCCGCAATTGCACTCCAGCCTGGGTGACAGAGTGAGACTCCGTCTCAAAAAACAAAACAAAACAAAACAAAACAAAAAACCAACAACAACAAAAATCAGCAAGATTGATCGTCTCTCTCTTTTTTTTTTTTTTGAGATAGACCCAAAACGACAGGATATTCTCTGAATTCAAAGACTGAACTTATAGAACCCCACAGGGCTTCATCTGTAGTCTTTCACCAGGAGACCCTGAGGGCAGCAGTGCTGTCACCTGATGCCTTCATACGCCTAGAGAAATGGAATACATTTTAGCTTAATGAGCTGCTTCTTCCAATAGTTTTATTTAGATAAATGAGAGAATGACTCACAGATCTTGATTCTTTCCGAAAACTGGTTCCTAAACAGTGCATGAGGCTCTATCATGATGGTTGATTGCTTGATCACAAGAATATTCCTCCAAAGCCAACGGAAATAATACCCACTTGAAAGTTGCAAACAAACCCGGATATAGCATCAGTGGAATTTCAAGGTAATATAAGGTTGAGGGGTTGGGGGTGAGGGGTGTCTCTGCTGTTCTTCCTGATTTTAGCGATTCTTTTTTTTTTTTTTTTTTTGAGACAGAGTCTCGCTCTGTCACCCAGGGTGGAGTGCAGTGGTGTGATCTCGGCTCACTGCAAGCGCCGCCTCCCAGGTTCACGCCATTCTCCTGCCTCAGCCTCCCAAGTAGCTGGGACTACAGGCGCCCGCCACCACACCTGGCTAATTTTTTGGATTTTTTTAGTAGAGATGGGGTTTCACAGTGTTAGCCAGGATGGTCTCAATCTCCTGACCTGGTGATCCGCTTGCCTTGGCCGCCCAAAGTGCTGGGATTACAGGCGTAAGCCACAGTTCCTGGCCTAGTGATTCTTATCACTTTTTACTTCAAATGCTCTCTGCAATCGTTAATCCTCCATTCCCCTCTGCAAACAGGGTTACGGTCATTTCTACTCTTCTTGAACAATGAATTTGTCATAAACATTCTTAGCATCTTAAGTGGTCTGTACTGCTGCTCCTTAAATTTCTATTTGGAAGATAAATGGAGAATGCTAAATGTCAGCGTCTAAGTGGTTCCCTCATCTAGCATAGAGAGCATGATTGTCCTGGGATTTAAAAAAGAAGAAATTCCTATTTCATGTGTCAAGAGTTTCTACTTTGGTTTTGGGTCTGTTAGTCTGACTCTTTGAAGCTTGGGAGCTGTTCCTATCTCTAAAATGGATCTTGAGAAGACTGGGACTAGTTTTTCATGATACCGTGGGAGTTCTGAGATTGGAGGAGAGTTCCTAAGAAATATGAACTCTAATGAAACCAACCAATAGTGGCATCACTACTTCTGTGTTTATACCCTTGGTTCTGCTCATGCGGTTCACTGAGGCACTAAAGTAGCAAGAAATGCTTGACCTTTGCTGTGGAGGTCAAAGAAATCTTAAGATAAGAAAGGCTGCCTGAACCAACTTAAAAGGTCGAGGATTCTCTAGACAGAGGGAATATTCATGTTTAATAGGCAAGAAAATGTTTTTAAAATGAGGCATTCTTTACGGAGCCACAAGTAGCCCCCTGTGGCTGGAATGCAGGGTGTGTAGGGGGAAAATTTTTAAAAGATGGAGTTACAAAGACAGGCAGGGGACAGATGATATAAGCTTTTTAGGTCATGTTAAGGACTTTGGGCTGTATCCTACAATTGCTGGGATTTTGAACCTCTAAATAGAAAAATTACCACATTGATTCTGCAATTTTAGAAAGTTCACATTCATAGCAGTATGATGCTGCACTAGAGATAAAAAGTACATTAATCCTGAAATCCAATGGTATGTGCTTTGGAGCCTTCAATGCAACCAGAATAAAGGTGAATTGGATATTTCTAGAATGATATTCACCACTAAGGATCAGTATTACGGAGAGAGATTCATTAAAAACATGTGTGACATTCTCTCTTCATTTTCAAAATGTCAAAGATGACATCTGCCTCAACTCCAAACCTACTATTTGAAGATAAAACATACATATCACATACATTTCACATAATGAAAATGCAGGGAGTAGTACTGGGACTATCATTCAAATCAGCCTGGTATATGTTAATTAAAATCATAGAGCCCTCTGACCAACTATGTGATTATAACCTCATCTTCATCAATCTGTGTTCCATAGAACGAAAGTTCTGTGAGATAAAAACAGATGAGAAAAACTGATTTTCATAAACAAGGATGTTTAGAAGCTTCTGTTTACAGCAAAGATGTAGCAACAGAGACTGGGTTTACCCTCCCACCTAAAACAACACAGACAAAATATGCATACAAAAATAGCCATTTCAAGGCAGTGGGTGACAGGCAGTAAGAGACAGTGCTCTCTGAGAGACAGAAAATAAATGAGGTAAGCTCTGTGATTGTTCCAGCTCGCTGCCTTGAGATAGTTTCCAGGTTGCAGAGCAAGGACAGGGGCATCAGGTGGAGCCCAGCAGACTCCCTGAGTGGAGGGGACAGAGCTGAAGGTCAGGGAGACCAAGGCAGTCAGGGTACACAAGACAAAGTGCCAGAGAGGACAGTATTGCACAGAGACAGAAAGCCAGTTATGCAGAAGGCAGCCCTCGAGGATCCAACAGAGTACTTAGTGCACGCATGGGGGAAAACTCCCTGAGTTTGGGGAAAAACAGTTTGAAAGGATTCGGGGAAACAGGTCCAAGAACAGTGCCTACTCCTACCAGTCCGACGTTGGTTAGAGTACCCAGAAGGGTCTTGCCTAAGTAGAGGGGATTAACTAGCCCTAGACTCACCACAGCTCAAACTCCACCTAATCAATCTCAAAAGCAACCCAATGGGATAAAATTATTTCTAAGTAACTTAACTGTGTTGCAGAACAAAGCCCAAGAATATTCATAAAAATACAAAAATAAGCAAGGTAGGATTCACAATGTCTAGCATCCATTAAAAAATTAATGGACATTCAAAGAAGCGAGAAAACTGAAACCATAGCGAGAAGAAGCAATCAAAACCAACTCAGAACTGACAGACGTTAGAACTGGAAGACAATATCATGAAAGCAATTATTACAATGGTATTCCACATGTTCAAAATATTAGATACAGCAGTCACGAAAATGGATCACATTAATGCCCTAGATATAGAAAAAGGACACTCTCTGATATTTTAAAAATACACTAGAAAGTATGAATGGAAAACGATATATTGCAGAAGAAATTATCAGAGGACTTGAAAACACAGCAATAGACACGATCCCAAGTGAAACACAGAGAAAATAATTTTTAAAAATGAACAAAGCATCAGTGAGTTGTGGGACAACTTCAAGCAGCTTAATGCCTATGTATATGGAGTCAGAACAGTAGAAAACACATTTGAAAGAAGAATGGCCAAATGGTTCCAAATCTGATGGAACTATTAAACCCACAGATCCTGAAGCCGAATAAACCCTAAGCACAAGAAACAGGAAACTTTACCAAGGTACACCATAATCAAGTTGTTTGAAGCCAGTGACCAAGAGAAAATATTAAAAGGAGCCAGAGACAAAATAGATACATTCCATACATACATACGTTCCTTAGGTACAGAGGAAGATAAATAAGGATGATGGCATATGAAAAGATGTTCAACATCATTAGTCCATGGAGAAATGCAAATTAAAACTAAATGGCTGTGGCTCATGCCTGTAATCTCAGTGCTTTGGAAGACTGAGGCAGGAGGATCATTTGAGACCAGAAGTTCAAGACTGTCCTGGGCAACATAGCAAGATCTCAACTCTACATCAAAAATTAGCTGGATGTGGTGGTGCCCCCCTGAAGTCCCTTGGAAGACAACCTTGGAAGGTTGAGGTGGGAAGATCGCCTGAGCCTGGGAGGTCGAGGCTGCAGTGAGCTGTGATTGTGCTACTGCACTCAGCCTGGGCAACAGAGTGAGATCCTGTCTCAAAAAAAAAAAAAAAAAGTAGCCAGGTATGGTGGTGCATGCCTGTAGTCCCAGCTACTTGTAAGGCTAAGGTGGGCGGATGGCTTGAGCTCAGGAGTTTCAGGCTGCAGTGAGCTATGATCACACCACTGCACTCCAGCCTGGGTGACAGAGGAAGACCCTATCTATTAAATAACAAAACAAAACAAAACAAAACCATACACATACATACATACAAGGAAATACCATTATACACCCATTAAGATAATGTTTTTTTCTTTTTTTGAGACAGAGTCTCACTCTGTTTCACCCAGGCTGGAGTGCAATGGCACAGTCTCAGCTCACTGCAGCCTCTAACTCCCAGGTTCAAGCGATTCTCCTGTCTCAGCCTCCCGAGTAGCTGGATCTACAGTATGTGCCACCACACCCAGTAAATTTTGTATTTTTAGTAGAGACAGGGTTTCACCATGTTGGCCAGGCTGGTCTTGAACTCCTGATCTCAGGTGATCCACCTGCCTCAGCCTCCCAAAGTGCTGAGATTACAGGCATGAGCCTCTGCACCCGGCCTAAGATAAAATTATAAAGACTGACCATACTAAGTGTTGGTGAGGATATGGAGGAGATGGAACTCTCAGACGCTGCTAGTAGCAATATAAAATGCCAAAAGCACTTCGGAAGACAGTTTGGTAGTTACCTAAAAAGTTAAAACATACACCTACCATACCGTCCATTTCACTCCTTGGTATTTATCCCCCAAAAACGACATCATATGTCCACACAAAGACTTGTACACAAATATTTATTGCAGCTTTATTTGTAATAGCCTCAAACTGGAAACAGCCAAAATGTCTGTTCAGCAAGTGAATGGATAAAGAAATCTGGTATATCCATACAACAAAATACAGCTTAGCAATAAAAACAATTAACTTGACTGCAGTGATGGTTTCCCAGGTATGCACATATGTCAAAATTTATCAAAATTGTACCATTTAAATATGTGCACTTTTTGTACGTCAATCATACCTCACTAAAGCTATTTAAAATGTTTGAAAAATTCTGGGTTAAATAATTTTAAGTAAGTTTCTTTTCCGTAGGATTTCCAGAGCCTCTAAATGTTAAGTGGGTATTATTACTCTACCAAAAGAGAATATGATATATGTCATTTCCCAAACTTATTCTTCCACAAAGCCTTTTTAAAATTTTTATTTTTTTTTACTAAGTAGTTCATAGAGCTGGCATCCCATGGAACACGTTGCAAAATACGACAAAATCTGTTCTTGATTTGGAAATTTCTAAGTGTCAAATGATAAGAAGACACCTTTAAATTGTCTTCAAAACAAGAGAGCTCCCCAATTTATAAAATCTGCTGCAACATATGTGAAAACATCCCAGTTGCCTGAAGAAATGTGTATGTTTGCCTCACAGGCTGCAGAATTTCTTTAGCTTTTCTTTGGCAGCCACAGATCGGGCTTATTTATTTTCTTCAGTTTCTACTAAATATGAAGGTGTTGGCCAGGATTGATTGGTCTGTTTTATTTCTCCATCCCATGACATCTGCTAGAGGTGGTTGTTACTGTTAACAATAATGCTACTAAATTACTTGAGCACTCCAGAATATGACATTCTGGGGAACCAATTAAAACAGATGTTCTTTCGGCCAGGCCGGTGTGGTGGCTCATACCTGTAATCCCAGCACTTTGGAAGGCCAAGGTGGGTGGATCACCAGAGGTCAAGAGTTCAAGACCAGCCTGGCCAACATGTCGAAACCTCATCTCTACTACAAATACAAAAAACTTTAGCCAGGCATGGTGGTGCATGCCTGTAGTCCCAGCCACTCAGGACACTGGCGCAGGAGAATCGCTTGAACCCAAGAGGTGGAGGTTGCAGTGAGCCAAGATCGTGCCACTGTACTCCAGCCTAGATATCAGAACGTACATATTCCTATATCTAAAAAAAAAAAAAAAAAATGCTGTTTCAACTTTCTTTAGGAGACACACCACACACACGCACAATCCAAGACACAGAGAAGAGAAATGCTCAGAAAATCCAAGTACGATGATTAGGAAGCTTTTTCTGAACTCAGCGACTATCACAGAACATTGTTAACTTCCTGGCTCTCTGCAAATTTTCTTTGACTACTTCAGGACCGAATCCAAGAGTTGCAGCCCTACACAGATTGTCTTTAAACCATAGAATTCAGCTGGCCTGCCCTGCTACTTTATTCATTAAAGCCACTCTATGCAACTGTTTATCCTAGTAGTCTTGAGTTTCATCTGGAACTCTAATCATTGGCAAGGAAAGTAACACCTGACTTCAGCAGTATTGGGTCAACTGCTTTTCTCAATTAAACTCACACAACCTGCTTGAGGGAGAGAGAATGCTGCTTTTTTTTTTCTTTTTTTCTTTTTTTTTTTTTTTTTTTTGAGATGGAGTCTCACTCTGGCTTCCAGGCTGGAGTGCAATGGCGCAATCTCAGCTCACTGCAACCTCTGTCTCCCAGATTCAAGCGATTCTCCTGCCTCAGCCTCCCCAGTAGCTGGGATTACAGGCGTGTGCCACGATACCTGGCTAATTTTTGTATTTTTAGTAGAGATGGGGTTTCATCATGTTGGCCAGGCTGGTCTCGAATTCCTGGCCTCAAATGATCCGCCCACCTCGGCCTCCCAATGTGCTTGGATTACAGGCTGAGCCACCGTGCCAGGCCGAGAAAATGCTTTTAGGTGGAATTATCATGAGGGTTCATCACGCAGTCCTGCATCCTTAAGGCATACTGGCCTAACATAAGCATGGGCGCATGTGAGTGGAAAGTGCATAAAACACAGCCAAGTCCGTATTCTACGCAGAGCGGAAAGTGCATAAAACACAGCCAAGTCCATATTCTACGCAGAGCAGGCCTCCTACTGTTAACACATGTGCACTGGAGTCTACCTACCCTCACAGGCCTGGATGTTACTATAGCTCTGTTTTCTCAGTATGCTTCCTCTTTAAATCCTCTGTAACCACAGATGGCTGCTGCCAAAAACCTGGATGAAAATCACAGAGATGACCCAGTGCAGCGCCATCTTTATGACTGAACCAGTTGAGGTACCTCCTGGGTAGTATTTACATGATGCAAAACATGCTCAAGCATCGCCAATACTGAAGCTTTTCAAGGTTTCATGGCGGCAGAAGCTAGCCAGTTAATTACAGGGAATCTGGGAAGGCAGGTTCTAGTCTCTGTTCTCCCGGTGGATTGTGACTGATTCAGGGTCAGGTGACTACAATTTCTGAGGCTTGACTGAGAAATGACCGAGGAATCCCATTCATTTGTAAGGGAGAAGCAGTCAATAAAAATGTATTCTTGTCTCATCAAAAAGACTTGGTCCAGTGGAAAGCCATGAAGATGGCTATTATACACACCTCCATCCCTCCTTATTGTGGAGGGAAGGGGATGCAATCTGTATAACACCACAGTGTGAAAACTGAAGTTGGGCCCACGTAGGGCCTGGTCTTTAATCCAATTCTGCCCATAGAAAGGAGAATCTGGGCTGGGTGCAGTGGCTCAAGCCTGTAATCCCAGCACTTTGGGAGGCTGAGACAGGTGGATTGCTTGAGCTCAGGAGTTCCAGAGCAGCCTGGAAAACATGGCGAAACTCTGTCTCTACAAAAAATACAAAAGTTAGCCAGGCATAGTGGCGTGCACCTGTGGTCCCAGCTACTTGGGAGGCTGAAGTGGGAGGATTTCTTGAGCTGGGAGGTCAAAGCTGCAGTGAGCTGTGATCACACCACAAAACTCCAGGCTGGGTGACAGAGTAAGGCTCTGTCCCCAAAAGAAAGAAAGAAAGAAACCTTATAAAGGACCACAGTGCCCCTGGGCCTGCTAGGCTGCCCACAGCTTGGCTCACAAAAGCAGCGTTGTCACTGTGGATGGCCTCAGGCCATGTTGGTCTTTGTACTGTTGCCCAGCCATTTGCAGGAGCAGTGCACTATTCTAAATTTCATTTCAAACAATGAATCCTCAGAGCGTTCATCCCTTCCATTCTGTTATCTACTGCAGTGCAAGGCCGTGGCTCAGAAAGTCTTTAGCTTGGAAGACATCTAGCTCCATTAAAACTGCAGCAATTATGACTACCTGGAGGTGAATAATCTCCTCTTGGCTTTATTTAACGTTCAATACAAAGAAACAGTCACCCCATTAAATTTACCTGCGCTGTGTCTCGCTTTGGATTTTTCAGGTAGTCATTGGTTCTAAACTATCATGTTCAGTATCTTAAGGACCAGACTATATTACTATGGTGAGGCAGACTGGCAGGAAAGCTCTGGGATCTATCTTGAACATTAGAGTTTAATAAAAAGGAAGACATGAGATAAACTGAAAAATATAAAATAGGAAATCGCTGCAGCAGCATTCTGCATTCTTGAATAGAAAGACTGGAAACCTTAAAGCTGCTAAGTCTTTTCAAATGGATAGCTTTAACATAATTCCACTCAAAATCACAACAGAATTTTAAAACTGGACAAGGGAACTCTAAAGCTCTTCTGAACAAAGAAAAATGCATAACGAGAGGAACTCATCATTAAATAGAAAGTAGTAATATTAAATGAGTCTTTCTTGCAGTAGGATACTTAACTTTCTTCAGATTTATCATCACTTTAAAAGGCCTGTTTTGACAAAGGGGCTGGAGCACTTGAATGATTTGTGTCTATGTTTCTAGAGTACCATCAAAACACAGCAATTCTTATCCACTTGTGTCAAGGACTTCTGATGATACTTGTAGGTTATCGAAATGGAAGATGTCCTGTGGACTAGGATTTGGATTCTAAAATCAGCTTATAGGTTTTCCCTGCAGCTCCAGACAGCTATTCCTCAGTTTTTGCCTCCTCTCTATATTGGAATTAAACAGCTTCCTATGAAGCTTGGAACATCAATGCTTTCTGCATACTCAACTCCAGTTTCATATTTTTGCAAATCAAGCATTGGTTCTGTGCAGCTGTGAGTCTATTCCAAAGCCAGTAATAATTTGATTAGTAATTTTTTACAACTTTCTAATCCTGTAGGCTACGGGCTCACCTCTTGCAATCACCTAGTTCCCACCTAGACCCATCCTGCATTCACTGAAGATTCCAGCAGCATTATTCAGGTGCCACTATTCATGTAGATAAGCCATCTGCCTCACCTCCAATGAACCTGTCCTGTGCACCATCTCAACCAACTAATCCCAAGGGCACTACTTGTAACAGATCTACCTCTAAAATCTCAATGGCAGGCATTCCAGGTGTTGAACCACCTGCCTGCTCTATTTATTTCCAGCTCCTTTCTTGTGAACGCTGGATCCAGTTCTTCTTTGGTACCACTGGCACCTCTGTGCCATTGGCCCAGCCACCTTTTTACTCCAACCTCCCACCTATGTCCACACTTCCCCCCTCATCAAGCAGTGGCCCTCGCTAGAGCCACCCTCTAGCAAATACCTACACATATGCCTACTTAATGCCGACTCTCCATCTATTCTGCACTTGTCACCAAAGAGTTGAATGTAATTGGAGAGAAACCTACTGCCATGATGCATCTCCACCATTCTACCGAGACTGCTTTTGTCGGGGTCACCACTGGTGCCCATGTGGCCCAATCCAGTGCTCCCATCTCAGATCTCAGCTTCCTCATCCTTTCAGCATTTCTTTCACATGTCTAGTCAATTCCCCTCTTTTTGAACATCCCTCATTTGGCTTCCAAGAAACCTTTCTCCCCCAGTATCCCTGCATCCTCACTGGCCACACCTCTGCTCAGTTCCCTCTGCTGGATTCTGTTCCACTTCCTGATTTCTAAATGGAGGACCCTGGTGCTTGGTCCTCAGTGCTCTTCACTCTCCTGCCTACACACGCTCCCCTGGGCAATCTCAACCAACCTCATGACTTTCGTCATTCCCAAATTTATATCTCCAACCCCAATGTCTTCCATGAACTCCAAAGTCATGAATCCATCTACCTACTTGATGTTACCACTTGAGTATTCAGAGGCATCTCAGACACAGAACTTTTGTTCTTCCAACCCAAACTTGTTTTTCTCCAGCCACTCCCTGTAAATCACTCAATCCCAAAGGCTAAGAATCCTCCTCCTCCTTTCTCCTTCTCTCAGAGTCCTTACCTATCGGCAAATCCCATCAGCTCAACATTCAACTCCACCACTCTTTCTGCAGCTCAAGCTATCCTCCCCCACTACAAACGCATCCTCCAAACTGCTGATCTGGATTCCACCCTTGTCCGCCAGCTCCCAGAATCTCTTCTCCACATAGCCACCCAAACAATACTTCAGAATGTGTGTCAGCTCATGGAACTCCCCTGAATAAAACCTCCGGATGGATTCCTGTCATACTCTAATTGAGATCTGAAAGCGCTAGTGGTCCCTGACCGCTGGAACACTTGCTGGACACCAGCCTCTTGACTGTCCCTCAAATACACCAAGCACCTACAAGCTCCAAGGCCTTCTCACGAATGCTCCCTGTGACCCGGATGCTCCTTCTGACTGGAGTGCTCCCTCCTAGGGTGCTCCCTCTGACCAGGATAATCTCTTCACACTCACTCTTGGCATTTTCTCTTTCACATCTTTCAGGCCTTTTCTCAAAACCCATCATCTTACAGGGGTCTTCCCTGACTGCCTGATCTAAAATAACAGCCCAGTCACACTTTCATCCCAGTACCCTGCTTTTCTTTTTCCCTGTAGAGCCAGATAACATTACCTTATATATCTTTGTCTATTATCTGTCTCCTCCACTGGACTATAAAGTCCTGTGAGGGCAGGAGCTTTGTCTTTTTGGGTACACTGATGTCATTCCAGAGTTCAGGATAGCACGAATCACACACCCATCAGGTGAGTGAGTGAATGAATAAATGGATCCGGTAATGAATGAAGGAATGGATCAACTGGCTATCAACCGCAGTGGAAAGCTGGACCCCTGGAAAAGTCTACCTCCTCCAGTCTGTATCAGAAAGGGGCTATGCAACAGGACAGAGAAAGTGCATCGAAACTGTTTTCAAGCCAATGGGCTCAACCACACTAAGAAAACAGCTGCAAAGATGAGGAGCACTTCTCCCGAGGGCTCTGTCTTCTTCCCCTTTCATCTGCATCATCTTTCTTGTGCCTGTGTATGCAGTAGGTGGCTTTGAAAGGCAGAGAAAAATGTCAGAATGCAACACTGCACAGTTCTTATTGCTTTCAACAGTTTCCCGTCTTCCGTCATAACGAGAACAGTCGCGGCCATGCTATAATTTTCTGTTTAGGTAACATCTTATTTGCATTCTGAAACCATGTCCTTTTTCCTATTACTGATATAAAAGATTGCTTATTTCTAATTATATTGCAGGCATTCAGGGAATTCAAAGAGCAGAAAATATGTCAGGAACAATTTACAAATTGTGGCTATTTGTGTACATGCTTGCCTGGACTCCAGCAAATTTAGAAACGAAAAAAAAAATTGCTTATTAAAGTGCCATCTCTCCTCGGCAGATCTCTGCTTCTATTTGTTCTCTCAGTCCTAACTAAATACAAACCTAAACCCTAAGTGTGAATGTGCTTGTGAAGAAAAGTACTTTTCCCCATTTCTCAATTGTTTTCAATGGGAATTTCGAAGTGATATTTTCCCCACTGCTCCCATCCTGCCTTGGAAATTCCATTTCTCTCACACTCAAGTCATTATTTCTAAAAACAAAACAACAAAAAGAAACACACATTTTTCTGTTTTTGTGATTTGAGATGTCTCAAGAGCTAGAAAATTCTTCCCAGAGTCGTATGAGTCAGGACTGAATAATTATTCCATAGATATTAGGACGAAGATACTGTGCATGAGGTGGAGAACCTTTATACTCAAAATGAAACCCTGAGTCTAAACTTATTTTGTTCCACATTTTAAGCTCGATTAAATTATAAGAAGCTTGAAGATGTAAAATATGCCTTCTATTTCTTTGGTATCTTGCCACAGTGCTAAGGAAAGAACAAATATACAGAACTTTCAACGTATTAATTTTCAATCCAGGAACCTTCATAGATCTGAACAAAGCCACTCAAAAGAGCCTAAACACATGGCTCTACCTGATCCCAACAGATGGGGTTAGTGGTTGTCAACAGTTGCCTGCATTTATCTCCCAAAAGGCCTTCTGGAACCTCTTCCCTGACCTAAATAGAGACGCTTCTAAACATTTTAGAAGGCATGATCTTTTCAGAGTCCCATGCAACAACATCATTTTGCCTACTCGATCAGCTCTAAGCTTATTTCATCCAAGATAAGTGTTGAGGCCAGGTGTTGTGGTTCACACCTGTAATGGCAGCACTTTGGGAGGCTGAGGAAGGAGGATCACTTGAGGCCAGGAGTTCAAGATCAGCCTGGGCAACATAGCAAGACTCCATCTCAATAAAAAATGAAAAAATTAGCCAGGCATGGTAACGTGCACCTGTAGTCTCAGCTACTTGGGAGGCTGAGGAGAGAGGATTGCTTAAGCCCATGAGTTTGAGACTGCAGTGAGCTATGATCGTGGCCCTACACTCCAATCTGTGTGGTATAGCAAGACCCTGTCTCTCAAAAAAAAAGAAAGAAAAGAAAAAACGAAAGTGTAGACAGGAGTAACTAGGTACAGTTGCAGAGACATGGCGTGCAGAGGTCAAACATGTTCATAAAGAGGCCTCAGACTCAAGCAAAATTCTACTATTGCCCAAATAAACTCTGACTCTGAATACAGGGCAAATCTCTATTTGCCCATTTTAAAAGGGAGGCTCGATCAATGTGAATTTATAAACGTGTAGAGATGCAGATATGGATATCAAATATCTATTAGCCATACTTAAACCATTAATTTAGTTACAGATGTGTATTTAAAATAAAATAAAATATTATATAAAATATATTACATGGCCAGATGCAGTGGCTCACGCCTGTAATCCCAGCACTTTGGGAGGCCAAGGCAGATGGATCACCTGAGGTCAGGAGTTTGAGACCAGCCTAGCCAACATGGTGAAACCCCATCTCCAATAAAAATACAAAAATCAGCTGGGCATGGTGGCGGGCACCTGTAATCCCAGCTACTTAGAAAGCTGAGGTAGGAGAATTGCTTGAACCTGGGAGGTGGAGGTTGCAGTGAGCTGAGATCGTGCCACTGCACTCCAGCCTGGGTAACAGAGGGAGACTCCATCTCAAAAAAAAAAAATACATTAAATAACAAATACTGTTTTTATACATTCTGACATTTCACAAAACAATTTGATTCAATCTCTGCTTCTTTGATGCTAGTGTTGTTGCATTCACAAGAAACGCTTCTTGACTTATCAATTTTCAACAGCACATAATTTTTACTTCCATCTAAATTAAGATTTGGCTGTTGCATAATCTGCATGACACTGTCACCAGTAATTTTATCCTGAGCCACAAAGACTCACTTTCACGGCAATAGTTTTTTCATTGTTTGTATTCATCCTATAGGAGTATTAGTGATTTGCACTAGGAAACCACGTGCTGTACTGGGTAGCATGGCTTGAGTATCGTGTAAGGAGCAATGGACTCTGACCCAGTGAAGGGCTGGAAGCAAGAAAATGCATAGAGTTAGGTGGGTGAGAGATGGCACAAAACCAGAGGCAGGGCAGGTGTGGTGGCTCACACCTGTAATCCCAGCACTTTGGGAGACCGAGGGTGGCAGATCCCTTGAGATCAGGAGTTCAAAACCAGCCTGGCCAACATGGTGAAACCTGGTCTCCACTAAAAATACAAAAAAAAATTAGCTGGGCATGGTGGCAGGTGCCTGTAATCCCAGCTACTTGGGAGGCTGAGGCAGGAGAATCACTTGAACCCAGGAGGCAGAGGTTACAGTGAACCGAGATAGCGCCACTGCACTCCAGCCTGGGTGACAGAGCGAGACTCCATCTCAAACAAACAAACAACAACAACAACAACAACAACAACAAAACACCAGAGGCAGAGGAATGCAAAAAGAGTCCGTTGGTATGGTCCCAGCAAGTTATAACTAGGGATTCAACTAGACCAGTCATAGTAGGAAGGGATTCAAGAAACATTTGTGAAGCAAAATCAGCAGGGCTTGGTAACTAAGTGGATTTGGGGGATTAGAGAAAAGGAAGAGAGAGAAATGGTGCTGAGGTTCCTGGCTTGAGTGACTGAGTAGATTTGGTTCCATTCAACTCTTCTGGGTATAAGTAATAAAGGAGACAGAGAAAGCTGAACTGGGAGAAAAAAGCTATCAGGTAATGTATTCTATTTTACACCCATTGAATACAAGTGGCTGCTGGACAGATAAGTAAGCTATCTGGCAAGAGCAGGGGGATTTCATTCTGACATTTAGGAAAGAAAGCTTGGCTGGAGAATCAATTTGGGAGCCTGAGCCCCTAAATTCTAAGTAGAACTGTGAGTCTGGGTGAGATTCCAGGAGAGAATGCCAGGAAAAAGTGGACTGCTAATGAAATGTAGGGGGATAGAAAACTAATTTAATGGATAGGCAAAGAAAGAGAAGCCCAAAGGGGGACTGGTAAGATGTCACCAGAAAGGAAGGATGAGAATGGTTAAGCACTGCAAATATACTGAGAATTTCAGCAAAATCATGAGTCATGATTTTCCACTGGATTTGATGTTTAGCGGGTCGCTGATCACGAGGGGGTGGAAAGTGAAGAAATGCAAATAGTTCTCATGTACCTCTATTTTCCAAAGCTTTGTTGAAAACATAAGAAAACAAAATGGGTATCAGGTCGGGGGGGTGGCAGGGCTGAGGGAAGACTTTTCCAGATAAAAGACATAGGAGGCTGGGCTCACACCTGTAATCCCAGCACTTTGGGAGGCCAAGGTGGGTGGATCACCTGAGGTCAGGAGTTCAAGACCAACCAGCCTGACCAACATGGTGAAACCCCATCTCTACTAAAAATACAAAATTAGCCAGGCATGGTGGCACATGCCTGTAATCCCAGCTCCTCAGGAGGCTGAGGCACGAGAATTGCTTGAACCCGGGAGGTGATTTGGACTCTTGCTCTCCTGCCTGGTCTCCCCAGCCAACCTTCTCCAACCTCTCAAAAAACAGAGAAAATAAAGACTTGGAAGGACCCGAAGAAAATTCCTCAGATCACCCTACTCCCCAGCTGCCTTTCCAATCTCCTACCCTCATAGCCTCCCACTTGCTGCTCCTTAGTCTGGAAGGTTCTATCCTCACTCTCTCCCCTCGGTTCATGATTCAAGTCCCTGCTCAATGCCTTTTTTGAACATCCTATCAAAAATACTCCCTGGTCACTCTCTCTCCGGCCATTACCTCGCTTTTACTTCCCTCTTTGGTTTTAAACCTACTTGGCATTATTAAACATATAGATATGGATATAATTAATACACACAGATACATACATATAAGTGCATATATAATATAAAGCCAATAGAAATGATTTTATTACTATTTATTACTATTTTATATTTAAATAAAATTATTTAAAACAATTTTAAAATTATTTTAAAAATGTAAAATAATTTTTATTATTTTAAAATTTAAAAAACTCTCCTCCACTAACTCATGAGCCTGGGGCATTACTGTTCTGTGCTATGCACTTCTGCAGCCTCAGGGCCTAGCACAGTGTCCAGCATACAGTAGGTGCTCAATAAAGATGTGCTGAATGAATACTATGAAGAACCAAGGTAGAGATAAGACTATTTTTTTTCCCCAAGGATTGCACAGGATGAAATGAACTTCCCTAGCAATATAAGGGAAAACATTAATAATTTCTTTTCTAATTATAAAAAGTTATTAGAGACTGGGCGCAGTGGCTCACGCCTGTAATCTGGGAGGCCGAGGTGGGCAGATCACCTAAAGTCAGGAGTTTAAGACCAGCCAGGCCAACATGGTGAAACCCTGTCTCTACTAAAAGTAAAAAAATTAGTCAGGTGTGATGGCGCATACCTGTAATCCCAGCTATTCAAGAGGCAGAGGTAGGAGAATTGCTTGAACTCAGGAGGTGGAGGATACAGTGAGCTGAGATCACACCACTGCACTCCAGCCTGGGCAACAAAGTGAGACTCCATCTCAAAAAAAAAAAAAAAAAAAAAAAATCTTATTAGAGCCCAGAATAGATGTCAAAGAAAAACACAGAATCTCCTCTTGAGAGTCTTAGAAAAAAAAAAAAAAGACAATTATCTTTCTGGGGTAGAAAAAGAATAAAGATAAATAGATTAAATAATACTGTATGGTTCGTTCCAAATTGAACAGTCTATTTCCCCACTGATTTGGCGTTATTTTTTGCCTGTCTTTTCCAAATGAGCAGGATACAAAATTGAATCTCTTGGTTCCAGGGCTAAAAGATGCTATACATTTCTGTTGACTCCAGGTGAGATAACACAACGCAGAAACAATTGGTCCACAATCCATCCAGTAAACTGGGTAACAGACAATTTCTGAAGTTTTTTTAGAAAGAGTGCAGTGAGAAACTGTTCAGATTTGACAGCCATTTCCCGCATAACTCCTTCCTCCAACTGACTTGTTGGATCCAAAAGACAAACTGGAGGGAGTGAGGGAAGGGAACGAATGTAGCTAGTCACTCATTGCCAGCATCCATGTATTTTCCAGGGTAGGTTCTCCAAGAGGCAATTTTGTTAAATCAATCATCAGGAAATGAGGTCTTCATAATGATAGCTATGACTTTGATTTCAAATACTGTGCCAATCAGAATGAGGGCTTTTGTTCCCTTGTCAAAAGGATCATTTATACTAAGTTCTAACTAAACAATAACCACTACCCACTTCCCTCCAAAAAGAAAAGACAAGAAAAAGGAAAATGAAGCCCAATACTATTGAATGAAAACATACGGACCAGGGGCCGGGGCGGTGGTTCACCCCTGTAATCCCAGCACTTTGGGAGGCTGAGTCAGGCAGATTGCGAGGTCAAGAGTTCGAGACCAGCCTGGCCAACATGGTGAAACCCTGTCTCTGCTAAAAATACAAAAATTAGCCAGGTGTGGTGGCGCATGCCTGTAATCCCAGCTACTTGGGAGGCTGAGGCAGGAGAATAGCTTGAAATGGGAGGCGGAGGTTGCAGTGAGCCAGGATCGTGCCACTGCACTCCAGCCTGGGCGACAGAGCAAGACTCTGTCTCAGGGAAAAAAAAATACATATATATAGATATGGACCACAGAAGCTCAATATAGCAGTGAGTTCCTTAGCTATCTATATTGTACAATTTGTTCTTTAAGTCTCATTCCTGCTAAATCACCTGAGAATCCTCATTGGAAAACCAATGCTCTTCCCGAGTCTGCAGGCCAAATTTAGGGTTAAAAAAAATGGGGGGTTGGGGAGGGCCTTAATTTGCTATCAAAACCCAAAACACACAACATGAGAAAAATCAAGGTTAGAACAAGTTCAAAAGAAGATCTGGTTCTTGACCATGATAATGTCACTATTCTAATAGGGTCCTAGGAAGAAGAGGGCTAAAGACACCAAGGAGGCTGGATAAGTCCCATTGTTGGAGAGAAAGTTAGTGAGTTCTCCTAGGTGACTAAGGCACTTACCACCCCAATAAAAATATTGTTTTCCTTTTAGATATTTCCTCGATGTCTGCTATATACCAGGCCCTGTTTGTACTAAGGGCTAGGGATATACAGACAGGTGCTGTATAGTGTCTGAACCTGAAGAACCAAGCAGTGAGTGTGATCAGTATGTAAACTGATAAAGTTCAATGCAAAATAACCAATGCTCATGATAAATAGAAAATTACAGAAGGGGTTGGGCATGGTGGCTCACATCTATAATCCCAGCACTTTGGGAGGCTGAAGTGGAAGGATCACTTGGGCCCAGGAGTTCAAGACCAGCCTGACCAACATGGTGAAACCCCATCTCTACTAAAACCACAAAAATCAGCTGTGCGTGGTGGCGCATGCCCGTAATCCCAGCTACTCCAGAGGCTGAGGCATGAGAATCACTTGAGCCCAGGAAGCGGAGGTTGCAGCACGCCAATATGGTATCACTGCACTCCAGCCTGGCAACAGAGTGAGACTCTGTCTCAAAAAAAAAAAAAAAAAAAGGCCAGGCATGGTGACTCATGCCTGTAATCGCAGCACTTTGGGAGGCTGAGGTGAGCAGATCACGAGGTCAGGAGATTGAGACCATCCTGGCTAACATGGTGAAACCTCATCCCTACTAAAAAAAAAAATTAGCCGGGTGTGGTGGCACGCACCTGTATTTCCAGCTGCTTGGGAGGCTGAGGCAGGAGAATCAATTGAACCCGAGAGGAAGAGGTTGCAGTGAGCTGACATCATGCCACTGCTCTCCAGCCTGAGCAACAGAGCAAGACCCTGTCTCAAAAAAAAAAAAAAAAAAAAAAAAAAAATTCTAGAGGGAACCTAGAAGGAGCCAGTACCTCAACCTGAATGAGTCAGAAACGTTTCAGAGAGGGGAATAATTAATCTAAGTATTGAATAAGACCTGGGAGGTTGCTAGGCAATGGGAGAAACATCTCCAGTGGAGTAGTCAATTTCAGTGTGGGCCTAGAGAGATGGTGCTGTGGAAGATGCACCCAGGGATGGTGGGCTGAAGGTGGATTGGGAGACCACCTTTCTACGTGATCCTATAAGCAGCAGGAACTGACCAGGGTGGTGCTGTGAAGGTGGGGCAGTGTTCATCCTCCTCTCCACTGTTTCCCCAGAAACTAACGCAGAAACTGATTTGCTTCATTGATTAACTTAAAACAGAAGAATGTTTCTTTGGCTACTTCAAGGTAGCTATTGCTAGTTGCATTGGTGGGTGCTAGTCGCATTGGTGGGTGCTAGTCGCATTGGTAGGGATGAGGTGGGATGTGACAGAACAGGCAGCAGGCAGGGAAGGCTGGGAGGCAGCAGGGGTGGTGTGATGGGAGAAGCCAGCTTGGAAAATCATTCCTGAGATGTTAGTGCACAGGAAGAAGAAAACAGCTCCATCCTGCTTTGCGAACCAAATAAATGGCTGGGTGCGGTGGCTCACATCTGTAATCCCAGCAATTTGGGAGGCCGAGGTGGGTGGATCACCTGAGGTCAAGAGTTCGAGACCATCCTGGCCAACATGGTGAAACCTCATCTCTACTAAAAACACAAAAATCAGCTGGGCATGCTGGTGCATGCCTGTAATCCCAGCTACTTGGGAGGCTGAGGCAGGAGAATTGCTTGAACCCAGGAAGTGGAGGTTGCAGTGAGCTGAGATAGTGCCATTGCATTCCAGCCTGGGCAACAAGAGCAAAAACTCTGTCTCAAAAAAAAAAAAAAAAAAAAATCCCACTAAATGGAATGAAGACCCTCTAAACATGCTGTTTATATCAAGAAGAGCCTCTGCCACCCTTACCCTAAAGGGAAGCAAACATCTGAGCTGCCAGTTCTCTACCATCCATAGTGAGTTCTCTATTTTTCTCTTTTTCAATTTCCTATTTTCTATTCTTTGAGTTCGAGGAAAGAAAATTCCATTACTTTCAGCAAAACTCTAGTTGAGAATGTTCAATAAACTCCTTCTCTGTGAAGAATAGTTGGAAAGGGGTATTTTATTTAACCAAATACTGTAGTTAAATGAAAATTGCTAATATAGATCATACACAAATGGCCAATTTTGAAAGAATTAGTGCTTAATAAAGTGCACATAATCCCAAGGCCCTTTTAAAGATTATTTTTAATCTTTTTTTTGGTGTGCATATGTATGATTCAGTATCTTAAACTCAATAGTCTTCAGGGAATTTAAGTTATTTTATATTACTATGAAAACGGCATTCTGGTTATATGATTTTTGTAATAGATAGGATTTTTACAACAAATTTTCAAAAATGTATAACGTAATCTAAAACCAAAAAGAGAACATTTGGGGATTGTTCACATTAATCCTTTTTTTTTTTTTTTTTTGAGACAGAGTCTCGCTCTGTCACCCAGGCTGGAGTTCAGTGGTGCAATCTTGGCTCACTGCAACCTCCACCTCCCAGGTTCAAGTGATTCTCGTGCCTCAACCTCCTGAGTAACTGGGATTACAGATGCCTGCCACCACACCCAGCTAATTTTTCTATTTTTAGTAGAGACAGGGTTTCACCATGTTGGCAAGGCTGGTCTTGAACTCTTGACCTCAAGTGATCTGCCTGCCTCAGCCTCCGAAAGTGCTGGGATTACAGGCATGAGTCACTGCACCCGGCCTACATTAATCCTTTATTCACTCAGTAAACATTTGTTAGTGCTGTACGCCAACAGTGTACTGAAAGATGAAGAAAGACCAAGGCTGTTCTTCCTCAAAGAGTTCACAGAGGGGGATGCACATCTATTTTTAATAATATTTATAACACATTTGTTCATTGTAATGACAGAAGTAGGAAGAGAAACACAGATGAGAAAATGCTCAATTTTGCCTGTACCAGGGAGTGAGGGAAAGGGACATGGGAAATGACGCTTAAGAAAAGTCCTCATGGCCGGGCGCGGTGGCTCACACCTGTAATCCCAGCACTTGGGGAGGCCGAGTCAGGCGGATCACCTGAGGTCTCAGGAGTTCAAGACCAGCCTGACCAACATGGAGAAACCCCGTCTCTACTAAAAATACAAAAATTAGCTGGGCGTGGTGGCAGGCACCTATAATCCCAGCTACTCGGGAGGCTGAGGCAGGAGAATCGCATGAATCCGGGAGGTGGAGGTTGCAGTGAGCCAAGATCATGCCACTGCACTCCAGGCTGGGTGACAGAGTGAGACTCTGTCTCAAAAAAAAAAAAAAAAAAAAACCAGAAAAACAGAAAAGTCCTCAAGGGTGAGTGAGAGCACTCCAACAACAGAAATTTGGAAAGGACCAGGAAGCATGGAAACCAATTTGGGAGCTCCTGTGGTAATTCATGGGAGAGATGATGAAAGCCTGAATTGAGAGGACCCCAGTGGGGACAGACAGTGACCTGCTGGACATCGGAGGTGGGAAAAGGAAGCCATCTGCACTGTGCTGTCTAATATGAGAATCACAAGCCACATGCAGTCATCTAATATAACCTCATTAAAACGCATTAAAATTGAAATGAACTCAGCTTGCACTAGCCACACTTCGGGGCTTGATAGACACGTGAAGCTAGTGGCATCTGTACTGGATGGTACAAACAGAACTTTTCTATTACTACAGAAAGTTCTACTGTACAGGAGAGCCAAGTGTTTGGGGCTTGAGATAAGTAGTTGAACGTTGGTACCCCTAATTCAGAAGAAATGCCAGAGAGGCAACGGGTTTAGGAGGAGCCGATGGGTTGAGTTTGGGATGAGCTGAGTTTGAAGAAAGTCTAACATCCTGGTGATGTCAGGATCCTTGTGAGTTCAGCGTCTCACAAGCGACAGCATAGTGAGGGTCCTTGTTTTTAGGCTCTTCCTTTTCTGAAACAAAATCCAAGCTTCAAAAGCTAACCTGCCTGTGCCTATTAGAGGGAAAACAAAAACAAAAACAGGCGGCAAGGGAATTCGGTGTGGAGTTCTAAAAGAAGTGTGGGCGGCTGACCCAGAGTTGGGAGTCAGTGGTATACGGAGGGTAGTGAAAGTATCTCACAGAGAAAAGATTACCCAAGAGAAGAGGGGTGGAAGGTGAAACTGAGACCTGGAGGAAGGAGTAAACGCAACAGGTACGGGACGGCTGGGGGAACAGGATCCACAGAAGTGGAGGAGAGTCTGGAAAAACCCCAGTCAGAGAGGAGATGGGGAGAAACAGGAACAAAGTGTTACCAGTAAAGCCCAGGATGAAGAGAAGGGGGAAGAGCCAAGTGAACTGAATGCAGCAGGAAATCTAATAAGGCACCAAAAAGTGTCTGGTGCATCTGGCAACTTGGGGGCCACCTTAGTAAGACCAGTTCCAGTGGACAGATGGTGGAAAGATGCCTGCGCACATAGCCACGTGGAAGGAAATGCTTGTTTTTCAACTGGCCGCCCCCAAAGACATAAGGATACACTGGGAGCTCCTCAAGGGGCTGGAGCATCCGAGTTCATGAGCAACACAGAGAATTGATCAGGACGCTTCAGGCCTCCCGGCGCATCCACTCAGCTATACCGCTGCTACTGGGGAGGAAATGTATTGTTGACCACGTTAGCACTTTAGAACAGCCCCCAGCCGGTCCCCAGAGGAGGGAAGGCATGAATTTCTGGGCTTCTCCCCTGAACAGGACCAGACCCAAGAATCTTAGTAAAACAAATGGTGAAAACCTTCTGCTGTGACATAGAGGCAGGGATTCTGATTTCACTGAAAACTCTTCAGCTTGTCAGAGAAAAAAAAAGACACACACACCCAGTCATATACACATGCAAGCAGATGCATATACGCATAGTGCATACATGGGCATGCACACATATATGCATGCACACACATGTATACATGCATTGTGCATATACACTCACGTAGACACTCATATAGATATTCATACATTATGCAAAATGTGCACACACGTGCACATACATACCACCACCCTGGTTCTCTTTTCTTTTCTGCAGCGGCAGAACCAGGTCAAGAACCCACGTCTCCTGACTTCAGAACCTTCACTCTTTCCCCTGCAGCAGTTGCTCAAGGAGGCGACTGCCAAGAGGAAGCAGATGCTCTTGCTGGAGCAGGAGGGGACCCTTCAGGGACTATGCAAGACTCAGCCTGAAGTGGGTGCCAAGTGTTCAGAACTGTTTAAGTAAAAGCCACTTGACCGACCCCCATCAGCCCAAGTAATTCGGCTGCACTCTCCTAAGCTTTATGCAGGAACTCCGCTGGCTCTTAATAAACCCAAGCCCAGGTCTCCAGGCTCGGTAAAAGGGCAGCTCCATTTCCCCAGCAGCAACCCCCACCCCAAGCCCCTGCTGTACCCCACCTTGCCCCTCCCCTGCCACCACTCTTGCTGGGGTGGAAATACAGGGTAAGAAAAAAGGCCCTAAGGAGTCCACCTGCCAAACCCAAGCTACAGACTGAAGCCCACTTTAACTTTCCCATCCTGAAACCAACAATCATAATTATTTACATTGTTTTTTTACCCTCTTAAGTCCCATTTTCTTTGTGTTTCATCATCATTGGGGGGGGGGGGGCGGCGAAGGAATCTTATGGAAAGGCAAGGGTGTGATAGACTTGATGGCCTGTCTCATTTCCCCTCATTACTCTAATACCACAATTCCTCTTTGGCCACATTCACCCCTTATAAAGTGCTATTCTCATCATCAGGATTATAGCAATGGGCAAATCAACGAACTGGGGAAAGGAGGCAGCAACAAGGAAAAACTCACGTAGCAGAATGCTGAGGGAGAGAAAGACAGCAGGGGCCGGGCACGGTGGCTCACGCCTGTAATCCCAGCACTTTGGGAGGCCAAGGTGGGCGGATCACTTGAGGTCACGAGTTTGAGGACAGCCTGGCCAAAATGGCAAAACCCCATCTCTACTAAAAATACAAAAGTTAGCCAGGCGTGGTGGCAAGTGCCTATAATCCCAGCTACCTGGGAGGCTGAGGCAGGAGAATTGTGTGAGCCTGGGAGGTGGAGGTTGCAGTGAGCCGAGATCACACCACTATATTCCAGCCTGGGAGACAGAATAAGATTCTGAAAAAAGAAGGAAAGAAAGAGAGAGAGAAAGAGAGAGAGAGAAAGAGAAAGAAAGAGAAAGAGAGAGACAGAGAAAGAAAGAGAAAGAAAGAAAAGAAAGAAAGAAAGAAAGAAAGAAGGAAGGAAGGAAGGAAGGAAGGAAGGAAGGAAGGAAGGAAGGAAGGAAGGAAAAGAAAGAAAGAAAGAAAGAAAGAAAGAAAGAAAGAAAGAAAGAAAGAAAGAAAGAAGGAAAGAAAGAAAGAAAGAAAAAGACAGCAAGGCAAGGAGATGGAGAGTGGCCTTTGGGAGAAGGAGCTCACTTCCCAGAGAGATACCATTTGAGCAAGGATGTCAACAAAGGAGGAACAAGCTGTGGGGGTATCTGGAGGGAAGGAAGGGCAGGCATCAGGGTTCTGAGAAGGAGGGTGCCAGGATTATGAGGATGTATGAGCATCTGCAAGGAGGCCAGTGAGGAAGAGAAAGGAATGAAGGAGGCGGGCTGGGGTGACAGTAAATGAGGCCAGAGGGGCAGCCAGGACCCTGATCCTGGAAGTCTATGGTTAGGTCCTTGGACTTGGCTCTGACACAATCTGATGTGCACTTTTACAGTCACTGACTGCTGGGTGGAGACCTTACTGCAAGAGGGAAAGAGTGGGGGCAAAGGGATTTGTGAGGGGGCAGGCGCGGCCCTCCAGGGCAGAGGAAATAGTGGTAAGTAACTAGGAATGATTAATGGGTGAGCACCTCAACAGCATCTGCAGTTATTAATGCAACAACAACAAACAACGGCATCCATGCTGCAGGTGTTTCCGAGTCACTGTGCTGGGAAAGCGGACACTAATCATGAAACAGCAGCAATTACAGAGTTCAGCATCTCACAGGCAACAGCACAGTGAGGGTCCTTGTTTTTAGCATCTTCCTTTTCTGAAACAAAATTCAAGCTTCAAAAGGTCACCTGCATGCCTGTGCCTATTAGAGGGAAACAAACAAACAAACAAACAACAACCAAAAAAAAACAAAAAAAAAACCCATGATGCTGCCCTCCAGAAGGATTATGTTGCAGGAGGTCGCAACGCTGAGGAAATCCATCAGAATATCAGCAATGCTGTTAAACTGAAAAATTGGGTCCAAGTGAAGTCAGAGAGAAATATTTCTCCTGGTAGATTTATGAAAACGAATGCCAAAAGGCAATGAGGTGGCCTCGGCGGTTGGAATTCCACTGCAGGGGCCTGGACTGCAGGGGCCTGGACTGCGGGAGCTGGAGCGCATGGGAAGTGACGGACATCTCTACTCCAGGAAAAGGGCTTTGCTCATTGACCCACAGGCCCCTGCTGAGGCGAAGGCCCACTGCATCCTGGAGATAGTAAGTGTGTGGCTCAGTGTTAAATCCTAAGACAATTAGAGGCGTGGGTTGTCGGTGGAAGGCAGGGACTGGCAACAGAGCCCTGCCCTCTTGAGCTCTGAGCAAAGATACAAAATCAGTTGTGTCCTGTCTCCGTACATAAGAAGTAGAGATTTGGGTACGGTACAGATGAAAACACCCACCTGGCTGGGAGGGCCGGGAAGGCAGACCACAGGAGAGAGGCTCGGGTTTGGACCGTAACTGGATATTTGTGTGAGGATTCACCACTGTCTTCCCCAGCAGACTACAAGTTCTAGGAGGGCAGGGCCATGTCCGCCAGTGCACACTAGAATTAAATATATTCCCAGCAGACAGCAGAATGCCTAACACCCATTAAGCTTTTGCGTAAACACCAGCGGCAGTGAGTTGAATGGGGTCCCCTCTAAGATTCTGAATTCTGCTCATCAACACTGCTAAGACTCTTAACAGGGTTGATTATGGGAACAGATGCTGGTGGCTCACCCAACCTATGTTGGCACTGTGCTGCGTGCATGGGGCCCTGAGATAAAGACACAGCTAGGGCCTCCCTGGGGAGCAGGAAACAGGGTCTTTGCAGAGGTCATAAAGATAAGGCCATCTTGGATTGGGGTGGGCCTCAAAGCCAGTGATGGTGTCCTTATAAGAAGAGGAGAGGCCGGGCACAGTGGCTCACACCTGTAATCCCAGCACTTTTAAAGGTCGAGGAGGGTGGATCACCTGAGGTCGAGAGTTTGAGACCAGCCTGGCCAACATGGTGAAACCCCGTCTCTACTAACAATACAAAATTAGCCAGGCGTGGTGGCACATGCCTGTAATCCCAGCTACTCCGGAGGCTGAGGCAGGATAATCGCTTAAACCTGGGAGGTGGAGGTTGCGGTGATCCGAGATCATGCCATTGCACTCCAGCCTGGGCAATAAGAGCGAAACTCTGTCTCCGAAAAAAAAAAAAAAAAAAGGAAGAGGAGAGGACACACAGAGGCCAGGCGACATCAAAAGCAGAGACTGGAGTGATGCGGCTACAAGCCAAGGAATGCTAAAAATAGCTGGGGCCACCAGACACTAGGAAGAGGCAAGTAAGGATTCTCTCCTTGAGCCTTCAGAGGGAGCATGGGTGGCCCTACTGACGCCATGATTTCAGATGGATGGTCTCCCTGAGAAAATAAATCTCTATGGTTTTAAGTCTTCCAAGTTTGTAGTAATTTGTTAACAGCAAACTACTCCATAGGAAATGAATGCAGTTGCTAAGCGAAGAATAAATGAATAAACAAATGAACAAAGAGATGGCTGGTCCATACCAGCATGCCAAGAGCAAATATCTATAGATAGAATAACCGGACATACTTTGAAAACCAGCAAGGGAAACAATAGGCTTAACATGCAGCTGGTGGAGGTAAACCAGGTGTACAATTAGCTTAACAACCACTTTCTTCCAGTGGGTACCCCTCTGCCCAGGAGGAACACTCAGTCCCAAGGCCTTTTTCCAGCACCATTACAGAACTATTATAGAGTGGATCTTGCCTTACAAATAGGGGAAACTCAGAATTATTTTGTTTTTTTTTCTTCTTAGTCAAAGATGATAAATTGTAGTTAGAAAAAAAAGTCATTAAGAAATTCCATCAAAATAGGCCGGGCTCGGCGGCTCATGCCTGTAATCCCAGCACTTTGGGAGGCCAAGGTAAGTGGATCACCTGAGGTCAGGAGTTGAGACCAGCCTGACCAAATGGGGAAACCCCGCATCTACCAAAAATACAAAAAATTAGCCAGGCGTGGTAGCAGGAGCCTGTAATCCCAGCTACTTGGGGAACTGAAGCAGGAGAACTGCTTGAACCTGGGAGGCAGAGGATGCAGTGATCCAAGATCAGGGCACTGCACTCCAGCCTGGGCAACAGAGCAAGACTCTGTCTCGAAAAGAAAAAAAAAAAAAAGAAAGAAATTCCATCAAAATAAACATGAAAGGGCCAAAGGAAAAACAAGTTCTTCTTCTTGGATGGATCTTCAACAACAAAAGCCCATTCCAGCCCCTGATGCTGGGTCTCTCTGAGGCACAACTCCATCTATAATACTCGCTAGTTCCTAAGACCCCGATTCAGACATAAGAAAAATAATCAAAGTTGCTCACGCTCTGTAGTGACCTCTTGCAATAGGTCCAGCCACTGTGACTCTCTCAAAGGTTTATTTGCTGCACTGTGGCCGTAGAGGCCCCAGCCAGAGCACAGAGGGACAGCCAAGCCCCCCGGGTAATGAGCAGACACAAAGTCTCATAGCCCATGAGCACCAGGTCATTTATCTTCCTAGTTTTGTTCATTAAATTTGAAGGGGGAGGTGGAGAGAGAAGATAATGGAGGAAACCAATGCGAATTTTTCAAAGTAATCGGGCTTGATTGGTCTTTTTATTTGTCTAGGAAGGTCTGTCTGCCTAGAGGACTGGGAGACAAAATATCCTGAGGTCTCAATAACCAGCCTCCTCCCAGAACCGGAAAACTCAACTGCCCTTGCCCTAAAACCATGCCCCACCTCCCTCTCACCCTGCTATATGCATAACAGGAGCCAGTGAGCTCCTGGGCAGGAAAAAAACTCTGCACCCTCCTGCTAAAACTCTAATAGTGCTGATGACGGGAACAGATGCTGGTCACTCACTCCACATGGGCCAGGCACTGTGCTGTGTACGTGGGAACCCTGAGATGAAAACACAGCTAGGGCCTCCTTCCTCAGTAGTCATTACTGCTAGGGAGGGCAGATGACACAGAAACTGCAGTGACAGAGGACACTCCCTCAAAAGAGGTGAGCCCAAGCCGGGCGCGGTGGCACACACACGCAGTCCCAGCTACTCGGGAGGCTGAGGAAGGAGGAACATGTGAGCCCAGGAGTTCGAGAGCAGCCTGGACAACACAGTGAGACTCTATCTCTAAAAAAACAAAAAGAGATGAGCCCAGTGTTGGAAGCCTGGGGACCATTTTCCAGGAATAAAGGGGAAGGGCATTTCAGGCAAGGGAACCCAACATGTTCAGTCTCCACTGAATTTTCCCCATAAGTGTCCAAAATAAGGAAGAGCGGTCACAGACACCCTTTGGTGGTGACAAAGCAAATCCTATCAGCTTCACTCTGGTCTGCATGGCAAGAGTCTGTCACCTAGACACAGCCACTCTGAGCAGGTGCAGGGCCACTCTGAGGAATCTGGTGAAGGGAGGGCTCGCCTCGCAGCAACAAGGAAGGTCCCAGAGCACCCCAGGCCTTTGCCACTGAAGGAATCCTGAGTTGGCCTGAGGAACCCTCTGGGTTCTAACTGGGCCCCGGTTTGTTTCTTTCCTTCTCAGGTGGCACTGACAGGCCAAGGGATTCAGGATCTCAGAGCAAGAATTACTTCATAGGCATGAAAAGCCTTGTGATATAAGTGATTCTCTCACAAATGTGGTCCCCGAAGGTGGGCAGGAGGGCATGGCTGCATTACAGAACCTTTCCCCCTCCTGGAAAAGCTCACCAGTCCCATCAGCAGGGATTTCTTTACTCAAGAAAAGACAGCACGGCCGGGCACAGTGGCTCACGCCTGTAATCCCAGCACTTTGGGAGGCCGAGGCAGGCGGATCACGAGGTCAGGAGATTGAGACCATCCTGGCGAACATGGTGAAACCCCGTCTCTACTAAATATACAAAACATTAGCCAGGCAAGGTGGCAGGCGCCTGTAGTCCCAGCTACTTGGGAGGCTGAGGCAGCAGAATGGCATGAACCCGGGAAGCGGAGCTTGCAGTGAGCTGAGATCGCACCACTGCACTCCAGCCTGGGCGACAGAGCGAGACTCCATCTCAAAAAAAAAAAAAAAAAAAGATAGCACAGGCCATGATTCTCCTGGAGAATGACCAGTATGAAAATAGCAGTGCTTTGTGGCTGGATGGATTCTGTTTCTGTTTCCTATTTTTTTTTTTTAAATAGTGTCTAGGCCAGGCACAGTGGCTCACACCTGTACTCCCAGCAATTTGGGAGGCCAAGGCAGGCGAATCACCTGAAGTCAGGAGTTCCAGACCCACCTGGCCAACATGGTAAAACCCCGTCTCTACTAAATACACAAAAAATCACCCAGGTGTGGTGGCACATGCCTGTAATCCCAGCTATTTGGGAGGCTGAGGCAGAAGAACTGCTTGAACCTGGGGGACGGAGGTTGCAGTGAGCCAAGATCTCACCACTGCACTCCAGCCTGGGTGACAGAGCAAGACTCTGTCTCTAAAAAAAAAAAGAAGACAAGGTCTCTCTTGGTCACCCAGGCTGGAGTGCAGTGGCGCAATCTCAGCTCACGGCAGCCTTAACCTCGTGGGCTCTACCCAACATCTACTGTCAACCCTGACCCCTGCAACTGCCACTCCTGGCATGAAGAAGAACTCAACTCTTTTTTTTTTTTTGAGACAGAGTCTCGCTCTGTCGCCCGGGCTAGAGTACAGTGGCGTGATCTCAGCTCACTGCAAGCTCCGCCTCCCGGGTTCACGCCATTCTCCTGCCTCAGCCTCCTGAGTAGCTGGGACTACAGGCGCCCGCCACCACGCCCGGCTAATGTTTTGTATATTTAGTAGAGATGGGGTTTCACTGTGTTAGCCAGGATGGTCTCAATCTCCTGACCTCCTGATCCGCCTGCCTTGGCCTCCCAAAGTGCTGGGATTACAGGCATGAGCCACCACACTCGGCCAAAGAGGACCCCAACTCTTGACGCTCTTTTGGGTTCACAACGAGCTAGAGTAGAGCAAAAGGGCCAGAATGAGGAGTCTGGTTAGACAACACCTAAAAAGTTCCTACAAGTCACATGGGAGATAGGGCAGATCCAAGGAGGTCCACGATGGCAAAGGAAAGCAGATGAGAAACTGGCTGCGGCCAGGTGACCAGACCTCATTCAGGAGTCCACGGGAGAAGAGGAGGAAGTCAGCCAGAGGTCTGAGCCACAGATGGCCAGGAAGCCAGGCCAAGGAGTCTAAAATAGTCAGGATTGAGAGACGTGGGCACCACGGGTGAGAAGGACACCTGTGCCTTTGCAGGCAGTGTTTCCTCCTGGGCTTCCTTCCTACCCAAAACCAGAACGGGGCTCACGGCTTGGCTGGGTCTGTGCACACAGTTGGAAACAGTGGACAAGTGCTGGCACAGAGAGCTGGGGAGGTGGATGCAGGCAACTCCTGACCCAGTACCTGGAATGATGCCTAGGCCAAGGGTATTTCAGCTGGCCTGCTTTGCTGTGAGAGATATACACTGAATCCTCCTGACTCCAACTGATGACAGAAGGCAACTCACCTGAAACAGACCTTGTTTAATGAAACAGGGCTTTAATGGACAAATCAGCATAACATCCATTGGCAGAATTTCCTTAAACAAATCCGATTAAAGGCCCAAAATCAAAATACACTTAGGTTTCAAATGATGCTTTCCGTGGACAGCAAATTTTATAGATCACTATGATGTGTCTTATCTTCCACCTGCTTACACTCACCTGGAAACCTGCCTTGTTAAAGTGTATGAGTACATGGAGACCACCCTTCAAGTCACAAATCCTGCCAGCAGTGCTCCTGGGCCAGCTCTTGCACCGGAGATCAGGGCTGCCTAATCAAAGCATCTGCTCCCGCCTGGAAGGCTCCAACAGCCAATTCCACTAAAGCATAAGGCACTGACCATCCCAGAAGAAGGAAAATGGGCTGATTAAAGTCCCACAATCACCAGAGGAGATAAGTGGGAAGAGAGAGCTGGCATTTAGGAGGCAGTGAGATATTTCCTGTGTTTTCACACAGCGAGTCCCTCCTGCTCACATCTCTTCCTGTCCTGCTGGAGAGCACAAGGAAAACACCGTCAGAAATGAATGAGTCACGCGCTGGGCGCGGGGGCTCACAACTGTAATCCCTGCACTTTGGGAGGCCGAGGCGGGCGCATCATTTGAGCTCAGGAGTTCGAGACCAGCCTGGCCAACATGATGAAACCCTGTCTCTACTAAAAATACAAAAATTAGCCAGGCACAGTGGCACGTGCCTGTAATCCCAGCTACTCGGGAGGCTGAGGCACAAGAATCACTTGAACCCAGGAGGCGGAGATTGCAGTGAGCCGATATCACACCATGGCACTCCAGTCCACGTGACAGAGTGACGGAGCGAGACTCCGTCTCAAACAAACAAACAAAAATAAATGAGTGAATCAGGAAGATGGCATGAGACCTCCTGCCCATGTGGAGCGCGCAGGTTTCAGTGGGAACCTGAAAGATCTTCCTGCCTCACAGAAGTTCTGAAATAGTCATCCTTTCCCGCTTTCCTCCCCAGAAACAACAAACAGAGTCAACTGCTCCTTACTCCAGCCCACCTCCACCCCACTCCACTCAGGTGCTCCAGTTCCATTTCCCTTAAATGGGTCCATGCAGAACCTCCTACTGCAGATAAAGCCAACAACCACATGACACATGAAACCCACAGAACTCTGCAGGGAAACAGTCTGCACCCATATCCCACGCCATAGACTGCGGTGTACAGCATGGGGCAGTCACCAAAGCGGGGCGTAGGGGAGAAGTGGAAGGAGGAGACAGGTCGTTCCTGGACGTGGGAAGGGGTAGAGTGTGTTGAGGTGAGCAGGGGCAGGGCACAGAGTAGAGGAGAGATAAATCGCTTATTTACAGCTTGGCTCTTGTCTTCTCATGGGAGCACTCCAAGCCTTCTATGATGTAGGCCTTAGTTCCTCCTTCTCCCTGAATGTCCCTTTATTCTGCATGTGCCACAAGTGAGACATCAGGCTATGTTCTGGCATCCAGGGCCCGTCCCTTCAGTGGCCGTCCTCACTGAAACCCAAGGCTTCTTTAGCCAGTGTCCAGGCCAGGTGCTCTCTGCCTCCTGGGATGTTAACCAGCCAGCCTAATAAATCCACAGGTGTGAATGGGTTGAGGCTGGGGGCCCCCACTTTTTCTCAGATAAAGAATATTTTATCAGTATTCTTTTGGTGGCAGGGAGCAATCCTGGGAGAGAGATTTTGGGAGTAGGTAAAGTCTTGCAGCCTTCTTCAAATCACTGCTGCAACCTGCTAGCCACACACACAGGGCCAGGCTGGCCACTTCGGGGCCAAAACAACACGGCTGCATCCGACCAAGACACTATGTGACTTGTGACAGGACACTACCGTGCCGTCTCTGCCAAGGGCAGGAGAACTGTCCAGAGAGCCCCGGCTTGCCAGGCTGGTTCTCCATGAAAACAGGTCATACAGGCCATCGAGGTGGATGGGTCTCTTTAGGAGGATTCTGAGGAAGCGTCTACAGCCCATGGGGTGACCACCAGTCAGTAAGAGAGGAGATGGGCATGCTGTGGGGGTGATGCTAGGTGCATGCCAAATACTAGCGGGCAAAGGACCCCAGCATGGTGTCATTATGTGGGCGAGGCCTTCACCCCAAACTGCCAGGGTGGCAAATCCCAATTGGATGGGTAGAAATTACCTTTAACTGCCCCATGCTGACCCATGACTGTATCTCCCCAGTCAAACAAGGATGCTGGCCAGAGAAGGTTCCAGATCTTACACTATGACCAGGGATGTTTCCACTCCCTCTCCAAGGCATGGGAGCCAAGCCTGGTCATCTCACAGGATATAAAGATTAACCAACAACATCTACATTCAAATGGAACCCCAAAGCTAAACAGAGATATCTCAAAACCATACCTTTCAGACAACAGAAATAATCTCAGAGAACCGTTTCCTAAGAGCAGGTTGCCTCAGAGGGCATTCTGGAAAAATCTTTCTGTTTTGTTTTGTTTTGTTTTGTTGTTTTTTGGGAGTCAGGGTCTTGTTCTGTCACCGAGGCTGGAGTGCAGTGGGGCAGTTATGGCTCACTGTGGCCTCAACCTCCTGGGCTCAAGTGATCCTCCCACCTTGGCCTCCCAAAGTGTTGAGATTACAGGCGTCAGACATTGCATCCCACCCATTCTGGAAAATTCTAACTGGTCCAGTAGGTATGAAGAATGCGATTCTGGGGAGAGTCACGTTGCCTGTTAGCAAATTAACCTTAGAGGGGTCTTGCACTTCAGAAACACATTGACTTGAATCCCATTTTCCAAGCTCACTTGACCACTCATTATTAGCACCCATCAGACGGGTCTCCATGCAACACGCTCTGGAGAAAGCAAACTGGAAAATTACGAAGAAAGGACTGGTCCAGGGGTTCTTAAGCTGGGCTTCAGACATTCAGGAACTGTCCAAAATCCTAAGGAAAAAAAAGAACTGTCTATTTGTGTCTTTTTGTTAGGGAAGAGGATCCTCAGCTTCCACAGGTTCCCAACAGGGCTGTATCTGCCAAGGTGAAGAATTGTTGATTTATGCCAAAGTCCTCACTCACCAATCAGGAAACAGAGGCTTGCAGAGCCAGTTTGCTCAACTGTCTTTCTTTTTTTTCTTTTTTTTTTTTTTTTTGAGATGGAGTCTCACTCTGTTGCTCAGGCTGGAGTGCAGTGGCGTCATCTCGGCTCACTGCAAGCTCCGCCTCCCGGGTTCACACCATTCTCCTGCTTCAGCCTCCCGAGTAGCTGGGACTACGGGCGCCCGCCATTACGCCCGGCTACTTTTTTTTTTTTTTGTATTTTTTTAGTAGAGACGGGGTTTCACTGTGTTAGCCAGAATGGTCTCGATCTCCTGACCTCGTGATCCACCCACCTCGGCCTCCCAAAGTGTTGGGATTACAGGTGTAAGCCACCGCACCCGGCCTGCTCAACTTTCTATAGCAGTTACAGCGGAAGGTTGGACTGGAACCCAGATCTCCTCATTTCTATCACGACATTTTTAGTCACAAGTTGTTTGCCAAGGCTGATATTACGAAGAGGGGAGGTGGGAAGGGCTGAAAAACTACCTGTTGGGTACTACGCTCCCTATCTGGGTGGTGGGGTCATTCATACCCCTCAGTGAGTATCACATGATATACTCATATAACAAACATGCATATGTATCTCCTGAATCTAAAATAAAAGTTGAAATTATTTTTTTAAAAAAAGTAAAAGAAACCGGGTGCGGTGGCCCGTGCCTGTAATCCCAGCACTTTGGGAGGCTGAGGCGGGCAGATCTCTTGAGGTCAGAAGTTTGAGACCAGCATGGCCAACGTTGTGAAACCCCATCTCTACTAAAAATACAAAAATTAGCCAGGCGTGGTGGCATGCGCCTATAATCCCAGCTACTCAGGAGGCTGAGGTGCGAGAATCACTTGAACCTGGGAGATGGAAGTTGCAGTGAGCAGAGATCGTGTCACTGCACTCCATCCTGGGCAACAGAGCAAGACTCCATCTCAAAAAAAAAAAAAAAAAAGGCTGGGCACAGTGACTCATGGCTGTAATCCCAGTACTTTGGGAGGCCAAGGCAGGCAGATCACTTCAGGCCAGGAGTTCAAGACCATCCTGGCCGACATGGTGAAACCTCATCTCTACTAAAAATATAAAAAATAGCCAGGCGTGATGGCAGGCACCTGTAATCTCAGCTACTCAGGAGGCTGAGGCAGGAGAGTCACTTGAACCCAGAAGGCAGAGGCTGCAGTGAGCCAAGATCACACCACTGTACTCCAGCCTGGGCAACAGAGCAAGACTCCACCTCAAAAAAAAAAAAAAAAAGTGTTCTTTGCATCAGAATAATACCTACCATAGCACCACACTTTGCCCAGAACCTCCATGGGAGTTCTACTCACAACTCAGTATAGGTTCTTTTTTCTTGCTTAATACATATTAAAACCCACTTATAAAACGAGTAACAGAGTAATCACACCTTTATAAATAGACCTTCCCTGTACACATAAAATAAAATAATATCGCTGCCTCCACCATACGGATTTAGAGATGAACCAGTTTTTTAAAACACTCATAGGTGGGAATTGAACAATGAGAACACTTGGACACAGGAAGGGGAACATCACACACCGGGGCCTGTTGTGGGGTGGGGGAAGGGGGGAAGGATAGCATTAGGAGATATACCTAATGTTAAATGATGAGTTAATGGGTGCAGCACACTAACATGGCACATGTATACATATGTAACAAACCTGCACGTTGTGCACATGTACCCTAAAACTTAAATTAAAAAAAAAAAAACTTTACACAAAAACGTTCTCTTTTTACACATCTCGTGGCCTCCCTCACATCTGCATCTGTGTAGTTTGCTGGGTCCTGTCTGGAGTGCCCTTACCCTCCCGACCTCCCTTTTCCCATCAGCCTCCTTGTTCTCCTTCCACTCGCCCAGGCAATCTTCTGTCCTTCCTAGGAGAGGCAGTCTGATTCTGATTCTTCTGTGAACACCACCCTGAGCATATCAAACAAAACCAAACCCCACCTCAACCATTCTGAGCCCAGGCTGGAGTACAATGGTGTGATCTCAGCTCACTGCAACCTCTGCCTCCCGGGTTCAAGCAATTCTACCACCTCAGCCTCCCGAGTAGCTGGGATTACAGGCACACATGACCATGTCCGGTTAATTTTTGTATTTTTAGTAGAGATGGGGTTTCACCATGTTGGCCAGGCTGGTCTTGAACTTCCAACCTCAGGTGATCTGCCCGCCTTGGCCTCCCAAAGTGCTGGGATTACAGGCGTGAGCCACCGCAGCCTGGCCCAGTTTGGAAATTTCTAACAAGCAGTTGAAAATGCAGGGCTGGTGCTCAAGAAGGCGTTCTGAGCAACGTGATGGGATTTGGGATGCACAGGCACACTCCTGGTGGGCATTGGTGCCGCAGGCATGAAAGATGTTACCCAAGGAGCGTGCCAACACCAAGGAAAAGGAGGAGGTTTGAAGAGAGCCAGACCTGGGTTTAACCTCTGGTTTTTCTAGCTAATAAATGAGCAGCTAAGTAAGCCTCTCTGAGCCCCAATCTCCTCATCTCTAGCCAGTCCAATCCTATGATATGGACCCTGCAGAAGCCTGGAGAGCTGGAACTTCACGATGTCTACAGAGGACCTAGTGCAGTCCCCACCAAGCAGGAGGCACTACAACAGAAGCCACACACAGAAGACCTCAAGGCAACAGGGGAATCTGGAGAAGGTGGTGCCCCAAGTCAGAAGAGAAAGTGGCTGTTAACATTATTTACATTCCTACGACAATGTCTTTTTTTTTTTTTTTTTAAAGTGATGGGGGTCTTGAGCCGCTACCAAGGCTGGAGTGCAGTGGCATGATCACAGCTTTCTGCAGCCTTGAATTCCTGGGCTCAAGTGATTTTCCCACCTCAGCCTCCCAAATAGCTGGGAGCCTGCCACCACACCTAGCTCAAGGTCATTAAAGGTGCAAGACAGGATCCTTAATGGTGGCAACTTCAGTAGGCTGATGGAGGAGAACCTGAGGGTACCGGGGTGAGGAGGAAACACCGGACCAGAAGCATCGACCAGAGCAGAGCATCTCACTTGGTCCTGCCTGTGTCAAGGACAAGCTGACATGGAGAAGGCAGAAGATGGAATCAAAATGTCAGCAATTGGCATGATCTTACACCCCAGCCCTACTTGCTCATCTCCTTGCCCAGACCCTGAGCTGCGCCCCCTTCTTTGACCTTCTCCCCATCCCTCTTGCTCCATTGGCAATCGGCTCAAGAGTGCTGACTCGAGAGACAGCTGAACCCCAAGAGCTTTCCCCAGATGTGGTGTCAGGACGGGAGCAAAATATATACCATTTCTGCTTTTTAAAATATTCTTGGGTATTAAAGGAGGAATAAAACAATCCTGATGTTTCCAGCAATTTCTAAAAAGTCCTGATTTATACTCTGAATGCCAAATGTCCAGTATATAATATGCCATATTATATACTGGTGTAGACTAGAGAAAGTTACATAGGAGGTAAGAGGGCAGGAGGAAAGAAATTGGAGGGTGTAGGGGCAAAAAAAAAAAAATCCTTTTTTTATTTTTTTAAATGGGAAGCCTTGGGCATCTTTATAAGCTGAATGAAAGAAGTCGACACAACGGACACTGTCACAAGTGGAACAAAGGATGAAGCTAATCATGGAGGCAAGCTCCCTGGAGAGACAGGGACAAAATCAAGAATGAGCTGGAGAAATTAATCCTGGAGAAAGGGAGGGACCTGACTTCCTTGAAGGCAGGCAGCCAGGAAGTGAAGAGGAAGGAAAAGTCAAGATACATTTTTAGCAAGGCGGCAGGAAGTGGATGGAGTCTCCTCCTGGGATACCCAGATTGCTCAGTGAAATAAGAGATGACATCATCTGTTGAGAAGGAAAGGCCTAAGGGATAAGGATGAAGTAGCGGGTAGGGGGAGAGAGGTAGAGATTTGGACGAATCACCGTGGGAAACAAATGAGAGCACAGCAAGTGTATGTTAGAGGTCTGAGGACTCGCCCAAGGCTCCTCGGAGGTTGTGGACCATGAACTTGACATGAAGACCCTCTGTGGCATGGTAGGGTTATCTGCTAGTTCTCCAGAAATCAAGATACTTCTTTTATCAGAGAACCAGGGTATCTGATAGACTCCGGTATCTCAGTCTGCATGCAACAGAATAATCTTCTGTTCTATATTCTTCAAACATCTCCAGTTCCCATTGACAACGGTAATTTTTAAATGTCAAAAATTCTGAATATCAGCATCAGAAAGTTAAAATATGCAGTTGCCAAAGAAAAAGAAATCCACATACAGTTGGCCCTCTGAGTCGGAACCCACAGATTCAACCTACTATGAATTTAAAATAATTGGAAAAAAAAAAAAAAAGGCCGGGTGTGGTGATACGTGGTGACTCACGCCTGTAATCCCAGCACTTTGGGACGCCAAGGCAGGCAGATCACGAGGTCAGGAGATCAAGACCATCCTGGCTAACATGGTGAAACCCTGTCTCTACCAAAAATACAAAAAGTTAGCCAGGCACGGTGGCGGGCGCCTGTAGTCCCAGCTACTCGGGAGGCTGAGGCAAAAGAATGGCATGAACCCGGGAGGCAGAGCTTGCAGTGAGACGAGATCGTGCCACTACACTCCAGCCTGGACGACAGAGCGAGACTCCATCTCGGGGGGAAAAAAAAAAAAGAAAAAAGAATACAAAATAACAATACAATAATAAAAATAATACAAATAAGAAACAATATAACTACTTACATAGCAGTGATATAGTATTAGGTATGATAAGTAACCTAGAGATGACTGAAAGAATATGGGAGGATGTGCATATAGGTTGTATGTAAATATGATGCCATTTTACATCAAGGACTGGTGCATCTGCAGATTTCGGTATCCACAGGGTCCTGGAACTAATCCCCCATAGGTACTGAGGGACAGTTGTATAAAACATTGAATAGGCTGGGTGCAGTGGCTCACGTCTGTATTCCCAGCACTTTGGAGGCCGAGGTGGGCAGATCACCTGAGGTCAGAGGTTCAAGACCAGCCTGGCCAACATGGCTACTAAAAATACAAAAATTAGCCAGATGTGGTGACAGACTCCTATAATCCCAGTTACTTGGAAGGCTGAGGCAGGAGAATCACTTGAACTCGGGAGGCGGAGGCTGCAGTGAGCTGAGATGGCACCACTGCACTCCAGCCTGGGCGACAGAGCCAGACTCTGTCTCATAAATAAATAAATAAATAAATAAATAAATAAATAAATAAATAAAATTGAATATCTGTGCCTTTTGTTTGTGGTGGTTTTTGGTTTTGATTTTGGTTCTTGCCAATCAAGTCATTCCCCTGTTTCTGCTTAGTGGCACAGGCTGGGGCCACTTTGTTTTTCATTGGAAAAAAATGGATTTTCTTGTTATTCATGGATGTTTGCTGTCCTGACCGGAGCCTCCCGGGTATCTCAGTTGTACCCAACCTTGAGAACCTGTTGTCATACCCACCCCACATATTAATCATGTTACAGACCCAGGGGGAGACTGCCTGTCCCAGGGCTAGGTAACTCCTCAAGAGAGGAAACAGCTTATTCTGAAGATGCCTCTCCTATGCTAGCCAACCACCTCCTTATCAAATGCTCACACCGGGACACTATTTCTCTTGCCTGCCATCAACCCAGGCCCAGGTACCAGTCAACTAGGGACACCCCTGTAGCCCACCAGAATTGTTCAAACTAGCTCGTGTTAATGCTTTACCTAATCGTTACCCTGCCCTGCCTTGCTTTTCCTGAGAAAATCCCAACAAAGGCTCTAGTCCTGGCTTTCCCTCACTCTTCTGCTTCCTGGTGCTTTCCTGTGGCCTGTGTGGTACGACGTGGGCCTGGCATGACATGGCAGTGTGCCCCCTTCTCTTGGGAAATGCAACTAATACATCCTCACCTCCATAAATTAAAATCATGTGGATACAAGTGAGACATCCCACTCCCATCCCAACCGCGCTGGCCTTTCTCCAGCCTTTCCCCTGCTACCTCTCATCGGGTGTTTAGCTCATATGCTAGCACCTTGGGAATCCTGGCATGGGCGAAAGCTGAGCCAGTCTGACAATAACCACAAACCAGGGGCCCAGATGGTCCCACGCCTCGTCAGCCTGGAGCAGCTCACACATCCAGTAGCTCCTATATTCACACCTTTGTGACTGCTATGAAGTGAAACGTCCCCGAATCCATTTTTTCAAAAGTCTGCTAAGTAGACATTTTTAGGGAAGCTTCGCTTTCTTTTTGTGTAAATAGAAACCAGCCACCTACATCCACACAACCATATGCCAAAGTCTGGTGCCTTCTACTGAAACACACATCCACACATCTGGCCGTACCCAGGAATACTCGAGTACACAAAGGAAATCTGACCTTTTGTTTTACAAGAAGGGATTGTGTGTGGAGCTGCTCCATCTTTTGGAACAAAGAGAACTTCTGCTCAATTAATGAGCAAATGCTGGAGTTCACTGCATTTGAGCACTCCATTAATCTCAGCACTGCATTCACCTCCAAGACACGACATTGTGAGCTGCCCTCACAGCAGTGAAATGCGCGCACACACAGGACATTACACATGCACACACATATATCTGTACACACAAACACACAAACTGGAAACCTTCTGTCAAGAGGGAAAAAAGAGACCTTAAACCACTATTTGATCACCTTAAGCATAAATGAAACCATACAGCCCTAACTCTTGCCACACTGGCTCGGGCAGGCTCTTACACGGTCCCTCCAATGAGCACAGCTGGGAGTCCTCAGGGCCAGTCCCAGGAGTTCATCAAAGTCCATTGCACGCGGTCCCTTCCATGTCTATTATGGTCCTCTTCTGAATGGGAGGCAGCCACACCCAGCTGTTACCATGGCAGCAGCTGAGCACTGCTGCCACTTTTCCAGGATGTCACTGTAGGACCACCAGGCCTACATCCTCCTTCTGTTTCACAAACCTTCTCTTCCCCTGCCCCCCAGCCATCCTGCCCTTAGTACTTGGGCAGGAACCCAACAGTCAAAACTGCACCAGTGGTCAAGTTCGAGAGATACATCCCAGCCTTCCTTTGGCCACTGAAGCCACCTTCCTGGGTCCATATATACCTGATTCCTCTTTACCAGGCAAGGACTCTCCCAAAAGACTTCCCCACCTCCCTCCGCACCTCAATTCATGGCAAGCCCACCCAACTGATTGACCAAACATGCCCAGACAGGGCTGAATCCCTCTAGCAGACTCAAGCTCAAGCTAGGAATACCCACACGCTCCACACACATAGGGAGACTTTAATTAAGACTGTGATGCAATTCATACACTTCTGAAAACATTTGCAAATTAAAAGGAAGTTGGAGAGGGTAACAGAAAGGAATGGACCAGTACAAACGTCATGATTTACTGTGGGATGACCACTCTGTCTTCAGTGACCAGATAGGAAGTGGTCCACCCCTTGGTAAAAGGACACCCAGCGGGGGAAGAATAGGTCCACATTCCATTGAGATGCCGATGCCAATGCCAGTTCATAACAAACACAGCTGTTTCCCATCACCTGCCAACTCAAGATGCACACACGTGGTTAACACACACTCTCTTCTTCTCCACTTCTCTCTTCTCCACTTCCGGGATTGGGCCCTGAAATCATTCTGCTTTCCCAGCATTTGCTAAGCATCTGTCAGGCGCCAAGCACTGCGTCTGGGCTGTGGATTCAAAGGCAAGGAAGGCTGGATCCCTGCTCTCTGGGATTTATCTCGCAGCAAAATGCTTCTACCTAAATGGAGTTGGGAGGAAACTGCGAGTTGGGGAAAATCACTAGAGGGAAGAAGTGAGGGGGGATTTGGGAACACCTGGAGCACATGAGGGACAAAGAGCATGACCACTTCTCAACAGAGCAGCTAACAGTGGAGATATACACAGCCAGCAAGCAGCATGCAAGACACTGAAATGTCTAGAAATGGAAAAAGATGGACAAGAGGAGGGAGGAGACATTCCAAGAAAAAAATTTCATTTGCCTGACAATTTAACTAGGGCCCTTGTGGCATGTGGACGTCATGGAAATCCACTGGCTGCTCTTTATTGGGCTGGGTACAAAATAAAAGTGGGCAGGAACCACTGTGATGTAAATATCTAACATGCTAAGTGTCCAGCTGAGTTATTTTCAGTAGGTCAGGATTAATGAGTGAAGGAGCTGCATTGTTTTCTCCAGAAGACATTCTTGAGCTGATTCATCTGAACAGACTCCATCTCCTCTGTGACCACCATCTACCTACAGCAGGAAGGTCTCTGATGAGGTGAGGGGTTAGGTGCTATAGGTGGCCAAGGAACAGAATGAAACTAATGGGATCCAAAGACCTTACCTCATCGGCACTGTTACCTGCCAGGGGCAGAACAAAAAGACCAGTGTGCAACCTAACGAGCTGAACTTACGAGATTCGTGGGCCATCTGGTGCTTGTTATTTCTCCTCTACAGGACTCATTGTCCTTACCTGTAATGTAAGAGCACTGAGCTGGCTAGGCGTGGTGGCTCATGCCTGTAATCCCAGCACTTTGGGAGGCTGAGGCGGGTGGATCTCCTGAGGTCAGGAGTCCAAGACCAGCCAGGCCAACATGATGAAACCTTGTCTCTACCAAAAATATAAAAATTAGCCAGGAGTGGTGGCACATGCCTGTAATCCCAACTACTCAGGAGTCTGAGGCAGGAGAATCGCTTGAACCCGGGAGGTGGAGGTTGCAGTGAGCCAAGATCGCACCATTGCACTCCAGCCTGGGCAACAAGCGTGAAACTCCATCTCCAAAAAAGAAAAAAGAAAAGAGCACTGAACTGGATGATGATTTCCAAGGTCCACTTAAACTCCTAATGTCCCTGATTCACACCTTGCACCCACCCAGTCTCAGCCAGAGCCCTGGCGCAAGACAGTGCTCTCAGGAAATGTTGGGAGGAAACTGAGTCTATTACAACCAGCATCAGAAGAAGGGTAAAAGGAAGGAAAGAATGTCCCTCTCAACTGGCCCCAGCTTTCCCAAAACTCTGCCTTTGGCTTGTGCTGCACAGATGACAAATAACTGTTATAAAACACATTTATAATCCAGCAACAGTCAGCCAGAGCACCTCAAACCCAAAGAAAGAAGGGCCCCCGGCCAGCCTTATGAATCATGCTCGAGGCTGGGCACAGTGGCTCAAGCTTGTAATCCCAGCACTTTGGGGGTTGAGGTGGGTAGATCACTTGAGGTCAGGAGTTTGAGATCAGCCTGGCCAACATGGTGAAACCCCATCTCTACTAAAAACACAAAAATTAGCTGGCCGTGGTGGTATGTACCCATAATCCCAACTACTCAGGAGGCTGAGGCAGGAGAACTGCTTGAACAGGGGAGGCTGAGGTTGCAGTGAGCCAAGACTGCACCACTGCACTCCAGCCTGGGTGACCCAGTGAGACTCTGTCTCAAAAAATAAAATAAAATAAAAATAAATCACGCTCATAACCCAATTCGGACCTCCAAACCTGGTTTAATAAAATTTGCCTCTCCACGTGATTCATTCTGGAGCACGGTTATACATTTGTTAATGTGCCACAGCATGATCTTGAAAAGTTGGGGCATAGAAGAGTGTGCTGAAAGACAGTCTCTGCCCACTCTTGCTGATAATAATAATAATAATAAAGCTATAGAACAGGAAATGGGTAAGCCATTTGGAAAAAAAAAAAAAAACAGAAATAACCAAGCAAACCACCTTACCATGATCATAAAGGTGAAGAAAGAGACAGGGAAGAGAAAGGGAGAGAACTTGGACCACAGCAACAACGATGAATAGCGTAGGGGGCTTTTGATGATACCTAGCATGTGGGGAGCTACGAAGTCGATCTCCTTCCCAGAAGTAAAGAGAAGGTGAGGAATTGAAAACCCAAGGGAACCGGGCGTGGTGGCGGGCGCCTGTAGTCCCAGCTACTCGGGAGGCTGAGGCAGGAGAATGGCGAGAACCCGGGAGGTGGAGCTTGCAGTGAGCTGAGATCGTGCCACTGCACTCCAGACTGGGCGACAGAAGGAGAGTCCATCAAAAAAAAAAAAAAGAAAAAGAAAACCCAAGGGAAGAGAAGCCAGAACCCTCTGCCTATGGTAACCCTGCCTGGGGTGGAGACAGAGCTGCCAGGGTGGTCGGGCAGCACGGCCACCACAGCTGCATCTCTGATGCTCTGGTTAACCCCAGTGCCCTGCTAGGACCACAGGCTCTGGCTGGAATTCACTTTCGGAGAGCCTGGTGGACAAGCACAAACGTGGTCACAATGAATTTCAAGGACTTCTTCGAATGCCTTTATTACTGCGGAAATTCATTGCCTGAATGATGTTTGAGAGCAATGGACCGCCAGCTAGAGCTTGGGTTGCTTTCTCTTTTGGGAGAAACTGCAGTTTCAATAGATTTGGCTGGTATGGCCGTTTTCAAAAGGGCTCCTCTTTTTGTGCTTTCGCTAAACATTTAATAAATTTATGATTTCTCTGTCCACCAAACATGGCCAGAACCACTTTAGACATAAGTGGAAATTCAACAGGGGGATAAGGGAAAATGTCCTCCCTGCTACAATCTATCCCAACACAACAGCCAGGGTGATCCTCTTCAAACTGAAGTCAGGTCATGTTCAAACGGGAAGCCTCAGCACAAAAGCCAGGATCTTACTAGGACTTCTGAAGTCTTGTGCAAGCTGGCTACCATTTTATTTCCCCCCTTCCTCTTCTACTATTCTCTGCTTGGGCAACCCCTCTTTCTGACTCTTCTTGAACATGCCAGCTCTGCCCCACCTCCAGGCAGTGACACCTGCTGGGCCTTCCACCTGGAATACTCTTCTCCCCAAATATCTGCCTGGTTTGGTCCTTCACCTGCTTCAGGTCCTTATAGAAACGCCACCTTCTTAGATGTTCCCTAACCATGCTCCCTAAATTTACAACACTTAAACCCCAAACACACACACCCTCTTCCCACCCCCTCTACAACTACACCCCATACACACACACACACCTCCTACCCCCTTACACCATGTACACCCCATACACAAACACACTTCTCACCCCCTTACAACACCTACACCCCATACATACATGCACACTTCCCACCCTATCTATAACTACACCCCATACACACATGCACACTTCCCACACCCTTATAACCCATACACACACACACACACTCCCCACCTCCTCTACAACTATACCCCATACACACACACACCCTACCCCCTTACATGTACACCCCATACACACACACATACACTTCCCACCCCCTTATAACACCTACACCCCATACACACATGCACACTTCCCACTCTATCTATAACTACACCCCATACAAACATGCACACTTCCCATCCCCTCTACAACATCTACACCCCATACACACATGCATACGTCTCACCCCCTTATCTGCTGTTTCTTTCTCCTTAGCAGTCAACACCATCTAACGCATTATGTATTTTGCTCTTTTAGAACTCATTCTCTGTCTCCTCCACTGGAATGTCGGCTCTCTATGAGAGGGGGCTTTCATTTCTTGTTCTTATTCTTGCATTTGTTTGTTCGGTTGGTTGGTTGGTTGATAGGCTGGCTACTACAGTAATGTGCAGTGCCTAGAATGTGCCAGGAAACACTTAAGAATTTGGTAACTGCATGAAATGAATGAAAAAGTAAGAACACAAGCCCAGCATCTTGCTCCTTCCCACGACCTGGCTTAACAAACCATAGGACTATCCTTCACGAGAACCTGCTGCTGATGCTGCACTTAGGGTCAGGATTTGGAGAGTGTGACACCGAAGGCGAGAGTTCTTCCATGGGGGGTCAACTGGTGATACTGAATCAGAAGACAGTGAGGGCAAGGAAAGTGAATGGGACTAGTAGGGTGAACACTTGTCATAGAAAGACTATTATATTTCCTAGAAAATGAAAACAGCTACAACCTAAAGCATGCCTCAGTGAGCAGATCAGAGTGGAGAGGAGAAAAAGAAAAAGAAAAGCAAAGAATAATTATAGTATGAAGAATGCATGACATCTGTGCCTTCTCCCAAGAGACTGGGCCTAAGGAAGAGCCTGAGGACATTCTATGAAATGCTGAAATCATACGCAGAATTTTGCGGGAATATGCATATTGCTGGAATAAAGATCCATAACTTTCACCAGCTTCTCAAAATAGCTCCTGATCAAAATGTTAGAGGAACGCTAACTTACACGAGAATGTCCTAATTCCTTTTATTTCCACTTATATCCACTTATTAAGTGCCTATTACCATATCTCACCAAATTCTAAGACACCAACAATTCCAAGACACAGCGTTATTTTATGCAGCATGTCAGTTCCGCTATGACATGCCATTGGTTGTAAGGCAAATACTAATTTCAGAGATGCTAAAAACGCAAAACGATGTGAGGCTTAGAAGCTACAAATAACATTATATGTCAAGCTCTGTTGCTAGTCCCTTTACATATGTTATCTGAGTCCTAGTGTGAAAAATGTTATTATTCAATTATAATTACAAATGAAGACAAAGCCAGAATTCCAAGGTGAGTTCCAACCTAGGTCTGTCTGAAAGCCTCCACACCAGGACACCACCTCCCAGCAAAGATATGGCTCCCACATCGGCAGACCTTATAACGAAGTACAGAACAAGAACCTCTAAACAATCAAGCTACAGACAGGTAATGAGAGTTGGGTATCAAATGACTACAGAAGCACCCAGCTTGTGTCTGGAGCAATCCTTCAAACAAACTTCCAAATCTCCCGAAGACAGTTTCACATTTATTATTCTAAGGAGCCTCTGCTCTTTCACCTACTTTATAGCTCTCTCTCACTTCAATAAAGTACTTAAGTGGAAGTTAATGATCCAGAACATATAGTGCTCTGTGTTGAAAGGGGAACTTAGGAACAAAAGGTGCATGATTCCTTGTCAATGTTAAAACACATCCCTATTATCAAAGGATTGACGAAAGCAGGTCCTGGAAGGTTGGGGTGAGATGTGTGCATAAGCACATGTGTGCACATGCTACAGGGTGAGAAGAAAGAGGCCTCGAGGAATAAAAATAACCATTTCACTGGATGTCTTCACAAACAGGATATGCTGCCACTTCCCTAAGGAGCTTTTAAGGAGCTCAATGAGTAGAATTACTGCCAGGAGAGAACCAGAAAGAAATCACTCCAAGAAAACACTAAACCCTGGTCAGGCATGGTGGCTCATGCCTATAATCCCAGCACTTTGGGAGGCTGAGGTGGCCAGATCACTTAAGGTCAAGAGTTTGAGACCAGCCTGGCCAACATGGCAAAACCCCATATCTATTAAAAACACAAAAATTATCCAGGTGTGGTGGTGCACACCTGTAGTCCCAGCTACTCGGGAGGCTGAGGCACGAGAATTGCTTGAACCCGGGAGGCAGAGGTTGCAGTGAGCTGAGAGTGCGCCACCAGCCTGGGTGATAGAGTGGGACTCCTTCTCAAAAAAAAAAAAAAAAAAAAAAAAAAAAACACACACAGAAAATACGAAACCCCCTCTCCCCACACTCTCCCCAATTTTGCTTTGTATGGTGATTTGGGTGTGATTTTATCTTATCAGTCAGCTCTTTCCTGTCATTTTCTATCTAACACTGAACAAGCCTAGTGGTTGATTGTAATAGCTGTTTACAATTACTCAATCCTCCCCTTTGCTGTAAGACTTATACATCCCTGCACAATGTCATACACTGTGTGGGGCTATGGACCACCCTGCCCCATGGTCAGGGTTGGACATGTGAGTTGCATGGGCCAATAGGACCCAGTGGATGTGAAGCTCACTACATCCAAGCAGGAGTTTTAAGGAGTATCATAAACAGGTATGGCCAATGTGGGCTGGCCCTGAGTCTCAGAATTACAATGTATATGAAGCAGAACCATGGCCTGCAGCCTGCATATATACGAAGAGCCACTGAGATGCGGGGTTGCATGCAAAAAATTAGTACCAGAAGTGGGATATGCCGTAACAGATAAAATACAAGGCATAAGCTTTGGAGCTGGGCAGTGAAAGGTATGGAAACTGTCACTACAGGATAGAGAAATAGTGACCCGTTATCCAGCAGTAACACATTTAGTAAAACTGCCCCTGTGATCACTTCGAAGGCAGGAGTTGCAATGAACGAATGTGTAGCTTTAGGTGACAAGGTCGCAAAACAGAACATTGCTAGTGGGATTTGGTTACTATTAGGTCCATTTGACGAAGTACTACAATAAAGAGATGAGCTCAGAAAAGAGTTAGCTGGTTTTCCCATAGGATTGAGGCGGGAAAAAAAGAAAATTAGGAAATTTGGGACTTAACAATTCCAAGATACAATGATTTCTCCTCTCCTATAAATAAAGAAAAAAAAATGGGCCGGACGCAGTGGCTCACACCTATAATCCCAATACTTTGGGAGGCTGAGGCAGGCTGATCTTTTGAGCCCAGGAGTTCGAGACCAGCCTAAACAATATGGCGAAGACTTGTCGCTACAACAAATTTTTAAAAATTAGCCAGGCACAGTGGCATGTGCCTGTAATCCCAGCTACTAGGGAAGCTGAGGTGGGAGGATCACTTGAGCCCGGGCTATCAAGGCTGCAGTGAGCCAAGATGGCACCACTGCACTCCAGCATGGGTGACAGAGTGAGACCCCGTTCCAAAAAAAAAAAAAAATTTTTTTTTTTAAGGAAAGATGATTAAGACCTAGCCTCAGGACACAGACAAAACTAAGGGCACGTTAAAGTCTCTAAATGAATTAAGACACCCCCACCTTGCCCTACCCTAACCCTAGTAAATCCTTTTAGTTGAGCAAAATTGCTACAAGAAAAGTGATTAGTGACATGGTCTCACAGAAACCTGATAAGCTCAAAGTGGCCTGTAATTAAATCCAGAAGGAGAGATATGTCTGGTAAATAGTTACCTCAAAAGAGGTGTAGGTGTGGCTACTGGCCCAGGGAGTAACTAAAATCAAATGGAAATAAAAATTGATCATTGTTTAGCATGAATGATATCCCCAAAAGAGACATCAGCCTGGTCTAAAAGAGACTGTGACCACAGGGGACCTAAAACAACTTTTGGCACCCCAAACTGCTATAAGCAGGAGGTAGCCTGAGAAAGCTACCAAGTCCCCAGTGAAGATATATTCTCTAACACTTTTTCAGCTGTGTCCAAAGAGGATGATCAAAAAGGAAAAATCTCCCAGAGGGAGAAGTCAAGAGCCAGAGAGAGGCCAGGCGTGGTGGCTCACACCTGTAATCCCAGCACCTTGGGAGGCCAAGGCAGGTGGATCACGAGGTCAGGAGTTCGAGACCAGCCTGGCCAACATAGTGAAATCCCGTCTCTACTACAAATACAAAAATTAGCCAGGCATGGTGGCGTGCGCCTGTAGTCCCAGCTGCTCGGGAGGCTGAGGCCAGAGAAACACTTGAACCTGGGAGTCAGAGGTTGCAGTGAGCCGAGATTGTGCCACTGCACTCCAGCCTGGGTGACAGAGCGAGACTCCATTTCAAAAACAAAAAAAAAAAAGCCACAGAGAACAATGGATTTGAGAGCTTCTCATTTGAGGAGAATTCCCTATCCCAAGACAGGTGGGCCTCTCATGCTGTCCAGTGGAATTTCAGGATGGCCATGTGGATGCGCTTTTTTCTCTTTTGAAATACAAGTGCTCACTGGGGTTGGCCTATTCCTGTTCTTCCACGATGGACATGTGGACCAGGTCACTTATTTTGGTTCACAGCTCTCTAGATCAACAGCAACTAAATCCAGACCTGCTGATAGAATCTCATGAGATCCTGAAATTCACACCTGATTCCATGATTACATGCAAATTTTTAGGTATCTTCCATGAGTCAGAAATGAATTTATGTTGTATATAAATATACAAAATGATATATAAGATGATTATTTATGACCAGGAGGGAAGACTGTAGCAGACTGTATTATACAGTCATCCCTTGGTATCCGTAGGGATACCTCCTCCCTCCCACAGATACCAAGATCACTTGAGCCAGCTCTTCATATCTGTGTGTTCCTCACCACGGATGCAGAAGGCCTACTCTATTCACAATTATTCGTGTCTCCCTTCCCTTAGTAGATGTTTATGTCCCCACCTGGAATTGCAGTACCTGCCTATTGGCCAAGCATACTTCCCTGCACAATGTCAGACTTTGCCATATGATTTGTTAAGCAACAGAATGTGAATGGATGTGAACACTCCACATCCAAGCAGAATTCTTCAAGGACGTCATGAGTTTCCACCAATTCTCTAATTCTTCCCCTCCACCATGACATTGCACATGGCCATAGGGGCTGCTGTTTCAGCCTGGAATCCAGAAGGAGAAAACAATGTGACAGAGATACAGCCAACCTGCAGCCTGCATGTTATTTGGAAGCAAAATAAACCTTCATGATGGTAAACCACTGAGATTTGAGGTTTCCTTGCTGTGAGGCAAAGCTGACTTAAACAGCCTGTTCCACCCAGACAAATGAAATCAATACTTAAACTCTTAGCAATACACAGTCTAATGCAAGGAATATGCCTGGGGTCCCATGTGAGCCCTCAGGCTTTTAAATCCTCATCTTTCCTGGGAAGGAGACATAGAGCTCAATTGGTTCCATATAAATGCTTCTTCAACTTTTGAGTAAATTCCATCATCTTTGTGAGCCATCTAACAGTGAAAGTATTAACAATGAAATTTTAAAAAATCAAATTATAATTTCCTTTTAACCAGCCATGCTTTGAATGACAAATATGTAGAGAGTGAGTTTGTTCTCATCTCTCTTCTCACTGCATTCTTACTGTAGCCTCTCACCTAACCTTGTTGGCTCCAGAGACCAAAAGAAAGTCAGCTAAAGCCACAAAGGCCAAATGGACATGAGAAAATGTCTGAAAATGCAATATCAGGGATTGTGTTTGCCTTGTGAAGGGAAACACACAAGGAAAAATGTGTGTTTTTTTTTTTTGCCCCTCAGGGAAAAATGACTGGAGGCTCCTCTGACTTCGGAGTAATTGCTTTGAATGTTTTGGGGGAAGATATTCATTCTGGGGATGTTGCTGTTGTTGCTAAAATGATGTCCATCCAGAAAAAACATAAGATTGCCTTTGTTTTTAAACTTGATTATAAACCAGCCCTGAGAAGCCTTCTAAGAGACTTCCGTAAGTCTTTTGAATAATGCCATCATTCCAAGTTGACCATTTCCAGGGAGCCCAATCTCGTTTGCCAGATGAGTTCTGCCGTGTTTGTTCACATATCAGCTTTATTACGTTTTAGTTAGTTGTTATCTTTGACCCCAAAAAAGGATTCCCGAGCACCTCAGAATGGAGCTCACAGGCACTGGTAGGCCTTAGTGGCCCTTTTTGCTCCTGACCCCAGGCGGACACCTGGGGATCAAGCTGAGGTGAGAAGCAGACTCAAAGTCTTCTGTTCACAGATAAATGCCCCACGTGACCTTGCATGGGAATTACTGAATAAAAGAGACCACTACCCTGATTTGAACAGCACCAGACACAGAGCTGTGAAAGAAAATGCCTCTTACAGATGACAACGTCCAGTTGCCCAGTCCTGGATTTGTTTTATTTATTTATTGAGACAGAGTCTCCCTCTGTCGCCCAGGCTGGAGTGCAGTGGTGTGATCTTAGCTCACAGCAACCTCCACCTCCTGGGTGCAAGCAGTTCTCCTGCCTCAGCCTCCCGAGTAGGTGGGACTACAGGTGCACACCACCATGCCCAGCTAACTTTTATTTTTATTTTTGGTAGAGATAAAAAAAAATGGGGTTTCGCCATGTTGGCCAGGCTGCTCTTGAACGCCTGCTCTCAAGTGATCCACACACCTTGGCCTCCCAAAGTGCTGGGATTACAGGCATGAGTCACTGCGCCCCAGTCCCAGCCCTGGATTTGAACCAGTGTTCACTGAAGCATTGCCAAGCCTGTTGTTGTGCCTTCAGGTATATGAAATTCAACACATATTCTAAAAAGGACCTTGCCAATGTTCAGTAGAAGGGAAGGCCATCCCATGAGTTTCAGAAACACTGATGCTGCTTTAAAACAAAAAACTCCTGGTGATTATAAGGCTTACCTGGAGTATCTCAAATATTTCAGTAGCGAAAGTTCAAAGACAAGGACCAGCAGGAATGCCAATTCCATGCTGCAATCACGCTTCCCCACCCACAAGCATGTTATTAGTGTATGCTTCCAATGCATAATTACCTTTCATTTTCCCATAGAATTTCAGGAAAAAAGAGCACAGGGCTCAGATGGTCTGTGAAATCAATAGGTGATTTCATCTCTTACGTGCAAAAATAATCATCAGTTCTATTGAGAAGGAAATGTATACACGCACACACACACACACACACACACACACTACACACACACACACTGGAAAGCCCACATTCAACAGTCAAGGTCACACATACAGGAAATATTCATGAAAAGGGAACATTTGTAGTATCATCCTGAGCCATATAGCACGGTCTCCAAAGTACATGGGTTAATAAAGGAAGAAACCATCTCATTCTCAATAAGGCTGAATTTGATGTACTCAAATAACACTCATTGCTGCAAAAAAAAATGATAGAATTCCTACAAAGAGGAGGATCCCAGGCCTAATGATTGGGTTCTTTTCTAGACAACTGTAACCACCCTCTGGAGACTATAAAACAAAACAAGTATCCAAAATAGCAGGATGACTATTTGTAATTACTGTGTAATTGTTGGTTTTACATGTCTGTCTCTTCCTGGGCTTAGTGAAGGCAGAGACCAAGTTCACTAATTGGATTCAGCCAAGAAGAGCAATTGGCTCCATGAAGTATGAATGAACAAATGAACTAATGAAAAAAAGAACACGAAAGTTCTGTACCAAAGAAAGAGGAAAGAAAACCGTGAATCCTGGTAGTACCAAGCCTGATTCTATCCCACCTGCCAGCAAACAAGAAAACAAAGGGACCATCAGGAATTCTTCATTTAGTCCAAGCTCTGAAAAGAGAAAATAATTCCAAAATGTCATATTAAGAGGGTAAGGAAGACATGAGAATTTGAATGGAAGAAAACAGAGCAGTGGGTGGGAAAAAGTGGAGACTGAAATCTTACAACCAGGAAGTGTAGGCTGTGGCTTTGAAGGAAAAAAAAATTGAATTTCCAGGTTCCCAGGGCCCTGATAGTTGATTCTCTCCTTCGCTCTCCTGCTTTGAGTCTACGTCAATAGAATCTCACAGCCTGAACCTCCCTGGCTGTACCTCAAGCATTAGTGCAAGATTGAAAAGGCTTCTAGATAGAGGTGATACAAACAAAGGGAAGTGCGTGCCTCTGGGAACCGAGCAAGAGTTCATCACCAAGGATCTTTGGACCCTGACAAAACCACAGGTAGGCTTCATTCATTTCACTCAGTCAACAGACACGCCCTGAGCACCTGCTTCATGGCAGGCACTGCACTGGGCCAGCCCAGAAGCACTAGGAAGTCGAATGTTAAATGCCTGTGAACCCACATTGGTGGGCTTTGCTGGGGAAAGGGTCTCCAGCAACAGTCTGTAGCCAGGGGTGATGGCCAGGCGCAGAGCGAACCCACAGATCCTCCCAGTGCACACTGCAAAGGTACCCCTTCCTCTACACAGACCCAGCCTGGCCCCAGGCTGTCTACTCCACAGCAGAATCTCAGCTGGAATTCAAACTCCTTGGGTCCAGTGTCCTCGTGAGAGACCCATCCTGCCCTACCCTATCTGCTCCCTTGTGGACAGCCCTCTAGCGACCGTCAGCAGTGTCTGGGGCATTTCTGCCCCATGCACACATTGACGAGGGGGTACTACAGGCCCTTAGGGGCTGCGGACCAGCAGTGCTAAGCATGCTGCAATATACAAGACATGGCTACCCCATAAAGAACTGGCCCGCCCCAAATGCCAATAACCCAATAGTGTGTGGTTTTTATCGGGTGCTCAGGTAGTCTCCTTTCCACAAAACAGTCAAGGTCAATGTGCTCAGGATGACAGGCCAGGGGTCATCATGGTGAGAGCCCAAATAAGGAAGGAGTGAGCAGCCACTTCACGGAGTCTAGACAGGCATTGCTGCAGCCTTGGAAGATCTGCTACCCATTGTCAGCCAACAATTCTATTCAATTAAAAAATTCCCAAATATTGAAACTTCACATTTTAAGATTAAGGGTGCAAATTTTTTTTCTTAAAGGGAGAAAAATAGGAATCAAGACCCTTTGATATCAAAGCAGATGACTCCCTTCCCCTCCAGACCTCTCCAGTTGTGCCCCGGGGGTCTTACTACCCTTGGAAACTGGATTTAACTTTTGTTAAGCACTCTATAGAATAAAGAAAAGAACTGCCAATTGGTTCTAAGAAGACACTGTGCTTAGAAAACAGGGCACATCGCTGTGTTAAATGTATGGTACTGAAGAGTTTCCTCCAGGGAAAGACAATGTGTTTGTCTGCCTCAATGTACCCAGGGGAAAGCAACACTGAAATGTCCCTGACTTTGCGAGGATATTAAATGGGGATCCAAAGTAGAGGCATGGAAAACAGAGCTTCTGTAGCCCCTTCCTAGAAATCTCCTGACTTTTAAAATACAGTTTCTGAGTTGAAATGTCCTGTTCTGCAGGTTGAAATATACGATCAAAACCTGCTTTGTGTAGCCCTCTGCATACAGCATTTTAAACAAGCTTCTGGAGCCCCATTACTCCCTCATAGCAGGCCAGCAGAGAAGCCAGGGCAGCTCATTAGTTCTGGGAGAGCTGTTTCAATTACATTCCAGTTGTGGCCCTTCCTGTTCCCTTGCTTTGTTGTTAAACGTTCCACCCGCAAATGCTTTCCTCCACTGGCCCAGTCCTACAAATTGGTGAGCTACAGGGGCTGCTTAATCCCATAACTAGCAAAGACGGGCTCTGAAGTCTTGGTCAGATCATAGGATCCCGTCAGATACCAGTACAGAGTCTCTACCCTCATCCTACTGTTCTTGTCCAGCCTGAGACAGGTCTATGGCAGCAAAGGGAAGAGCAGCACCATTAAGAATCCTCAAGTTGAGTAGTACTGGAACATAAGGTTCTGAGGAAAAGAAAATGAAGATGGCAAATCTTCTTTACTCCCTGGCTGAGACACACAGAAGAAGCGACTACAGTTTGACACTAAGTGGTTAATAACTCCAATCAAGCAGGCTGGATGAGGGGCTGAAGGACTGTCACAGAGGCACTGAGAAGGGTGGCCTCAAGGAGAGGCTTGTGTTCCATAATAAATCTCACGGAAGCATCTAGACTGGTCACTTCCATCCCGAATGTATGGTGGGGCCCTAGCAACAGACCAGTGGCTGAGTTTATTTAGCACTGTAGGCTAATGGGCTTCTACTGTGCAAAGTCAACCTAAACCAAGCCTAGAGGAGAACTTCACCCAGATCTCGTTTTCCAAAGAGAGGGAAGGACCCCAGGGTGGAATCTACCCACATGGGTCTCCATACAAAGAAAGAAGACAGGGCCCCAGAAGAGCTCTTCCAATTTCCTGGTACCAACCACCCAGGAAATGCTGCACTGGGGCTGCACATGGCAGCCCTGGGCCCAAGAGAGCCTGAGAGAATTCTTCAAGGAGCTGCTGATGCTTAGAAGTGAGAGAGAGGCTGGGGGACCTCACTCCAGCCTTGGACAGAATGGAAGAGGGGCAGATCACCTGAAATAGAAGACAAAGAGGAGTACAGGCCCAAAAAGAGAGGTACAGAGAGAGCTGCAAAGGAGTGAGTGAGAGAGACCAAGAGAAATGGAGAGAGCAAGAAAAAAGACAAGATGAGATGAAACCAAACAGGAAGAGATGCCTTGTTAACCAAGTCGAGAAGTACTGGTGGACTGCAGAAGCGAGAGGAAAAGGTTACCATGGCAACACCTTGCAGAAAGCGTAGGCTGTGTAGCTGAGTGAGCCCAGCCAAGAGAGCTGCAGCCGCCAATGGCCTCGCCCGCTGCTGCATCTGTTCACCTGCGGGACTGTGCCTCGAACGCTATGCCCAAGCTCCCACTCCCCATCTCCAAGATCCCAGCCCAGAACCCGCTCTCCGTTCATCCGCTGCCCCAGATTTTGTGTCTCATGATCCCTTCCCAAATGCGCCAGATAGACAGAGGAGGCTGGGGAGCCATGGGCTCAGCTGCCCGGCCCCCTCCCCAGGTGTCCTTGTTCTTGATTCAAGGTTGAGGAATCTTGGAGCATGACGAAAGTCTTAGCAAGTTACTCAACCCAAACTTTCACACTGCACAACAAGCCTCTCTGTAACTTCCCTGACCACTGGTCACCACAACTCTGCTTGAATCCTTTCAGTGACAGGGAGCTCAGCCTACTGCATGACTCAAATGCTTACGACTTCAGCTTTCATTCTCTGATCTAAGATCTTGCTCTACAACTCGGTAGAGGCAAGGGGGAAGATGAACAAAGTCCACTGTGACTAGTGAACCATGAGCCATGCTCCTACCATATGCTGTGATTCAACCCCCAACCCCACACCCTGCTCTCACCACAGACATGCACGTCTTCTACACCTCTCACTGCAATTCTCTATAATTTATCACATCGATTTTATAGTATATTTTTCGTTAACCTCACATTTGTACATCCAGGCTCCATGAGCTCTTTGGCTATTTTTACTGTTGTCCAGACAGAATAACTAACATTCATTGAGAGCATACAATACACTAGGCACTATTCTAAGCATTTTACATGTATTCACTTAGCCTATCTTCCCAAAACTCCAACGTCTAGCAGCCACTAAGGAGCTGAGTCAGAATTTAAATCCAGTTTCTTTAGGGATTTATCTTTCCTCTTCTACCTGAAGAATGACCTGTTCTTTTATTATTATTATTATTATTATTATTATTATTATTATTATACTTTAAGTTCTGGGTTACATGTGCAGAACGTGCAGTTTTGTTACATAGGTATACACATGCCATGGTGGTTTGCTGCACCCATCAACCCGTCACCTACATTAGGTATTTCTCCTAATGTTATCCCTCCCCTACCCCCCACCCCCACCGGCCCCGGTGTGTGATGTTCCCCTCCCCGTTTCTATGAAACAACCTGTTCTTTTGGTATGGATTCCTCCGTATCCCTGATTCAGAGAGTGTTCGGACCCAAATGTGCTCAATGACTCAATAAGAATCCACACCTGAACCAAAACATTCTCCAAAGTTTCCAATATGGGCATCAAAATCTCCACGGTCTGAGCCAAAAAATTCCTACATCCAGGCTCCATGAGCTCTTTGGCTATTTTTACTGTTGTCCAAACAGAATAACAACTAACACTCATTGAGAGCATATAATATACTAGGCACCATTCTAAGCATTTTACATGTATTCGCTTAGCCTATCTTCCCAAAACTCCAACATCTAGCAGCCGCTAAGGAGTCGAGTCAGAATTCAAACCCAGTAAGTCTGACTCCAGAACCTATTCTCTGAACTCCAAATCTATACCATTTCTATATTGTGACATCTTTCAGGACAGTGGTGGCTTTTCAAATATGCATACCGTTCATCTACCGAAAACCTACAGGTAACATCACACTCAATGTGAAACACTCAATGATTTTCCCCTAACATCAGAAATAAGGCAAGACTGTCTGCTCTTACTCCTCCCTTCAACATTATACTGCAAGTCTTAGCCAGTGCAATCAGGTAAGAAAATGAAATTAATAGCATACAGATTGAAAGGAAGATATAAAACTGTCACTATTCATAGACATGACAGAAAATTCCAAGGAATCTACCAAAGAATTCTTAGAACCAATAAATGAGTTTAGTGAGGTTGGAGGATACAGGGCTAGCACATACAAAGTCAATTATATTTCTATATACTAGCAATGAGCAATTAGAAATTTAAAATACAGTATAATTTAAAATAGTACCATAAAACACTTAGAGGTATAAATCTAACCAACGGTAGAGTATGTATGATGAAGACCACAAAACACTGATAAAGGAAATCAAAGACTTTGGAGAACATACCACGTTCATAAAATGGAGAACTCTTTTAAGATGTCAATTTCCTCCAAATTGGTTTATGAATTCAGTGCAACCCCAGTCAAAATCCCATTGGGATTTGCTTTTTTGGGATGGAGTCTTGCTTTGTCGCCCAAGCCAGAGTGCAGGGGTGCAATCTCTGCTCACTGCAACCTCCGCCTCCCGGGTTCAAGTGATTATCTAGCCTCAGCCTCCTAAGTAGCTGGGATTACAGGCGCGCACCACCAAACCCAGCTAAGTTTTGTATTTTTAGTAAAGATGGGGTTTCACCATGTTGGCCAGGCTGGTCTCAAACTCCTGACCTCAAGCGATCCACCCGACTCAGCCTCCCAAAGTGCTGGGATTACAGGCGTGAGCCACCACGCCTGGTGCCATTAGGATTTTTTGTAGATATTGGCAAGCTGATTCTAAAATGTGAAAGGAGAAAGGATACGCACAAAAACCAACGAATCAGAATGAAGGGTCCAAAAACAGAACCAAACAAATATGGCTCATGAACTTTTTACAAAAGCAAAAGGATAATTCAATGGAGAAAATACAGTCTTTTCAATAAATGCTGCTGGGACAATTTAACATCCATATAAAAAAAAAAACTCAACCTTGAACTCTACCTGACACCATATTTTTTTGAAACTTCAAATAGATAGTAGACTTAAATGTAAAACGTAAAACTTTTAGAAAAAAAAATAGGAGAAAACCTTTGCAAACTTAAGTTATGCAAAAAATTCTTAGACGTAACACCAAAAGCACAATTCATAAAACAAAAAAAAAAAAAAGAAAAACTGATAAATTGGCAGTTCATCAAGATTAAAAACTTTCGATCTCCAAAGGCACTGTTAAGAAGAGGGAAAGGCAAGCCAGGAACTGGGAGAAAAAGAAATGCAAATCACATATCTGACAAAGGTCCTCTATGCAGAATACAGAAAAAGAACTCTCGGGGCCGGGCACAGTGGCTCACACTTGTAGTTCCAGCACTTTGGGAGGCTGAGGCAGGTGGATCACCTGAGGTCAGGAGTTCAAGACCAGCCTGACCAATATGGTGAAACCCCGTCTCTACTAGAAATACAAAAATTAGCCAGGCAGGGTGGCGTGTGCCTGTAGTCCCAGCTACTCGGGTGGCTGAGGCAGGAGAATTGCTTGAACCTGGGACGCGGAGGTTGCTGTGAGCCGAGATTGCGCCACTGCACTCCAGCCTGAGCAACAGAGCAACACTCCATCTCAAAATAAAAATCCTCTCAAAACTCTACCGTAATTAAACAAATGGATTAAAAAATAAGCAAAAGATTTTGACACCAAAGAAGAGGTACAGATGGCAAATGAGCACATGAAAAGATGCTCGACATCATTAGTCATTAGGGAAATACAAATGAAAGTCACGAGAGACCACTACTACACTCATTAGAATGGCTCAAGTTTTAAAAACAAAACAAAACAAAAAACTGATGAGGCCAAGGGCTAGTGAGGGTGCAGAGCAACTAGAACTCTGCTGGGACTGAAGAACGGCTTATCCGCTTTAGAAAACGGTGTGGAGGTTTCCTATCACATGACCCAGCCATCTCACTCCCGGGTATTTAGCCAGGAGAAATGTAAACATATGTTTACACAAAAGCCTGTATGCAAATATTGATAGACGTTTCATTCATAATTGCTGAAAAATCAGGAAACAACACAAATGTCCTTCAACTGGTGAAAGTAAACAAATTGTGGTGTATCCACACGATGGAATACTACTCAGCCTTAAAGAGGAACACACTGTTGACACTTGCAACATAATGAAGTTCTCTGAAATGCATGACGCCAAGTGGAAAGAAGTTAGATCCAAAAGGCTACATACTGTATGAGTCCATTTAGGTGACGTTCTGGAAGAGGCAAAAATATAGGGGCAGAGAACAGCTCAGAGGTCACCAGAGGTTAAACAAAAGGGAAACAGGGATGGGTTGGGGGTAGGGTTTGACTACAAGGGGCCAAGAGGCAGCTCAAGGGAATATGGGGAGGTGATGGAACTCTCCTATGGTGATGGTTACACAGATCTGTGCATTTCTTAAACACTCATGGAACTGTACTCCAAAAGAATGAGCTTTATGATATATTAATTTAAAAAATAAATTTTTAAAAATATTCATGTCCTTTATCACCTGAGCAATTCTTTTTGAGACAGAGTCTCGCTCTGCAGCCCAGGCTGGAGTGCAGTGGCGCAATCTCGGCTCACTGCTACCTCTGCCTCCCGGGTCCCGGTTCAAGCAATTCTCCTGCCTCAGCCTCCTGAGTAGCTGGGATTACAGGCACGCGCCACCATGCCCAGCTAATTTTTTTTGTATTTTCGTAGAGACGGGGTTTCACCATGTTGGCCAGGCTGGTCTTGAACTCCTGACCTCGTGATCCACCCGCCTCAGCCTCCCAAAGTGCTGGGATTACAGGCGTGAGCCACTGTGCCTGGCTATCACCTCAGCAATTCTTGAAATGGCCATGAAGGCTGGGCACAGTGGCTCACACCTATAATCCCAGCACTTTGGGAGGCCAAGGCAGGGGGATCGCTTGAGCTAAGGAGTTTGAGACCAGCCTGGCCAACATGGCGAAACCCTGTCCCTACTAAAAAATACAAAAATCAGCTGGGTGTTGTGGTATTCGCCTGTAATCCCAGCTACGTAGGAAACTGAGGCACGGAAATCATTTGAACCCAGGAGGCAGACGTTGTGGTGAGCCGAGATCACATCACTGCATTCCAGCCTGGGCGACAGAGTGAGATGCTGTCTCTAAAACAAGCAAACAAAAAAGAAATGACCAGGGAGCTTGGACTGTCACAATTTGTATTTCACAGGGTTTTTAAGACCTAGTTGCACATTTTCCGAGATGATCCCAATGTGCAGTGTGGCTTATACTAATGAACTAATGAATCCTGGCATCCTTGTTTTGGTGAGACCACAGGGTATAGCTACAGGTCATGGCAGTATCTCATCTGAAAAAAAGTAAAAAAAAAAAAAAAAAAAAAATTCCCCTGGCAATTACCCGGGGAACAAACAGGAGATCCTAGGAAAGGCAATGGAAATTTGGAAGGCAAGTCTTGGCCGGGCCTCACTTTCTTTATCCAAGGTGGTGGAAATGGCCTCTCTCTGGGCAGGCAGGTCTGAAGACCTGAGAAAAACCAAACCTCAAACTCTACCTCTAAAGACATGGAACTAAGTAAGAACCTAGCCCTGGAGCCAGACAGGGATTCTCCCTGGAGAACAGCAGTTCCCAACCTTTTTGGCACCAGGGACTGGTTTTATGGAAGATAATTTTTCTACACATAGGAGGTGGGGGGTAGGGGGTGGTTTCAGGATGAAACCGTTCCACCCCCGATCATCAGGCATTAGATTGTCATAAGGAAGGCACGACCTAGATCCCTCACGTGCGCCGTTCACAACAGGGTTCTCGCTCCTGTGAGAATCTAATGCTGCTGTTGATCTGGCTGGACTCGGAGCTCAGGCAGTAATGCTCGCTTGCTCACCACTCACCTCCCACTGCATAGCCCAGTTCCTAACAGGCCACAGACCCATACTGGTCTGCTGCCCAGAGGTTGGGGACCCTTGCGGTAGAGGGTCCCAAGAGGTTAGCAAGCGCCAGTGGGCTCTGAGGGCTGCCTTTGCCATGGCCAGCTGATATCCTTCTCTCTTTGTTATTTACTATATTTGCTCATCCTCATACCTTGAATAAAATCTCACTGGCAGTCGGGCACATTGGCTCACGCCTGTAATCCCAGCACTTTGGGAGGCCGAGGCAGGTGGATCGCCTGAGCTCAGGAGTTCAAGACCAGCCTGGCCAACATGGTGAAACCACCCCCCTCCCTGGTGTCTACTAAAAAAAGTACAAAAATTAGCTGGGCATGGTAGTGCATGCCTGTAATCCCAGCTACTCTGGAGACTGAGGCAGGAGAATCGCTTGAACCTGGGAGGCGGAGGTTGCAGTGAGCCGAGACTGCGCCACTGCACTCCAGTCTGGGCAACAGAGAGAGAGAGTCCGTCTAAAAAAACAAACAAACAAACAAAAAATAAATAAATAATAAATCTCACTGGCCAGCTGGCCTCAGAAGGGCTATAAGGCAGTAAAGGCATGATTTGCGCTACAGAGGAGTTAGGAAAGCTGGCCCACTAAGGCCAGCACAGTGGTGGGACCCACTTACATGATTGCTAGTGGTTTATATAGCTTTCACGCTGGACCGTACAAAACGGCCTCATATTTGTTTCCCCAGGAGGGCCGAATCTCCTTGAAGGCACGTGTGTTCTGGTTTTATGTGTATGACAGGGCCTTCCCTACTGGAAAGGGCACAACCAATTCACTAAGATTGACTTGAGCAAACCTCATCAAGGGAGAAACCGCTAGGTGAGCCTGGTCTCCTGGGGGAAAAGAGCAGAGACTTCTGGCTCACCACATCTAAGAGCTGTAAGAGACCATATCATGCACTTCTCTCCTCTGCCATCCTCCCGGAATGCCTCTGCCTCCCAGCAAGCTCATGGTGAGTTTGTGTAATCAAGAAGTCAGCAGACAGAGAGAGTGAATTCTGTTTCAGAGACCTAAGCTGGGAGTTGCTGGCAAATCCCTGAACATCCAGCTTCAAAATGTTACGACCCTCAAAGTCACGTTGCAACTCTGAAAATCATGTTTCCTTGAGACAACTGATTTAATTTTCAGATATGCAGAGCTATTTTCTTTCTCTGGACCCAGGAGGGAAAATACACCAGAGAGACGAAAGCAGAACAGAATGCTAGCATACATGCAACCCAGAGAGGAGACGGAGGGTTGAACAGGAAAAAGCAAACGCAGGTCGAGTGGAGCATATCCCTGATTCCTTTCTTTAGGGAAGTGTTACTTGGGCCCCATCCCAAAGGTTAGGGATGTTCTGTACTTCACGCAGGTTCAAAGCCCAGTTCCACATCTTCCTCCTAACCCTTTCCTTCTCGAAGGCTGACTATTCCAGTAACTGCTGTCAATTTCCTCCCAGCTTCACAGGCTCAAATCCAGCCTTCTGTTCCTTATTAGGCACTTTTAGTAACAGGCAAGAGGTTGACATGGGAGTGAATAAATGGAAAGGACTCCTAAAGATCCCAAGCACTCAAAACCAACGTGCCACCCTGTTGCATCCCCAGAAGGAGCTTCTGCAAAAATAACTTCTGCAAAACAAAGCAAAATAATAATATGAAAAGCGCCCAGGCTGTGTGGCTTCAGGCACAGACTCTTAAATCTTCGACTAATAAAAGCCTGGCAGGAATATCCTAATGAAGGCTGGTGCTACCCAAGCCACTTGTCTGTTCTTTCTGTTTCCCTAAAGCACATTAAAAACACATTTTCCAGTTTAATAGACTTACGAGCTGAAATGAATGTGTCAGAATGCTTATAAATATGATAGAACCTGCTAACCAAGCAAATGTTAAATTTTGCATAAGGAGACTGTATCCCTAACTCCTCAGTAGATACTTAATGAATATTTCAAACAAAGCACCCCAGCAGCTGCTCTAAGGGCTCCAGATGAATTAAGTGGACTTTTATTACTGCCAGGACGCGTCCTCTGGCTCCCTCTCATTTTATCCATCTTCCTCCTTTGTATAAGACAAACATGGCGCCTCAGACGAACCAAGCTCCTGAAGTCTGGTCATGGAGTGATCAGAGTATGGGGTTGGTCAATGTACAGTGCTGAACACTGTCCCCCGCCAAAATTCATGTCTAGCCAGAACCTCAGAACATGACCTTACCTAGGCAGGGCGCGGTGGCTCACGCCTATAATCCCAGCACTCCAGGAGGCCGAGGTGGGTGGATCACCTGAGGTCAGGAGTTCGAAACCAGCCTGGCCAACATGGTGAAACCCCATCTTTACTAAAAATACAAAAATTAGCTGGGGTAGTGGCGTACACCTGTTTCCAGCTACTCAGGAGGCTGAGGCAGGAGAACTGCTTGAACCCGGGAGGTGGAGGTTGCAGTGAGCTGAGATTGCACCACTGCACTCCAGCCTGGTGACAGAGTAAGGTTCCGTCTCAAAAAAAAAAAAAGAAAACAAAAAAGAATATGACCTTACCTAGAAATTGGGTCTTTGCAGATGTAATTAGTTAAGAAGCAGTCATACAGGATTAAGTGAGCCCTAAATCCAATGACTGGTGTCTTTATGAGACAAAGGATAGGGAGTTTTGGACCTAGACACACTTCACAGACACACACAGGGACGAAGGTCACAATGTGGGCAGAGATTGAATTGATGCAGCTACAAGCCAGGAAACGCTGGGGGCCAAAAGAAGTTAGAAAATTTCCCTAGAATTTTCGAGAGAGTGTGGCCCTGCTGACACCTTGATCTCAGACTTCCGGCCTCCAAAACTCCAAAAAGGGAATACGTTTCTGCTGTTTTAAGCAGCTCTGTATAGTACAAGATAACCACCCCTTCTCTGAAGGGACCAGAGTGTTTCAGATTTTTCCGATTTTGGAATATTTGCATTATTTTACTGGCATCATTTACCAGTTGAGCATCCCAAATCTGAAAATGTGAAATCCAAAATGTTCCAAGGAGCATTTCCTTTGAGCATCATGTCAGCGTTCAAAAGGTTTTGGATTTGGGAGCATTTCAGATCTTGGATTTTCAGATTTGAGATGCTCAATATGTACTTTGTTGTGACAGCAACAGGAAACTTACACAGTCAGGAGAGAACTTCTACACATTCAGATGTGTATTGCAATTATTTCCCCAGAAGTTACCTGAGCCGACTGTTTCAGGTGACAGTGGAAGCGGTCATCCCTTTAACGGTGCCATCCCTTTAACTTCATGATAGCATAGATGTACACCTGCCAGCAGTCTTAAAAGATCAGACTTAGAGCCATCTGACTTTTTTTTTTTTTTTTTTTGAGACGGAGTTTTGCTCTTGTCGCCCAGGCTGGAGTGCAATGGCGTGGTCTCAGCTCACTGTAACCTCTACCTCCCAGGTTCAAGTGATTCTCCTGCCTTAGCCTCCCATGTAGCTGGGATTACAGGCATGTGCTAACACGCTCGGCTAATTTTTGCATTTTTAGTAGAGACGGGGTTTCACCATGTTGACCAGGCTGGTCTCGAACTCCTGACCTTAGGTGATCCACCTGCCTCGGCCTCCCGAAGTGCTGGGATTACAGGCGTGAGCCACCGCGCCCGGCCCTGATTTTCTTTCTCACTGCACTCTTTGAGTAACTTTTCAACTTCATTCTACTCTTTTTTCATTCTGCATACTCTGCATTCCCAGCCCATGCAGGTATGAGGCTAACATAAGGAGGCAGCCATGCAGTGAGAGAATCTAGAAGGCAGAAACAAAGAGAACTCCTTTCTCCTGACACCTGGAATTCCTTGAAGCTAACTACTATCTGTGGAAGACAACTTCTCAAAAAATTGTTCAGCGCAACTACGGCCTGAATCGCGTCCCCCGCTTCAAATTTCTATGTTGAAGTCCTAACGCCCAGTACCTAAGAATGTAACTGTAAGGGAGATAGGATTTTTAAAGTGTTAATAAGGTTAAAATGAGGTCATTACAGTGGGCCCTAATCCAATATGACTGGTGTCCTTATAAGAAAAGGAGATTGGGACACCGACAGGCACAGAGGAAAGACCACGCTTTGGGAGGCTGAGGTGGGTGGATAGCTTGAGCCCAGGAGTTCAAGACCAGCCTGGGCAACACGGCAAAATGCCATCTCTACAAAAAATACAAAAATTAGCCAGGTGTGGTGGCGCACTCCTGTAGTCCCAGCTACTCTGGGGGCTGAGGTGAGAGGATAGCTTGAGCCCAGGAGGTTGAGGCTACAGTGAGCCATGATCACACCACTGCACTCCAGCCTGGGTGACACAGTGAGACCCTGTCTCGATAAAAAGACAGACCACGTGAAGCCACAGGGAGACGACAGCCATCTACCAGCAAAGGAGAAAGGCCTCAGAAGAAACCGATCAATCTTGCCAACTATTAGTCTTGGACTTCCAGCCTCCAGAACTGTGAAAAATATAAATTTCTGCAGTTTAAGCCACCCGGTTTGTGGTATTTTGCTACAGCAGCCCTAGCAAACACATGTAAGTGCCAAATTGCCTCTAGCCTCATGCCACATGAAAATTTGCTCTGAAATTACTGCCTGGCTTAGAAAATCAGGACTGTGTTTTTTTTTTTTTAAAGGCAGAAGCAGATAAAGTGCTATTTGAGTGCTCCACATTAGGCCAAATAGAACACTCTTCAGAAGCAAAAGACTCTATGAAGTGTACCCACCCTGATAATGCTCCCATGAGCTAGGACACTAACAGTCTCATGCTGCCTGCACAGAGCCCTGTCCAAGAAGGTATCTCTGCATTGTTTATTTAATATCCAGATGCGAAAAAGCTTCTGGCAGTTATTATTATTGAGCCCTTTGCCCTCCTGCAAAATATTTTTGCGCAGCACATTTTAACGCTGGTTTGCTTCATTCTATTTATTTATTTATTTATTTATTTATTTATTTATTTACTGAGACAGAGTCTCACTCTGCCGCCCAGGCTGGAGTGCAGTGGCACAATCTCAGCTCACTGCAGCCTCTGCCTCCTGGGTTCAAGTGATTCTCCTGCCTCAGCCTCCCAAGTAGCTATGATTACAGGCATGTGCCACCACGCCTGGCTAATTTTTGTATTATTATTATTATTTTTTTAGTAGAGACAGGGGTTTCACCATGTTGGCCAGGCTGGTCTCGAACTCCTGACCTGAGGTGATCCACCTGCCTCGGCCTCCCAAAGTGCTGGGATTACACGTGCATTCTCACACTTTAAATGAAGAAACCCAGGTTACGGGTCTTAGACCAGAAAGGAGGTAGCAGCCAGGGCCTACCTATTTTTCAGTTCCTAGATAACTCCTCTCAATTGGGCCAGGACAAGATTTTAAAGTCTCCCCTAACCAAGCAGGTACAGGGAAAAAAATAAATAAATAAAACTCTGATTGCCAAAACCACATGCCAAGAAATTATATCTACATGAACTGTTGTGAAAATACTCTTTTATTTTTAGAGATCTTACCAATAAAAAGTCAAAATTAATAACATCTCAGAGACTTCCCCAAACACATTATTTCGGAAACCTAGTTATAAACACTCAGAATTTCTCCTAGGAGTTACACCTCACTCTCGATCAAATTTAAGATCACTAAATTTGACTGGAAATATCAGTGACAAAAGGAACATGTCCTTCAGGAAGACGTGGAAAGTTAGAAGATAAGAAAAAGAAAGGTAATAGGAAGCGTGAAGCTGTTTAAATAAGTCGTCTTTGCTTCCCTAGGCTTAGGCTATTCCAAGCAGTTTTAGCGCCAAGGAAAATTGGGAGTGGAATGTACGTGGCTGAGCTTATAGCGAGAACCAGCTGCTTCAGAGAAGAGATTGCATCCCACACAGCCTGGCTGCCCTCCCTAAGCCCCACACATTATGTCTAAAAAAATGCAATCCTCCAAAGCCTAGCCAGTGTGAAAACCCACCTATTGGGTTCATTGTTGAACTAGAGAAACCATTCCCAGTCAACAAACAAACACGTAAGCAGTAGTAAAACATGAAGTCAATGGCCAATACCTCCCTGTTCTTCAGTTCATCAAATCTTTTTCCAAAGGCACCTAAGGGAGGATGTTTAACAGGGAAAATGGGAGAAAGGGATGATTCCAAATACAAGATTAAAAGAGGACACTGTGATACCTGGAGAAGACAGTGTCTTGAGGTGGAAGAAGCGGATCAAAGAGCAACTGAACTCCATCGTGTTCCCGAACAGGACAAGCCCTGGGGTTGCTGATCCGGGGTTGGGCACTTGAGAAGCTTGAGCTAGAAAGGAAAATCATCTCCTGCAAGACCATTTCCACAGGAAGAGTGCCACGCAGCACATCAGAAGCAGAACCAACAAGGAATTCAAGATTTTAGAGTAGAAAACAAAGACACTTAGCTAATGGCCAGTGACTGCAGTTCTATAATCTATAATCCACTTGACACCAGCTTGGCATCTGTTTCATTTTGCAAAACATGGCTTTGATAATTGCATCAGATCTGCAAGGCTGTGTAGGTAGAATTCTTATTGCCAAGTGAATTTTCCTATAAGAATAGGGCATTAAGAGAAAAATCTGTTTCTTACCTGAGTGTCGTACGGCTTACGCTTCCCTGACTTGAGTACCCATTCCCTTTTTCCCCCAACACTTCAGAAAGATTTACAGAAAATGCACAGATGGCACCTCACAACTGAATAATCTCCTAAAGTAAATCCACCTCTTGCTCTACCAGAAAATAATGCCTTCTCCTGGTCTTTCCACAGATACACAAAATGATAGGCAATTCTCCTATGCTAATAGACCGATGAAATTCACCAACAATAATAGTGATGACAAAGTTCACTAGTGAAGAGTATCTATAACTGCATCAGACCAATCTGGTTCAACTTTTATGTAACAAAGCTGTGAGCTGCTTTTCAGTTGCCATGGACCCTCAGGTCATGTAACCTAAGCATGCTCAGATGAACCAAGTGTACAACCACAGGGGGAACCTAAGTGCTGGGACAGAGGAGTGGGACTGAATTAAGAAGCAGACACCACATGGCAGGATCCAGGATCCAATCAGATTGAACTCTGGCATCACCCCATGACAGGATCCAATCAGATAATGCCTCCTAACATCACCTCATTGCAAGATCCAATCAGATCACACCTCATTACTTATGCTTATAAAACCCAACCCAACCCCTAGCTCAGGGAGACAGATTTGGGCATTCCCTCCTGTCTCCCTGCCAGTTGACTTGACTCCCAATAAAGCTGTTCTTCTCTCAAAAGCCAGTGCCATGGTATTGGCCTCTGTGTGCATCGGGCAGCAAGCCCATTGATGCTTGGTAACATTTCAACTTCCTCCCCCGGAACATACTGCATATTTAAATGGGGCAATTAGCAATTAGTAAGAGAATCAACTGATTCACTTTTAACTACCTTCTCTTTAGCCTACAGAGGATGCTATGAAGAAAAGAAAAAAACTCAACTTGACAGCTGAGTGGGGACAACTGAGACAGAGAAGCCCAAGATCTTGAACAACACTGGGGGTATGCAGCCATCTGGGGTGTGATGAAATATAACTTATAGTCCCTTGCCTTTCAAACACACACACACACATACACACACACACATACACACACACACAGACTTTGCATAAAGTGCAAGAGGCTCGTGAGTCCTTTGGTACTCATGCATGGAGCCCAGACATAAACAACTCCTGGCCTGATTTCTAGAATTTACTCAACAATATAACTGTCCACAGAGATGTAGATACTAAAATGCTCTGTGCCACATTCTTTGTAATAGCAAAGCATCAGAATTAACCTCATGGGCATCCAGAGAGGGCTAATTAGGTAGCATCATGGCCAATAACAAGAATGGGATGGATCTATGAACACCTCAGGAAAAAAATACCCAAGGGTACTGTTAAGTGCAAAAACATATGATACAGAACAATGGGTCAGGTGTGATTATAGAAACATGATAATTCTGAAAGGATGCACAAGAAACTAGAAACGATGTTTGTGTCTGAGATGGGGGGACTGGACCATAAGGGATTTGAAGGTGGAAGAAAAATTACCTTTAACTGATGTCATTATATTTTTAATTAAAAGAAAGCTAATTGGAGATGGATGGATGGATGGGAGAGAGAATGAAAGAAAGAGAGACTGATAGATTTAAAGGAACTTCTTCTGGCCTACCTAAGTCCCAAAATATCCCCAGCCTGAGAATAGTTGATATCAGAAAACATTGCACACTAAGACCTAAATAGGAAAGTATCTCATAAATGCTTTTCCCAGCTCAGGCTGCCGTCACTGCTCAGAGCAGCTGAACTCCTCTCCCAGAGTGTGGCCTTTCTAGCTCTTCCTCTGGCTGAACCAGTTATGGGACATTACAACAGGAGCACCAATATTATGTTTTAAAGGCTAATGTTATTCACTAAATACCCATTAAACCAATCTCCTTGCTCCATTTACAGCAAGCTTAAGGGCAAATCCAGATGGTAGAAATAATGCATATTCAGGCTCCATCTGCATGAAGCCAGTTATCAAACAGCCATTATCAGTTTTGGAGTCCTCAGGTGCCTGATACCCACAGGTGTGTCCAGGTGAGAAGAAAAGCGACCTTTCAAGAGATGGCTGGGAGATCATCTTTGTGCTTCCCCAAGAGCTGCATTTGCTTTTGTAGCTGAACAGCTAGCAACGGTTACAAGGGTTGCTTGGTAACCTGGTAACAGGCTGTGCCTAGTGTTCTTGAGCAGGGGGACAGGGTTACATCTCCCTCCCACACACCTCACTCCCCTACCACTTAACTCTGGGTTGGCCAAGAAGACCCAGCAGTCCCCAGAGGCTGTCCTGCAGAGCCAACTCCCCTGACCCTGTCCCGGCTGTGACTCCATTGGAAAATGTCCATCCAAGGGCTTGCCAATTTTTACCTTTTTTGACTGACAGGCACTGAATTCACTGTACCACCTTCCCCCGACCCCACCAGCCCATGGCCCTGAAGATAGAAAAATCAGAGAAAGTCTGGCCAACTTTTATATCCTAGAGAAGACTCACAATCAGGATCATAAGGTCTTCAAAGGGGAACCCAGGAGCCCAGCGCAGTCATGTTAGTGAAAATAGACAGAAAAGGCCTGTGGCCTTGTGTTCAGAACTCAGCATGAAAAATGACAAGTTTTACTTGAATACAGTGCTCTACTGTGTCACCAGACAGTCCTTGACTATGTTCCAGTAAAAAGAGAAGATGATACCTAAAGCGTTCTGATGGGTATAAGTGATAAGTGTGATTGGAGGCAGGAGGAAGATTTGTCATTCTAACCCTCTATGATTTAAGCTCACATTGGATGAAATTTTTATTTCCTGGTTCCATCCCACGTAGGAAGTTGTGGGCGGCAGTGAGGATTAACCCAAATGGAGAAGACATTTGAGTTCTCCATGAATAATTCATGCAGGACATAATCTGAACACAGATACCAGAGCCCTGGCTGCAGCATAGCTGTAACTTTTGTACATTTGCTCTCCCTAAGGGGTAGAGATCATCTTAGGATAGAGATGGCAAAAAGATTCAATTAAAATGCCAGCATGGAAACGGGAAAGGACTATTCTCCCTGAAATCACTCCTGTGAACACAGTGACTGGTCACCAATTTGTTTTTCCTTAATTCACTCAGGAGAGCACTCCACATAAGTGAGGAGGGGCCCATTCTCCACAGCATCTTGGCACGGTTTTCGTCCCCAGGGTCTTGCAGGATTAAATGGGGAACTTCTTACATAAATCCAAAGGGGAAAAAAAGGCATCCAACTCTCCTCATGCTCACGGGCCCTTAAACTAGCCAAGTGTCCTTAGTAAACAATGAGGGGCAAGAAGGAGAGGTGTCTGACCCCGAGGCTGGAAAACAATGTATTGCATTCCATCTTCAACAACTTCTCAAAGGGCAACAGCCCACTCTGCATCTCTCCCCACCCAGCTTCAGTAATTGCTGTCTGATTCCTCTTGAGGGATGCGTTCCCTCTAACTCAGAGAAAAGGCATGACTATGCTGTCAGCATCTTTAGCTTTTCTGGCTCCAAATTGAATCAGTGAGAGAAACGTCCACAGTTGGCCAGGTGCAGTGGCTCATGCCTGTAATTCCAGCACTTTGGGAAGCCGAGGCAGGCAGATCACCTGAAGTCAGGAGTTCAAGACCAGCCTGCCCAAATTGGTGAAACACCATCTCTACTAAAAGTACAAAAAATTAGCCAGGCATGGACCTGTAGTCCCAGCTACTTGGGAAGTCGAGGCAGGAGAATCCCTTGAACCTGAAAGGTGGAAGTTGCAGTGGGCCGAGATCGCGCCACTGCACTCCAGCCTGAGCGACAGAGCAAGACTCCATCTCGGGGGAAAAAAAAAAAAATCCACAGCAGTCTCCCCAGGTAAATCAAAAAGATGTAAATTACAACACAAATGAAAAGGAGTATTCAGGGTTCATCAGAGAGGGGGACACTGAGGGACAAATGCTGGTACTCTCTAACCCAAAGCAGCCCCATCACCATCAGAGTGACCCCACTGTCCACCTGTCCAAGTTGAAAAGATGATTAAAAGGTACCGTTACCTCCTGTAGACTAAGCATGTGGTTTGGACAACAAATGAGAAATGAAGGTGCTGGGCCAGATGCCAGTTTAGCTCCATGCAGTAGTAGGGTGAGTGATTCGGAGGGATAGGACAGTGCTGGCATTTCTCTCACTATTCATCCTACCACCAGCCCCCACGTCCATATTGCCTGACTCAGCTCAGTGTCTGCAGCAAAGAGCTTGCCTGAAAGAAGCCCAGCTCTACCTATCCGGATGGAAAGTTCACTCTCAGGGAAGAGCAGCGCGGGACCCTCAGGATCAGATTTCTTCTTCATCAACGTAGAGCCGAAGTTCAGTGCCAGGGCCGTCTGGGGGTCTTCTGCTGCACCCTGAAACAAGAAGCGGTAACATCACTAGAGCACCACTACTGTGTTAATTCCCCAGATGCTTCTGGCTCACAGGCGCCAAGGCAACTTGCCAGTCTCTACCAAGACCGCCACAGCTGAGCCAGTCCTCCGGCCAATCCAGTTGCCAGGCCATGCTGGGTCTTCAGGAAGATGACAAACTTTCCAGGTATAGGACTTTAGTGGTTACAAAAAAGAAAAAAACAACACGATCTAAAAAGTCAGTGCTGATCCTAAAAATGGGGAAAATATATACCAGGAAAGATTGGGACCCAAACACCAAAACTCCACTGCAAGCGGCATCGCCGCACACACACAAAACCCCACTGCAAGCGTCATCGCCGCACACACACAAAACCCCACTGCAAGCGTCATCGCCGCACACGTACCAAACCCCACTGCAAGCGTCATCGCCGCACGCACACAAACCCCACTGCAAGCATCATCACTGCCAGGCAAATGAGCAATTAAGTTGGTTCCTGATCTATCAAAAGAAGTCCATATGGCAGGTTCACGTGAATGGCAGTCTCAGTACAGGAACCACGGTCAACTTATTTGGAATTCACCATCTCCACATCTTCACGTGTCTTATGAGATCAAAAGAGGAGATCCAAACAAAAGCATCTCAAAGGAAGGAAGCAGTGCGAGTTGCAGAGAATGCACACATATTTAGAGTTAACTCCAGATGACCTTAAAACAATCATGTCATTCTTCAGCTTTGTCCTAACTAGTTAAGCACTGATCAGTTTGACTGTTTCGCATTAACCAGGCAAAATCGTGCATTTGATCCTCACATTTATTTGACAAATATTAATTAACTGCCAATTCTGTGTATATTTAGTGAAAGAGACAAAGTCCCGGTTCTTCTGAAGCTTGTGTTCCGCTTGGGAGTAAATAAATAAATCCACAATGGGGTGGTAAGCTTCTCTTCCAAAGGCATCATCTGGAAGCCCCAACCCCGCTGACCACTTACAAATGCACAGGATCTCAACAGGAACAACAAGGCAGAGAAGAGACTCAACCAACTACACAAGCACCTCCACTTTCCTCCAAACACCTCAAAGCTAAGGGAAGGGAGGCAGAATTATCTCAATTGGCAAAAAATAGTAGATATTTCTTGAAACCTAGGTGTCTCTATCTGTTCAGGCTGCCATAAAATAAAATACCATACACTGGGCAGCTTTTTTTTTTTTTTTTTTTTTTTTTGAGACAGAGTTTCACTCTGTCACCTAGGCTGGAGTGCAGTGGTGCAATCTCAGCTCACAGCAACCTCTGCCCCACCGTGTTCAAGCAATTCTCCTGCCTCAGCCTCCCGAGTAGCTGGGATCACAGGCACTCACCACCACGCCGGGCTAATCTTTGTGTTTTTAGTGGAGATAGGGTTTCACCATGTTGGCCAGGCTGGTCTCAAACTCCTGACCTCAAGTGATCCACCTGCCTCAGCCTCCCAAAGTGCTGGGATTACAGGTGTGGGCCACTGCACCCGGCCAGCTTTTAAACAACAGAAATGTATCACAGTTTCTGGAGGCAGGAAATTCCAATCGAGGTACCAGCAGAGTCAGTGACTGGTGAGAGCCTGCTTCTTGGTTCACGACGGCACAGGCTAGCTATGGAAGGGGCAATGGGTCTCTTTCACACGTCTTTTATTACGGCATTAATCCCACTCATGAGGGTTGTACCCTCATAATCTAATGATCACCCAAAGGTCCCACCTCCTAATACAATCACTGTGGCAGTTAGGATCTCAACATAGGAATTCTGAGGGGATGCAAACATTTTCAGGCCACAGCACCAAGCAAAAATAGGTCCAAACAAACACAAGTTTTCATTTAAAACATGTGTCTCTAATGCAGGAGAGGAGAAGGCTTAAAATCTAATCACATAAATGCATCCATTTATTTAAAAAAATACTAAAACAATTTTCTTGGATAAGTTCCTTTCATGAAGGAATCTCACAAAAGGGATACCAGGCTGCTGTGACACACACACACACACACACACACACACACACACACACACATACACACCCCTTCTTGTTTTTTCACTGTCATGATGATGAGAGTTAAGAAAGAGAACCTAATGATTCAGATCTTTTATTTCATTATCTGCTTCCAACCAAATGTTGAAAATTAACACATATGCCCTTCCTCTCATCTATTCTCATTTGTCTAGACATCGCTATTGTCATCACTTATTTGCGATGTCCTCTATGAATGTCCTTTAATAAAGGTGCCAACACCCCCATGTAACTTTGTTTCAACTAAACAAACAAACAAACAAAAGCCTCCTGCCCCTGTCTGAGCTACCCTTGTACAAGTTTTCAGTCCCCTTTGGGTATCCACCTCTTCTGTCACATAAAGGCAGCTGCCCTGCAGTATCACGGTTAAGGTAGACCTACAGATGGCCAGAATCCTGGGAACAGAGAGGCTTTGGGAAGGCCGGTCTCTGCCTCTGTAGAAACCCCCCTCCCTAACCCTGCTGACACCTGGTGTCTGTGTGATATGCCACGGGCCATGGAGTCACAGCTCTTTGTTTGTTTATATGCTTTAATTATTTCTAATTCTACATCTCCTGCTGACATCCGAGGAATCACTGCAGCAATAAAAGATATGTTTCACTATGAAAGTATGTCAGCTGATATTCCTTCCTTTGTCTTCTTTCTTTTTATAATGTGATTGATGCGTAACTGGGGGAAGGAATAAAAGGAGAACCATTTCATTACAGAAGAAATGCCGCAGCATTAATACGCATTAAGCTGCAACTGTGTATTTGATTGAAGCCCATCTGGTAAGGTGCAGCTTACAGAGACCCTGGTTTTCATTTAGAACATTTGTTTTCAATTATGTGATTTTTGTCCCCCCCACCCAGAAGACACTGAGCACTGGGCATTTTGGAATGTCATAACTGGGGGGCTGAGCATGCTGCTGATATCTCTAGTGGGTAGAGACCACGGATGCTATGAAATATTCAACAATGCATAGGACAGCCCCCACAACAGAGAATGAGCCAGGGCCAGGCACAGTGGCTCAGGCCTATAATCCCAGCACTTCTGAAGGCCAAGGCGGGAGGATCACTTGAGCCCGGGAGTTCGAGACCAGCCTAGGCAACATAGTGAGGCCCCATCTCTTAAAAAAAAAAAAAAAATTAGCCAGGTATGATGGCACATGCCTGTAGTCTCAAGCTACTTGGGAGGCTGTGGCAGGAGGACTGCTTAAGCCCAGGAAGGCGAGGCTGCAGCGGGCCAAGATCACACTACTGCACTCCAGCCTGGGCAACGGAGAGTGACCCTGTCGCAAAAAAAAAAAAAAGCCAGCAAAATGTCAATAGTGCCTGCTTTAGAAAGAGTTACGATGGGCCGGGCGCGGTGGCTCACGCCTGTAATCCCAGCACTTTGGGAGGCCGAGGTGGGTGGATCACGAGGTCAGGAGATCGAGACCACGGTGAAACCCCATCTCTACTAAAAATACAAAAAAAAAAATTAGCCGGGCGCAGTGGCGGGCGCCTGTAGTCCCAGCTACTCGGGAGGCTGAGGCAGGAGAATGGCGTGAACCCGGGAGGCGGAGCTTGCAGTGAGCCGAGATCGCGCCACTGCACTCCAGCCTGGGCGACAGAGCGAGACTCCGTCTCAAAAAAAAAAAAAAAAGAGTTACGATGATCAATCAGGACGCCACAGCTCCCTGTAATGCTGGAAACTCACAGACCCTCTTTTTACTGTAAAGAGAAGAATTTTGCTAGTTTCTCTAGGAAGACTCCCTGCCCACCTTCACGCATCCCATACATTTCTATTAAGTGTCAACTCTGTATCAGA